>NC_088866.1:1224242-1852022 GCF_032884065.1 Artemia franciscana
TAACTATTGTTACAAAAATTCGGTTTTTTAGAGTTTCGGTTACTATTGAGCCGGATCGCTCCTTACTACAGTTCGTTACCACGAACTGTTTGATAAACCAAAGATATTGTATGTCTTCGGCTTGTGGTTATTATTAAATGAAAAGACAACGAGTTGTTTCCAACTAAAAGTAAGGAATAAGATTAAAACTTAAAACGAACAAAAATTATCATTTATATCTTTTAAAGGTATTTCCTTTCGTTCATTTCAGTCATTTGAGAATTGCTCAACTTATGACTTTTGTTTTCATAAAGTTTCAACCTCTTTGGCCGTTCTATTACTATGCCTTTATAAAATTAGTTCCGAAAATATTATTAATTTGCGTTTTGTAGCCTTTCCATAGAAAATTTCTCGTGAGAGAAGAGAATTTTCCATGGAGGGGGAATGGATTTCCGAACATTATTTATAAACGATCAGCAATTAAATAAAAACGAGTTTTTTCAACTGAAAGTAAGGAGCAAAATTAGCACTTAAACAAACAGAAAATATAATGTACTAGCTGTTGGGGAGGCGCTTTGCGCCCCTCCCCCAAGCCCCCCCGCGCGCGTAAGTCGTAACGCGCCATTGTAGTTGTGTCTCTGTGTCCCACCTGTGAATACAGAAAGATATATATATATATATATATATATATATATATATATATATATATATATATATATATATATATATATATATATATATATGTTTTTAACTACGTAAAACTTAAGAATATACAACATTCTTCGATGTCCCATTGTCTGTGCAAGTAAATAGATTGTCAGGTTTACCGACTCTTGAACATGCAACATAAAATTGTCCATGGGAAAAACAATCCGTATTCAGATCGATACCTGATTATTCTAATGATTGCCCTTGAGCTTTGTTGATGGTGATTGCTAATCGAACATTCCCTGTGTCCCCGTCGTCATTTATATATCCCCCTGTGCCCCCGGCATCCCCCTTGTAGTTGTGTCCCTGTTTCCCGGTCGTCATTTATATTCCCAGTATTCCCGTCGTCATTTGTGTCCCAGTGTCCCAGTCTGTAATTTCTCTTTGAGCGTCCCGGTCGTCATTTATATCTCCCGGTCGTTATTTGTGTCCCAGTGTGCCAGTCTGTAATTTTTCTTTGAGCGTCCTGGTCGTCATTTATATTCCCTGTCTCCCGGTTTTTAGTTTTCTTTTTCTCCTTTATTTTTTAGTTTTTTTCCTTTTTTTAGTTTTTTTTTCTTTTTCGGTTTTTTTAGTTTTTTTTTATTAGTTTTTGTTTTTTTTTCTTTTTAGTTTTTTTGTAGTTTTTACCTTTTTTTGTTTTTTTAGTTTTTTTTCTTTTTTAGTTTTTAGTTTTTTACCTTTTTTTATTTTTTTATTTTTTTTTATTTTTTAGTTTTTAGTTTTTTACCTTTTTTAGTTTTTTTTAGTTTTTTAGCTTTTTTAGTTTTTTTAGTATTTTCTTTTTAGTTTTTTTTGTAGTTTTTACCTTTTTTAGTTTTTTTTCTTCTTTTGTATTAATGCTAAAACCAAGGTTCAAGCCTGGAACCTCTCGGACTTGGAATCTGGAACATAACGCTTTACCAACTCAGCTACTTCGACTTGAATACATTCGTTTTTGAATTGGTATATGATGAAATAATTCAGACTTATATATATTGTGATTCCTCGGAACGCTTTCTCTTCTTACTTTCTCTATCAGCCGCAAGCATGTTTTCTTGCTGTTCTTGTGATTCCTCGGGACGCTTTCTTTTCTTACTTTCTCTATCAGCCGCAAGTTTTTTGGCATAGACTCTTTGAGCAGCTTCCTCGGCTGTTGCAATTGTAGGTTCTTCAGTCATTATACAATTAAACATTTTTCCGTCCACGATCTTCTTACAATTAAAAATTTGTCTTTGAACGATTTTCCTAAATACTTTTAATGACGTCATCTTCATAACAAACATGACGACAACTAACTTCATGACGACATGACGACATGATGACATGACGTCACTCGACAGACATAACCCACAGACAACTTATTTTTATATATATAGATATGACGGGGGTTGGTTCTTCTCAATTGCTCACTCTGATACTAAAGTTTCTTTTTTAACTTTAAAAAGAGGTTATTATTTTAATCAAACAACCTTTGTGATTCAGGAGTCATTCTTAAACAACTACAAAAAAAATCAAACTTGGGTTATTATAAGGTTATTATTACCTGAAAAAAGGTAGAATTGATCTGCAAGATTCGTTTTAATTATTCATATATGGTAAGCGAAATTGAAAACCTACATTAATTCAAAAACTTTCAGAAATTAAATTAAAAACACATTTTTAACTGAAAGTAAGTAGCAACATTATAACTTCAAACGTACAGAGATTATTCCATATATGAAAGGGGCGGTCCCCTCCTCAATGCCCCGCTCTTTATGCTGAAGTTTTTTTTTGTTTTAAAAAGTAGGGTTGTGAGAAAGAGTCAAACTTTAGCCTAATTAGCCTAAAAAGCTGGGTGTTGAGGAGGGAATAGCCCCTATCATAGACGGAATAAATTCTGTTTGTTTCAACGTTTAATGTCACTCCTTACTTTCAGTTAAAATAAAAACTTTTTTTTTTAATTTAATTCACTCTTTAGTAGCAAATATGCCTGTGGGGTATCACTGACTTCGAAACCAAAATCTCAATGAATGTGTAGTTTCACGAAAATTTTAAATCGGTTGAATATCTCAGAATTTTCATTTTATAGCAACTTGGTGCTTTGAGGGAACACATTTAGTTTTCTGCCACTAAATGGCGGAAGGTACCACTTTGCTTTGGCACAAACTTTTTGACCATATATACATACCTTGGAGCGTATACTTTCAGTTCGAATGTAGATATTAGCCTGTAGTATTCAGATTGTAGATATTAACTTGAAACTCTACAGTAGGGTTTCTGATATGCTGAGCTTGACGATGCAATTTTCATCAAGAACAATTGCCCTAAAAGGATTTATTTTCCACGTTTATTCAAAATTAGGGAAATTGTCTCGGGTTTTTAGTTTTTGATAGGTCATTTTAAAGTATTGAATTTAAAATATTGAAATAAGTTTAAAAGGCCAATTATTTTAATATGTATTGTTCTCAAAATTATATCTCTTTTTTACAAATTAGGTTGTTATTGAGTCAAATTACTCCTTGCTTATAGTTTGTTACCACAAATTGTGTGACTACCCATATTTGTGATTGCTCTACGCTAGGTACATTTATAAGAACTATCAGGGGTTACCAACTCTCCACCGTCAAATAAAAACTTCCAAGGTCACATTGCTACATACTCTCACCCCAACACAGCTCTTTAAAACCAAAGATTTCCTAATTTGCGCCGCTCCTGGCAGGCCTTTGCCACGCTAAACGTACACCAGCTAGTGTACAGGATTTCTAAAAGAGAGTGACCTCAAGCCTAGCAACAATGATAATAATAAATGACGTAACTTCAGTATGACGTAACTTCAGTAACCTACCCTTGGAAACATCATTTCCAGTATCAATAAAGCTTCAATCCAAGGGGATGTAAATTCGTTCATAAAACTGTTCATTGGGTCTATTTCTATTTTCCCTTCAAGTTCACTGTAATATAGTCCTGATATTGGGTGATCCACTAAGCTTTGTGCTACATAATTAATGAAGCATTTGTCGTCCATTTTTATTTTCTTTATAATCATGCTCTCAAAACTTGGACATCCAGTATTTCCTATCTTAGGATAAAAGAAGTGACCAATAAAAACTAATATAAAAATGAATCCA
This sequence comes from Artemia franciscana, assembly GCF_032884065.1. NCBI lineage: Eukaryota > Metazoa > Arthropoda > Branchiopoda > Anostraca > Artemiidae > Artemia > Artemia franciscana. Next base: position 1,228,019 of record NC_088866.1, read on the forward strand.
AGCTTGGTTATTCGCTTACAATTTAAAGTGCGAAATTTCATGTTTGATTATTCTAATATATAAAAGTGAAAATTTTTAATTACTACCTACATAGCTGCACTAAGGCAGAACAAGAAAAATTAGTGAATTTAAATAGACATTCCATAGTATCTTTTCTCAACTCTTTCTACATATTACTATACACATTTTCTTGTAATTAATAATGTCGATTATTCCCTGTTTTGGTTTCAAAAGTAAAACTTCCTTTCCCTGCAGTATAATAGAGTGAAATAACTAAAAGTGTCAGAAATTAAATCAAAAGATACTTAAGACATCAAAGGATAACCTCTCCACTTTTAATAATGTACGGATCACATTTTATTAATTAAGGTATATTGTTTACACATTTTAATTCAAAATTACACATTTCGCAAAACTACTTCAACGATAACCTGTTCAACAATAGATCGTCTGTAAGCTGCTTTATGCAAATATTAGAGATCTAAAAGCTTGAGGTCAGAAGAAACGACAAGTTTCCTACTTAACTTGTTTTGAATGGAGCAGTATTTATAGTTTCTCAAAACAAACTAATTCAATAGCTATTCAAAGCTAATGAACTAACACTTAAATGAAACACAAACTCCTGATAATAAAAAACAACAACTATGAAACTCAAGGCTGTGAACACGTGTACAGTGTGTTTGAAATACCGCATACTCTGATAATGACCTTTTTGGGCAAAGTTTTACAGATTCCGACCAAAAAATATCTGGAGGCTATGTTTAGGTATGCGAAGGTTCTCTCTGTATGCTATGGGTAGTACTTCCCATATCCCCAAATTTTTTGGGGTTTTCCCCGAATCGAAAAAATTAGGATTCTCGAAATCACCCCAAGATTATTGATCGTAAATCCGTTTGCGTCAAAATCAAATATGGATTATTATTTTCGGGGGTATTTCAGAAAACCCAATTTCAGAACACCAAAAAATTCAGAGATATTTGAAATATTGGCCCTTGTGGACATAATAAACATCTGGTTTCAGCACATGCAGCAACTATGTCTTAACAGTCACCGAGGAATGTCGGGGTTGTTTTCTGGTTAGTTTGGAGAAATTGAATACCATCTATCCAATTGGGCCTGTAGTTGAATAGTTTAGTTATACAGTATTCTGACTGTTTGGATTTCATGTTTTGCATTGTCTATTTTCTTTCTTGTTTTTGCGCGTGTTTTCCATCTTAGACATTTTTCTTGTTTGCTTGGGCATTAAAGATATTGGTCTGGAAAGATATTCTTTCAAAAACAGTGATATAGTATAGGCAAACTAAAGTTTGACCCTAAATAAATTGTAACAGAAATTATTTTTACACCTTGTTGTAGAGATAAAAAAGCTAAACGACACATTCCAAGTTGCAAATTCTAGGTTAACGCAAAACAAGTTTTTTTGCGTATTGAATCAGTTTTCTCACTTTCCTAACCAAAAAAAAATGAAGTTCCGGTAATTGTTCATTTTTCTTGAACTAAATTATTATACAATGTAAAATTACGAGATGAGTGTGAAAATGAAGTCAGTTTTCGTGTAAGGTATATGAAAAAAGTTCTGTAATTATCAATATGAGACTTTTACGCTTCTCATTGTCAGGACCCCATTTTTTTACCAGACCATCTTTCGCTGGCTAAATTGTCAGTTTTTAGATCTAATAATTAGTTAGCCTGAATCTAATCGTTGCTGGCTTCATCACCTGATGGGTCAGTATAAAAAAAACTGATTTCAAGTGTTAATGAAAACATTAAAAACATTAGAAAAGAGAAATCATATCTAAAACTAGTTTTCAGTGCCGACAATTAAAATCGCTCTTAGAAAAGCAGCTACATCTTGTTGAGTCACATTCCAGTTGACTGGAGCAGTTAAAGTCGGCTCTCTTTCAGGCCTGCTTTTGGGGTAAGCAATATTTTTATTTCTACTATCCGTTCCACATTGGCATCCACTTAGTAGACGACTTGAGAATAGAAGTTTCTAGATGATTAGACAAAATTGTTTCCCAACAATTTCTGGGCCCCTTTTTGGGAATTGGGGCCCGTCTCCAAAAATTATTTTTGCATTATTAGGATTCTCTTGGCCCAAGACTAATGTCCATAAATTTTAAATCAATCAGGGAAAAAATTCATGCTGTTCATTTCCAGCCCTTCTTTCACCCTTTACTCTTTCTACGAAATGTGTATTTCTTTTAACCCAGGCGACAATTCTTAAAAGTTTATATTCATCAAAAATATGTTTTGAAATTTTTTGGATACAATATTGGCAGATCCATGCCTGAGCTGAAAAATATATTTTTTTTTCTTTTTTTTTGTCGTGCCACAATTTCGAAGAAAACAAGTTTTTCAAAGGTTTTACAGTTGCATTAGGATTTCAGGATGTAGGGTTCAAGCTGATCATAATAAAAAGTCTGTTGTTTTTAGATCACCATTTCCAGGGGCTCTAATCTCCTAACTAGTATTTTTTTTTATATTAAAGGGTCTTCTTGTTTCAGAAATTTATGGTGTAAGTCTCAAGTCGTTCGAAAAAAGTTTTTTGATCCCTGTATCCCCCATTGATGGGCCCCGTTTGAGGAACTGATATTCTTTTGTTATTTCTTCTTCCGTGTTTTTGTTATCTTTGCCTGAGAAATTCAGTATGTAAGTTTCAATCTGATGAGCAGAAAGGTTTTTGGCCCTTTTTCTGACCCCATTTTTGGGAGACCTGTTCCCGGCCAACACTCTTCAATTTTCATCAAAACTGATTATCCTAAAAACTTTCTTCACGGAAAACTACGGAGACATCCACAGAAAAAGATATGGTCCTGTTCAATCAGTATTTGCCACAACAACTGTTATTATCATTAATTACTTACATACTAACAAACTGTAATTAATAAATTAATGACAAAAACCATGTTATTTTAAAATGTCCTATGCCTGAACATATATATATATATATATATATATATATATATATATATATATATATATATATATATATATATATATATATATATATGTATATATATATATATATATATAGATATATATATATATATATATATATATATATATATATATATATATATATATATATATATATATATATATATATATATATATATATATATATATATATATATATATATATATATATATGTATATATATATATATATATATATATATATATATATATATATATATATATATATATATATATATATATATATATATATATATATATATATATGTTCAGGCATAGGACATTTTAAAATAACATGGATAAAAAGAACTTAGACTAGAGGGAGGCAGGCTCAGACCCTTTTAGTCCATTATATGTGATAAGCTGCGTTATTAACCTGTTAAAAACCTAAAGACGTAATAAAGGACTAATCACGGCACATTATTATAGCGTTAGTGAAAACCAGTTTTTATTACCATAGGTATAGGCTGTCCTATGTTTCGTCAATTGGCCTATTGAAAACTTGTTTTGATAGCCCATCAACATGTGATGCCAGTGAGCCTAGCAAAGAAAAATATTGTACTTTTGTTATAAGTAGTTTTAGTTCGTATTAAAAATGTGTTGTATTTGTCCTCGCGCTCTATAATTGGCTGAAAGAAATTCTTCTGTTTCTTCCAAAGTTTGTGTGAGCCAATGACTTTTTTATTTAGCATCTTTTTATCAAATGGCGAAAATCACGTTTGAGAAGCTTTATAAAGTTTCTGGATCGAGTTTATACAGTATTCTAGTAAGGTAACTTTTATTATCGCTATTTTGATTTAGAAAAGAACAAAAGAAATGATACTATTCCACTTTCTTCTTTTTATTCCAGACAAGAGAAGTATGCTAAGGAACTAATCATATTTGTTTGTTTACTGTAGTATATACAGTAAGAATAAACAGTAAGAACTTTATAATTCTTCACTTTAAGTTTCCAGTGCATAGTATAAACTTATAATTATCAGTACCTTCATTTAGAAGACAATAACGAAATAATACTAGCCAATTGCTTTCTTCTTCTTAATTTGCAGTAATTGAGAAGTGCGTTAAAAAAAACCTGATAGTACTACTAAGTCTTATAAGAATTTAAAATAGTATCAATCAAACATTTCGTGGTAACGAACAGGAAGTAAGGAGCGATTCGGCCCGATAGTTATCAAACTCTTAAAAAAAGGAGTTTTAATAACAAGTAATGTATAAGAAAGAAGGCTGGTCCAGGGTTCATTCAAAAGGAAATAAGAGGTTCTAATGCCCATTTAAGTGACCATAAGGATTGGAGGGCCTACCTCCGACGGCCCTTTTTTCCCCAAAAACATTCGATCGAAACTTTGAGATGACCCTTTGAATCTGAATAGTTTAGCGATCGGGTAACTTTGCCTTCGATGAGGGCTTGACAACCAAAAGCCCTTGGCAAAGAGCTGTAAGTTATGCAATCTGCCTGTTGTTTATATAAATTGTTTGTTGTTGGGAAATATGTAGGACTTTTTTAGTTTTTTAGTTTTACGCAAATGTGTGACTTATGATCACAATTCTTTAAGAAAGACTGCTCAAAGTCGAGGGTCGTTGAATTTGGACAAGAAGTATATTTAAGAACTTTAAGCCTTTAGGATAAAAAGCAAGGGTTGTAGAAGAGGCAACCTCCTTTCATATACGACTTATACAGATACAGACTTTAGTTTGATTGTTTAATATATAGTATACACGGTTAGAAGATAAGATATTTAATTCTAAAAATGTCTATCACAAGCCCCAAAGGACCGAATCCACGTTTTGGAGTCATAAAACCAATAAAAAAAAATAATAAGAAAATCATAAAAATAGCGTAACAACTAAGAAACTGGCTATACAATGCCAAAAACAACAAAATCAGAAAGGCAAAGCCAGTCATTAATAAAAAGAAAATAAAGCGGCAAAATGTCAGAAACATAAAAAAGGTAAAAATAAAAAACTTAACTAAGAAAAAGTAAAGTAAAAAAAGAGTCAAACGAACATAAAACTTGGGTATCACCAGTACCAAAGAAGAAAAAAGGAAAATTAGTGGTTTATTTTATCAGTAATGAAAGGGACAAAGGGCTTTCCATACCTGGAGCCTAAGCAACGGATGGGGGGGGGCAAGATAGGAACGGGTTCAGAAACGGTACTTGGCAGGCGGTGTCTGGATGGGGAGTGTCTTTTGGGGAAAATGTTTTCCGTGGAAAGGTTCATTATGACATTTTTTGCAAAACGAAGGTACAATATTCTTCTCCCGTGCTAAAGAGTGTGGACCCTTTCAAGCAGTTCGTGGTAACGAACTGCAGTAAGGAGTGAACCGGCTCAATAGTAAACGAAACTCTAAAAAATAGTATTTTATGCTAATAGATACATCAAAGGATCAGATTTTTATGTGGATTTTAAAAATGTAAGTTTCATTACATCTAATTTTAACTATAAAAACTGACAAGCCTTAGAAAATTTGCCTTATTTTGGAAAATAGGGAGAAACACCACCTAAAAGTGATAGAATCTTAACGAAAATCACACCATCGCATTCAGCGTATCAGAAAACTTTATTGTAGAAGTTTTAAGCTCCTATCTAGAAAAATTTTGAATTTCGTAATTTTTGCCAGAAGACCGATCATGGGTGCGTGTTTATTTGTTCTTTTTTTTCTTTTTTCCCCCAGGAAGATTGTATCGACCCAGTGATCCTAGAATGTCGTGACAGGGCTCATTATAACGGAAATGAAAAGTTCTAGTGGCCTTTCTAAGTGACCAAAATTTGGAGGGCACCTAGGCCCCCTCCCACGCTCATTTGTTTCTCAATGTCAACGAATCAAAATTTTGAGATAGTCATTTTGTTCAATAGTCAAAAACCTAATAAATATGTCTTTTGGGACGACTTACTCCCTCAAAGTCCCCAGGGGGGGGTTGCAAGTTACTTACTTTGAACATTGTTTACATATAGTAATGGTTATTGGGAAGTGTACAGACATTTCTAGGGGGATTTTTTTCGGGGGAGGGGTTGAGCGGAGGGGGCTACGTTGAGGATATTTTCATGGAGGAATTTATCATGGTGGAAGACAATTTCCATGAAATGGGCGCAGAATTTTCTAGCATTGTTTAAAACAAAAACAATGAAAAAATAAATATGAAAAAGTTTTTTTTTTAACTGAAAGTGAAACTCACTCTAAAACTCAAAACGAACAGAAATTATTACGCATTTGAGGGGCTCATCTCCTCGTAAATACCTCGCTCTTTACGGTAAAGTATTTTTAGTAATTTCAACTATTTATCCTACTGGCTTTGTGATTCAGGGATCACTCTTACAGAATTGGGAAAAAATTTAAGCTTTAGTGTAAAGAGCGAGGTATTAAGGAGGGGGAGAACACCCTCATATACGTAATAAGAATATACGAATGTAGAAGTTCGTTGCGTAAGTTAATCCGTAAGTTACGTATACCTTTTACTAATAAAAACGTTCGAAAAAAATTAAAAATTCTAGTTGCCTTTTTAAGTAGCCAAATGATTGGAGGGAAACTAGACGTCCTCCCCCAACCCCTTTTTTCTCAAAATCGTCCGATCAAAACTAAGAGAAAGCCTTTGAGCCAAAAAAAAAAATTTCGGTTTAATTATTCATGTACAGAGAGCCAAAATCAAAACAGGTATTAATTTAGAAAAACGTTGGAAATTAAATAAAGAAAGCAAGTTTTTTAACTAAAAGAAAGGAGTGACATTAAACCTTAAAACGAATAGGGATAACTCCGTATATGAAAGGGGCTGTTCCCTCCTCAACACCCCCCTCTTTACGCTAAATTTTTTTTTTCTGTTTTAAAAAGTAGAAACATCTGGGGGATTGGGTTGAGGAAAAGGGGTAAGGTTTTAATGAAACATATTGGCATTATAAAAGATTTACAAGTGTTTACTCTCATGTTTAAGACCACAGCGTCATCTGCAAAATCATTAATGACAATCATAGGGTTGCCTATCAAGTTTCAGTTGCAAGTTTCAAGAACCCTCAGGTCGTCCACAAATTTCTATCTGTCAGGAAATTTCTTAGCGAGGCTATTTATCATAACAGAAAAAAGAAGGGAACCTAGGGAGTATCTTAACTTGCTGCGGGCTGATTTTTCTTCTTGAAACTTGTTGCTTGCTCATTTTTGGGAGTGAAACTGAATTTATTGATGAAGCTTGTTGTGTTCTGATTTTTGTTCGTGGAACTGGTTGCGTGCTGATTTTTGGTCGTGAAACTTTTTCACGACTTTTTTTTTATTTTTCTCTTCGCGAAACTTTACATTGATTTTTCTCCTTGTGAAACGGATTTTGTTCATGGAACTTGTTGCGTCCTAATTTTTGTTTTTAGAAATTGTTGCGTGCCATATTTCATTCGTGGAACTTGTTACGTGCAGATTTTTGTTCTGGTAACTTGTTGCATGTTGGTTTTTCTCTTCGTGAGACTTGTACATTAATTTTTCTCCTCGTGCAACAGATTTTGTTCATGGAACTTATCGCGTGCTATTTTTGTTCGTGGACCTTTTTGCGTACTGATTTTTGTTCGTGAAACTTGTCGCCTGTTGGTTTTTCTCTTCGTGAAACTTCTAAATTGAATTTCTCCTCACGAAACTGATTTAGTCATGGAAATTGTTTCTGATGATTTTTGTTTTTGGAACTCGTTATGTGTTGATTTTTAGTCGTGAAACTTGTTGCATGTTGATTTTTGTCTTCGTGATACTTGTACATTGATTTTTCTCCTCGTGAAACTGAATTTGTCCATGGATCTTGTTGGATTGTTGAATTTGTTCATGGAACATGGAGCATGCTGCATACTGATTTTCGTTTTTGAAACTTGTTGCGTGCTGATTTTTGAATATGTAACTTGTTGCATGTTAATTTTTCTCCTCATGAAACTGACTTTGTTCATGGAACATCTTGCGTTTTGGTTTTTTTTTGTGGTGCTGGTTGCATGCTTATTTTTGTTGGCGAAACTTGTTGCATATTTATTTTACTCTTCGTTAAACTTGTACTTTGATTTTTCTCTTCCTCAAACTGGTTTTGTTCATGGAACATATTGCATACTGATTTTCATTTTTGGACCTTGTTTGGTGCTGATTTTTGTACGTGTAACTTGTCTTAAGTTAATGTTTCTCCTCATGAATCTGACTTTGTTCAAGGAACTTGTTGCATACTGATTTTTGCCCTTGGAACTGGATGCGTGCTGATTGTTGTTCGTGGAACGCGTTGCATGTTGATTTTTCTCTTCATAAAACTTGTACTTTGATGTTTCTCCTGCTGAAACTGATTTAGTTCATGGAACATATTGCATACTGATTTCCGTTTTTGGACCTTTTTTGGTGCTGATTTTTGTACGTGTAACGTGTCTTAAGTTAACGTTTCTCCCCATGAAACTGACTTTGTTCATGGAACTTGTTGGATACTGATTTTTGTCCTTGGAACTGGATACGTGCTGATTTTTATTCGTGTAACTTGTTGCTTGTTTATTTTTCTCTTCGTAAAACCTGTACATTGATTTTTCTTCTCGTGAAAGACATTTGTTCATGGAACTTGTTGCGTGCTGATTATTGTTTTTGGAACTTGTTACCCCGCGTGAAACTGATTTTGTCCGTGAAAATTCTTGCTTGCCTAGTTTTGCTCCTGGATTTTCTTGCGAAATGGTTTTTGTTCGTAAAACTTGTCACATATTGATTTTTTTTTCTTTGTGAAACTTCTATTTCACAAAGAAATTGATTTTTCTCCTCGTAAAACTGATATTTTTCTTTAAAATTGTTGCTGATAATTTTTAATCTTGGAACTTTTTGTCTGCTAATTTTCGGTCGTGAAACTTGTTGCATATTGATCTTTCCCTTTGAGAAACTTGTACATTGATTTTTATCCTAGTGAAACTGAATTTGTTTATGGCACTTGTTGCGTTCTGATTTTTGTTCGTTTAAACTTGTTTCATGTTTATTTTTCTCTTCGTAAAACTTATACCTTCATCTTTCACCACCTGAAAAAGATTTTTTTCATGAAACTTGTTGCGTGCTGGTTTTTGTACGTGAAATTTGTTGCTTGTTGATTTTTCTCGTCACGATACTGATTTTCATCATGGAACTTGTTGAGCGCCGATTTTTGTTCGTGTAACTTGTTGCATTTTGATTTATTTCCTCATGAAACTGACTTTGTTCATGGAACTTGTTGGGAGCTGATTTTTGTCCGTGGAACTGGATGCGTGCTGATTTATGTTCGCGGGACTTGTTGCTTACCTATTTTTGCTCCTGGAGCTTGATGCGTACTGATTTTTTTTTCGTCAAAACTTTTTGCATGTTGATTTTTTCTCCTCGCGAAACTTCTCAAGCTCGAATTTGTTGCTTGCATAATTTTGCTCCTGGAGCCTGATGTGTACTGATTTTTGTTCGTGAAACTTGTCACATGTTGATTTTTCTCTTTGTGAATTTTCTCAATTGATATTTCTTCTCGTAAGTATGATTTTTTCATCGAACAGATTGTATACTGATTTTCATTTTTGGAACTTGTTGCTTGCTGATTTTTGTACGTGTAACTTGTTGCACGTTGATTTTTCTCCTCTCGAAACTGAATTTGTTCGTGAAACTTGTTGCGTTCTGATTTTTGTTCGTGGAACCAGTTGCGTGCTGATTTCTGTTCGTGAAACTTGTTTCACGCTTATTATTCTCTTCGAAAAACTTTTACTTTGATTTTTCTCTTCCTGAAACTGATTTTGTTAATGGAACATGTTGAATACTGATTTTTGTTTTTCGACCTTTGTTGCGTGCCAATTCTTGTTCGTGAAACTTGTTGCCTGTTGATTTTACTCTTCGTAAAACTTGTACCTTGATCTTTCTCCTCCTGAAACAGATTTTGTTCATAGAACGTGTTGCCTACTGGTTTTTGTGCGTGAAATTTGTTGCATGTTGATTTTTTTCATCGCGAAACTGATTTTGATCATGAAACTTGTTGAGTGCTGAATTTGTTCGTTTCACCTGTGGCTTGTTGAGTTTTCTCTTTGTGAAATTTCTATATTGATTTTTCTTCTCGTGAAACTGAATTTCTTCATGGAACATGTTGCGTTCTGAGTTTTTTTTTGTGGAGCTGGTTGCGTGCTGAGTTTTGTATGTGAAACTTGTTGCATGTTTATTTTACTCTTTGTTAAATTTGTACTTTGATTTTTCTCTTCCTTAAACTAGTTTTGATCATGGAACATATTGCATACTGATTTTTGTTTTTGGAACTTGTTGCGTGCTGACTTTTGTACATGTAACTTTTTCATGTTAATTTTTTTCCTTATGAAACTGAATTTGTTCATGGAACTGGTTGCGTGCTGATTTTTATCCTTGGAACTGGATGCGTGCTGGTTTTGGTTCGTGAAACGCATTTCATGTTGATTTTTCTCTTCATAAGACTTGTACTTTGATTTTTCTCCTCCTGAAACTGATTTTAGTCATGAAACTTGTTGCATACTGGTTTTTGTTTGTGTAACTCGTTGCATGTTGATTTTTCTCTTCATGAAATTTGTACATTGATTTTTCTTCTCGTGAAAGAGATTTTGTTCATGGAACATGTTGCGCGCTGATTATTGTTCGTTAAACTTGTTGCATGCTGATTTTTCGCATGTGAAACTTGTTGTATGTTGATTTATCTCTTCGTGAAACTTTTACATTGTTTTTTCTCCGCGTGAAACTGATTTTGTCTGTGGAACTTGTTGCTTGCCTATTTTTGCTCCCGGAGCTTTTTGTGTAATGATTTTTGTTCGTGAAACTTGTCGCATGTTGATTTTTTCTTTGTGAAACTTCTAAATTGATTTTTCTCCTAGTAAACAGATTCTGTTCCTTGAAATTGTTGCTGATAATTTTTGTTCTTGGAACTTTTTGTATGCTGAATTTTAGTCGTGAAACTTGTTGCATGTTGATATTTCCCATCGCGAAACTTCTACACAGATTTTTTACTTGTAAAATTGAATTTGTTCATGGGACTTGTTGTTTTCTGATTTTTGTTCGTTTAAACATGTTTCATGTTTATTTTTCTCTTCGTAAAACTTGTACCTTGATCTTTCACCTCCTGAAACTGATTTTTTCATGGAGCTTTTTGCGTGCTGGTTCTTTTACGTGAAATTTGTTGCATGTTGATTTTTCTCGTCGCGAAACCTATTTTCATCATGGGACTTGTTTAGAACTGATTTTTGTTCGTGTAACTTGTTGCATGTTGATTTTTCTCTTCGTGAAACTTGTACATCGATTGTTCTTCTTGTGAAACTGAATTTGTTCATGGAAAATGTTTCGTTCGGAGTTTTTTTGTGGAAAAAGTTGCGTGGTTATTTTTGTTTGTGAAGCTTGTTGCGTGTTTATTTTACTCTTTGTTAAACTTTTACTTTGATTTTTCTCTTTCTGAAACTGCGTTTGTTTATGGAACATGTTGCATATTGATTTTCGTTTCTGGAACTTGTTTCCTGCTGATAATTGCACGTGTAAATTGTTGCATTTTGTTGTTTTTCCTCATGAAACTGTCTTTGTTCTTGGAACTTGTTGCGTGCTGATTTTTGTCCTTGGAACTGGATGCGTGCTGACTTTTGTTCATGGAAGGTGTTGCATGTTCATTTTTCTCTTCGTAAAACTTGTACTTTGAGTTTTCTCCTCCTGAAACTGGTTTTGTTCATGAAAATTTTGCGGGCTGTTTTTGTATGTGAAACTTTTTGTATGTTGATTTTTCTCTTAGTGAAACAGATTTTGCTCATGAAATATGTTTTATGCGGATTTTTGTTCGTGTAACTTCTTGCATGTTGATTATTCTCTTCGTGGAGTTTGTACGTTTAATTTTCTTCTCGCGAAAGAGATTTTGTTCATGGAACTTGTTCCGTACTGATTATTGTTCGTGGAACTTTTTCCGTGTTGATTTTTGCTTGTGAAATTTATTGCATGTTGATTTATCTCTTCTTGAAACTTGTACATGGATTTTTCTCCGTGTGAAACTGATTTTTTTCGTGGAACTTGTTGCTTGCCTATATTTGCTCCTGGAGCTTGTTGCGTAATGGCTTTTGTTCGTGAAACTTGTCACATTTTGATTTTTCTCTTTGTGAAAGTTCTAAATTGATTTTTCTCCTCGTAAAACTGACTTTGTTCATTGAAATTGTTACTGATAATTTTGTTCTTGGAGCTTGGTGTGTGCTGAATTTTTGGTTGTGAAACTTGTTGCAGGTTGATTTTTCCTTTCGTGAAACTTGTACATTGATTTTTATCCTCGTGAAACTGAATTTGTTCATGGCACTTGTTGCGTTCCGATTTTTGTACGTTTAAACTCGTTGCATGTTTATTTCTTCTTAAAACTTTAATTTTGATTTTTCGCTTCCTGAAACTGATTTTGTTCATGGAACATGTTGGATTTTGATTTTTGTTTTTGGAACTTGTTGCGTGCCGATTTTTGTTCGTATAGCTTGTTGCATGTTGATTTTTCTCTTCTTAAAACTTATACCTTGATTTTTTTTTTCCTCCTGAAACTGATTTTGTTCATGGAACTTGTTGTGCGCTGGTTTTTGTATGTGAAATTTCTACATTGATTTTTCTCCTCATGATACTGATTTTGTTCATTGAACTTGTTGCCTGATGATTTTTGTTCTTGGAACTTGTGTGTGCTGATTTTTAGTCGTGAAACTTGTTGCATGTTGATTTTTCTCTCAAAAGCGAGAGCGTAGAGAGCGATTTATTGAGGAGAGGACAGCCCCTTTCATATACAACAAAAATTTCTGTTCGTTTTAAGTTTTAATTTTGCTCATTACTGGCAGTTAAGAAAGTTTTTTTTAAATTTCTGAACGTTTTTGAATTAATGAATGTTTGGCTCACTGCACATGAACAATTAAAACAAACTTTGCATATTTTTTTTTTTGCTAAATGGCTTTCTCATAGTTTTCTTCGGCCGATTTCAATAAAAAAAGGGAGTGGGGGAGGAGGCCTAGTGGCCCTCCAAATTTTGGTTACTTTAAAAGGCAACTAGAGTCTTTTTTACAAAAGTTTTTAATAGTTATAAATAACGAATTACCTAACGTAAGAAACTTCTATATTTGTACATTTTTATTACTTGTATGATGGGGTTCGCCCACTCGTCAATACCTCGCTCTTCATACTAAAGCTTGAATTTTGTCCCAATTCTTTAAGATCCCTGAATCACAAGGCTGTAGAATAAATAGTTGCAATTACTAAAAGTACTTTAGGGTAAAGAGCGAGGTATTATGGAGGAGAAGAACCCTTTTATATGCGTAATAATTTCCGTTCGTTCGTTTTAATGCTGCTCCTTACCTCCAGCTGAAAAAACTATTTTTCATTTATTTTCTAAATTTTTTTCAATAATGCTTGAAAATCTTACGGCTCCTTCATGGAAATTCTCTTCCCTCATGATAAATTCCTTCATAGAAAGATCCTTCCACGTGATCCTCTCTTTCTGACCACCCCTCCCCCCTCGGTCAGCGCGAAAAAGTCCCCCTGAAAACGTCTCTACACTTCCCAATAGCCATTACTATATGTAAACAATGGTCAAAGTTTGCAACTTGCAGCCCCTCCTCCGGGGACTGTGGTGGATTAGGTTGTCCCAGAAAACATAATCATTATTTTTTGTCGACTATGCTGAACAAAATGGATATCTAAAAATTTCCATCTGGTGACTTTGGGAAAAAAGATCGTGGGAGGGGGCCTAGGTGCCTTCAAATTTTTCGGTGACATAAAAAGGGCACTAGAACTTTCAATTTTTTGTTAGAATGAGACCTCTTGTGACATTCAAGGATCACTGAGTCGTTACGTTCCCTCCTGGGAAAAAAAACAAATAAACACACATCCGTGATCTATCCTGTGGCACAAAATGTAAAATTCCACATTTTTTGTAGATAGGAGCTTTAAACTTCTACAGTACAGTTTTCTGGTGCGCTCAACTTGATGTTGTAATTTTCGTTAATATTCATGAATTTTAAAGGGTGTTTCTCCCTATTTTCTAAAATAAAGCAAATTTTTCCAGGCTTGTAACTTTTGATGGGTAAGACTAAACTTGATGAAACTTGTATATTCAAAATCAGCACAAAAATTAAATTCTTTTGATGTAGCTATTGATATAAAAATTTTATTTTTTAGAGTTTCGGTTACTATTGAGTCGGGTCGCTCCTTACTACAGTTCTTTACCATGAACCGTTTGAAAAGATTGTTCAACTGAACGTCTTCACTTACCTTGGTAGCATTATTAATACAGACAATGGGCGCAGTGAAGATGTCTAAAGTAGAATAACCAAGGTCCAGTATGATTTTCACAGTTGAAAAACAGGTTTGAAAGAATAAGAAGATAAGTCTGCAAACCAAGATTAGAAAATTTTAAGTTACAGTGATGAGAGTGGTCAAATATGGCTCTGAAGCTAGGATACTCCGCAAAAAGGAGGAAAAGGTTTGCTCGATGTTTTCCAGAAAAATCGTCCACGGATTGTTCTGTGCACTCGACTTACTGACCGTATTTCAAACTGTGGGATTTACAAAAAGTTTGGTTCGATCCAGCTTTCTAAGGTTATTAAATAAAAAAAAAACACGATTTTTTTTCAACTGAGAGTAATGAGTAATATTGAACTTAAAATGAACAGAAATTATTCCCCATATGAAAGAGGCTTCCCACTCCTCTACATCCTGCTCTTTACGCTAAAATATTCTAGTTAAACGACCCTTGTAATTCAAGAATTGTTCTCAAGGAATTGGGACCAAAAGGTCAAACCTTAGTGTAAAGAGCGGGGTATTGACGAGGGCGCAGCTCTTTCCATATACAGATAACTTGTGTTCGTTTTAAGTTTAATGTTGCTCCTTACTTTCTGCTGAAAAAAATTATTTTTTGTTTTATTTCTGACCGTTTTTAAAAAATACCAGAAATCTATCTTTCCTAAATCTTGGCAAAAAACGAAAATTTCCTCAATTGCAGTTCCCGCCGTTTAAAATTTGTCCCCATGTACACTTCACCCCTCAAAAATCTCTCCATGTGTCAAAACGAACTCCATGAACTCCGGCCAATTTCCCTCCCGTACAGTTTCCTCTAGATCGTTCACCTCTGGAGACTTCCCTCCAAGCAAAAAATTCTCCCGTTGAAAATACCCCTCTCACACAGAAACCATCCCTCCAAAGATATCTGTATACTTCCCACAACCAACACTATATGTAAACAATGGGCAAAGTTCATAGCTTGTAGCAATTCCCCTTGGAGTTTGGGGGTAATGTCATCTACAATTATAAAATTATTAGATCTTTCGACTATGCTGAACAAAATGGCAATTTGAAATTTTTTATCGAATCATCTTAGGAAAAAAAGGGCCATATTGGTGGGCTAATTACCATCCTAATATTTTTGGCGACTCAAAAAGGGCACTAGAACTTTTGATTTTCGATCAAAGATCAATCTCCCAGTCTTCTAGGATTACTAGTTCCTTACGATCACCCCTTGGAAAAACAAAACAAACAAAAATGAAAAGCAAATAAACACGCATCAATTACGTTTCTTCTGGCAAAAAATGCAGAATTTCATATTTTGGTATATAGGAGCTTGAAGCTTCTACAAAATGGCTCTCAAATACGCTGAATCTGATGCTCTGATTTTAATTTAGATTCTGTGACTTTCAGAGCTGTTATTCCCCTTTTTTGAAAATTCTGCAAAATTTTCCAGGCTCTTAGCTTTTGATAGGCAACACTAACCTTGGCGAATATCATATATTTTTTATTAATATCAATTTCCTTCCTATAAGAATGTGCGAAGCCATTCGTTTCAAATGTTCAAGTTACCTCATTAACAATAACTGTATGTTCTGGATTTTCAATAATGAGGAGGGCCAAAGTAGAATTAATTTCCTCATTTTATGTTAAATTTCACATCTCAGAGAAATTTTGTTTTCGCGGCGTCTTTTCCCCAGAAGCCGGCAAAGCCACCGTAGAAAATATCCCCATGAAATATCCCCCCTTCCCCCGTGGAACTTTACCTTCTATTTTCCCATTACATTATCCTAGATTTTTATTAGAAGGGAAATTGAAATTTTTATTCTCCTTTTTAAGTCAAGGACAATCGTAGGGGAGGGGGGGGGGGGGTTTGACACAGGTAAGGTCACCTGAATCAAAATCTAATTCTGAAAGAGAGGATCTAGATTTCTAAGCAAATCTTGCTGAAGAAAGTCTTAATGACTATGAAAGTGACTGGATGTTCCGCTCTTATGATCCAGTGCTTAGTTATTCAAAGTCATCAAAGTGTTACATGCCTCATTTTCAATTGTATTCGGTACTTCTATGAATAAATAAAAAAATAACACATATGTAATATAAGAAATGTGGCTAAACACAGCTATTCAAATGTGCTAGGCTGTTAGGGTAATATTTCCTTAGTTATAAATTTAGAGAAAATGACTAATATGATTTTACTCCCAAATAATGGCAAATTCAGTTTTTTTTTATTTTATTTTTTTTTTCATTTGTTGATGCAAAAGAGATGTCCGAAATCAGGCACTGTCGAATTGTTGAGGTATCACCCTCGGCACAAGATTACCAGAGGGATGAAGTAGACAGTTAATTAAATTAATAAACTAGCTGAAAGGGTAAGAGCTTTTTGAAGCCCAGGGAGATCAGAATCATTAAAAAATTTCATAATTCGTACCTAATTTTACTTGCCAATTTATTTTACCAATTTTACCAATTTTATTTGTTGATTTTTTATTTTCATTTTTACGGTAAATACAACACTATTGATAAGATGTCGTAAGAAAAGATTTAAACTGAGAACTTCCTGGGAGGGTGTACAGAGGGAGGCTTTGAATAGATTGGGATGGAAGAGGAGCGTGCGTAGCTTTGTTAGCCTCTGGTGGCTTGGTGTTGTAGTGAGGTGTTGTTAGTAGTAGTAGCAGTAGTTCACCATACGTAGAGTAATTTAAATTTCGCTACGTGATTTTTAAAATGCTGAATGTTTGCTTAACCAAACTTTTTTCAAATTTATCCCAATCCATGAACTAGTTTTAAGCGAATTCCCGTATCTTGTTTGGCTTTTACTATTTGTAGGTGCTTATGCTCTTCCAAAATGCATTATTTTCCCTTTTTCTCTATCCTTGAAATAATTAGAAAACTTTAGCTTTTTGTAACAAATTCGTATTTTGCTGTCTTCCTAATTTCCAATAAAATATATTCTACACACAGGAACTTTGTTAATAATAATTAAAGAAAATCAAAACGCATTTTTGGTTTTTGCTTCTGAAAAAATAGGTTTGATGACATATTGTCTTTTTGAGTACCAAACCCAATCTTCAAATTTCAGATTACTTGTTTCTATCATTAAAGCTTTTAAGGCAAAAATTAAGAGTATTGCCTGAATAAATAATTGGTTATTTTTTATTTTATCTGGAAAAAAAAATAAATAGCTGTAGATTGTCTTGTAGATCGTATGTCTTGTATATCGATTGTCTGTAGATCGTAGATTGTAGATTAATACACTTTATTTCTTCCTTAAAGTTATAAAAAAGTTTATTTACTAAAGTCAAAAAAGTGAAAACCTTTAAAATATGTTTTGTTTCCAGTAAAGTGCAAATTATGCTCTGTTCTGGAGAAGGCAAAGGGGCTGTTAGCCCTACTAAAATTTTTGCTCGTTTTGAGTTTGACTCGGTTATTTATTGTAACTTTTGTTCGTTTTGTGTTTTATTTATTTACTGTTGGTGATTTGTGAAAGATTTATGCTTGGAAGATTATTTGACTTTATTTTTGCTCATTTTTGGTTTATTTGAGCTCTTTACTTTTCTTTGAAAAACTTGTTCTATGGAAAACTAGCTTAAAATAATTTTTGTTTGTTTTTATGGATATACTCTTTTTCGTGGAGAAAATATAACATTTTATATCTTTTGTTTTTACCTATAAGAATCTGTAGTTTGGCTTGCTATTTGTAAGTGGTTAGAAACTTTTCACCAATGTCTAATCCTGACACAAATATTTCAATTTTTGACCAATTTTGAATCCTTACACAAATAGAACTATCTAATTTAATTTTATAGCTTATGAAGTTGACCAGAAAAAAACATAATATAATTCAACAAGTTCTATCTATGCTCTTTGACAATCTGTATTCACTTACACTCTTTTGATTTTTTTTAAGCCGTAAGAGCAGAAGTAGTAACACTAGTAGCCCCAAAGTTTCAAGTTGATACCCCAGTCGTTCTTGGTATATTACTGATGTGTCTTATTTGCAACCATACACACAGCGCCTTTTGATTTAGTTTTAGAGCATTTTGGGCTGATTAAAAAATTGCGGGGGCTTGACATGCCCAATATCGGTAGAGACACAGCTACTGGACCATTCTGATTTGCTGAACAAATGGATGTGTTTGACAGGATGTGATTAGAAAATGAATGGGATTGGAAGGAGGGCTGTTTACCCTCCAATCTCTTTTTGGTCTTAAAAATTGTCCTAGAACTTTTTGATTTAATTCAACTTCCGCCTTTATATCCCTTGAAAGCTTCACCTTAATACTCTTAGCTTGCATAGTAGTAATAGTTGCAGTAACATTAGTAGTAGCATGCGCATAGTACCTTTGGTTTCTTCAACATCCTCTTCAACAAAAGCTGAGAGTTAAAACCTAATGCCATCATCCGTTGCTGAAACATTTCTGATACGTCCTTTTGACATCCTGTGTTGGAATAGTGCGTTCCATTGAGTTCCATACAGATCTAATGTTTCCCAAATTTTTCGCATTAATGTTCTTAGTTTTATGTTCAGCAGTAGCAGTAGTAGCCTTGGCTTTAGTGGCAGTAACAGTTAGTAGAAGTAGTAATAGTAGTAGCAGTAGTAGTGGTAGTATGAGTAGAAGTGGTAATATTAGGATGCAAATATTTTCTTTGGTTAGTTGAACATCCACCAAAACAAGCCTTATTAGCATCAATTTCACACACAAAACTGTTCCTAAGAATAGTTTTAAGCGTTGAAAAACCTGAGTTTTGTGTTGTCTCAATATCTCACTGTAAAAGTCTACAGCCTACTGTGTCATTGGCGCTTTACTGAAAACTCTATGTCTTTTAAAAAGTTTTGGGAATTACAAATAGAATCAGACTGAATATTTGACATATGACGATATAAATTGCTGAAACATCATCAGCTAAAAATGTATTTCAAAGTAATTTTTAATTCTATTTTCAATGCTGTTATAACTGGAAAAGAAAATATTTGTATTAAAATTCGTTTTCAATGAAGTGCCAATGACGCATACAGTTAGACACACACAGTTAGGCACAGTTTTACAGTTAGGAAAGGGGACAGTATCCAAGTCCTTGTTTGTAGTGAAACTATATTTGTCTTGAGCAGCCTTGGAAAGAACTAATAAAATGAAACTGGATATTCGATATATAATGATATTTAATTGCTGAAAGCTTATCAGTTCGAAATTTAGATTTACTTCAATTTTATGTTAATTTTCAATTATGATTTTTGTTCATCTTAAGCTTAATTTGCATATTCAATTTAAGCTTTTCTTGTTTTAAGATTATCTTATTTATTTATATTAGTACCTTTTGTATGTTTTTTGCTATGATTGTTTATTTAGTTTCGGTTTTTGGTTTCATTTATTCTTTAGTAGTAATTTCTGGTCATTTTGAACATGAGTTTTTGTAGTTTTTTATTTCTTCTGATCTTAAGTTCAATATGGCCTATACTTTTCTTTGAAAAGCTTCTTTTTTCAGAAATTTGTTTTTATTAATTTTTAATGGTTTTTTATTGCTAAAGTTTTACGTTTTTCAAATTCCCTATTTCAAAGTAATTTTAGTGCAAAATATTTTCCAAGATAAACTATATGTGTCTGGAAACAGTCCTGGCAAAAAGTAATAAAATTAAACTAAATATTTGTTATAAAATCATATTAATTGCTGAAAGCTCATCAGCTAAAGATGTAATTTCACTGCAATTTTCATTTTATTTTCAATTTTGTAACAGTTACAGAACAAAATATTTTCTTATAATTCATTTTAGTAAAGCTCCAAATACGCAGTGGACTTTAGCTTTTACTGTTAGGGAAACGGGCAGTAGCCAATCTCTTGTTTGTATTGAAAACTATAGGTACCTTGAATTTTGTGTTTTTGTGTGGGTTTTGTGTTGATTTTGTGTGGGTGGGGGGGGGGGGCTATAGAGGGAGGGCCAGGGAACAACTCCCATGATTTTTTGAATAAAATATCGTTAATAAGTTGTTTCTGAGAGAAGGGGGTCCGGCCATGAAGTGAGGGCCAGAGGTCAGATCACATGTTCTTTGAATAAAATATCGTTTATCAGTTGTTTTTGAAGCGAAGGGAGCACACGGAGGGAATACTAGGGGTCAGTCTCCAGGACCTTTTGAATAAGGAATCGTGAATATTTTCTTTTTTGGGGGGGGGGGATGTCGGGCCATTGAGGGAGGGACAGAATCAGTTGCCATATTTTTGGAATGAAATATCTTTAATAAGTTGGTTTTTTAGGGGGAGCCATGGAGGGAGGACCAGATGTTAGCTCCCATGACTTTTCATTGATAAGTTTCTTAGGGGGGAAAGGAGAAGTATAAGATTGAAGATCAGAGTTTCGGAATACAATGTCATTGATATGTTTTTTTAGTGAGGATGAGGATTATCTTATTTTTGAACTATTTTATAACCCTCGCGTAAGAACCTTATAATCGCCCAGGCCATAACTTGCAACACTTGCCCCGGCTCCTAGAGCTTGTGTCAACCCTGGATTTTTGTTATCTTATTTATGAACTTATTAAAGAAATGGCTGTCTCAAAAATTCGGTCGGATGGATTTGGGAAAAAGAAGGCAAGGGGGCTAGTTGCCCTCCAATTCATTTTGACTCTTAAAAAGGGAACTTACAATTTACAATCAAATGAGTCCCCTCAGAAGTCTAAACGACAAACCCTTCAATAAAAGCCTTATTTCCCTCCTTGGCATAAGTTACAACGCTTGCCCTCGGATTCTGGGGGATTATGAAAACCTTGAAGTTCTCGCTATATGATCGTTGGTATATTTTGAACAAAATCACAACCTGAAATTTTTATCAGATGGATTTGGGGGAAAAGGGCATGAAGAGGGAAAGGGCTAAGTGCCATACGGCCATATTTGACTCTTAAAAAGGGAACTGAAACTTTCAATTTTTAATCATTTGAGTCCCCTTCGAAGCTTATACAACCACATCTGCCATAAAAATCTTATAAGCCCCTGATGCATAAGGTACAAACTTTCCCCGGGGCTCTGCGGGGTTAATTTAAACCTAAAGTCTTGTTATCTGATCGTTGGAATTTTTCAAACAAAATGACTATGTCACAATTTTGATCGAACATATCTGGTGAAAAGAGAGTGGTTAGAGAGGCTTGATGCCTTCCAATCACTTTTGACTCTTAAGATGGGAACTAGACTTTCAATTTTCGATCAAATGAGCCTCCTTTGGAGTTTAAGTCTTGAACTCCTTTGGAGTCCGAAGCCTTAAATAAAGACCTTATATGCCCCCGTGCTAAACTTAAAACCCTGCCCCTGGGCTCTGTGGGTTGTCTCATCCCCGGAGTTCCAGTAAACTAGAACTTTCATATTCCAATCAAATGAGCCCCCTTAAGTCTATAGAAGCACCCCTTCCATAAGAACCACCTTATATTCCCTAAAGGCATAAATTACAACGCCTGCCCCCGGGCTCTTGGGGATTGGGTCGACTTTGGAGTTTTTGATATCTGACCTTTGAACTACTTTTAATAAAATGGCTACCTCAAAATTTTTATCAGATGAATTTGGGGGAAAATGGTCATGGGAGGATGGCTAGTTGACGTCTTATCCCTTTTGACTCTAAAAAGGGCACTAAAACTTCCATTTTCCAATCTAATGAGCCCCCTCTAAAGTTTATACGACAACCCCTTCCATACGAAGTGTCTTAGGGAAAAAAAATAATGATAATAAAACATTAAAGCCTTATGGCCTCAGATCTCAACGTTTGAGACTCGATTCTACTGTGCGTTCAATGTTCTTCGGGGGCAATTTTTGCGCCCAAAAATTTCTGATATTTTGCTCAGTGTTAACATGCTATGACTTGACTGCATTTGTAAGCATTAAAAGAAAATTACTAGACAGAAATCTGAGTTTGACAGGAAGTGAGAAGAATCTCTATCACTGCGTTCTCTTCGTCCTCATGAAAGATCTTTTCGCTTGGCATACCCAAGATCCCATTCTTTCTATAATGAGCCAGTGGTTAAATTTTACCCTTAACAGTGTTTTCAATCACACAGGTTTACTGTTCTAACGCCTTGCAGAGTGACCAAGTGTATTAATTTATTTACAAACACTAGAAAAAATCTTTAACTGTTCTTTCTTACTATTTTTATACTCTATGGTTCACCCTAATAAATATATATTTTATTTTCAGACTAGCCTATTTCAATAACTGGTATGTTGACTACAACCCAGAGTCTCTTGTATTGGGAGAAATGCGTCAAAATTCCTACAACTCAATCATGGGGGACATATCTCTATTTGACCTTGTGGTACATCATACAAGATGGGATCGAAGTTTCTTAGAATCAAATTATAAAAGCGATTTTTCTATAATTATTTTAAGAGATCCAGTTGATACATTTGAATCTATTTTTCACTATGTTGAGCTGCCGAAGTTTTATAATGTTTCCAATTTTCAAGAATTTTTACAAAAGTTAGAAACTGGAAATGTTACCGACAGTCTAAGCATCAACCCTCATGGAAGAGCGTGAGTGTTTTATAGCAACTTGTTTGTTTATTAGTTAATAATTGAACTGTTTTAGCTAAAGTAGTTGCAAAATTGCCACTATTTATGCATGTATTACAATATCGTATGCGAATGAAGAGAATGGCGTAGCGAAGGGAAGCATAACTCTATGCTTTGCAACAAAAAAAAAAATCTTTGGTTTGGTACCTTCACTAGCAACAACTCAATTAAACATAATATATGCTTGCAATTCGCTTCAACCCACATTAAAAAACTAACGAAATGAGAGGTGAGGGAACACGAGAAATTGTCAACAATAAAACCTCGAAAATTTATTATGTTCACTCAAGCTTTATTCTTTACTTTCATTCATATAATATTCATTATAATAACTAGAACATTTATATTCAATTCATCATACACAGAAAAATATTTGAGCAGAAAAAATCCTTCTTAGTATAAAAAAATGGAGACAAGGTGAAAATTTAAAATATTTATATACTCGAATATGGTCAAAAGCGGTTAAGCGTATGTTATCCCCATGTAACTCAAACCACCGGATAATGGATATTGTGGATATCATGGTGAAAAGATTTTCCCCTTATTATTAATGAACTCTTTTTTATTAATGAACTCTTCATTAACTACTAAATTACAAAGCTATAAATACACACAACCGCCGGGGGAAAGCTCAAACAGCCTGATGTTGGACCGCTGCAATCCTCTAATTCTCAACCTAATTAATTAAAAAAACAAATATTAAAGAATGACAAAAACAATCTCACTTAATTACTTTTTAATACCAGGATATACATAAAAACAGGCTAACAATAATAATATATATTAAAAAAATAATAAACTCCCCACTCCCGATAAATTTTTTTTTATTTTATTTTAAATGACCCAATATGTTCTGCCTCCCTAATGCCAGCTGGGACATCATTCCAAATAGCCGGAGCTAAATACCTAAGTCCGAAAGCTGCACGTGTGGTGTCTCGGTATTCAACAATTAAATTATCTGCCTCTCTAGTCTCATACCCATGGAGTGAACGGTTTACTTGAAAAAAAAGCTGGTAAAAACTGGAGGACATACATCATTGCAACATCGATACGTAAAAACAGCAGGTTGATAATCTCGAATCTGACCAATGTTAAGCACTCGTAATTTCTTAAAACATAACGCGGTATCATTCAAATTTTCTAAATAATTACCAAGAAGACGACTGTTTTATTTTGTAGGATCTGCACTCTTTTAAACTTTGCATAGAAATTACTAGACCAAAAGACACAACCATAAGAAATATAAGGTGCAACAATGGTGTGATATAATAATAAAAGAATTGATAATGGTAAAACATGTTTAAATCGACCCAAAATTCCCAAACCTCTAGGAACTTTAGCTGCAACAAGATCACTATGGTTCTTCCAAGATAGATTACAATCAAGCTGGAATCCCAAATAACGCACATCGTGCACCTGTGACAAAGGCCTACCGTAATAAAATATCTTTTTGTCAACACATTGAGACTTACTAACTCTCCTATAAATCATAAAATTAGTTTTATTAACGTTCACTGACAAAAGGCTAAAACTTGTATATACAAAAAATGTCTTTAATACCCTATTTACTTTCAACAACAAATCATCGACAGATCTACAAGACCCAGTTAAAGCAGTATCATCCGCAAAAGTAGTAATACAACACTCAGATAAGTAGAAACGCATTGAATCAACATACACAAGGTACAGAAGTGGTTTCAAAACAGACCCCTGAGGTACACCACAGCTCACTTGAAAAGGAGAAGAAAACACATCATTCAATACAACTTTAATAAATCTACCACTTAGTAAACTATGAAGCCACTTTAAATAGTTACTAAAAACTCCAAGGGATTGTAGACGTTTGAGTAGAATATTAAAATCCACTGTATCGAATGCTTTTCTAAAATCGATAAAAACAGTCAAAGGTATTTCACCACGTTCAAAGCATTTATTTGCACAATTTTTTCAAATATTTTCAAAAACAAGGGTAGGATTGATATGGGTCTATAATTTTCAATTTCTAGCTTAGAGCCACCTTTGTCAAGCGCCTGTACATTTTGCCCAACGCTTGAAAAAAACTTAGCAAATTTATTCGTAATACTTATTTCATCATAAACAAGTTCTCCTTGAATCAGTAGCGAATTAGGTGGAGCTTCTTTCTTCTTTCCCAATAGGTCATTAATAACTTCCCAAATTCCTTTAGTATTATCCTTATTTAAACTCAATTGGTTGGCAAAGCATTCTTTTTTAGCTTTTCTTCTCATCGAGTTTACTTTATTGCGTATTATTTTGAATTCATCCAGTTTCTTGGCACATTCACTATTTAAATATTCCACATACGCTTGATTTCTTAAATCTGACACTTTAAGAATCTCAATAGTTATCCAGGGATTCCTGGGTTCACGCTTACGTGGTTCCAAGAATTTCACTGGGCAAGTCTTATCATAAATTGGCTGTATGACCCCCATCATACGATCGAATGCACCAAAAGCGTCATCTTGGACATCCATAATCTCACTACAATCAATGGTACTCAAGTCTTCGCCAAACCTCTGTAAATTCACTTTTTTGAACGACCTAGTCTTTACATTTTTTATTTTATTTCTTTTTATTCGGCCACAAGGTACCGCTCAAACAACTGGGAAACGGTCCGAACAAGGGTATAGAACCACATCAGAATAACTACGGTCCAGATACTTAGAACCAACAAATATATTATCAATGAGAGTGGCTGAATGACTCGTAACACGTGTTGGAATATTTACTATGGGGAAACTATCATGAGCAACCATCAAATTAAAAAAAAAAATCAAAATTCGCTCCATTCAATGTTATCATATCGAAGTTGAAATCACCCATACGAATAAAATCTAAACCTGTCTGAGACACCGCACGCGCAAGTTGATCAAACCCACGTTCAAATTCTTCCCAGCTAGCACTTGGTGGTTATTACACAACACTAATCAAAAATTTACTACTTCCCATATCTAAATCCAGACTAAAACTTTCAAATTTACGCTCTATCCAAACATCAATATAATTTCTTACAAGGTAAATCAACGACTTAGAAATCAAACACGCAATTCCCCCTCTATAAAGTGATGTCCAGTTTTTAATCCCCAAATTATAATCTGGAAAAGAGTACAATGAGACAGAGTGTTCATGACTCAAAAAACTTTCACATATACCGATAAAACTAACTTTACCTTGAGAATCAGAGAGAAATTGCAACACATCCTCATAACATGTGGTTAGGTGGCAATTCCAGGCACATAAACTCAGTAAATCGGGTTTCACGGGGTTTAACTGCAAACATTGAACAAATGCACTGTTTCTCAACTGTTTAAACCTAACTTGGTTCATACAAGGCTCAATATCAGTTGCTATTTGTGCCGACAAAACCTGTTCAAGGAGGAAAAGTCGGCTCATTAAATCATCCAGTATAGACGCAGGGAGAGTAAATGAAATCTCAAACCAAAACAAATCTCTCTAAGAAAAAAAAAGAAAAAAATAGCAAGAAAGGAAAAATACACATAAAAGCAGAGAAAAATAAAATTTGCAAATACAAGCAAAAACATTAAAACAAAATAAACAAATGCAAAAAACGCTAATTATAACATATGAGACTAAACACAGTCGGTAATAAAACGGATCTTTTTGACTGTTGACCCTACACTAGGCTTTGCCAAAACCTGACCCTGATCTGACCAAACATTTCGTTGACCATACTTGTCTTTCGCTGCGTTCAAAATGTCCCGGCGATGTTTAGTTAGAGACTCCGATATAAAAACACAGGTTGAAGCAAGTTTAGCTTTTACTTTAAACACTCTACGGGCTGCATCTTTGCCAGAAAATTTAACGACGACCGGAACAGCTCTAATAGAACTTTCTTCATGCTGTATAGTCGGATTATTCAATCAGAGACGGTATAAATTAATCAAATCAGAAGATGAGAGGTCGGTCATGGACATTTTGTTATTTATACTGCAATATTTTGTCGTACGAGTTTCTACACCAGGTAAATGGTTTATCCCATGAAATACAAGACTATCAAGTAAGGACTCTTGATCATAATCATCAAGCTTTTTTCTATTCTAATAATCCTTTCCTCCAAATTTTCAATTTAAGCTCTCTGACTACTTAGAGTCTGCTCAATTTTTGCAAATTTTTGGATTAAACTCGAGCATGACTGAATCATAAACCTGGCTGACTATCAGTTCAGAAGCCTTTTTCAGTGACCTTGGGTCTTTGAACTTTTCAGTCACTTTCATTGTAATATTTTCCAGCTGATCACTTCTTGTCTTCTCCAGTTGGTCCTCAGTTGCGACTAATTTGTCATTAATTGGGGCAATACTTCAAGAAACTGAGTTATGACCCTAATTTATCACTTGCTTTCAGGGCTAAAAAAGTCTTAGAAAGAGTTTTATAAATTTCAGGGGTATTATAAAGTTCTACAATTGCCTTTTTGACAGCGGGCGTGGATGAATCTATTATTTTAGGGTTGTATTCTTAAAGATTCGCATCTATTAACCTAAAGTCATCATGACTAGCGTAACAAAAGACGAGATAAGTGAGCTTTCCGTGCGAATCCTTTCCTATTTGCTAAATTCTCACAGACCATAGAAGGTAGTTCTTGAATTTAGCTAGCGCAACATCAAACTGCTTGAAACGCTGCATCATTAACAGTATCTTATTTTTAGAAGTGGATAAACAGAGCAAATAGACTTACCTTTAAGTGAGGGCTGAGCCGCCCTATTGCATCCAAGTGGATTCCAAACCAACCTGTGTAAAGTTGGCCTAAAAGACTAGGCCAAGTTGGCCTAAAAGACTAGGAGCACAAAATAAGGGATCTTATTGTACTAGTTTTATTTCATTAGAATGATTCCTTTAGTTGTTATATGTGATGAACCACAGCAAATTTACTCAATCAGTAGAGTTGAATGGGGAGTTTGAGTGCACAGCTGCAAAGTCTCAATCGTTCAGTTGTGTGGGTGTTTAATAATCTGTATGCGAGATGTGTTGTTGTGGAAGTACCTACTCGTCATGGTTACATAATGTGTAGTTGGTCCCAACTACAGTCCTAGAACATATAAACAAAAGTAAAAGAAACAGCTAAAACAATGAAACTCTTACTTTTTAATTGAAGTATGTTTCTATTAATCAGATTATCATGATTCCGTTGATTTCAATCCGTATTTTATATGGTTTCAACTTATTTATGTATCTTTATATATGGTAGTTTCTTTATCTTATATTGAATGGTGGAAAGATTTACACCGGGGTAAGAATTCAAGAAAACGGGTTCACAAATTAGACATGACTTATACCAGGTGCAAAACAGCAGAGAAATATATTTTTAGGTCTATAGGGAGATCTATAGGGGGGGGGGGGGGTGCATTGTCGGAAAAGTGATCATGACGTGTAGAAAGAGCATAAAAAAGGAATCTTTTTGTACTACTTTCATTTTATTAGAATAATTCCTTTAGGTGAACCACAACAAATCTACTGAATAAGTTGAGTTGAATCGGGGTTGAGTTAAAAGGGAGTAGAGTTGCATAGGGTTGAATTGAATGGGTTTGGAATGGGAGCCAAGTTGCAAGGGAGATTGATTTTAAATGGAGTTATGAAGCTGATTTACATGAGTGTTGAATTGACTGGGGTTTAGTTTAGAGGGGGTTGATTGGAACACGGGTTTACTTAGCGGGTGTTGGCGTAAACAGTGGATGAGTTAATTAGAAGTTGAATGAAACGGCGCGAGTTGCATAGGAGCTGGGTTGAATGGGGGTGGAGTTGAAAGGAGGTTCAGTCGAACGAGGGTTGAGTTAAATGACTATTTGAATGTGGTTGAGTTACACGCACACCGAGTAAAAATATACTTTGTTTTTCAAGGGTTGAGTCTCCTATATAATGGCTCCTGCTTCTCCCACCCACTTATGACTATTCAAATATATAATATAAAGAGTTTATACCTTAAAAAAAAACTGGAGTAGTTATTTCAGGTACTGTAAGTTTCTCCCTTTCATTCCTCCTTGGACACGTAACCAGATTCTAATTAGTAAATATGGTGTGTAAATTATATAACATTAAAGTCGAAAAAGCTACACAGGAAGCTCTCAGGTACTACTCTTGATGGGCTTTCTCCACATAATCATCTTTTAATTTTTTTTTATAGTTATCTTTCGTTGGTTGACTTTTCTTCCTTCTTTCTTCTTCTTTTTTGTGAATTTCATTTCTTAATTCACTTTAATGTTGATTTTTTATTGCTCTATAGCTCGTTTTTTTATCATGTGTGTGTGTGTGTTTATTTATTTTTTTGTGTTTATTTAATGTAAAAAAAAACATAGTCATTATTTTTTATGTTTTGAATTTTTTGTGTATTTAATTGTTTTTACTCCACATTTTAATACTTTTATAGTGTTTTTTGGGTAAGAAACAAATTATTAACATGATTAATATAGACATAGAATACCTATGATTTTACTTCAACAGGAATCGTGCATGATAGTCATAATCATTAAGATGAATATTTGTTAAAAAAAAAACAATAAATGAAATATTTTTAATTTAAGTCTGGAAAAAATATAGGAATATTCGGCCAGTTTTTAGATAGTGACAATAGAATTTGAGCTATATATTTGCAAATCAGGGGGGGGGTGGATTGCGTTAGATCAAATACCTAACTTAACCCAACATAACCACCTCTATATATAAAATATTTAATTAAAATGTACCTGCACAATTAAAATGTAAATGTACGAAAGAACCTAACTTCACTTATTGAGTGTGTTCTGAATAATACACAAGTACCCAAGTTTTTTTTTATCGAGTTGTCAATAGGCCTATAGGAAAAACACAATTTTGATATTAAAAACTTAGTATTCTAACTATTTATGCATTTTAGTAAGTGAAATATGACGCCTTTTGAGAAATAGGAGCTCCTAATTATCTAAGAACCTAACCTAACGAACCTAACGAAAGAACCTAACTTCACCTATTAAGTGTGTTCTGAATATAACACAAGTACCCAAGTTTTTTTTTTGTTGTCAATAGGCCTATAGGAAAAACACAAATTTGATATTAAAAACTTAGTATTCTAACTATTTTTGCATTTTAGTAAGTGAAATATGACGCCTTTTGAGAAATAGGAGCTCCTAATTACCTTCAGATACAAATTAGATATAAATGCTCCATTGAGGCCAATTAATCCATTGTGATCGGTTTAATAGGGTGAGTCTTTAGTGTCTCTTCAAATACAAGTGTCTTATAGCACCTTTTGGGCTTTACCATTTTAATTATATCAATGTCTTAATTCAAATTTTTACCCGTGGTTATACACATCTAGTGGATATTCTCATTTCGAACCTATTTAGGCGGTATTAGCCATGGAGGCGAGAATATTTTCGCCTAAAGTGACTTTATGGTGTAATTACTTTCGGGTAACAGTATTAGAAGCAGTAGTAATAATAATAATAAAAGAACAATGCCTCGATGAGGATAGTCTGGGTATATAAGGTCAGAGCTACTCTAGTCTTACTGGGTGACTGTACGTCCTTGCTCCAACCCAAGCTCTACTCTCTGCCCCCATCACCAGGAGTTATTTTTGGCCTGTACATCAGAAGTTGGCCGAGACTAAACTATACTTGGGTGTTATTCCCATTTATTTGGGTCATTTTAATGGATGTTGTCTTAAAATACGTGCGAAAGGCAATGCGAGAAAATAGCATTAAATGTAGCACTCTAACTGTCCCAGATTAAGATATGCAAGTGGTTTAAGCGTCCTCAGTAAAATTGGGGTGAAAAAAATCCAGATAATTTTACTTTCGATCGGACATGAAAGCTAAAATCCAAACAGCGACGTCGTTGGTCAGTTGGTCTTGAAAAAATTTGCAATCTTCTGAAAGAACATCGTTCAGAACGAACATGTTCGAACAAACATCGAACAAAAAAAGTTTGCAATCTTCTGAACGAACAATAGAATTCAAAATATGTAAAAAAAAATTAAATGAGAATGCAAATATTTCATTTGTAGCTTTAGACTCAACCGACACTCTTTGGAAGCCGAGGACGTAAGTCGAACAACGTCACGTGCTTGGCTAGTAGTGGCTAAGTTAACCGTTTTTTGACAGAAAAAGTATTAAAATTGTAAGAAAATAAAAAAAAATTAATTGCAGTTTTGGACGAAATCAACATTCTTGGTCTCTTGGATTGGATAAACAGTATTACGAAAACGAAACTGCCGTATTGCAGCTCATTTCAAAAATGGAATCCAAATTTGATCTGGTATTAATGACTGAGTACTTTGATGAGTCAGTTGCTCTGCTTAGAACACTTTTGGGAGGTCCATTGACTCACTACCTATTTCAAAAAGAGAATGAAAGACTTAATGAAACCAAGTACAGACTCTCAAAACAAGAAAGAATTAAACTACAAAACTGGCTGAAAGCAGATATGATGGTTTATAACCATTTTTTAAAGTATGTATGTTTTGCTTGTTCTAACATTACTTCTGTAATTATTACATTATTTCATATATTATTATTTAAGTGTATAATTGTATATTAGCATATTATTACTTATACTACCAAAGAGAAAAATATTGAAAACACTCCTATATTTTCATGGTATAATGGGTGCTGTAATTTCAATGATTTACGTCTGTGACGTATTTTTAAGCCTACCAATCGTTCCTTTTGCTTATTCCAGAAAGAGAAACCAAATAGTCCTGCCCTTTCTCAGATCTGATAGGTTTTCCTGTGTTTCTCTGGGAAATGTTTGGCCAATAAAAAGAAAATAAAAGTTATATTTCACTTGTTGATTCTACTGTCTGAAATTTTAGACCATTAAAAAGAATGAAAATTTTTACCATACGTTTTCCGTCATAACCAAGACTACTGAAAAAAAAACTATAAATGAAGGTGGATTTACAGTTTAATAACCATATTCTGATATTTATTTCTTAAAGTCTCAATTCTTGGATTTATTGGAGTTAAAATGCTAAAATATTTAAATGTATTTCCCCCCCCCTACGCACAAAGTTTATATGAACCATTAAATAACTTATGAAATCACCTTAGAATACTGATTAATTGCCCCATAGCTGTGGCATCTGGAAACTGTCCCTCTTCTAACTTACCGTGCAATAGTTCCTTGTGGAATAAATACTTAATTATTTATTAATGAAATAACTATTTTTATATTTACTTCTTAATCTCTCGAAGGAATAGAGTAATTTTAAATTGATAAACTCATTTTCCTACGTGAAAACGTTTTTAATATTACGGTACCAATTCAATCATTTCAAGTCAAAATAACACTGAAATGGGATGAGGTACAATACCTTTTAAACG
Organism: Artemia franciscana; assembly: GCF_032884065.1. Taxonomy (NCBI): domain Eukaryota; kingdom Metazoa; phylum Arthropoda; class Branchiopoda; order Anostraca; family Artemiidae; genus Artemia; species Artemia franciscana. The sequence continues at coordinate 1,260,086 of NC_088866.1, forward strand.
ATACAAACTAATTGCGTTACCAAGGAAACGATATTAATTAATGTCAATTGAAAGCATTATGTATCAACAGTTGTATGATAGTTGTGCGTGAAGGCTATTTTTTTTTATTGTTATTTTTTTGCATGTGTCTCCTAAATCAAAGTGACTTTATATGTTCGTATTGAAAAAAAAATGTAGGGCTTTTTTAAAATTCTGGTCTTTTCAAAATGAAAGTCAACAGCAATACTCAAGCTTAGAATTGACGGACGTGTCCTAAATATTGGTATCCAAGGGTCAAATCCATTGCTTGTTACGCTGAAGTTTTTTAGTGCTTTACCGAAAGTATTTTTGAAAGTATTTACTGAAAGTATAAATATATTTAACACGGATAGTTAAGCTAACAAGAACATGAGAATAAAACACTTTTTGCTCCCCCTGCACCCATCTGAGCTCGATTCATACCTGTAAAGCAGCCATTTTCTAGAAGTATTTCTTTTGGCTGATTTAAGATTATGAAGCTACAAAATTATAAAATTATATTTTATAAAAATTATATTTTGTTAGTGTTGCTACCAAGCAAAACTAACTGAGTAAATCTGGTAGCACTTTCGGTTCGTAAAAGCGACTTTCTAAAAAGAAAATTCTAAAAAGAAAATTACATCTTCAAAGGGAAGTTAGACCTTCTTAAGCAGGCTGGTGCCGTATATTTTTAGCTCACATTTTTTCTGACCTATTATCCAAATTTTCTGTTTCTTTAATTTTGCACCCGCTACTATCAAAAGCAGGTGCATAGCATAGGGAAGTCTCTTTCGTTAAGAATAGAATTCCCAGAATATTGAGTTTCCTTTTAAATATTTCTGACAGTTAGATTTACTTTTCAGTTTCGTTTGTATTCAATGGGTAATTGCAAGTCTTTTACTTAAACATTGCCTTTAAAAAAATTAAGACCAATAAAATATTTTTTAAAAGAACTTGTGCATCAGTAATATCTTCTGTTCTTTGGATATTGCACAAAAAAATATTTGATTATATGCCTGTTTCCCTTGCGTTAGAGAATTCTTTCTTGGAACATTTTGGAAATAAAAAAGTAAACAATATTTTTCGTTTTGTAAGAAACTTTCGAAGCTGTTGTGCAAGGTTCATTAATATTAAAGGGTACCAAATCTTTAAAACGTAAGAGAGGCAGAGGAGGAGTAAGGATTCTTGTAAAGGAGATACAAAATAATTTTTTCCAAATTTAGGAGGGGGAATTTTTCCTTATAACACAATATAGATATTTTAAGAATCTATTTTTAAATGGAAATACTGAGTTTTTCCTTGTGTACTTGCTATCAAAATAATTAAATTGCTTTTATTATTGCCTCCACCTCCCTTAAGCACAAATTATTTCAAATGTTTTTATCAAACAAAAAGTAGCAGCCGTGCATTTTGTTATTTTCTGACAGATCTTGTAACTGTTTTTAGGAAGTTCTCGACGAAACTGTCTCCAAAGATACAATCATCTGCCCAGGAGCTAAGGAAGCTCAATAAGCTGCTAGAAAACTACTGTCAGATGAAGAAGAATAAAATAGACGTTCATGAGCACTTAAACAATTTTGAGAACCTGAAGCTAGTCCACAGGGATAATAACAGGTACTCTTAAGTTTTTTACATCATTGTACAATATATATTTTTGCCAAACCTAACCACAAAAAGAACAAAAATATTGTATTAGAATAAGTGAAAATCTGCTAATGACCGTAAAAAAATTGGAAGAAAATTGCAAAAATTTAATAGAAAGAAAATATCCTTGCATCAAACGAATAGTATAAACAGCTGCATTTATTATTCATTACTTTGAGAAGTGAAGATGAAAAGGCGACGTTGAGTAACGAAAAGATAGATCAGGTTGGCAGCTTCACATACCTTGGTAGTATTATTAGTAAAGACGGTGGGAGCAGTTAAGATGTAACAAGCAGAATAGCTAAGGCTCAGAGCGTTTTTTCACAGTTAAAAAAAAAGTTTGAAAAAATAGGAAGATAAGTCTGCAAACCAAGATTAGAATATTGGAAGCTACAGCGATGACAGTGGTCCAATATCTCTGAAGCATGGGCAGACGAAAGCATGACGAAAGACGAAAAGCAGACGAAAGACGGAAGCATGGGAAAAGCAGACGAAAATTTACTAGATGTTTTCCAGAAAAAAATGCCTAGGGATTGTTTTGGGTACCCGGCTGACTGACCGTATTTCAAACAGTAGGCTCTACGAAAAGTGTGGTTCAATCCCGCTTTCTAGGGTTATAATGAAAGAAAGGTTGAGATGGCTAGGCCACGTTCTGCGGATGAAGGATGAAAGATTGCCGAAGATTTTCCTTTTTGGCCAACCGTCTGGGGCTACACGGAAAGCAGGTCGTTCTCGTCTGGATTAGAAGGATTTCATAAATAAAGATTTAAAGGAAATGGGAACTTCCTGGGAGGGTGTAAAGAGGGAGGCCTTGAATAGATTAGTTTGAGGAATGTACGTAGCTGTGTTGGCCTCAGGCGGCTTGGTGCTGCTGTGTGTTATTAGTAGTAGTAGTAGTAGTAGTAGTAGTTGTTGCTGCTCATTGCGCTGAAGCTGAATGTTGCTTCAAGATAGAAACTTGTGAGACTAAATTCTTCAAAATCATTTCTGTTGTCAGACAGCGATGCGCTCCGTCCCAATTTTGTTTGCGATTGGCATGGATTACACGCCTAGACAGACAACAGGATATGTTGTAAAAGTGAAAACCTGGCTTTGCGATTTAGATTTTTTCGATGGTATAGCACTGATTGAAAAATCCAAAAAAAAATTACAAGGATTGTTTAGCACCGTGGCGGAGGAGATTAAAAGGCTTAAGAATAGCTCTCAGTGTCAAGAAGACGAAGATCATGTCCATAACGAACTACTCGCTTATCCTGACATACAACGAAAAACCAATAGACCAGGTCTCCGAGTTTAGATACCTTAGGTGCTGGATTGATCGATAAAGATATAGAGCGACCGATATAAAAATTAGAATACGACAAGCTCTCTCGGCGTTCAATAGGAGCAGACCGGTTTGACGGAATGGAAATACTCTCTAAAAATCAAGCTTACACTCTTTAACACTAATGTTATATCTATATTGCTAAATTCAAGCGAAAGTTGGAAGATAAACCAACAACAGGAGAAGCGCTTACAGGGTTTTGAGAATAACCACCTTAGAAGTATTTTTAAGATTCGCTGACAACAGAAAGTCACTAACAAGGAAATTAGTCAAAGTACTGGCCAGCCGCTTGTCACCGATATTCTTGAGAAAAACTCTGATTTTATCGTGGACACGTGTTCTGGATAGACAAACGTCTTCTCCCTAGCATAGTTTACAGATGGAAACCCAACGTAGGCGGAAAAGAGGTCATCCGAAGGTTACGCTGCCCAGTACCCTAAACTGGGTCAGGAGATGGCTGAAACCTCTACGAAACCTGAATGAAGAGATAAAATTGCGACTTCATCCATGCGCGATGAATGGAGGGGCTTTGTCGATGCCCTTAGCACCACAGATAGCGCTGTAGGAACTAATATCCAAGGTAAGTTCAAATTGGAACATTTTTATAAAAAATAAAAAGGACGAAACAAACTAGAGTTGATCCCAACTAATAAACAGCGAAAACAATGATAAATAACGTAAATAATTCCCATCAAAATATTTAAATTTATGTATTCCTCGAACTTTCCCTATTGATTATTAATAGGCACATATCGACGTTCGACTAACTAAGCGACACTCATTGATGAGTGTCGTCTCGAGAATCCTATTCGTTTTGCACCTCTAAAGAGCTTTATTATTTTTTTTTTTCGGGGGGGGGGGGGGTATATACAATTTTGGTTTGTATTTTTCTTATTACTTTTTTTAACTATTTATATATGTTTTCGGGGTTCCAAGCCCTGTCAAGGTATTTTGCTGAGTTATCAGATCAATGTCTTGTTAGTCGCTTAGATTTTTCTCTCTCTCTCTCTCTCTCTCTCTCTCTCTCTCTCTCTCCTCTCTCTCTCTCTCTCTCTCTCTCTCTCTCTCTCTCTCTCTCTCTCTCTCTCTCTCTCTCGCCCTTTATCTAAAAAGCATAATTCTTTATATTACTCCTGAAAAAGATAGTGATGGAAGTGTGGTAATCGCTTTCCCTTTAGCTTTTCTCCGTGGATGACCAAATGGGTCTAGTGATCGTAGAAAATCAGAAGATGGCTCATTCGAATGGTGAATTTTTAGTTAACGGGTGTTTTAAATCAGAAGCAGGGATGGCAGCACAGTAAATTGCCGTTTTCGGCATCTTTGTACCGCAAGATGACATTTTTGGCGAGAGTAGGAAGCGTAAAAGAATACAGCTATAGAGAATAATTTGATGGACATATTTCTGACACATACATGGTTGTAAAGTTGTATTATATAGTTGTATGCCAACTATTTAGGAGCGGCTAGAAGATTCTTCCGTGCGTCTTCCAAGGGTCTTGAAAGCGTCAAAAAGCACCTTTTTGATCATGATTTTTACAGATTTTCGTTTATTAATCATACTGGTTATCCTCTCTTTGGAAATCCTTTCTCCTAACCTCCCTTCTAAAAAAATTTCCCATAAATCCTTGTAAATTGAAGCTAAGGAACAGGAGAGTTTCTCCTTTCTGATTACTTAAAAATTTTGAGTGCAAAATATAAATTATAATGCATGCATAATTTCTCACATGATAGGGATGTGAGGCAAATTTGGCAAGGGCATTGTCTCTCCCTCTCCCCCAAAAAAAACAACAACAAAAAAACAATAAATGATTTCATATATGACAAAAAAGAGTATAAAACAAACTCAAACTGTAACTGACAAAGAAGAGTAGTCTATCAAGTCTCTTTGAAAATATAGAGCATAATCTTCTTTTTCATTACAAATAGTTCAGGAATCTATCTGTATAAACTCTGTCCTTAATGATTCAATGGATTTTGGAGTAGACCTATCACGTCTTAGGAAAGTATTACTACGTGTGACCTTCATTCCTTCTTTTTGAATAGTCATACTATTTCACTTGGAATAGTCATACTATTTGGAATAGTCACACTATTTCACTTGGAATAGTCATACTATTTGGAATAGTCAGACTATTTCACTTGGAATAGTCATACTATTTCACTTGAAATAGTCATACTATTTGGAATAGTCATACTGTTTCAATTGGAATAGTCATAGTATTTGGAATAATCATGCTATTTCACTTGGAATAGTCATTCTATTTGGAATAGTCACACTATTTCACTTGGAATAGTCATACTATTTGGAATATTCATACAATTTCACTTGGAATAGTCATTCTATTTGGAATGGTCATACTATTTCGCTTCGAATAGTCATACTATTTGGAGTAGTCATAGTATTTCACTTGGAATAGTCATACTATTTGGAATAGTAATACTATTTCTTGCTAGCAACTATTTCACCAATATCACCATCAAGAACACATGTAGAACCCATACTAGGGCGTAATAGGGTTTGTTCAGCTCTTATCTCAATTCTTTCCACACAAATCCGAGTTGAAAAACGCGGTGAAAATGTTGCTGCTGTTGACATGAATGCCTCAACAAATGGGCGGCAGGGGAGGGAGGTCACTCTCTAACTTCTTAAAGTTATCAGTCCTTCTACTAAGGTTTTTATTGTAGTTCAGGCTTCCCCCAAAACCCGGTCGTCCCTATCCAAAATCTCTTCAGTCAAAATTGTATTTGGTTATTGACCCCCTAAACTATGAGTATTTTTGCCACCAAACCCCCCGAAGGATATTCCTACGTATATGTCTATTATAGCTTATCGAAAAGCCTCAATTCCATGCTGTAAATTTTGTTGATTATATGTATTTTTAGGTCAAACCTGTATTGTTCACACTATGGAACCCCGACAAAAGAAAAAATTCGTGCTGCGGTAAAAAATTTTGAAGAGGTGAAGAGATTGTTCAGCAAAGGATGAAATGCAACTTATGCCTGAAATGCCCTGAACGTGCATAATTATGTTTTTTTTTGTACCATGTTATAAAATACCTATTTGTAATTCTAATACTTTAGCTGTTTATAATTTCTTTTCACATAGTGATGTTTCATAGGTTTCTTTTGGACAAAACTTGCTTTTGCCACCTCTGTCCAGGCACCAAAGATAAAGAACTGGTTAGGAGCAACTTGGCCCAGCAGTAACCAAAATTCTGAAAAACTGAATTTTGAAAAAAAAAAAAACAAGAGTGAATGTGGATTAATAGTTTACAGACATGTGCGGATGGTTATTCTTTACAGTCTTAATAGTTTCTGATTTAGTAAAGTCAAAGTTTTTAAATGTATCTGACCTTCAATAAAATGCAAATTTTATTCTGGTCTTCAGAAGGCGATTTGAGAGTTAGGCCTATGGCCCAGGATTCCTTTTCATAGTTGAAGAATGTTTGGGAAAATATTAGGATAACTCTGCAGACAAAGATTAGAATACTGGAAGCAAAAAAAGTGACGGTGATCAGCCATGGTTCTGAAGCATGGGCACTCCGAAAAACAGAGGAGGATTTGCTAGATGTTCTTAAGAGAAATTACCAACAGATGTTTTATGTACCAGACAGAATGACCATATCATTGTTGCAGCAGTAGCTGAAATCTTGTACCAAATGGAACGACAGTTTGGTCTAGGGAATGGTATACCAAAAGTACACAGTATAATAAGGTTGAATACATAGCAATATAAAAGTGACTTATAAGATAAAATTATGCGGAATATCCTCCCCCTCCCTTCTGTGAATGAGCATTTACTATTCTACTGGAGCATGTTTGTAAAAACCTGTGCATTTACTTGAGTATACAAAATATTACTATCATCATCAATGCATCTTTCAAAAAAGATTTTACCTTGAGACGTACTCATGCTTGCGTAATCAGTTGTTTTCGCAATCAAAGTTTATTTCCTATACGCTCAGGTTTTGCAATTTTAAGCTGTTTCAATCGGGATCTTGTTTAAAATTCCAATTCTACAGAAGCCACTCAGCCTATCGAAGAAAAAGTTGTACTTACGTCGTAAAGATGTATAAGTTGTAATGAAAAGTTGTATTAGCTCTTGTTAAAAATTTGTGTTTGCGCTATGTGATTGGCTGAAAAAAATTCTTCTGTTTCTTCTAAAGCCTGTGTGAGCTATTGACCTTTTTAGTTTGTATATTTTGGCAATGGTTAAACTCACGTTTGAAAAGCTCCATAAAGTTTCTGGATCAACTTTATTTAGTCTTCTAGTAAGGTAAATTTTTATTTGTATTTTAGTATGGAAGACATTAATCATTCCAATTAATAGGTGATTCTTCGGGGTTGGGTTTGTTTTATAGGGCTGATTTACCTTTTCCTTGCTAATTTATCTGCTATGGTTTGCCACCCCATAGTAACCTAACCTGTATGTAGGGGTGCAAATATTTATGTTAAAGTTTAGGATCACCATCTGATAAATTATATGTATGTATGTGTTTCCCAAAAAAATATAGGACAAAAAAATAACATAAACATAACAAAGCCAACAAAAAATACAAATAAATTAAAAAGAAAAATGTAGTTATACATGAATCTTCACGAAATTATTTATAAAGAGATACATCTTTCACGATGTACCAGCCCTTATTCAACATACTTAGCCAGATTAATGTCATTAAATAAAAAAAAAGTTTTTTTTAACAGAAAGTAAGGAGCGACATTAAAACTTAAAACGAGCAGAAATTACTTCGTATATGAAAGGGGCTGCTTCCTCACCAACGCCCCGCTCTTTACGCTAAGGTTTGACTCTTTCTCTTAACTCTACTTTTTAAAAAAGTAAAAAAAATTAGCGTAAAGAGCGGGGCGTTGATGAGGAAGCAGCCCCTTTCATGTACGAAGTCATTTCTGTTCGTTTTAAGTTTTAATGTCACTCCGGACTTTCCGTTACAAAGACTTGTATTTTTTTTACTTAATTTTGAACGTTTTTGAATCAATGCATGTTTTGATTTTGGCTCTCCGTAGATGAATAATTATAACGAAATTTACATATATTTTTTTTTTGCCTAAATGGTTTTCTCGTAGTTTTGATCGAATGATTTTGAGAAAAAAAGGAGCGGAGGAGGAGGTCTAGTAGCCCTCCGATTTTTTGGTTACTTAAAAAGGCACCTAGAACTTTAAATTTTTTACGAATGTTTTTACTAGTAAAAGATATACGTAACTTACAAATTAGCTTAGGTAACGAACTTCTGTGATCTCATATGTTTATTACGCATATGAAGAGGTTCACCCTCTCGTCAGTACCTTGTTCTTTAGACTAAAGCTTAAATTGTGTCCCAATTTCTTTAGAATGACCCCTGAATCACAAAAGCCGTAGAATAAATTGTTGAAATTAATAAAAATACTTTAGCATAAAGAGCAAGGTATTAGGAGGAGGTGAACCCATTATACATTTAATAATTTCTGTTCGTTTTAAGTTTTAATGCTTCTTCTTACTTTCAGTTGAAAAAACTTTTTCATATTTATTTTTTCATTGTTATTTTTAAATAATGCTAGAATATCCTGGGCTCCCTTCATGAAAATTTCCTTCCCCCATGAAAAATTCCTCCAAGGAAAGTGTCTCCAACATATCCCCCTCTTCTCAGCCCCCCCCCATCCTAAAAATCACCCTGAAAACGCCTGTGCACTTCCAAATAACTTTTACTATATAATAATAATTAATAATAATTTATTTGTTACCCGCTTGTTTTGACAAATTAAGCGGAGTAAAAACATTAAGGAAAGAAAAACGAAATAACACAAACAATACAATTAATACAGTCTAATCAAAGGGTGGTAAGGGCCCAAGCGTTGACAGGCCTCAGCACCTAATCTAGCATAGAGTTTTTTATAAACGAAAATAATATCAGTGGCACAAAACTTTCTGATAATCTTCTGATTTCTATAAGAACGTGGCAGATACAATAAATATTTACAATAACGAAAATACATAACTCTTATGCCCTGCAAATCTTGATTATTAAAAAACGGGCGCAAACCGGAAAGAAACAATATAGAATGATCGCAATATGTAGAATAAAGTCTGGATAAAGCCTTTCGTGAAAATGTAAGCACTCGTCAAAGTTTGTAACTTCTGGCCCCTCCCAAGGGGATTCTGGGGGAATAAATCGCCCCCAAAGACATAGTAATAAGCTCTTGTTACTACGTTGAATAAAATGGTTAACTCAGAATTTTGATATAGTGACTGGGAAAATAATTAGCGTGGGAGGGGGCCTAGGTGTCCTTCAATTTTTTAAGTCACTTTAAAAGGGCACTAGAACTTTTCATTTCCGTTATAATGAGCTGTCTCGCAAGATTCTAGGACCACTGGGTCGATACGATCACCCTTGGGGAAAAAAACAAAAAGAACAAATAGCCTAAACACGTATCCGTGATCTACATTTTGGCAAAAAATACAAAATTCCACATTTTTGTTGATAGGAGCTTGAAACTTCTACAATAGGGTTCTCTAATACGCTGAATCTGATGGTGTGATTTTTGTTAAGATTCTATGACTTTTAGAGGTTGTTTCCCCCTATTTTCTTAAATAAGGCAAATTTTTTCAGGCTCGTAACTTTTGATGGGTAAGACTAAACTTGATGAAACTTATATTTTTAAAATCAGCATTAAAATGCGATTTCTTTTAATGTAGCTAATGGTTCCATTTTTTAGAGTTTTGGTTACTTTTGAGCCGAGTCGCTCCTTACTACAGTTCGTTACCACGAACTGTTTGATTTTAACTCATGATCCTACAATCCCTTCCACACAGCTTCTATATGTATCAATACTAACAGAAAACACTCATTTCTCATAACCACCAGTTTCTTACAATTCTCTAAAATTCTCTTCATCTCCTCCACATATCGGACAACGGACAAGGTTAATACTATGACCCCTAAATTTTCTCTCTTTTTCCTCATTATCAATCGACCTTCCTATTAAATTCAAAATCTATTTTATTTTTCCATTTTCAACACCAACTTAAAATAAACTTCTCCCCCCCCACGAGTCTGTCACCATACTATATAGACTCAGAGATCCCGAGGCCTCCTTCCGAGCCTGCCACTGCTGTATTTCTTGCTTGTGTAACCTTTATTTTACCTTATCAACCACTGTATCCGAATTCGATCCCTAACCTTTATTCCAAAAATACGAATATCTTATTTCCTGTAAAATTTTCGTAATTTCTATCGGCCACACTACCTCTATCTTATCGGCCAACAAACTAAAATATTCTTCCCTTGCTAGACTATTTTTACTTCTTAAAATTTGTATCCAAAACTTCACCATTCTTATTAACCTATCGTTTCTTAACTTACTTAGTCCCAAATCTCCTCCATTACAACACTGTGAGTGGATTTATTGGCCCAAAAAAACTATTAAAATAATTCCTTTGCATTTTCTCCAACTCCTCACTTTCTCTAAAATAAACAACAAAGAGAGATAAAACTCCACAAAAAAAACCTCAAACGAGACTACAGCCAGTAGAGAGGAAAGACTAAAACAACGCGGATATTTCTCCTGTAAATCTAAATTCATATTCTTTCCTTAATTTTCCACCTTTCCTAAAAACTACAATTACCGCTTTCTTCTTATTTAATTCCAATCTTTTTATATCCAAACATTCCTCCATTATGTTTAATACTGTTTGCATGTATTTTGCTAACTGTGCTATGAGAGCAATTATATCATCAGCAAACAAAGCATGCATATTTTCGAAACACTTCACAGTACTTCCGGAGTACTTTTCTTCTTGAAGAAATTAACTATATCATTAATCTACAAGTTGAACAAAATCGGTGACAGTTGGCATCTCTGTTTTAAATCTATTTGGGTCAAAATTCTCCCAGAAACCTTACCTAGTATTCTAACAACTAGGCCTGCTGAACTAAATGTTCTTACAATTAATCTAGCAAAACTTACAGGCAGTCCCTATCTTCAAAAGTCACTCAACTAGCATAGCTCTTTGATGATTCCTTTCCTAACTATACTATGCAAAATAAAAGCCTGCTCTATAGTACCCTCTTCCTTCCTACCCCCCTTGCTCCTCTCTTAATTTCCCTAATTCTTCTCGCTATTTTCTTAGCCGAATATCTACTATCTTAAAAAACATATTACTAACTATGGGAGAAATCTGGATCAGTTGGTAATTCAAGAATTCTTTGTTGTTTCCTTTTTTGTATAGTGGTACAGCTATAGATATTCATTTTATTGGTCAGCTGCACAATAGAAATATGCGGCTGAAAGCAACAGTTAAAACTGGTCTGCATACTTCTTTTGTCTTTGTCAATACTCGTAGTGGAATTTCGTCTCAACCTGTAGCTTTTTCTTTAGCTGATTTCATAGCCTCCCATATGTCCTGTTCCAAAATTAATGCTATCAATCTCGTATCTCCATCTGTCAGGGATCGAGAAGGTATATTTTCTGGTAATTTTTTTTAAAGATCTTCTTCCATTAGGTTTCCGTTTACCGATTGTGCCCTAAGGTACTGTTCCCACTGTTCAGGCTCCAAAGAACATTTCTTGCATGTCTATCCTTTCAGCGACCTATGTACAGTTTTCCATAATTATATCTTTCTTCCCTGAATCGTTTAATAAATTCGTTTTTATTTTTCGCTGATTCACGTTGTTTTTTCTTTCTTACCATCTGTTTATACCGCTTTCAGTAATCTCTATAAATTTTTATGTTATTCACTATTCTTTGTGGTTAGACTGAGCCTACTTTCCTCAGGATCTCTTCTACAATAAGTCGAAAACCCTCGCACTCGTAATCAAAAAATATTTCTTCTTTTTTCCATTTCTCTTCTTTCCATAGTTCGGATATCTGCCTCAGTGATTCTTCTAAATCGCATACTGCTTCACTTACTTTGCCTTCTTCAACTAACTCAATAATCTCCATCTCTTTCTCTAAATTTTCATTGCCTACGTTAACCTTTAATAAATCTTCATCATAATTATCTACTGCTCCCTTTATTTGTATATTTTTTTTCTTAAGCCTAGTATACGTTTTTCCGAACCTTTTTCTATAATCTTTTTATCTCTCGGTGACTCTCCACTCTGATCTCTAATAGAAATGATAAATGGTCGGAGCCAACTATTTCCAGAGCCTCAAAATCCACACAACACGGCAAAAGACAACCATCTACTAAAATATGATCAATTAAAATGAAGTTCCTACCCGAAAACATGTAAACTCTCCTATCCCCTCATACTTTCAATCCCTCCCTCTAATCATAATCAAACCGTACTCCCCACAAAAATGTAAAAGCTTACTTCTCCAAGTGTTCTTTTTCCTCCCTTCGTCCTTTGTATTCCTGCCCTTTAATTTCTCAAAACTTTCATATTTTTGAATTGAAGGATCTGCAAAATTAAAACCATCACAAGTATCATGTTATTCTAAAATATGGGCCGTGTACGCGTTATAATCCCCCATCAATATAAATCTCATGCGCAGATACTTCAAATATAGAGCAGCTATTTTGTCAGACAAAAGTTTCAAAGTATCTTCATTTGAATATGAGCTTGACTGAGGTGGTAAATATTTAAAACCTAACATAATATACAATAGAGCACTTCAAACAAAGTATAATCCAAATAACATTCTCAGATTTACTAAGTAACCTTTTAACTGAAGCAAACGTCCCATCTTTCACGAACACAGAAAGGCCCCCGTACATTCTACTATTTCTACTTTTTTCCTGCATGCTTTAAACTCGTCATATCCCTCAATATTTACACTTTCCTCAACACTTTTCCACGTCTCTGCAATACCCAACACCTCAAAATCTTTCGTTTGTTTAATCTTTTCCAACTTTTAACTTGTGAGAACCTGAATGTTCCAATAGCCAAACAAAAACGTTAGTTCTTTCACGGGTTCCTATTTTTCACCGCTTTTTCTATCATTCTCCATTCTTACTGCCTTAGTTGGCTCTTGTTCCACACTAATGTCTAGGGTTAATTTAAAGTTGAGACTTCGGAAGGGTAACGACCTTCCGGGGGAATATGTCAAAGATAGGCTCCAGGATGAGAATTTAAGAGAAACTTTTATAGGAACGGGTGAATACCAAGCTGTATATTTTAAACTTTGACAATGTTGGAGATAGATGGAATAATTTATGAAAATAACATTTGAAGTCACTGATGATATCTTAAAGCAGATAGCCCGGATTGCAGCGAGGAAGATTAGTGAAAATGCTTTATGTTTATTACAAAAATAGTGGGGCTTATGAATGAATTTTGCGTGTGATAGATCATATGAAAACAAGAAGAAAGTACAGAAAGTAGAGAGAGTATTAAATTTTACCTGAGGAGGTGTGGAGAAGAGACTATCGATAAAAATTGTCAAAGGATCGGAAGATGTTAATAAACTGAACTTCTGTGTTAATAAACTGAAGGGGATAGTAGTAATCAAATCTGGAATTGCCTATGTTAAAGATAGGAATGGTTCCACAATTAGGGACAAGGAAAGAGTTAAAAAGACATCTGCAGAACATTTTGAGAATGTGGTTAACAGTGATATAGTTACGGGAAAATATATAGAGGAGAATGAAAAAGTTTGTGACATGATGGATGTGAGGTGTTTGTGTAGGATGTGTAGTTGTGTAGGATGGATGTGTGTGTAGGATGTGTAGTTGTGTAGGATGGATGTGTAGTGTGGTTGTGGTACTGATTGTGTGGTAACCTAGTTTCTTAAATATAGTGGCTATGAGGTTAGCAGTAAGCTACTGACGATTGTGAATATAATTTTAATCCCCTGCAAGAAAGGTGATAAGAGTGAGTGTAGTAATAAAAGAGACATTAGCCTTGGTTTCTGTAGGTGGCAAATTACTTAGTATTATTATACTTTTTAGACTTAGAGATGCTTTAGATAGATTTTGAAGGAATAGCAGTGGGATTTTAAGATAAGAAGAAAATGTGTTGACCCAAATTTTGTTCTTAGTTTAGTAATTCAGAAGTGCCTTAGTCATCTAATACCGTACCGAAGATCTGATCTTCGTAATATAGGATATACCAGACAAATACAGTGAAGCTATTGGTGCTATTTACGAGAATAACACGGCTGCGGTTAAGACAGGAAGTGAGTAAGTTGCCGGTTTCGTTGTTAGTCAGGAGTTGAGAACGGTTGCGTTCCATCCCCATATATATGGTTGTTTTTCATAAACTTTGTTTTAACCAACACTGCAATGACAAAGGGAGAAAATTGAATCCAAAGGGGAAATAGAACTCTCGTGGTCTTTGATCATGTGATGAATAGCCACTAGATGTAGTTAAAGTTACCGGGTAGGAATGAAATGAGTTACCTAGGCTCTGATCTTAATGACCATGGCTAGCGTCTTAGTCTATGGGTAGCTGAATCGCAATATAACGAGGCGTTCCTGCTGAGCTCTGCGAGAAGACAGATATTAATTATATAGAAGATATTAATTATTGATTACTTTTAATTGTCTCTAGACACCAACGGCACAGGTTAAATCACTCTGGATGACAACAGTAGAGTGTACTTGACTCTAGACAACAGGGGATTCTTTCCCAACAGATTGAAGATATAATACACAATTTAAACCCAAAATAAGTACGTACACTCGCGTCAACTTAAAGCATTCTTAATTTTGGGTGGGAAAAGGGTCAAAGATATCCCTGAGCAAAAATCCAAAGGCAATAACAATAGGCAACCGTTGCTTATATTTGATATACCCAACCCCACATCCTATTCCAAAACAGGGATGTTAATATTTCTTAATTTTCTATTTCAATCTCTGCATCCTTTAGCTTAGGTTACTGTGGCTATTTCAAAAACTTCTATCCTAGTTAAAGTGGCTATTTCAAAGCTTATAAACTTACATTTTTCGTATTTTAATGCATTATACAAAATCAAATTTGGACTAGAATTGTCAGCTTACCACAACTATTCTGACGATTTAAGTATCCTAGATTAAGGTTTTAGCTAAATGAGTGAACTTTTAGAGGTTTTGCAAGTTAGTCGTTTTGAGTGCGAGAATATGTTTGACAATTATTTTAGGAAGACTACATCGCTAAGGCTAAGAATTAGTGAAAACGAACAATCAAGTGCACAGCTTCACAGTATTACTGCACAAGCTTCATAGCTGCAAAGGCTGTGGGTGTTGTGAAGATGTTAAAAATAGAATAGCCAAAACCCAGGGAGTTTTTTTCACAACTGAACAAAAGTTTTGGAAGAACTGGAAGAGGAATTTGAAAAGCAAGATTTAAACATTAGATGCTACATCGATGACAATCTTAAGGTATAGTCCTGACGCATGGGCACTAAGAAAAAGGGAAGAAGATTTGCTAGATGATTTCCGCATATTTTTAGAGAATTTGCCTGCAATTTTTGGGGTACGAGACTGACTTACCGTATCGCAAAAAGTATGCTCTACGAGAAGTGTGGTTGAATCCTTTTTTCGAGGGTTATAAAGAGAGAAAGGTTGAGATGGCTAGGGCACATTTTGTGGATTGAGAATGAGAGATATCCAATTATTGTCCCTTTGGACCAACTGTCTTGGGCCAAACGAGAATCAGGTGGTCCCCCGTCGGGATGGGAAAATGTCATAAGAAAGATTTAAGGGAAATGAGAACTTCTCGTGAGTATGTAAAGAGGGAGGCATTGAATACATTGGGCTGAAGGAGGACCTTGCGTAGCTACGTTGGTGTCTTGCAGTTTGGTTTTGCAGTGAGTTACTAGTAGCAGTAGCAGTAGTAGTTATAGTACTAGTCGCCTCATTTAAAAAAGAGAAGAATGTTAAGGAATTAATAACTATTTTGGTTTACTATGCAAAAATTTTTACTATGTAAAACTATGTTACTATGGTTTACTATGTAAAAAAATTTTTCAGTATAAATTTTAGTACTTTACGTCAACTTATCAGCACTTAGTATAAACTTGTTCAAAGGAAACAGCATGCAGATCTGAAACGTGCCTTTGAAAATCCTGAAATAGTTACTTTCATCATTCTCCTAAGAGTGTTTCTCTTTAATTACCCGCCCCCCCTTCCCTAGTATGCGAATGTATCACCCAAACTATATACTTTCCCAGCATTTTTCAAAGTCCTGATTTATTTGCCGCTAAATCAATTTGAAGAAAGAGGTAATATATGACGAAATTCGTGAAACATTTATATATCTAAAAAGGGGTATATTTATATACACCCCATGTAA
Source organism: Artemia franciscana (assembly GCF_032884065.1). Lineage (NCBI taxonomy): Eukaryota > Metazoa > Arthropoda > Branchiopoda > Anostraca > Artemiidae > Artemia > Artemia franciscana. The sequence goes on from NC_088866.1 coordinate 1,276,259, forward strand.
AACGAACAGAAAACTCGAAACGAACAGAAATGACTCCGTATGAAAGGGGCTTTTCCTCCTCAACGCCCCGCTCTTTACGCTAAAGTTTGACTCTTTCTCTTAACTCTATTTTTAAAACAGTAAGAAACTAATGTTCATATGTTCTGTGCATACCTACATAGGAAGGGGAGGGTTGGGGAGCATCTCCTTAACACAAAATTTGTCAAAAGAGCCCCAATTGAAGAAAGTTCAATTGAATACCAAAAAAATAATTTTTCATTTGATTACTGATCACTTGATTTTTTTTTTATTTAATTATAGTATCACTGATTATGGATAAGAAAGATAAAAATAGTGACGACGGAATCATTTGTGACAGTAAGGATGCGGGAAATGTATTTCAGGGTCTTGCAAGATTTATATTATTCAGGGGCATCCCCAATCCCTTGGAGTTTATGCTTTATCATTTTTAAAGAGGAAAACTGTCACTTTAGTGACCTAATATTCTAAAACGTGGAAAAAGGTCACCTTCACAAATGGAGGTGACCCACATCAACAAACATTTTAAAATAAGTTCTAAACATTAATAATATAATGTCTGTCTTGGAAGATTCCTGCTGTTGTCGATCTTTTGTAGCAGTATGAAACGGGATGATTATCGAGTACCGAGAAGGAAAGGCACATGATGTTGTATTACACATGTTAATCGCTCAGGTTGCCGGAACGTGCTGAGAGAGTGAAGAACTGATTGAGAGATCTACAGGAACGTGCTAAGAGAGTGGAGATCTGGTTGCAGATTTCTACTGGAAGGTGGAAGTCATGCAAAAGGTGGAGTCATTAATAACCTCTTTTCTTAAGAAATGGGCCAGATATTACCATTGGTGCTAGTCAATATTATCTATATTACGCGGCTGTTTTTTTTTTTTTTTTTTTTTTTTTTTTTTTTTTTTTTTTTTTTTTTTTTTATCTCAGCGTTTGAGACTCCAGTTTGTCTTCAAACTTTTTTGGATTTTCGAAGGCCAGGACTTGGCACTTTTATTCATCGTTAATATACCATAATTTGGCTTAGCATGTTAGTATTAACAGAAAATTATCAAGGAGGCACACTCATGCCTCTTTAAAGAGGCGAACCAGGACAATGTTAAGCGATTTTCAGTTCCAGTGGTTGCAGAGGGATGGGGAGGGTTGCATTTCGTAGCCCGAGCTCCAACTAAGAAACCTGCCAAATTTCATCCCCCTCCGACTTTTCCTTCATGGGGAAAATCTGGCCGAAAGTTTCGACCACCCAGCCCCACCCCCCTTTAACGTTGTCCGATCGGGCTGAAATTCACAAGTTAAGGTCCCCTAGGACCCAGGAGCTTATCCGCGAAATTTCAGCTCGATCCGATAACTCCTTCCCTGTTTTCCAGAAACCACGCATAGCCACTTATTGTTCGTGTTCTCCTTTTTTCTTCTCGACGCCTACAGGTCACAGCCGACATCGGATCTGGGTGTACGAAGACTCATTCGACGTGGAATTTTCCGAGTAATTGCCCTGGAAAGTTTCGTCGGGAAATCTTAACCCCCCGATTTTCTAGCTTAGAAAAACCATTTCCCCATTGAAGGTAAAATTTTCTCTTGTAATAACATCACTTGTTTGAAAAATTCTTACACTAACAGCAGCTTGGCGCAGCGGAAGCGTGTTGGCCCGTAACCAAGAGGTCGGTGGATCGAAACCGCTAGCTGCTAACTTTTCAAAATTTGTAAAATTAGGTAATTTTGTCAGTTTGAATTTATTGATACAGAAAGGGAGAAAATAGAAAGGGAGAAACATGTGATCAGAATTACATACTAGAATGTTCACAAGAATTTTTACTGAAGCGGGGGTAAGGCTTGATGGAAGCAAGTTAAAAGAACCATTTAAATTAATTTCCTAATTGAAGCCGTTGGTGAAATTTTCTATTGTAATAACTTGTTTGATAACAAGCATAACAGCAGCTTGGCGCAGCGGAAGCGCGCTTGGCCCATAAACCGGAGGCGGGTGGGTAAAAACCACTAGCTGCTAAATTTTTAATTAAGCAGCTAAACTATTAAAATTATCAAAATTAGATAATTTTGTCAGTTTGAATTTATTGATACCGAAAGCTAGAAAATAAACATGGAAAATTATTATTAAATTACATCCACCATGGATTGTAGAAAAACGTACAGAAATAATATGAAAAAAAAACTTCGTTTTCTTAAAGAGTTAAAGAGGCTGCGTCCCAAAGTCGAACCTTAAAACGTACAGGAATTAGGAGAGGCAGTTGGGGGGCTGCCACCCCCCAAACACCCCTCTTTTAAAGACTCTTTTGTACAGGTTTTTTGTTTTGGGGGGCTGCCGCCCCCCTAACCCCCCACTCTTGGCTTTGGAAAGGCCCTCTTTTAATTAACAAAACAAACAACCTGTATAAAAGAGTCTTTAAAAGCGGGGGGTTTGGGGCCCCCCAACTGCCTCTCCTAATTCCTGTACGTTTTAAGGTTCGATTTTGGGACGGAACCTCTTTAACTCTTTAAGAAAACGAAGTTTTTTCATATTATTATAGAAGGGTTGAAGTTTTACATGACGTGAGAAGATTTTCAATCTCCAGATTCTCTTCCTCCTCCACTTACTCGGCAAATAGGAGTTACCAATTCTCTCTGCAATTGTACCTTCTACAGCGTATTGGGGCAAGGAAGAAGGCTGTTCTAATGCCTCGCAGTGGACCCACTGAGTTAAAATATTTGTAAGCACTTGAACAAATCTTGAACTGTTTTTTCCTATTATTTTTATTTGTATGATTCAACGTAATAAATATATGTTATACTTTCAGACTAGCATATTTCAATAATTGGTATGTTGATCACAACCCAGAGTCTCTTGCATTGGGAGAAGAACGTCAAAATTCCTACAAATCAATCATGGGGGATATATCTCTGCTTGACATTGTGGTACAACATACAAGATGGAACCGGAGTTTTTTAGAATCAAATTATAAAAGTGACTTTTCTATAACTATTCTAAGAGATCCAGTTGATACATTTGAATCTGTTTTTCACTATGTTGATATGCAAAAATTTTATAATGTTTCCAGTTTTCAAGAATTTATACGAAGGCTAGAATTTGCAAATGTCACGGACAGTTTAAGCACTGGCCCTTATGGAAGAGCGTAAGTGTTTTAAAGCGTTTGATTGTTTACTACTACTACTGCTACTACTAACAACTCACTGCAGCACCAAGCCACCTTAGGACAACACAGCTATACACACTCCTCCTCCACCCCAATCTTTCAAGGCCTCCCTCTTTACACCCTAACAGGAAGTTTCTATTTTCTTTAAATCTTTCTTTGTGGCGTTCTCCGGCCCCAGACGGGGACGACCTGCTTTCTGTTTAACCAAGACAGTTGGCCAAAAAGGTCAATCTTTGGCAATCTGTTATCCTTCATCCACAGAACGTGCCCTAGCCATCTCAACCTTTCTTATGGAGCATCATAGCTTCCCGGGAAGCTATAAAATAATATTGGTTATATTGATAATATTGATGATGCTATAATAAACCTGCCAGTCTCCGGTTGATTATAACATAATCAATAAGGTTTGCTTTCTTACTATTATTTCAATACCATGTCAAATTATGGGCCATTTTATGACCAAACACCATATTGATTATACCTAGATTGTTACACCTACAAAGTTTTCTTTAGTACAAAAATTTTCTTCCGCAGCTTGGAAATGCACTCAGTAACTGCATATCCAGTGATAATGAAACTCATCTTATCATTTGATTACCCCAATGATGCATCGGGCTTGAAAAACTCACTTTTAAATTAATTATACCACTGGTCAACGTTAATTTGGACAACAACACAGGCTTTTGATTTATCTCTTTTGAAGACTTTCCATAAGAAATTAGGATCGCTTGTGGCTTTATACAAATTGAACTTGATGTTGCCACAGAAATTTCGCAAAAAGCCGTTTTGTTTTATGACGAATTTCATTTACCATGCTTTGACATGGCATGCTACACCCGTCAAAAAAAAATAAAACGAGAATTTGATTTACCAAGAGAATTAAGGATATAAGAATTACTTGACCAGCCATGCTTCTCAGTTCCGATGTGTACTCTGTGAGTGGGAATGCTGGCATGTTCAGCAGCGAATTGAGCGTGTACGATCTCGGTATGATATATATCCAGCAAGTTTGCTTCTCAGCTAAGGTTAGTAGTTTTTTGGAGGGGAAAGTATATGGAACGGTACTTTGATCTTTCTCAAAATAGGACCAGGCACAGCCTGAAACGTAAACATATAAACATAAGCCCTGGTGGTGGTTTTATGCCGTTTACTATTCTATATTGTCATGCCGTTTACAATTATCTAGAATTAGATCACTAGACAAAACAAGTTGAGCAGGGAAAGTATTACTGATAAGCATTTGTGTAAGGTCAGAAAAATGGAGATAACTGAAAATCTGGAACCTGGTTGCATATTCGGGGAACACAGGACAAAACAAAACAGAGACTAGACAAAACAAGTTGAGTAGGGAAGGTATTACTGATAAGCATTGTGTAAGGTCTGAAAAATGGAGATAACTGAAAATCTGGAATCTGGTTGCATATTCGAGGAACACAAGACAAACTACAGAGAAGAGGTGCTACCAGATTAATTTATATATATGAAACCTTGGGCATTCTTGACCATCACAAGCTGAGGGTACATACAACTTTAAATGTTTGAAAAATTTCTACAATTTCTAAGTAACTGCAGAAGAAACAGTAACAGAAGTCAGTAGCAGTGTACAGAGGGTACCTTCAATTTGGTTATATACCCCTCTCAATACGCCCTGAAATCTTTTTCACTTAATACTCTAAGCTGTTCCTAAGAAATTGCTCATAGATCCATTTGACAACTGGAATGCGCACAATTTCTTTTGATTCAAATCACTCCCCCCCCCCAATGTTCCCTGGAAGTTTCACTTTAATACCCTTAGCCCCAATCAAAGTTGTAGTCTTAGCAGTCGCAATATTAGCAATTGTAACGATATGCACATAATGAGTTTTGGTAAGTTCAACATCCTCCTTAATAAACCCTGAAAGTTTCAGCTTAATAATCCATGCCGTTCCTTTGAAAACCTGCATTCACATTGTTTGGTTTGATTTAAATGAAAATCCCCCTAAACGTGCCCAGAAAGTTAAGGCTTTAGACTATTAGCTTCACTTGTTGCACTAATCGATTTAGTGGTAATAGCAGAAGTAGTATGCACATAGTATATTTTGGTAAGTTCATAATTGACCTCAACATACCCTGAAAGTTTCAGAGTCATAATATAAGTCGTTATTGAGATATAGCTAATATCATTTCGCCAAAATTTATGTTCAGAGTGTATTCTTATTTACTTCAATATCACTCTAATCATTCCATAAAAGCTTCACCTTATTAGCGTTGACCTTAGTAGTAGAAATGCTCATAGCAGTGGCAGTAGCAGTATTAATAGCAGTATCCACATTCCCCTTTTTGTTTTTCAATATCTCTTTCAACACATAATGAAGGAATCGACTTATTTACATAAAATATTTCTGAGAAAAAGCTGATACGTCCTTTTGACAACCTGCATGCACATAGTACGTTTAGATTTGAATCAAATCTGTCTCAACATTCCTTGAAATTTTCACCTTAATACCCTAGCTTTTGTAGCAATAATATTTATAGCAGTAGTAACAATAATGACAGTAGTAGAAGTAGTAGCAGTAGTAACATGCAAACAGCTTTGGTTGCAGTGTCAGTAGTATTAGTACTAATAAAGGTAACAGCAGCAGTAGTAGTTGTAGTAGCAGACAAATATTGCCTTTTGGGCAGTTCAACATGCCCTACAACAAGCTAAAAGGGTTTCAACTTCATATTATAAGTTGTTCCTAATATGCTATTGTCTTTTAACAAACTGCACGCTCACCGGGTGTTTTGATTCAGTTCAACTTCACCCTGAATACTGTAAATTTTCTTCTTCATATCCTTCTCTTAGTTGTAGCAGTAGTCACATTGGTAGTAGCAGGAGTATCAATAATAGTGGTAGTAGTAAGATTAGTAGCAGTACTAACAATAGTAGCAGTAGCACAAGTAGTAGTAGTTGCATTCTCACATTGCCGTTTGGCCAGTTGAATATCCCCCTCATCAAGCCCTGAAAGTTTGAACTTAGTACTACGAGCTGTTTCAACAATTGTCAATAGGGCCTTTCAATAGCCTGTTTGTTCATAGCGTGTTTCGGTTATTTTCAACTTATCCCTCAATCTTTCTTATATAGTATAGTCTTTCCTTACTACTATTAGCCTTAGTATTATTTATAATAGAAGTTTTTGTTGGACTAGCATAATAATAGAATAGAATAATACTTTAATAACAGGCAAACTCTCACAACATGAAAAACTGCCGAACTTGTTGCTTTCTGTCAGCTAGCCTAAATTGTATATAAAAAAAAAACACAAGCATAAAATTACAATATATAAACCTAGTCCACAGCAATGAGCCCAACTGGCTTGTCAAATAAAGTACAAAGTAAAATAAACTAAGAAGTGCATAAGTACGCAAACATAAGTACATAAGTAAAAAGTAAGTAACATAAGTAAAATGAATAAAAATGAGCATAGGAATAGAATAATGTAAAAAAAAAAGTCAGATAAAAATAAAACATCAAAACTAACACATTAACAATATGAATGACACATTAACATGATGCATTACAAATTTCATTTATTTCTTGTTTCAACAAACGCTGGTACAAAGCTCTTTTTGTAGCGCTCAGTTCTTGCATTAATGCGATTTAAAACTGGGATTTTTTGTGCTCTTGATCGAGGTAAACGGGGCTTTGGAGGGACTAATAATGGGCTGGGAGTATACATTGAAAGCGTGGGTTACAACGCAGATTATTTCCAAAATTAGTACAAAGAGTAACACATCGGGTTGCCAAGGTAGGGAGGTGGAATTACTTGAAAAGGAAAATGTAAGGCACTTTACCCTGACCGTATATGATTCTCAGGGCTCTCTTTCGGATAATTTCTAGTCAATCGGACTGATCCAAGGTAAGCCCGAAATGCCACACCGGGCAAGCATACTCAAAGTGTGGACGGATAAAAGATGTATGAAGGCGGAGTATGTGTGCTTCTGGACATGAAAATTTAGCAAATAGCTTAAGGAGAGACAGAGATGTACTAGCCTGTTTGACAATTGAGCAAATGTGGGCATCCCATTCCAAATTGCTAGTCAGTGTGACCCCTAAGAGTTTAATTTTTGTTACAATTATTTCATTAGTATTGGGGTCATTAGTATTGGGGTCACAAATGATGGCTTTCATTTAAGAAAACTAAATGTCATAATATGAGATTTATGGGAGTTCACTTTTATTTTTGACTGGGCTGCTTCATTTACAACATCTTCGAGAAATTCCATTGCACTGCTCTTAATAATTTTTTTTGCATTTTTTTGTATTATTTTTTATATTAATAGTAGTAGGGGTAGTAGCATTAGTAGTAGCATGAAGATACTACCTTTTGGTCGATTGTAGTCGCCCCTAAACAATCCCTAACCCTAAACAATTTCAATTCATACCCTAAGCCATCCCTAAGAAAAAAAATACCCTTTTGACAGCCTGCTTACACATACTGTGTTTTTATTTAGTTCAATTTCCTCTCAATTTTCTCTTAGATTTCCACCATATTAGTATTAGCAGTCGTAGTATTAGCAATAGTGTTGTGTTAGTAGCAGCAGCTGCTGTAGTAGCGGTACCCATAGTAGCATGATATTGGTAGGCATAAATATATAATGAATAGAAAGTAATAGGCTTGAGAATGTCTGTTCAGGATTTCGAGTCATGTTGATAGAAGAGCATCGCCAAGTGCTGAAAACCATGTTGTTACTAAGATGGGCCTAGGATCACAAGATGCCTCCATTCATACTGGAGGTCCCTGGGACTTCTTGCTGTCTGGTTCTAAGCTGGCTTAAGCGCTTCAGTATACATTTGAGAAGATGTGTAGGTCCCATTCCCGTACTGGTATCTGGGACCATTGATTTTTCTGAGGTAAAATAATGTCAATAATCAAAAGAACATAAAAATTGGAACTTCGAATGTTACGACGTTACAAAATAAATATCGGATCGACATTTTGACTGACGAATTCAGACGATTCGAACTGGACTTATTAGGAGTTTTGAAAAGTCATATCCAAGGGGCATTAAGCATGAAATTAGGTGATAAAAAATTTGTTTACTCAGGAATAGGTTGGGGTAAATATACAGGGAATAGGGCTCATGATAAACAATGAAGCTGCTAAGTCTTTTTTAGGCTGGGAAGGTATTAATAATAGAACACTAATTGCTCGTTTGATGACTAAAAAGTTCAGGGTATCAGTTATAGTAGTATATTTTATCTGTTAAACCGACTGACAGAGACACTAGTGTGGAGATACGGAGATGCTAAATATGGTGTTTTTATTAGGAGATTTTAATACCCAGGTTGGCATAATTAGGGATAGAAGGTATCATAGCCTAGATAAATTTGGTGTTGGAAAAGAAGACAGTAATAGCTACAGACTGATGCGCTTTTTATGGGTATAACAATATAGTTATAAACGATGCATTATTTTGTCATAAAATGGCCCATTAGTTTAACGTAACATTCAAGTGATAGTAAGACAGAAAATCTTTTAGATTTTGTTAATATAAACCAAAGACTTCTCTCTCTCTCTCTTTCTTTCTCTCTCTCTCTCTCTCTCTCTCTCTCTCTCTCTCTCTCTCTCTCTCTCTCTCGCTCTCTCTCTCTCTCTCTCTCTCTCTCTCTCTCTCTCTTTCTTTCTCTTTCTCTCTCTCTCTCACGCTCTCTCTCTCTTTTTTTGTACCTATGTGTCTGAGTGGTCTGGCTTTATGTGACTGTGCGTTTGTATGTGTTTTTTTTTTCTTCTCTCAATCTCTCTCTCTCACTCTCTCTCTCTCTCTCTCTCTCTCTCTCTCTCTCTCTCTCTCTCTCTCTCTCTCTCTCTCTCTCTCTCTCTCTCTCTCTCTCTCTCTCTCTCTCTCTCTCTCTTTGCTTATGTGTCTGATTGGCTGGTTGCTTGTCTCTTTTATTCTGTACCTATGCGCGACGAATGAAAACAAAGAAAGGAAATAATAAATAAAAAGAGAAAAAACAAATAAGTGAAAAACGAGGATTTTATCAGCCAGTAGCAAAATATGATAAACAAGCAAATATTTCAACAAGGACCTCTGCCAAGGCGTCCTCAGTGCTCAAAAAAAAGAAAGAGGAAAACAAAGAAACAGAGAAGAAACAACAGCAAAACCTAACCTTCTTAAATGAACTGTACGAGAGGAAAAACGACACTGAATTAAACAACAAGAACCAACTTGAAATCAATGAAAGAGAATTTACCAATTATATTGAATAAGTATCCTTTGCCTTGCTACAGATTTTGCCTGTCTACAATTTCGGTTTTCATTAGATATGCGGACAGGTTGTCTTCAATTAGACTGGGCGAAAATATTCATAGAGTCTTTTTATATTAGATTATTATAAATTGGACTTAATGAAATATCTCCCGTGTCTCTATTTATAGCCAAATTTCTACTTATATGTGTTTTTTGCCTTAATTGCCTCTTTAAAAGATTGCGGTAGGCCATTTACAGTAAATATTAAAGTTGCCTCTTCAAAAGAACTAAATGGTCAGGATTTTCGTATATATGCTGGGCTAGAGCTGAATCAAAGTTGTCATTTTTTTTCCAATATCAGGGACTTGTCTATTGAAATTTTATGTTCTTGCAATCGTTCCCCTAGTTATTGATGGGTCCTTCCAATGTAAAATTTACCACATGAACATGGGACTCTGTAGACAGCACTGCCTAGTATAGGGTCCGTTTTATTCTTTCCCGAGTTGAAAAAATTTTCAACTTTTTGTTCAGTTTTGAAAGAAACAGAGAGATTATGTTTTTTTTATTAATTTTTCCAAGTTTGTCGCTGAGTTTTGAGACGTAAGGTAATGCTGTGAAAGTTTTTTTTTCTCAATTGCCAGTGTAATGAATCAAGGGGGACTGGCTCCCTATTTTTCTGTTTTATCTTTTTTAATCGTCTTTCTATTATATTTTCAATGAGGTTGGTTGGGTAGCCATTGCAGAATAGAATATCTTTAATATAATCTAAGCCAGATTTTACATGATTTTGTGAACATATTTTTAGAGCCCTGTCGACTAAAGAAATTACTACCCCTCTTTTTACACAAGGAGGGTGATTTGACGAGAAATGTAGATACCGATCATTATGGGTCAGCTTTCTATACATAGAAAAATCAAGGCTAGGAATATATTTTATAATTAAAACATCCAAGAAAGGGAGCTTTTCTGAATCTTCCAGTTTTAAATTGAAGATTAGAATCAAAAGAATTAAAATGTGCCAAAAAATCTTTTAGAAAGTCCTGACCATGTTCCCAAACAGCAAGAATATCATCAACGGAAGGAAACCAGAGAGAGTATTATAAGGGGAAACTATTCAAAGCAGACTGTTCTATGAAATCCATGTAAAAATTTGCCAAAAGAGGAGACAAAACGGTGCCCATGGGTAGGCCCTTGACCTAAAGGAAAAATTTTTTCGAAACATAAAATATAAAGAGAACTTGTCGCAAAGACGTACAAGCGTCATTATTGTGTCAATTTCCAAGGTTTTATAATCTGACCATGTATAATTTTCCTCTAATGTTCTCTGTAAGGCCTGTTCACATTTATGGACATCGCATTAAGTGTACATGGAAATTGCATCAACCATGTAAGATTGTTATACTATGATTTTCCAGCTTCTCAGTAAGATCTGTGGATTTCTTTAGATAAGATTGTCGTGTTGTTAGAAGAGACTTAAAAATTGTAGCTAAGAATTTTCCTACACCTGTAGCTGAAGAGCTATAACATGCTACAATAGGACCTAAAAGGAGGATCCTTCTTGTGAATTTTGGGTAGACCATAAAATTTTGGGGCTGAACAGCCTTTGGGTAAAATTTTCTGTACATTTGAGGGGTGATTAGTCTATTGTCTTTTAAAATTCCTAAGTCTTTTCTCAACTGTTTGGTGTATTTATCTCTGGGATCAGTTTTTATTTCTTTATAAGTATTTTTATCCAATAAAAGAATATTTATTTTATTTTGATAATATGCAGAATCAATAATCACAACTGTGTTTCCTTTGTACGCTCTTGTAATTACTGTGTTTTTATCTTTTTCCAAATTTTGGAGGATTTTAATTTCTTCCTTTGATTGAGTTGTAAGTGACAATGACGGCTTATAATCAAGAATACTCTTCACTATTTCTCCTCTTAGTAGGTCTGGATTTGCAACTTCGCCATGACAGCTAAAAATACCGGACTCCGCACTCGTAATAAATTTGGTAATAATGAAAAAATTAACGTTGGAAGGACCCATCAACAACTAGGGGAACGATTGCAAGAACACAATATTTCAATAGATAAGTCCATGAGATAGGAAAATAAAAATGACAACTTTTGTTCACCTCTAGCCACCTACCTCAGCCTTTGTTCACCTCATATATGCGAAAATCCTGACCATTTAGTTCTTTTTGAAGAGGCAACTTTTTGCGGTTGTGGTAGGAAACTGAGATGAAGGGGATATGCCCATAGATGTATATATGAAACACTTGGAAACATGTCCTTTTGTTTAAAGAGTTGATGTGGGAAAGATTTCTATGACACCTTTTGCTTTAACTAGAGGCTATGACATATGTGAGCGACCGGTTCGACTGCGTTCTTTTGTCAAACAGAAAAAATTTGTTCCAAAAACAGCCCAAGTCCTCCCCCCCCCAAAAAAAAAAGAATAAGTCTAAGATCCCTAATAAATTGTCCAATAAAATTTAAAGTAAAAATATTTCAAGTCCCAAAAAATCGGAGCAAAAAAGTAAGGGGGTCTGGAGGAGAATATGGTGGCTAAAACTCATACACAATTCGAACCGGTTGTAGTCATTACTTTTTTTGGAGATCGAAACCAATTCCATTGATCATCATAAGATTATGTTGATCCAGCAATTATTTCAAATCACTATGGTGTGCTTATTCATGAAATGACGTCAAAAAAGGCACCTGGAAACAACACTGATAGTATTTACCATACATTCAACTCCAATTGAGAAATCGATGGCGCTATTAACATTTTACGATATATTGACGCTTAACATCAGTTGACTAGCGTCCCAGAAACAATACATTGATTGCTAGTAATGGGTTTCTAAAAAAGTATGATTTTCAATGACTTATTGGCTCAGTCGAGTAACGTGTTGTCCTTTTACCTTATGAAATAATGGGTCTCATGTTCGATTCCTACTTTAAGCAAGAATTTTTTTTTACCGACTGCATGAATGATTACGCAGTATCATATCACGCATAATTCTTGAAATTCTAAGCGACATACCAGGGATTTCTTGAAAACCGTTGTGCAGATTTTTGGAATGAAGCAAAAAAAGGTGTTAGCAACTCCAATAGTACATCAGGTTATGAGCCCTCATGTACTACTAACACTCGGTCATTCTTGAGTTACGTCGTTTCGAAAACCCATATGCTTATAACGTGTTTTGATTTAGTTCAAAACTCCCCTCAATATTCTTAGAAGGGTTCATCTGAATGTCTTCGTCTTTTAGGACACTAAAGGTCAAACATGCCGACCTCAAATAGTATATTAACCAAGGGGTGAACTGCATAGCTTACAGCCCTTGTCCCGAGGACTCTGGGGGAGGGGGTTGACAGCCAAAAAGACACAGTTACTGGAGTTTTTCACTATACTGGTCAAAACGATTATCTAAAACCTTTGTGCATTTTGGGAACTGACTGATGAGAGAGGGGGAGTGGTTGCCTTCCAATCACTTTTGACTCTTAAAAAGGACACCAGGAATTTCAATTTCCTTTCAAATGAACCCCATTCGAAGTTTCTTCGACAATTCTTTCTATACGGAGTCCCATGGTGAGAAAAAAAATACATTGTGCCCACTTCCTTCATTACTAAGGCTGTGCTATTGCACAGCCTATGATGTATTTATGAATTTTTTGTTATTTTTTTTGTTTATTTTAGCGTAGTGTATAAATATTTGATATTAAGCTTTTTTATCTTTTGCTTTTTTATTATTTCCTTTTCCCTTCGTTGTTTGCAGTGTTACTGTGTAACGGGTTTTTCAATAAATAACAATAATTATATTGTCCCGACGAGGATTGTCTCGGATTTAAAGCCTAGAGCTGATCCTGTCTTACACGGTTACTGTGAGTCCTTCCTCCTATCCGAGTTATATTCTTTGCCAGTGTCCTCAGAAGGGATTTTTGTCCTCTACAGTCTCAGAGCAGATGTGGTCCGAAAGTTAACTAATTCTGGTTGTTATCCCCGCGTACATTGGTCATTGTAATGGATTTTTTCTTAAGGAGTGTACCAAAGACACTCTAACTGTTCCAGATAAAGTCATGCAAGTGATTTAAGCGTAATCAGTGAAAGTGGAGGTTAAAAAAATTCAGATAGTTTTGTTTTTGATCTAACATACAAGCTAGAATTCAAATAGTGACGTCGTTGGGTCGGTTGGTTCTGACAACATTTGACATTTTTTGACAGAGCTTCACTTAATATGATTTTTTTCAAAACATATAAAAAAAAGAACGGATATACTTCATTAAAAGTCTTAGATTTAACTAAATTTCGGGGCAGGCTGAGAACCTAGTTAAGCTGGGTTGTAGCATGCTTGACTAGTAGTGCCAAAAAATCAACCGTCTTCTGACAGAGAAAATGTTCTAACTGTAAGAAAATACAGACTAAAACTATTTATTTTCAGTTATGGACGTAACCAACACTCTTGGTCTCTTGGATTAAATAAAGAGTATTATGAAAACAAGACTGCCGTATCGCAGCTCATTTCAAAAATGGAATCCAACTTTGATCTGGTTCTAATAACTGAGTATTTCGATGAATCTATAGCTCTGCTTAGAACACTGCTGGGAGGTCCAATACCTCACTACCTCTTTCAAAACGAGAATGAAAGACTTGAAGAAACAAAATATAGCCTCTCAAAAAAAGATAGAACTACCCTGCAAAATTGGCTGAAAACAGATATGATGGTTTATAAACATTTTTTGAAGTACGTATGTGTTGTTTGTTCTATTACTGCCAATATATTTCATATTTAATTTCTGACCACACTGGCCAAGTATAACAAACGAATAAAAATCGTAAAGAGGAGAAAATGAGGATAATAACAGCCAGAGAAAAGTAAAAGATAACTATGCAAATATTTCGGTCGAGACCTTCGCCTAATCGTCTTTAATACAGAGTATAATAATAATAAAAAAAAATACAGAAAAAGTCCATCGGACAATACAAAAAACAACACTAAAGTTAAAAGAAGAATATTTCCAGGTAACGAATTACCTTAAAATTAAAAAGTCAGCCCTTTCAACTTTTGACCTAATTTCTATGATGGGTGATGAATTTGTAGATTCAATCCGATGGTCCTGCCATGTAGAGCCTTTATTCCATTAAACGTTAGATCATGTGATTGCGCGATCATTCTTGTTAACGAAAACCTGTCAATGATTTGACATTGCATCGAGTGATATTTCATTGAATAGGCAAATAGAACCCAGAAAGTCTTATGAAGGAAAAAAGTCACATTGACTAAAAGCAAACGCAACAAGAGTGAAGCTGCACTGTATTGTCGGAAGTGTGATACTGACTTTTTTCTAATAAATCAATATAAATTATCAATATAATAAATCAATATAATAAATCAATCAATATAAATAAATCAATAAATCAATATTTTTTCTAATAAATCAATATCAATATACATACAAAAAGAAATCTAAAGAAAATCTACTCTAGAAAACCGAAAAATAATGTTTTTGGCACATAAAACATTTGTTAATAAACAAATTTACAAGTATTACTATTATACTTTATTCATAGGGAGATGTCAACACTGTACTGGTAGGTGAGTCTATTTTCGACCATGGAATCATTCAAGTAAGGTATATCCCTGTAAATACTGAGAAATTATTTGTAGATATAGCCTGAACATCGGAAAAAAAGTAAAATGGTGCATGTACAAAATCTTGTAACAAAGTAAAATAACGCAGGGCCCTCAGTCGACAAAATCTTGCACTCTTTTCCGGTTTTGAACACGCTTTTTCTTTTGCTTTTATTACCAATAATAATAGTATTGCTGGCTCTTCGAATTTGTACAAGGAAATCCAAGGGTGACATTTGTGTATCAATAGATGCTTTGCCATCATGATCCATGACCGTTCACTGAAATGGTTGGACCATATTTTACAGAGGCCATCAGGGTACTTGCCTCGCCGAATCCTTAAGTCTGAGATCCTCATCTCATGGAAGATAATCCAAAAAGGACAGCGGAAAAACCGATGGAACCTGGTTAAATCTGATCTTAAACCTATCTGGAGGCTCACAAAATTTGGCTACAGATGGACAACCCAATGGCTCCAAATTGCAAGGCAGCTGGCAGCAGACCACACTTCATGATTCAAAAATGCCTCGAAAGATCTTTGATGCTGGGCAAGGTGGAAGCACCTGATACCTGCCGCAATTACGTGTCTAAGTGTTATATGGATGTATTTTAATTGCATTGAATATTTGATTTGCATTCATTATGCGAAGTCTAGTAGTCTTCATTGGAAAAAAATTAAAAATTGAACATTTTCAGAGAGTTGTTGCTGCGGATAGAATTTTTCATAGTAATCATGCTTTATACCAACATCAACGTTTTCTGCATTCAAAAGGTTTAGACATGATTTGTTTGACGCCTGGGATTCCTTGTCTTGAAGATATGCCAGGAGAGGAAATCCTTTCTTGACCGGACAGTATCCTTTCTTTGCTGTTTTGTTGTTGTTGTTAATGCTTCTTCGACAGCTGTGATGTCTTTTGTTTCTGAGCTGAACAGATGAATAAGGAGGTAGCTCTGGATTTTTTAAAACTTTTTCCGCGCTACATATTTCAATTGGTCACCGGATGCTCGAGCAGAGGATCTGGTATTCTCTTAAACAATTCTCTTGAAATACTTGACAGTGCCATCTTGCCAGCATTTTGCTGGCAAAATGGTTTATTTTTCCAGCAAAATGCAATTTGATTTTTGTTGCGCTTTTAAGCACGGTCGTAGTCTCTGTGTCCGCCATATATATATATGTCCCATGACTGAGCCTCTCAATTTCTTATTAGACTTTTTATCTATCAACATGACCTGCATGGAGCTTGTGTAGTTTGATAGGTTGTTGCTAGTGCTCACCAATGCTCTAGTTATGTAGACACTGATTCGCTTAAAAAAATTTTGAAATACAAATTTTTATAGACAATATTTTAGTAAGAATTGGTATTCCAATGGTGGATTTCGTTACTTCCACATGCAAATCTATCAACGTGCTAGACAAACCCACAAATAGTCTTCATTGGAAAAAATTAAAATGAACATTTTCAGAGAGTGGTTACTGCGGATAGAATTTTTCACAGTAACCATGCTTTATACTAACATCAATTCCTTCTGCATTGAAAAAGCTTAGACATGATTTGATTGACACCTGGGATCCTTTGTTTTGAAGATGTGCCATCTCTCAAGTGCCAGATAAAGAAAATCTTTTTTGACGTGTCAATGTCCTTTCTTTGCCATTCCTTTTGTTATTGTTAATATTTCTTCGATAGCTGTGATGTCCTTTGTTTCTGTCCTGGGTAGAGACAGGTAAATAAGGAGGTAGTTCTGGATCTTCTTAAAAAT
Source organism: Artemia franciscana (assembly GCF_032884065.1). Classification (NCBI taxonomy): domain Eukaryota; kingdom Metazoa; phylum Arthropoda; class Branchiopoda; order Anostraca; family Artemiidae; genus Artemia; species Artemia franciscana. The sequence goes on from NC_088866.1 coordinate 1,293,016, forward strand.
TTCCCCGTTTATTAGAGATTTCAATTGGTCACCGATTGCTCGAGCAGAGGGTCTGAGATTTTCTGCAACAGTTTTCTTAAAATCCTTACAAGAGCCTCATCGTGCAGTGAAGAGGCTGCAAAATCTGTAGCAGACAGTTCACTGTAGTTTTTATTTAGGGGTAGTGCTTAGCAAACAGTCTAGCAAACTAACTCACAAACTTCGACTGGAGAACATTAGCCTAACGTTTACACTTGGCCTTTGTAATAGCCCATTTCATGATCCGATTGTCATGGTCTAAGATCAGAAACAAACCAACAATATTAAAACAAAGAATATAATTTTCTACTACCCATTTTGACCCGATCAAAAGTGGCATGTAATCACTGCCAAACCCTTTGTTATTTCTGAAAGACTACCAAATTCTTAGTACTAACTGACAGAATTCAAAATGAGAATTGTTTATTGCAACGTATTGGTGTTTTCTTATATTTTAGAGATGAATATGATTCAGAATGGTTTTCCGTTCAACAAAATGCAGAAGGGTGACATTGCTATTGCTGATTCTTAAGGGCTCAACGAGTGAGGGGTAAATATATATACAAATGTCCGAGGAAAAGTTGGCTGCATAGTTTGCATAAATTATTTGGTACATTCCGCTGCTGCTACTAGCAATTTTACTTTTTGTTATGTTATTTTTAAAGCAAAGAACCTCTTTCGAATTATAATTGAGAATAATTGTTTCATTCTCAATGGGGAAGCTAACGTAAGTTTTCTTATGTTCCTCTGAATGGTTAAGTTGGAAGACACGATTACTTTTTGGCTATCTCAAAATTTTAATCGGACGATTTTTGGGGGAAAGGGACAGGGAGAGGGCCTAGTTGCCCTCCAATTCTGCTGGTCAGTTAAAGGGTGCTACAACATTTAATTTCCTTTCTAATCAGCCTACTTACATTATTCTAGGGCCACTGGGTCTATACGATGACCCCTGGGAAAAGAACAAACAAAAATAAAAAAATAAAAACATGCATCCATTATCTTTCTTCTAACAAAAACAACAAAATTCCACATTTTTGCAGATAGAAGCTTGAAACCTTTACAACAGGGCTGTGTAATGTACTGAATCTGATGATGTCATTTCAATTAAGATTCTATGATTTTTTTTGGGGTGTTTTGCGCTTTTTTCGAAAAAAAAGGCAAATTTTCTTAAGCTCGTAAAATTTGATAGGTAAGACTAAACTTAAATAACTTCATATATTTGAAACTAGCATAAAAATTTGAGTCTTTTGTATATATATATATATATATATATATATATATATATATATATATATATATATATATATATATATATATATATATATATATATATATATATATATATATATATATATATATATATATATATATATATATATATATATATATATATATATATATATATATATATATATATATACTAGCTGTTGGGGTGGCGCTTCGCGCCACCCCAACACCAAGTTGGTAGGGCGCTTCGCGCCCCCCAAGCCCCCCCCCGCGCGCGTAAGTCGTTACGCGCCATATTAGTTACGCGCCATTGTAGCTGTGTCCCTGTGTCCCACCTGTGAATAGAGATAGATATAAATATATATTTTTAACTACGTAAAACATGCGAATATACAACATTCTTCGCTGTCCCATTGTCTGTGCATATAAATAGCATTTATATTCCCTGTGTCCCGGTCGTCATTTGTGTCCTGGTGTCCCAGTTTGTATTTTCTCTTTGAGTGTCCCGGTCGTCATTTATATTCCCTGTGTCCCAGTGTCCCGGTCGTCATTTGTGTCCCCGTGTCCCGGTCTGTAATTTCTATTCAAACAATCCCTGTGTCTCAGTCGTCAATTATATATCCCGCCTGTGCCCCCGGCGTCCCCGTTGTAGTTGTGTCCCTGCGCCCCGGTCGTCATTTATATTCCCGGTCGTGATTTGTGTCCGGGTGTCCCAGTCTGTAATTTTTCTTTGAGGTTCCCGGTCGTCATTTATATTCCCACTGTGTCGGTCGTCATTTGTGTCCCGGTCTGTAATTTATCTTTGAGTGTTTTTTCTTTTTAGTTTTTTTTAGTTTTTTACATTTTTCAGTTTTTTTTTCTTCTTTATTTTTCAGCGTCACTATGAAGTACATATCGCCGAACCTTTGTTTTTTAACTTAAATCTGGTAGGCATTGATGACCTTATCCAAGTCAAAATCCCAAACCCAATCATCATCCCTATCATTTTCAGTTTTGATATGTTTTGACTCTCGCTTTCCAGGTGGATTTTCATCTAACTGCGCGGTTTTGCGTTCTTTAGCCGCAAGCCTGTTTTCTTGCTGTTCTTGTGATTCCTCGGCACGCTTTCTTTTCTTACTTTCTCTATCAGCTGCAAGCCTGTTTTCTTGCTGTTCTTGTGATTCCTCGGCACGCTTTCTTTTCTTACTTTCTCTATCAGCAGCAAGTTTTTTGGCATAGACTCTTTGAGCAGCTTCCTCGGCTGTTGCCATTGTAGGTTCTTCAGTCATTTTACAATTAAACATTTTTCCGTGAACGCATGTCTTAAATACCATTAATGACGTCACCGTCAAAGCAAAAATGACGACAACTAATTTTATGACGTCAGTCAACACAGAAACATGACGTCACCTGATCCACAGACAGACAGACAACTTATTTTTATATATATAGATAGATATATATATATATATATATTTATATGTATATTGGTATGAAAATTCAGTTTTTTTAGTGTTTGGTTACTATTGAGCCGGGCTGCTCCCTAATCACAATTCAATACCACAAACTGTGTGATGCATATTACTATACTATCTTTATAAATGAGCAATAATTGTATATATGTTTATGTGTGTATTTATTTTTTTGCAAAACAGCTCCATAATTTTTCGTGAAAATTGGTATCCTGGGATATTCTTTTATAAAAAAAACAACGATCTAGATCGGTCAGAAGTCTGAGAAAATTTCTTATGAGCCTTTACGTTAGAAAAAAGGTTTATGTCAGTGACGTCAATTTTCTATACATCATTGCAGTACTGCAATGACGTCACACTTATGTGAAAAACTGAAGATTTTTACGCATAGAGAAGTTTACATTGAACTGCTTAAACAACAAAAAAATGGCCATTAAAACATATTTATATGCATTTTGACAAGGGATTACAATTCAAAAATAATAAAGAAAGAAAATCAAAGTTTGAGGCTTGGTAGAAATCATTGTTAGAAATTGGATCTGCTGTAATAATTAAATATCTTTTAGAATTAAAATGATGATTATTTGGAACCAACTCAACTGTCAAGCGTGATAAGACCAAGAGGACACCTCCAATAAATTAGATTGACAACGGGTGAGAATCAACAACCAGGACTATCAAATGAGACAAGACAAAAAAAAAAGAAAACTTACAAGTGTTATGAATGACAAACCATTGAAAGAAAAAGATTTTTTGTCCCATCACCTACCAATTAACAAATCTACAAATTGGACCATCATGCAAAACTGGACCAATAAGGGCTGCTAAAGTAAAGGGTATTGGCAAATTGATTAAAAAAATGAAAATTTGAAATGAGGAAGAAAGAAAAAAGGGGTTAATAGATAAGCGAAAGCGGGGTCATAACGTGAAAATCGTTATGGGTGTTTTCTCTTTTTTTTTATTTGGCATATATTTTCTGTATCCAAGTGTGTTTACATCTAAAGACATATAACAACAAACTTTATTGAAGATTTAATGAGAGAGCAGGCCTTTTCAAATGAAAGTAAAGGGCAATATTAAAACTTAAAATTAATAAAGGTATCTTATATATCGAGGGAAAAGACTGACTCTTCAAAGCCACTGTTCTTTACGCCAAAGTTCTATGGTGCTTTACTGAATGTATTTTTGAAAGCAACAGGTATTTTTGAAAGCAACAAGGACGGCAAAATAAAAGACGTTCTTAATTTGAAATTTTTTGCTTCCGTTTTTCAAAACTCAAAATTATGATTTGACTAGGGAAAGATCATTTATCGTCAATGTTGCCAGGCTGTGCAATGACAATCAGCAAGCAAAACTAAATACGTAAATTTGACAGTAAAAGCCAAAACATTAACAATCTGTTGATTCCAAAAGCAAATTTTACCTTCAAAGGGAAACCTGACCTTCTTAAACTGTCTGGTGATATATATTTTTAGCTTACTTTTTGCTGATTTATCTCACTTTTTTCTTTATTATGGCAGTTGTGACTATCAAAAGCCACTGAACTGCATAAGGAGGTCTCTTTTATTAAGAATGGAATTCCCGACTTTTCCTGCATTTCTTACACACATGGATGTGTAAGTTCCATCTTAGCAAGCAATTTAGCAATTTAGTTTTCATCGTCCTTGGTACTAAATGAATAATCGCAAACCATTTATTTACAGATTGCCTTTCATAGCATTGAAGCCGAAAATATTGCTTTCTAAAGCAAATAACCACCAATTGGATCTTCCAATAGAAGCTGCGAAAGCAGAAAATTTTTTTCATAATCTAGAAATGATAAATTTTTCTTAATAATTTTCTAACAAATCCTACAATTGTATCTAGGAAGTTTTTGAGCAAAGTATCTCCCGAGATTCAAAAATTGGCCCAACAGTTGAGAAAGCTTAATAAGCAGCTGGAAAATTATTGTCAGATGAAGAAGAAGAGGAAGATGAAGAACTTCGTTAACAATTTTGAGAAGAAACATATTATCCTTAGGAATAATGACAGGTATTCTCAAGCCTTTTACGTAATTGCGCAACAAATATTTTGCAAAATAAAAAACTTTGGTGTAGCCCCAATATGCCTGAGAGCAGCACAGTTTTGCGAGCTCCTGTTCCACCCGATTCACTTAAAGTTTTACTCTATACCTCTCCCTCGAAGTCCCAATTTCCATTTGATCCTTCCTAATTGCCTCTTCTTACCCCATTTTAGGACGATCTACTTTGTATTTGGCCCCAGCCGGATTGCCAAAAAGCACAACTTATGGCAATATGTTATCCTTCTCCCACAAAACGTGGCCAAGCTATCTTAAACTTCCTTTTATTTTTTATACCCTTTCTTTTATTTGGTCTTAAAAAGTTGAATCAAACTATACATCTCCCACGGTTTGTTATTTGATGTACGGTTAGTAAAACAAGTACGTAGGGCAAGCCTTAGACAATGCGCCAAGGAAAGGTTTAAAATACTTTTGGAGCGTCCACATCTTAGATTTGTGCTTAACCACTCTTACTATTGTAATTTCAATACTCTAATCTTAGCTAATTTTATAGCTATTATCATTATATGAAGTTATTACTGTTCCATATATAATACCCTCCCTCCTACTTTTAAAAGAGAGTAGATAAGGCTAACCAAAAAGTGTTTTCATGAACTCTAAAAGTTTAAACTGAAAATAAAAGGGAGCCATGTGTAAATCTAAGTATAAACGTTTTCTTTTGGGACATTTCAACCATGGGCAGCGTAATAGCGCTGCCTAATTAGGAGGCAATTTGGCAATTATGTATTATTTGTTTTTTCTTTCTTTTCATCAAGGTTCTTCATACAGTCGCAGAGATTTCGGAAAAAGTGATTAAAAAAGATTTTGGAAAAAGTCAGAAGTTACTGGAAGATGATCAGACCCTCATCTAAGCACCTCCCTCCCTCCAACTTCATTAGGTCAAAATTTCATCGGATTGGACATAGGTTAAGGGTCAAGAAAATATAACTTTGGGTATGTCAACCCCCTCACCCACATCTCTAGGGGCAAGGGCTGCAAGCTATGTCATGTGCCCTTTGTTTACATAGAGTATTTTTATCGGAGAGGAGGCGGCGTGTTCAACCTTTGGTGTCCAAAAAAGCAAAGGACATTCCTGCGGACCTTTTATGGAATGTTGAGGGGTGATAAATTAAATAAAAAAAATACTATGTCCGTGCAGATCATTAAAAGGGTCAATCCAGGGAGTGGTTTAAGGTATTCAGTTATAGCTTTCAGGGAATGATGAGGAAGATTTAAAACTAACAAAATGGTACTACGAGTATACTACCACTGCTTTGACTGCAAGGTCACCAGTTTTTCAGGTTTTCCGACAGGGTCAAGGCAGCCCTTTGCATTGACCTTTATCCATAGTTTTGGATCTTACGTCCTGCCACAATTGTTGTCCTATAGGATTTCCCTCCCACGAGGGTGTTCTGCGTCACCATACTATTGAAACAATTTTTAGGAGAAAGTTTGTAACTCAGGGAACGCATCCACGCGCGGTTAGGCCCTGATGATTGTACATTGGAGAGGCAGTCTTTCTCCTCCGCCTGTCTTTATGACCCCTCGGCAAGTGTGTCCTAGTTTTGATTATTAACCCCAGGAACAAGGTCCCCCCATGATCTGTTCGTCTTATGGAGGTATCCTATATACCACTAGGATGTTCCTCTATCCACCACCTGGGGACGCGGTGTGTCGCCTGTGGGAAGCCCAACAAAAACCAAAAACAAGAAGAACAATAGGGATTTTTTTTAAGACAGTGGGAAACAAATTAGAGTGAATATTTCGCCCCTATGTCCAAGGGCCGTCCTCAGCAATACAAATAAGGAGAAACAACTTAAAGCAGGATAAGATCAATAAAACTAAAATGAACAGTTTTTTAAACAGTCCCAGCATCCTTACCTCAGCGAAGTTCAACCAGGACTGAAAAATAGATTTTGGTGAAACGAGGAAATTCAATGAAATGAAAGAAAATGATTTAAAAACAGGTTTTTGATGTCAGCCTAGCTTTTTTCGCTGCTGATCTTGTAGGTATATTAAATAAAAAAAACAAGTTTTTTTAACTGAAAGTAAGGAGCGACATTAAAACTTAAAACGCACAGAAATTACTTCGTATATGAAAGAGGCTGCTTCCTCATCAACGCCCCGCTCTTTACGCTAAAGTTTGACTCTTTCTCTCAATTCTTCTTTTTAAAACAGTAAAAAACTTTAGCGTAAAGAGCGGGGCGTTGATGAGGAAGCAGCCTCTTTCATATACGAAGTAATTTCTGTGCGTTTTAAGTTTTAATGTCGCTCCTTACTTTCAGTTAAAAAAACTTGTTTTTTTTATTTAATTTCTGAACGTTTTTGAATCAATGCATGTTTTGATTTTGGTTCTCCGCAGAGGAATAATCAAAACGAAATTTGCATATTTTTTTTTGGCTTAATGGCTTTCTCATAACTTTGATCGAATGATTTTGAGAAGAAAAGAGCGGGGGACGAAACCTAGTTGCCCCCCGATTTTTTGGTTAATTAAAAAGGCAACTAGAACTTTTAATTTTTTACGAATCTTTTTATTGGTAAAAGATTTACGTAACTTATAAATTAGCTTACGTAAAGAACTTTTGTATTCTCATGTTTTTATTACATATATGAGGGGATTCGCCCCATCGTCAGTACCTCGCTCTTTACACTAAAGCTTAAATTTTATCCCAATTCATTAAGAATGACCCCCTGAATCACAAAAGCCGTAGAATAAGTAGTTGAAATTACTGAAAATACTTTAGCGTAAAGAGCGAGGTATTAGAAGGAGGTGAGCCCCTCATATGGGTAATAATTTCTGTTTGTTTTAAGTTTTATTGCTGTTCCTTACTTCCAGCTGAAAAAGCTTTTTCACTTTTATTTTTAAATTGTTTTTTTTTAAATAATGCTAGTAGCCTATATCCTGCTCTCCCTTCATGGAAATTTTCTTCTCCCATTACAAATTCTCTAAGGAAAGCTCCCCCAGCATATCCCCCTCTTCTCAACCCCTCCCCCAAACCAAAAAAATCCTCCTGAAAACGCCTGTATACTTCCCAATAACCATTACTATATGTAAGCATAGGTCAAAGTTTGTAACTTGTTGCCCCTCCCACGGGGACTGTGGGGGAGTAAGTCGTCCCCAAAGACATAGTTATAAGGTTTTTCGACTACGTTGAATAAAATGGCTATCTCAGAATTTTGATCCGTTGACTTTGGGAAAATAATTAGCGTGGGAGGGGGCCTAGGTGCCCTCCAATTTTTTTGGTCACTTAAAAAGGGCACTAGAACTTTTCATTTCCGTTAGAATGAGCCCTCTTGCAACATTCTAGGACAACTGGGTCGATACGATCACCCCTGGGAAAAAGAAAAAAAAAAAACAAAAAAACAAATAAACACGCATCCGTGATCTGCCTTCTGGCAAAAAATGCAAAATTCCACATTTTTGTAGATAGGAGCTCGAAACTTCTACAGTAGGGTTGTCTGATACGCTGAATCTGAAGGTTTGATTTTCGTTAAGATTCTATGACTTTTAGGGGGCGTTTCCCCATATTTTCTAAAATAACGCAAATTTTCTCAGGCTTGTAACTTTTGAATGGTAAGACTAAACTTGATGAAACTTATATATTTAAAACCAGCATTAAAATGCGATTCTTTTGATGTAGCTATTGGTATCAAAATTCCATTTTTTAGAGTTTTGGTTACTATTGAGCCGGGTCGCTCCTTACTACAGTTCGTTACCACGAACTGTTTGATTTGTGACAGGTTCTGTGTTAATATCTATTGGTTTTTTTAAAATATTTTGTAAGGTCTAAATATTTTAGTGTGTTTTAGCAAAAACATTAAATTTGTGTATAAAGCATTCAGTGAATATTCTCCTCAATCCCTATTTAAGGAAATGTTATTATTGATCTTAAGTCTGATTTCAATTGCTTCTCGAACTACTTGCTTTATGCAAGGATCATTGCTAATAATGGCGGACTTCAAAAAGTATTTTGTGGTTAGGATTTTCAAAAACATGGCTACTTAAAGCAGAATCAAAAGAAACAAAAGTAGTAGCATTAGATTTCAGAGCCTTGGTGATATCCTTTTATGTTGTTCTAGGCGTTTCTCGAAATTCTGGTGGGTTCTCCCTACATAGAATTTGTCACAGTCGCATCGAATTTGATAGACACCTCTTTGGCGAGTAACTGGAGTCTAATCTTTAACAGAATTTAGGAGATTTATGATTTTTAAATTATTGGTAAATATAACATACATATTATTTTGTGTGCAATTAAAGATTTCTAGTGATTTGTGGGATATATGGGAGGTAAATTATGTTTTGGGGCTTATCGGGATTTTCACATAGTATTAGATTTCAGAGCCTTGGTGATATCCTTTTATGTTGTTCTAGGCGTTTCTCGAAATTCTGGTGGGTTCTCCCTACATAGAATTTGTCACAGTCGCATCGAATTTGATAGACACCTCTTTGGCGAGTAACTGGAGTCTAATCTTTAACAGAATTTAGGAGATTTATGATTTTTAAATTATTGATAAATATAACATACATATTATTTTGTGTGCAATTTTTTTTAAGATTTCTAGTGATTTGTGGGATATATGGGAGGTAAATTATGTTTTGGGGCTTATCGGGATTTTCACATAGTAAATTATCGTTAATTTCATGGGAGTGTCTTTTCACTCTACTGTTAATTTTGTTATTAATAAATAAAAGATGATACCCATTTCCAAAAAGTATGTCCCTGATAAAGTCTAGCTCAGCTGTTATGTAGGAATCAGAACAAATATTCAGGGCACGATCTACGAGACATATTACGACACCTCTTTTAAATTGTGGGGGGTGATGTGATTCAAAATGTAAATATCTATTGTTTTGTGTTGGTTTTCTGTAAATAGTAAAATTTATTTTATTTAAGTTACGAATAATTAGAACATCTAGGAATGAGATTTTATTTGCAATTTCAATTTCTAAGGTAAACTGTAAATTCCTTTCAATGTGTTAAGGGGATAAAAAAAACCCTAAGTTCATTTTCCCCATAGTTCCAAAGTGAAATTACGTCATCCATGTAACGTCCTCAAAAGATATGATTCAAAGAATATTAATTTAATGCCAATTTTCAATTTGCTCTATATAAATGTTCGCCAGTAACCCGAAAGAGGCACACCCATGAGTAAGCCATTTATTTGTTGTTAGAAAGAATTACGGAATTGGAAATACATTCAATATTTGTTACAAAGTTTTGTTACAAAGTAAAAATATCGCAATCTAATCCTGTTGCTGAAACTTCTATTAAATCATAATTTTCATTTATTTTATTTTATAATAATTTCTCGGATTCTGCTACATTAATATTTGTATACATAGACACAACGTCAAAGCAATTGTTTCAATGGTGAGGCAGAACACCCTCGTGGGAGGAAACCCTATAGGACAACAATTGTGTTAGGGCGTAAGATCCAAAACTTAGATAAAGGCCACTGCAAAGGGGTGCCTTGACCCTGTCAAAAAACCTGAAAAACTGGGGATCTTGCAGTCAACTTTATTCCCAATAGAGGATTGGTACCCCTCCCCCGAGGAAATTGTTGTCTAGTATATGATACAAAACTCGCATAGAATTATGATGAATGGATAATTCTTCCTTGTTTAGTATGTTTTGTTGGTAGTTTTTGGGCTGAAAAACCTCTTCTTAGCTAAACTATCTACTCTGAGCTGCCTTCCCGTAGCATCAAAATGTTTGTAGGCATGTATATGTATAATGAGTCGGAGGAAACAGGCTTGATATTGTCTACACAGGATCTCGACTCTTTTTGATAGAACTCACTAAGAATCACTAGAATCACTAAGTGCTGAAAACCACGTTGTGAGAAGATGGGCCCAGGATTGCACTAAGCCTCCATTCGACCGGAGATCCCATGGACTTCTTACTGTCAGGTTCTTTGCCGGCTTAATCGCTTCGCTGTAGACCAGAGAAGATGTGTTGGACTCCATCTTGCGCTGGCTCTCGGACCATTGCTTTTCTTAAGGCCAAAATTAATTGAATCATTTAAAGAATATGAAATTGTAACTTGGAATGGAAGTTAAAAAATAATTGTTACATCAACGGGTCGTTCTTTTTCCTTCTTCAGGCGTCATTGAACGTTTTCAGAATTCACCTCAGTTAATTGACACAAGTCTGATCGAGTACTACTAAGTTTTGATTTCTAAACAATTGGTCATATACGGCTGGGGCAACTCTATGAACAGATTATTCACGAAACTCTTTCGCGAAAGTGGTTCTCTGCCAGATTTTGAAACAGTGAAGGAGCAGATGGCATAACTGATGATGTTGGCCACCTTTGGTGTTACTATAGTATTCAGTGATCTCAGGATTCTGAATTGGGTACGTGATATTGGTACCCTCATGGTAAGTTGACAGAAGCAGGACAATTTTTGGTGGCTTAGCAAGATAAGACACTAGAATCAGTTCATGATCGAAACAGAACATTGATGTTCCTATAATTCTCCTTTTGCTCGAAAACAGCTCTTCCAGAATTTATCTCTTGTTTTTTTCCTAAAGTCCCAACTGTCGTCAGTCGATACGGTTCTTTTAGTAGTTGTGTTGTAAATAGAATCGATGTAAACCTGTTGTCATGCGTAACATTTCTATTTGTTCCTCACATAGGGGAACAATTAGGGTTAAATCAGAAAATAGCCAAATTCAGTATTTTTATGTGCTATACCTGAAGAAATTTGCTAAAAAGCTTGTAAACAACTTTGGAAAGCTGATTTCACCTCATGGTACGAAGAAGCTTAGTAATGGCCTAGCTCTGAATAAAAAAAAATCCCTTTGCCTGAAACAGGTGAAAAACTTATGTAAAAGGTAAACTTTCGTAAACTTTACTATTCACCCTTAGTATCTCCCCAGCCAGTTCGAAGAATAAAACCTCGTTGACGGCACAAAAAGTGGTTAATCATAATATTAGCATATACGGGAGGTAGGTTCACGCAATACCTCCATTTCCATGGTAATCTGGAAAATGTGCTTTGGTGACATAAAATTTACGAATACTTACCATTCTAGGGCTAAGGAGCACAGGAAAGGCAATGGGTGAACAAGGAATCAAATAGAGAATAAACAATTTCCAGTACTTAGATTATGCTGATTATTTAAGGTTCCTAGATGAAAGTGTGAGCAAAATGAATGAGCTTTTAGAGGTTTCGGAAGTTTAGATTGCTGGGATAGATTTGGAATTGCTGTTAAGAAGACTAAGTCGCTAAGACTAGGAATAAGTAAAGATGAAAGGGTGAGGTTGGGTGACAAAAGGTCTGCTCTAGTGGATAGCTTCACTTAGTTTGGTAGCATAGTTAGTAAGGCCACTGGTTTCCGTGAATATGTTAAAAGTAGAATAGCCAAGGCTCAGGGTGTTTTCTTTCCAGTTGAAAAGTTTGGAAAAGTAGAAAGATAAATCTGCTATCCAAGACTAGAATATTGGAAGCTACAATGATGACAGTTGTCAAATACGGCTCTAAAGCATGGGTGATCCAAAAAACGGAGGAAGATTTGCTTGATATAATCCAGAGAAATTGCCAACGTATCGTTTTGGATACCCGATGAAAGAATCGTATTTCAAACTGTAGGCTGTACGAAAAGCGCAGTTAAATCCTAATTTCTAGAGCTATAAGGAGATAAAGGTTGATATAGCTAGGATACGTTCTGCGGATGAAGAATGACAAATTGCCAAAGATTGTCCTTTTCGACCAGACGTCTAGGTTTAAATGAAATCAGGGCTTCCACGGTTGAGAGGGAGGATGTCGCAAAGAAAGACTTGGAGAAAATGGGAAACACATGGGAGCATGTAAAGACTGAAGCTTTGAATAGATTGCGCTGGACGAGATCCGTGCGTAGTTGTGTTGGCCTCAGGCGGCTTGGTGCTGTGGTGACTTGTTAGTAGTCGTAGTAGAAATAGTAGTATGTGCATGCTGGTTGCCATTTAATATCTCAAGAATGATTGAGGGCATTAAGTTGAAACTTTCAGGGCTGCTACTTTTACTACTCCTTCTTTTACAATATAACTAAGTCAAAAGAATGTAAATACATCCAAGTTGTCAAAATAGAATAGACACGATGTTTTGGGTATAGTAGTAAGTTTTGTTTTTCTGTAAAACTTGGGGAGATGTGAAAATAAATTAGAAAATACTATGTGTGTATATTTTCAAAAGAGCGTATATTATTAAAAATTATTGAAATGATTTCTTAAACATATAAACAGTAAGACAAACTATGGAGTCTTACAGATAATAACGGAAAGGCATCAAATATTAAATTCTTCTTCAATTGAAAAGGCTACCTCAATAACAAACGAACAGAAATCATTTTTTAAAAACTTTTTTCTACAAAGAGATTTTTAAAGAATAAGTTTTAATGCTGCTCCTTGCTTTCAGTAGAAAAAACTTTTCATATTTATATTTTCATTGTTTTTTTTTCAAATAAAGCTAGAAAGTCCTGCACCCCCTTCATTGAAATTCTCTTCCCCCATGAGAAGTCTCTCCATGGAAATAACCTCCCACATAACCTCCCCCCAACTCTCCCCCCCCAAACCAATAAAATCACCCTGAAAACGTCTATGCATTTCCCAGGTACCATTACTTTATGTAAACACAGGTCAAAATTTTCAATTTGCAGCCCCTCCCACGGGGACTGCGGGGGAGTAAGTCCTCCCTAAAGACAAAGTTATTAGATTTTTCGACTATGGTGAATAAAATGGCTATCTTAGAATTTTGATGTGGTGACTTTGGGGAAAAATGAGCGTGAGAGGGGCCTAGGGGCCCTCCAATTTTTTTGTCACTTAAAAAGGGCAATAGAACTTTTAACTTTTCATTAGAATGAGCACTGTCGTAAGATTCTAATACCACTCAGTCGATACGATCACCCCTGGGAAAAACAAAAATACAATCAAATAAACACGCATCCGTGATCTGTCTTCTGGCAAAAAATGCAAAATTCCACATTTTGTAGATAGGAGCTTGAACCTTTTACAATAAAGTTCTCTGATACGCTAAATCTGATGTTGTGATTTTTGTTTAAGATTGTAGGACTTTTAGGGGGATGTTTACCCCTATTTTCTAAAATGAGGCAAATTTTCTCAGACTCGTAAATTTTGATGGTTATAATTGATCTTGATGGAACTTGTATATTTAAAATCAGCATTAAAATACGATTCTTTTGATGTATCTGTTGGTATCACAATTCCATTTTTTAGAATTTCAGTTACTATTGAGCCGGATCGCTCCATACTACAGTTCGTTACTACGAACTGTTTGATTCAAAGCATAGCCATCTTCTTTGTTACAAATATTTCAGATATAAATTTGTATAAATTTTGTCCTTAACGTGGTATTTTATTGCATTTAAGTTTGATCAGACCCATCTTTAATAATTACTGTTTGAAGTCTGTTTATTCATAATCCAGTTTCCCTAGAATACCTAAAAAATTAGTCTTGGAGAAGTTTTATTGAGCGTTACCTTCCAGAATAGTCGGGCTGTCTCGGGCTAGCAAATGCTGTACGAATGGCACTTTCATGAACACATCTACAGCTAGAGGGTTTCTTCAGCTTCTGTCAAACAGTTCGTGGTAACGAACTGTAGTAAGGAGCGATCCGGCTTAATAGTAACCAAAACCCTAAAAAATTGAATTTTGATATCAATAGCTACATCAAAAGAATCGCATTTTAATGCTGATTTTAAATATATAAGTTTCATCAAGTTTAGCTTTACTCATCAAAAGTAATGAGCCTAAGAAATTTGCTTTATTTAGGAAAATAGGGGGAACCATCCCCTAAAAGTCGTAGGATCTTAATGAAAATGACACCATCAGATTCAGCGTATCAGAGAACTCTACTGTAGAAGTTTCGAGCTCCTCTCTACAAAAATGTGGAATTTCGTATTTTATGCCAGAAGACAAATCACGGGTGCGTGTTTTTTTTTCCAGGGGCCATCATATCGACCAAGTGGTGCTAGAATGTCGCAAGAGGGCTCATTCTAAGGAAAATGAAAAGTTCTAGTGCCCTTTTTTAGTGATCAAAAAAATTAGAGGGCACCTAGGCACCCTCCCGCGCTCATTTTTTCTCCAAAGTCAACGGATCAAAATTTTGAGATAGCCATTTTGTTCTGCATAGTCAAAATACATAAAAACTATGTCTTTGGGAATGACTTACTCCCCCACGGTCCCTGGGGGAGGGGCTGAAAGTTACAAAAACTTCGGCCAGTGTTTACAAAGAATAATGGTTACTGGGAAGTGTACAGCGTTTTCAAGGATTTGTTTTTGGTTTTGGGGGTGGGGTTGAGGGAAGAGAGCTATGTGGAAGGATCTTTCCTTGGAGAAATATGTCATGGGGGACCAGAAATTCAATGAAAAGGGCGCAGGATTTTCTAAAATTACTATAAAAAAAAAACAATGGAAAAATAAACATGGAAACGTTTTTTCAATTGAAAGCAGGGAGTGGCATTGAAACTTAAAACGAACAGAGATTATTACAAATATAAGGGGTTCTAAAAATACTTTAGCATAAAGAGCGAGGTATTTAGGAGGAGACAAATACCTCACTCTTTATGCTATAGTATTTTTAGTAATTTCAACTATTTACTCTATGGCCTCTCAGATTCAGGGGTCATTCTTAAAGAATTGGGACAAAACTTACAATTTAGTGCAAAGAGTGAGGTATTAACGAGAGTACAAACCCTCTCATATACATAATAAAAATTTAAGAATATAAAAGTTTGTTATGTAAGCTAATTCTTAAGCTACGTATATTTTTTACTAATAAAAACATTCGTTAAACATTAAAATTTATAGTTGCCTTTTTATGTAACCGAAAAATTGTAGGGCAACTAGGCTTTCCCCACCCCTTATTTCTCAAAATCGTCTGATCAAAACTAAGAGAAAGCCATTTAGCCAAAAAAGGAATTAATATGCAAATTTCATTTTAATAATTTATGCGTGGAGAGCCAGAATCAAACATTCATTAATTCAAAAACGTTCAGGAATTACATAAAAAAAACTAGTTTTTTTAACTGAAAGTAAGGAACGACATTAAAACTTAAAACGAACAGAATTTACTCCGTATATGAAATGGGTTGTCCCCTCCGCAATCCCTTGCTCTTTACGCTAAAGTTTGGCTCTTTGCCAAAATTCTGCTTTTTAAAACAATTAAAAACTTTAGCGTAAAGAGCAAGGGATTGCGGAGGGGACAACCCATTTCATATACGGAGTAATTTCTGTTCGTTTTAAGTTTTAATGTCGCTCCTTACTTTTAGTTAAAAAAACTAGTTTTTGTTTATGTAATACATCAAACAGTCCCTCAACCAGGGAAGGCAATTTTGCAGCTTAGAAGATCTTAGTCCTTCTACAAGGGATTTTATCAGGACTCAGACTTTCCTAAAAGGCAAATCCCCCAATCCCAAATTCCCCAAATTGAATTTATTTTTTATTATTACTACTACTACTACTACTACTAATAACTCACTGCAGCACCAAGCCGCCTGAGGCCAACACAGCTACGCACGCTCCTCCTCCAGCCTAATCTATTTAAAGCCTCCCTCTTTACACCCTCCCAGGAAGTTCCCATTTCCTTTAAATCCTTATTTATGACATCCTCCCAACCCAGACAAGGACGACGTGCTTTCCGTGTAGCCCCAGACGGTTGGCCAAAAAGGACAATCTTCGGTAATCTGTCATCCTCTATCCGTAGAACGTGGCCTAGCCATCTCAACCTTTCTTTCATTATAGCCCTAGAAAGCGGGATTGAACCACACTTTTCGTACAACCTACTGTTTGAAATACGGTCAGTCAGCCGGGTACCCAGAACAATCCGTAGGCAATTTCTCTGGAAAACATCTAGTAAATTTTCATCTGCTTTTCGGAGTGTCCATGCTTCAGAGCCATATTTGACCACTGTCATCACTGTAGCTTCCAATATTCTAATCTTGGTTTGTAGGCTTATCTTTCTATTCTTCCAAACTTTTTTTAACTGTGAAAAAACACCCTGAGCTTTAGCTATTCTACTTTTAACATCTTCACTGCTCCCACCATCTTTACTAATAATACTACCAAGGTAACTGAAGCTCCCAACCTGATCAATCTTTTCGTTACCTAAGGTCACCTGTTCATCTTCACTTATTCCTAACCTTAGTGACTTAGTCTTCTTAACATTAATTTTCAAGCCTATTTTAGCACCCTGAACTCGTAAAACCTCTAAAAATTCATTCATTTTGCTCACACTTTCATCTAATATGCTTAAATCATCAGCATAATCTAAGTCCAGGAGCGTTCTTCCTCCCCATTTGATTCCATGGTCTCCAATTGCCTTTCCTGTGCTCCTTAAGACGAAGTCCATCAAAATGATCCATATAAAGGGGGATAGAACACAACCCTGCTTAACTCCTGATTTAATACAAAACCAGTTGCTAACCTCATTTGCTACCTTAACCGCAGCAGTATTATTCTCGTACATAGCGCAAATCACTTTAATGTATTTTTCTGGTATACCATATAACGATAAGACCTTTGTTAACGCTGTTCTATCAACAGAATCGAAAGCTTGCTCATAATCGATAAAACTAAGGACCAAAGGTGTTTGACAACGAAGGGACTTCTCAATTATTAACCTAAGAGTGAAAACATGGTCGACACATCCTCTACCTTTTCTAAAACCGCATTGTTCTTCCCTTAAAACTTTGTCTACAGCATGTCTCAGTCTAAAAAGTATCATATTACTCAGTAATTTGCTACCTACAGAGACCAGACTAATGCCTCGATAATTCCGACATTCACTCTTGTCACCTTTCTTATACAGTGGTTTAATTAAGGTTTTCCTAAAATCATTGGGTACTTCCCCTTTTTCAAAAATCATGTTCATAATCTTCAGTAGCTTATTCCTAACCTCAGAGCCACCATATTTAAGGAACTCATTAATCATACTATCAGCACCTGGGGCCTTATTATTTTTTAATCCTTCTAGTACTGTCGCTAATTCTTCCTCACTAAACAAATCTTCCTTCACATCCAAGGTATCACAAACTTTTTCATTTTCATCTATATCTTTTCCTGCAACTGTATCTCGGTTTAGCACATTCTCAAAATGTTCCACCCATCTTTCTTTAACTTTTTCCTTATCACTAATTGTGACCCCATTTCTATCTTTAACTGGGACTAGTCCGGATCGGCTACTCCCTTTCAATTTATTAACATGCCAGTATAATATTTTACTATTATGCCGTCTAGCCGCATCTTCCAGATCCTCAGCAATTTTATCCATCGCCTCCATTTCACATCTCCTTAGTTCATATTTTAATGCTTTCTCCACTTTCTTTACATTCCTTTTGTTTTCATACGACCTATCGCTCAGATAATTCTTATACAAACCCCTTCTACTCTCTATTAAACCTAAAGCTTTTTCACTAATATTCCTAGTTGCTGTCTTAGCACTCTTCCCTAGGACACCATAAGCAACTTCACAAATTGTTTTTCTGAAATTATTCCATCCATCTTCCACATTATCAAATTTTAAACCCTCAAGTTTAGTACTCAACTGTTCCTGGAATTTTTTTCTCAAATTTTCATCATGAAGTCTACCAACATCATAATTTCTCGGGAGGGAGTTACTCTTCCGAAATTTCAGCTTTAAATTAACCTTAGACACTACTAGATGGTGATCTTTACTTTTAACATCAATAACGGCACTCCTATACACCCTAGTATCTTGTATTAATCCTGCTAGTCTTCTGTTTACAATAACATAATCAATAAGGTTTGCTGTCTTACCATCACGTGAATACCATGTCAACTTATGGGCCATTTTGTGACCAAACACCGTATTGGTTATAACTAGGTTGTTATACCTACAAAATTGCAAAAGCCTATAGCCATTACTGTTTTCTTTTCCTACACCAAAATTACCTAGGCTAGGATACCATCTATCCCTATTTCTACCAACCTGGGCATTAAAATCTCCTAGCAAAAACACCATATTTCTACCTGGTACCCTGTCTATTTGCTCCTGTAACTGTAAGTAAAATTCATCTGAGTCACTAGTATCTCCATCAGTTGGTTCAATGGGGGCATATACTACTATAACTGATACCCTAAACTTTTTAGTCATAAAATGAGCAATTAGTATTCTATTATTAATACCTTCCCAGCCTAAACAAGACTTAGCAGCTTCCTTATTCATCATGAGCCCTACTCCCTGTCTATGTACCCCATCCTTCCTTCCTGAGTAAACAAATTCTATGTCACCTAATTTCATGCTTCCTACCCCTGGGATATGAGTTTCTGAAACTCCTAATAAATCCAGTTCAAACCGTCTGAATTAACCTTCCAAAATGTGTTTATTATTGTCAACTCTCTCCAAAGAATACTCCTAATTTATGTCTATCATAGCTTATCGAAAAGCTTCAATTCCATGCTGTCAATTTTTGTTCATTATATTTTATTTCTAGGTCAAACCTGTATTGTTCACATTATGGAACTCCAACAAAAGAAATGATTCGAGCCGCGGTAAAAAATTTTGAAGAGGTGAAGAGATTGTTCAGCAAAGGATGAGCTGTAATACAAGCGTCAAATACTCTGAAACAATTTTAATTTTTTTTTTATTTTTAATTTTTTTACAATTTTTTTCTAAACTTTGTAACAAAATATCTCTATAGATTTACCGCTTTAGTTATTTATCATTTTCAACTAGTAATTTTGTATAAGCTTCTGTTCAGCAAAGGATGAGCTGTAATACAAGCGTCAAATACTCTGAAACAATTTTTGATTTTTTTAATTTTTAATTTTTTTTAATTTTTTAACAATTTTTAATTTTTTTAAACTTTGTAACAAAATATCTATTTATAGATTTGCCGCTTTAGTTATTTATCATTTCCAAATAGTAATTTTTTATAAGCTTCTGTTCAGCAAAGGATGAGCTGTAATACACGCGTCAAATACTCTGAAACAAATTTTAATTTTTTTTAATTTTTTTAAACTTTGTAACAAGATATCTATTTATAGATTTGCCGCTTTAGTTATTTATCATTTCCAAATAGTAATTTTTTATAAGCTTCTGTTCAGCAAAGGATGAGCAGTAATACAAGCGTCAAATACTCTGAAACAATTTTTAATTTTTTTTAATTTTTTTAAACTTTGTAACAAAATATATATTTATAGATTTGCCAATTTAGTTATTTATCATTTTAAAAAGTAATTTTTATAAGCTTCTGTTCAGCAAAGGATGAGCTGTAATACAAGCGTCAAATACTCTGAAACAATTTTTAATTTTTTTTAATTTTTTTAAACTTTGTAACAAAATATCTATTTATAGATTTGCCAATTTAGTTTTATCATTTTCAAATAGTAATTTTTTATAAGCTTCTGTTCAGCAAAGCATGAGCTGTAATACAAGCGTCAAATACTCTGAAACCACTATATTTTTATGATTTTTATTTTATTTATTATGATTTTATTTATTTATATTTTATTTATTTTATTTATTTTATTTATTATTTATGATATTATCATTTACATGTTTATTATAATTATTTATATATTTATTTATACATTTTATTTACTTATATGATTTTTATTTATGATTTATATTTTTTGATTTTTGTTAAACTTTGTAACAAAATATCTATTTATAGATTTGCCGCTTTAGTTATTTATCATTTTCAAATAGTAATTTTTTTTTAGCTTTTTTACACGGAAATTAGCTGTTCCCGCCTGCCACCGAAAACTCGATAGGTTCCAATGGGTTCTCCAAAATCTTCTTTCTTCCTGTCTTCACCAATCTGTTTTTTGCCGGACGTAGGTACTGGGTTTTTTCATTCTAAATGTCCGCTATACTAGCATATCTGGTAGTTTTCGTGGCATCTCATAATGATAACAAATAAGCTGTTAGCCAAAACCCAGTATCTGCATTTTCACTTACGAGCAAAAAAAGGGGATTTTATTTGTTTTTTATAAACGACAGAAAGAAATGAAGATATAAAGTTTTTACTATAGCTTTTCCAAAGTCCACTTTCTTCCCGTCTTCACACATCTGTTTTTTGCCGGACTTAAGTGCTGAGTTGGTCATTCTAAATATCCGCTATGCTAGTATATCTGGTAGTTTTCGTGGCATCTCATAATGATAAAAAATAAGCTGTTAGCCAAAACCCAGTATCTGCATTTTCACTTACGAGAAAAAAATTGGGATTTTATCTGTTTTTTATAAACGACAGAAAGAAATGAAGATAAAAAGTTTTTACTATAGCTTTTCCAAAGTCCACTTTCTTCCCGTCTTCACAAATGTGTTTTTTACTGGACTTAAGTACTGAGTTTCTAATGTCCACTTTACTAGTATATCTGGCAGTTTTCCACTGCCTCCTGGTTAAAATCTATCCAAATCCTTGTAGATACTAGATTGTACCTCAGAAACTATGGCAGAAATAAAAATTGACTTCATAATTATACTCATCATGACGAGATAGAAGAAGAATATTCTTAAGACTATGAATGAAATATAAACTGAGTCTCCTCCTCCCTCATGATTCTATTTTTCAAACACTGATTCTATTTTTCAAACACTGTGTTTTTATTTGTCAACAACAACAACACAACAACAAATTAATACAACTAGACTTATCAAGGTTCACAAATAACAGCTACCTCAAATAAGAGCAGGGCTACCCCCGTCTCAAATCCTCTAAGGGCCTCAAGTGTCATCTGTGCTTTATTGAAAATGTTCTGGTCTTTGAGCGGTAGGCATATGACTTTAATTTATGAAAACCTATAGAAAAGAAAAACAAACAAAAATCATGATACTAACCAAAATCCAACAGCTCGTGGTAACAAACTAGTGATTTTTAAATTTCTTGTTACTGAGGGCTAGAGTTCATTCACAACTGGTTTGCATCTAATACCGCAACCATGATCTAAACGCAAAAAACTGATTTAGATCGGGGTATGAACTTTGATTAAGAAGGGAATCGGGCTTATAGTAACCGAAACTAAAAAGAAAAAGAATATCTGAAAAATAAAGACCTACGTCTGAAACTACGTCTACGTAAAAATAACTATGTAACCAACTACGTCTGAAAAATACAGAAGAAAAAGAAAACTGAAAAAGAAAAAAAAGTAAAAAACTAGAAAAAAACTAAAAAGAAAAAAAAGAAAAAAACTAAAAAATAAAAAAATTAAAAAAAGATAAAAAAAATAAAAAATAAAAAATAAAAAATGTAAAAAAAACTAAAAAGAAAAAAAAGCTAAGAAAAATAAAGAAGAAAAAGAAAACTGAAACAGGAAAAAAATTAAAAAACTAGAAAAAACTAAAAAGAAAAAAAGAAAAAATAAAAAATAAAAAAAAGAAAAAAAGAAAAAGGAAAAAAAGAAAAAACTTAAAAAGAGAAAACCTAACAAAAATTAAAAACTTAAAAAAGCAAAAAACTAAAAAGAAAAAAGTTTAAAAAAAACCAAGTCTGGAGAATAAAGAAGAAAAAGAAAACTGAAAAAAGAAAAAAGGTATAAAACTTAAAAAAAAAAACTAAAAATAAAAAAAGAAAAAAAGAAAAAACCTAAAAAGAAAAAAAACCTAAAAAATTAAAAAAAATAAAAAAATAAAAAAGGTGAAAACTAAAAAGAAAAAAAAACTAAAAAAACTAAAAAAAGAAGAAAAAACACATTTATATATATAAAAACTGGGAATTGCACAAATATTTCAATATATTTTGACAATAGATTAAAGTAATTCGAAAACTTAAAACAGATACCCAAAATTTTGAGGTTTATTATAAACTAGTTGGTGGGGGCGCTTCGCGCCCCCCTAGCCCTTCTGCGCGCGTAAGTCGTTACGCGCCATATTAGTTACGCGCCATTATAATTGTGTCCCTGTGTCCCACCTGTGAATATAGATAGATATATAAACATATATAAGTTTTTAACTACGTAAAACATTCAAATATACAACATTCTTCGCTGTCCCATTGTCTGTGCATATAAATAGATTGCCAGGTTTACCGATTCTTAAACATGCAATATATAATTGTTCATGGGAAAAATAATCCGCATTCAGATCTATTCCTCATTATTATAATGATTGTCCTTGAGCTTTGTTGATGGTGATTGCTAATCGAATATTCCCTGTGTCCCCGTCGTTATTTATATATCCCCCTATGCCCCCCGGCGTCCCCGTTGTCCCGGTGGGTTTTTTTAGTTTCTTATCTCTTTTTTCCTTTTTTAAGTTTTTTTTCGTTTTAGGTTTTCTCTTTTTTTGAAGCTTTTTTCGTGCCATACTAGTTACGCGCCATTGTAGTTGTGTCCCACCTGTGAATACAGATTGACATATATATATATATATATATATATATATATATATATATATATATATATATATATATATATATATATATATATATATATATATATATATATATATATATATATATATATATATATATATATATATATATATATATATATATTTATATATATATATGTTTTCAACTACGCAAAACTTGCGAATATACAACATTCTTCGCTGTCCTATTGTCTGTGCATATAAATAGATCGTCAGGTTTACCGACTCTTGAACATGCAATATGTAATTGTTCATGGGAAAAACAATCTGCATTCAGATCCATTATAATGATTACCCTTGAGCTTTGTTGATGGTGATTGCTAATCAAACGTTCCCTGTGTGCTGGTCGTGATTTATATATGCCCCTGTGCCCCTGGAGTTCCCGTTGTAGTTGTGTCCCTGTTTCCCGGTCGTCATTTATATTCCCTGTGTCCCGGTCGTTATTTGTGTCCTGGTGTCCCAGTCTGTAATTTCTCTTTTAGTGTCCCGGTCGTCATTTGTGTCCGGTTTGTAATCTCGTCAGTCAACAAACATGACGTCAGTCGACAAACAACTTCATAACGGCATAATGCTCAATCCTTATAATAACGTCAGTCAACAAACATGACGTCAGTCAACGGACAAACAAACAACTTATTTTTTATATATAGATATATAGATAAACCAAATACATTGTATGTGTTTAACATTAAAACTTAAAATGAACACAAATTGTTACGTATATCTTTTAAAGATCTATTTTCACTCCTTTGAGAATGGCTCAACTTGTAACTCTCATTTTCCATAAAAATAGTTTTGACCTCTTCGGCTGTTTCGTTACAATGCCTTACGAAATTAGTTCTGCAAATGCCGCTTATTTCACTTAAGTAGGAGAATCTTTCCTTGGAGAAATTTCTCGTGTGGGGAGGACATTTTCTATGGAGGGGGAGCTGGATTTCCTGAAATTACTTAAAAACGATCAGTAATTAAATAAAACACATTTTTTTCAACTAAAAGTAAGAAACAATATTAAAACTTAAACGAACAGAAAATATTACGTATATGAGATGGGTTCAGTAGCTCGCTCTTACAATAAAGTTTCTTTTTTAACTTTTAAAAGAGACCATTATTCTAATTAAATAGCCTTTCTGAAATGAAAATCAAACTTAGGTTATTTTAAGGTTATTATTAGTTTAAAAAAAGAGTAAAATTAATATGCAAATTTCATTTCAATTATTCTTGTACGGTGAGCCAAATTCAAAACATGCATTAATTCAAAAACGTCCAGAAATTAAATTTAAAAAAAGTTGTTTTAACTGAAAGTAACGATTGGCATTAAAACTTAAAACGAACAGAAATTACTACGTATTTGAGATGGGCTGCCTCTCCTCGCTTGCTTGCTCTTACGCTAAAGTTTCTATTTTTACTTTTATTTACTTTTATTTTACTTTATTTTCTTACTTTTAAGAGGCTCTTATTCTAATTAAATAGCCTCGGTGATTCAGGAGTCGTTCTTAAGCAACTAAAACAAAAATCGAACTCGAGTTATTATAAAATTATTATTAGTTTAAAAAAGACTAAAATTACTATGCAAATTTTGTTTTAATTGTTCATGTAAGGTGAGTCAAATCCGAAAATTGTATTAATTTAAAAATGTTCCCCAACAGCTAGTTGATAGATAAATCTATCTTCCATCAGCCCTCACATGATTCCTAGGACAGAATTAAGGCAGGTAGTCAAAGAACTAAGGGATGCAAGATCCTGTTGATAATAGGCAGCGCATAGCGCTGCCTAAGTAAAGAGTGATGCGGGCACAATTTATTAGTTATATGTTTATTTTAATTTTTTTATTAGACCAGGGCATTTCGTATTGAAGAAAAGTTTATAGAAACTTTAAGAAGGGCTCATTTGATTGGAAATTGACTGGGCTAGTGCCCTTTTCGATTATTGGAGGGCAACTAGACCCCCCTCACGCCCACCATTCCTCAAAAACATTCAATCAAGATTGAGATAGCCATTTTGTTCAACATAGTTGAAAGATCTGGAAATTACGTCTTTGAGGGTGACATCCCCTCACAGCCCTTAGGGCAAGGGTTGTAATTTGTATCAAGGGTACATTTAAAGTTTATATAAAAAGCGTGATCGCATAAACTTTGGAGGGGGCTAATCAGATTTCTAATCAGAGGTTTTAGTGCCATCTTTAAGATTTAGAGCGACCGAGAGTGGAGCCCCCCCCCCCACACACACACACAACTCGTATTTTCCCAAAAATGCATCTGATGTAAATTTTGAGAGGGCCATTTGTTGTCATAGAAACCTCGAAAAGAGCTCATTCCATTGAAAATTGAAACAGCTAATGCCCTTTTTAATAGTCAAAAGAGATTAGAGGGCAACTAACACCCACCCCGCGCCCACCATTTCACCAAACACATTCAATAAAAAAAATGAGATAGCCATTTTGTTCAACGTAATTGAAAAGTGCTAAAATTATGTCTTTAAGGATGACAAACTTCCCCCCTCCCTCCCATAGCCTTCAGGGCAAGGGTTATTTGTTCTGCCCTGGGAGCGTATAAGGTATATCTAAAAAGGGGGACAGTAAAAACTCTAGAATGGGTTCATTTGATTGGCACTCGAATATTCTAGTGCCTTTTTTAAGATTCAGAGTGATCGAAGGGTGCGTACCCCCTTCCCCAACACCTTATATTTTCCCGATATGCGTATGAAAGAAATTTTGAAATGATCTTTTTTAGTCGAAAAGCTTTTCTTAGGGAAAAGCTCATTTACTTGGAAATTGAAAGGGCTAATGCTCTTTCGAACAGTCGAAAGTGATTGGAGGGAAAATATCCCCTCCCCCTTTACACACCCATTATTTCCCCAAACACATACAATCAAAATTTTGAGATTGCCATTTGGTTCGACATAGTTGAAAGGTCTGTAAATTATGTTTTTAAGGACGACAACCATCCCTGAGCCCTCAGGGCGAGGGGTGTAAGTTATGCCCTGGGGGCAAATAAGGTATATGAAGAAAGGGGAATCGTTTAACTTTCGGAGGGGAATCATTGGATTGACAATCAGAAGTTCAGAGTGATTGGAAGATGGATATGCCCCCCCTCGTATTTTCCTAAAATAAATTTGAGATAAATTTCGAGGTGGCCATTTGTTGTCGTAAAACCTTCTAAAAAGGCTCATTTGATTGCAAATTGAAAGGGCTAGTGCCCTTTTTATAAGTCAAAAGGGATTGGAGGGCAATAAGCCAAACCCCGGCCATCAACTCTCAAAACACATCTAATCAAAACTTTGAGATAGCCATTTTGTTCAGTGTAGTTGAAAGCTCTGGAAATTGTCTCTTTGACAACCCCATACCTTCTAAAGACCAGAACATAATTTTTACTTAATTGAAAAAAAATGGGTGTGGATTGTCATTTTAGTATACAAATACTGACATTTATTCCTGAAAGATTTAATGATTTTTATTTTATTAAAGCTACAAGAGAATAATATTTTAAACATATTTTATTTATTTAAATCAAGCAATGAATAACCGTGTCAAACACAAAATAAGCATGAGTAGGGCTGACAATCCTCATACCTCCTCAAGACCAGAACAGAATTTGAACTTAACTGAAAGCAAAATACATTTAAAATGTTTTCACTTTGATTTTAGTTGCTTCAAATATTTTTGTTAGATATATGAAGGAGTAAGTCCTCCCCTTTCCACTCCAATGATTACGCGAGTGTCTGGAGCCCTTTTTAAGAGTAACAAGAGACTGGAGGGCAAGCAGCCCTTCTCTCGAGCCTATTCGCATCCGGTCACAATTTTGAGACAGCCTTTTTGTTCAGCATAGTATTATGGTGCGGCAACTATGTATTTAGCGATATTAGGCATGTGAACCCCCCACAATCATGCAGTTGACCCATTATGCTTTCAAACTAAATGTTGCTTTGGAATAAGTAAAAATGCATTTTTTTGAATGGTTGCCAATAAGACACCTCTGGAATATATTGGAAACGACTGGCGGCATTAATTTGAAACCTTTGGGGGTACTACTATTACTATTTCTGCTTTATAAATTTAAACAAATAAAAAGAAAGTAAGTGTATCCCGATTGTCAAAGAGCATAGATAGAATATTTTGAAAATGATAATAAGTTTTATTTTTCAGGTCAACTTCAGAAGCTATAAAATTAAATTAAAAAATACTGTTTGCGTCAGGATTAAAAATTGCTGAAAAAGTTTCTCCAACATACAAATACCAACCCAAACTATGGATTCTAATAGAAGAAAATTGAAAAGATAATCAATATTATTTTTCCATAAAAAAGACTATGTTAATAAAAAACGAAAAGAAATTACTTTAAAAAAAACTTTTTCCACAAGACAAGTTTTTCAAAGAAAAGTAAAGAGCTTCATTAAGCCATGAATGAGCCAAAATAAAGTCAAATAATATTTTAAGCATAAAACTACCAGAAATTACGATCAAAAAATAAATGAAATTGAAAACGAACAAAAATTACAATAAATAGCCGAATTATACTCAAAACGAGCAAAAATTAACATGAGTGGGGGCAGATAGCACATATGTCTTTTCAAGAACAGAGCACTTTACTGAAAACTAAAAATGATTGAATTTTGTTCTTCTTTCTTACTTTCATAAATGAAAAATTGTCAAAACCTTAAGGAAGAATTGTCAGTATATGTCGATAAAGCTGACAATCTACGGCTTCTTTTTTTTTTTTTTTTAGTAAAGCGAAAATTGGTTTCTAGATCCTCCTCTACATACTAAGTGGTCGGGTAAAATATATATAGAAGCATATGACATGTATTGCCTGTAATATGGAAGTAGTCAACCCCTCAAAATCTTAATTGAAATGAATAAATTTCGATTATAATAAACAAAAGCAAAATTTTTTAATTCAGATAATTCAATTTTTGATTTAATTATATGAAGTCGTCAAATAAACATAATGAAAATTTTAATTTGATTATAGAAAAGCTATGAGAGATGGAGGTAGCCTAGTTTAGATGCATGAGTCAGACTAAGCTTACTTAACAACTAGGAATATTTATCATAGAATATCTAAACTGCCACAGGACTTAATCCCATCTGAAGTGCCGCAGGGCCTCCGAATGACTCCTCTGGATTTGCTGAAATTTGTTTCTACCAGGATCTGCGAAGTGATCGCAGAAAATATTTCGCCTGAAAAGAATAAATTGAAATAAGATATAAGTTGAATAAATATATATTGAAAGATATAAATTGAAATAAATTGAATAAGAATAAACTGAATAAATATAAATTGAAAGATATAAATTGAAATAAGTCCATGGTACTGGTCTAAAGGATGCAGTCACGCTTGAATAGGATTAAACAAAAATAAAAGTTTTTTTAAATGAAAGTAAGGAGCAACATTAAAAAAAAAAAAAAAAAAAAAAAAAAAACTAATAAACACGCATCCGTGATCTGTCTTCTGGCAAAAAATGCGAAATTCCACATTTTTGTAGATATGAGTTTGAAACTTCTACAATAAGGTTATCTGATACACTGAATCTGATGGTGTGATTTTTGTTAAGATTGTATGACTTTTAGGGGGTGTTTCCCCCTATTTTCTATAATGAGGCAAATTTTCTCAGGCTCGTCACTTTTGATGATTATAACTGATCTTGATGAAACTTATATATTTAAAATCAGTATTAAAATTTGATTCTTTTGATGTAACTATTGGTATCAAAATTCCATTTTTAGAGTTTTGGTTACTATTTAGCCGGGTAGCTCCTTACTA
The DNA here is from genome assembly GCF_032884065.1 of Artemia franciscana. Classification (NCBI taxonomy): domain Eukaryota; kingdom Metazoa; phylum Arthropoda; class Branchiopoda; order Anostraca; family Artemiidae; genus Artemia; species Artemia franciscana. The sequence goes on from NC_088866.1 coordinate 1,321,861, forward strand.
CAGTTCGTTACCCCGAACTGTTTGATCTTTCGGACTGGAGGCGAAAGGTCACATCCCAGTCTAACCTGGATTTCCAGCAGGAGCAACAAGTCAGGTAAGTTGTGAATATATGTTGCAGGCGTAAATAATGCAACAAAAAATTCTTTTTATTACGATATTATGGTAAAGTAATTTCTCTTCTCTCCTTCAAATGGGGATAAGTCAATTCATTAGATAATGATAACAGATACAACATTCTAGATATTTAGATTATAATTATAGCTATCGTTACCAGCAGAAATATTGAAGCATTAAAATTAATAGTGATTCGCTAAAATTTGCTAGATTTGCCTGAGAGAATTCAATAGATTTGCTCATCCAAAGCCTTGAGTTGTATGAACCCAGTTATGTTTTTCTTTTGTTTTTTTAAATTTATGAAGTTATTAGGGCAATATCATATTATCATATGATATATGCACCAAGATAATTGCACCAAGATAATTAATTATCTTGAATTTAATTATCTTGATTAATTATCAAGAACATAAATGCACCAAGATAATTAGTTAAATTTAGTAGTATTTTTCGTATGGGAAAATTTCATTATTAACAACTTGTTAATTCACAACTACTTCTTCAAGAGGAGAATGCATCTTATTATACTGTTTTGTGCCATATTCTTTTAGCTAATTTTTGCTAATTTTTCACCAGCGTTTCTTTTTTTCATTTGTTTCTAACTACTTCCAGTACTTGCATAAGTGAATATGGATGTTCTTTTTATTAAAAACTAGCTGTTGGGGTGGCGCTTCATGCAGCCCCAACACCTAGTTGGTGGGGGCGCTTCGCGCCCCCCCCAAGCCCCCCCGCGCGCGTAAGTCGTTACACGCCATATTAGTTACGCGCCATTGTAGTTGTGTCCCTGTGTCCGACCTGTGAATATATATATATATATATATATATATATATATATATATATATATATATATATATATATATATATATATATATATATATATATATATGTTTTTAACTACGTAAAACTTGTGAATATACAACATTCTTCGCTGTCCCATTGTCTGTGCATATAAATAGATTGTCAGGTTTACCGACTCTTGAAAACGCAACATATAATTGTCCATGGGAAAACAATCCGTATTCAGATCTATACCTCATGATTCTAATGATTGCCCTTGAGCTTTGTTGACGGTGATTGCTAATTGACCATTCCCTGTGTCGCCGTCGTCATTTATATATCCCCCTGTGCCCCCCGGCGTCCCCGTTGTAGTTGTGTCCCTGTGTCCCGGTCGTCATTTATATTCCCTGTGTCCCGGTCGTCATTTGTGTCCCGGTGTCCCAGTCTGTAATTTCTCTTTGAGCGTCCCGGTCGTCATTTATATTCCTTGTGTCCCGGTGTCCTGGTCGTCATTTGTGTCCCGGTGTCCCGGTCTGTATATACATTCGTTTTTGAATTGGTCTTTTCTAGTTTTTAGTTTTTTACTTTTTTTTAGTTTTTTCTTTTAACTATACCTCATGATTCTAATGATTGCCCTTGAGCTTTGTTGATGGTGATTGATAATCGAACATTCCCTGTGTCCCCATCGTCATTTATATATCCCCCTGTGCCCCTCGGCGTCCCCGTTGTAGTTGTGCCCCTGTGTCCCGGTCGTCATTTATATTCCCTGTGTCCTGGTCGTCATTTGTGTCCCGGTGTCCCGGTCTGTATATACATTCGATTTTAAATTGGTATATGATGAAATAAATTTTTGTGTTTTTCCCCTCTTTTTCTTTTTAGTTTTTTTTTTGGTTTTTACTTTTTTAGTTTTTTTTATTTTTATTTTTTTTTAGTTTTGTTTTTTAGTTTTTTCGTTTTTTTTTCTTTTTAGTTTTTTTGTAGTTTTTACCTTTTTGTAGTCCTTGTGTCCCGGTCGCTTTCTCTTTGAGTGTCCCGGTCGTCATTTATATTTCCTATGTCCCAGTGTCCCGGTCGTCATTTGTGTCCCGATGTCCCGGTCTGTAATTTCGTTAGTCGACAAACATGACGTCAGTCGACACACAAACATAACGTCACTCGACACACACACACACACACAGACAAATTATCTATATATATATATATATATAGATGTAACGCCCAATTCTCCTAATTTTGAAAATGTATATGTTTGAGTAAATTCTCACTTAATTATTTCAAATAGTTAGATTTTATTATTTTGTTGTGCTTTGTAATACAAAGCGGTGAAGATCCCCTTTTTGTTCAGTTTCCTGTTTGCTCTAATTAAAAACCACAACAAAAATTTCCCGTTCCTGCTTTTTTGCATGTATACGGGACCCGCAAAATCGTATACTGACTATGTCTAGTAGTTTAAATCTACTATAGTAGTATAGTAGTTTTAAATCGACTTCATATCCAAAATCCCAAAACGATGGTTTGGGAAATTCCTTGACTTTCCTATTTTCTTTGAAAGAATAAACTCGAAATTCATTTTTAGCAACATTTTTTAGCTTATATTTTTGCTAAAATTTCTTTTTTTTTAATTAGGCAGCAATAGCAAAAAAAAACAGAAAACTGCATAACTGTACATGGAAGTCTGTTTCCTTAAGAAACTGGTTGACCAATTTTTCGTAATTTTTAAACGCATATATGGTTGTGTAAGTTTTCAATTAATTAATTTGTACAATCAAATTTCATTTTTCATTGTCCTTAGTACATCAAAAACGGTTGTGACTCGCTTTTCGTTCAAATTCTCATTTTCTTAGAGAAAAATCTACAATGATTTTCCCCTTCTGTGTGTTTGTTGTGTATACAAGACCCATAAATGTTTGAACTAATTAAGTTTGGTAGTCTAGACATACTCTTTATTATACAGGAACTTCACATCCAAGACCCCGAAGCGAAAGTTGGTGAAATTTCTCTTCTGTCTTCCTTCGGATATCTTGCACTTGTCCCTTAAATGTTTGTTCAGGTTCCTTAACTTTTGTCGTTGGATTTTGTCGTCCGCTGTAATTTTTCTCATTAAGTCCCTAGAAAATTTAAAATATGATAATTCGATTTACTTTATTCATTTCTCTCTGTTTCTCTCTCTATCTTTCTCTCTCTCTCTCTCTCTCTCTCTCTCTCTCTCTCTTTCTTTCTTTTTTCTTATTACGTACGCAATTTTATTTCTCATTAGTGATTAACCCCCCCCAATATTCTAATTTTTACGAAATTTTCTTAATTTTAAGAAAATTTCCCTTATAATTTTAAAATAATTAATTTACCTTCTCTCGTTCAAGCTTTTGGTCTTCGAAAAATGACCTTCTTACATTGCAGAAACGATTTTGGCCTTTTAACCAAAGAATTTTCTTTTTCTTATTGTCTTGTGTATAGTTATTTTTTAGGTAGAGGCTACCTTTCCTTAAAATTTGTCATCGATGGAAAACAAAAAGCAACAAACTTAAGAATCTCACTCCCAGGGGGCACCAACTCACGATTTTTTTAGGGGGGAGGGGGGTTGTAAAAAAGGCTTCTTTTTTAACTGAGAAATAGAAAAATCAAAGTTTTTGAGGCAACATTTTTTCCAAAATAACTTTTTTCCTGTTTGTAACGAAAATTCCAAAAAAAATGTATATTTCGAAATCTAGGAGGGAGGGGGTAATATTGGGGGTAGATTTTGACATTTCAAAGGATTGACTAGAAGTGCACATGGCTGGTTTTGGTGGAACCAAATACCTACGTAATTTTGGAGTGGTTGGCTATATGGCCAGAAACATTTATATGGTTACAGGCTGCGTATATGCAGTTTTGTCAATAACGAAACAGGATTTAAGGAAAGGTTGAGGCTGCTGTCTTGAATTTTTACATTAAAAAAAAAAAAAAAATTACATTTTGATGTATCAGTCCCACAACTGTATCAGTCCCAGGGTTTGGTCATATTATTGGGGTGAGTTTTGGTTGATTTTCCCTTATTTTAGTTGTTACATTAAAAAAATTTGCATATTAATTCTTTTTTTGGCTAAATGGCCTTCTGTTAGTTTTGATCAGACAATTTTGAGAAATAAAGGGTGGGGAAGGAGGCCTAGTTGCCCTCCAATTTTTCGGTTACTTATAAAGGCAACTAGAACTTTTAATTTTTAACGAACGTTTTTATTAGTAAAAAATATACCTAACTTAAGAATTAACTTATATGAGGGGGTTTGTCCCCTCGTTAATACCTCGCTCTTCACACTAAATCTTAAGTTTTGTCCCAATTTTCTAAGAATGACCCCTGAATCAGAAAGGCCGTAGAATAATTTTACTAAAAATAATTTAGCATAAAGAGCGAAGTATTTATCTCCTTCTAAATACCTCACTCTTTATGCTAAAGTATTTTTAAAACTCCTCATATGCTTAATAATCTCTGTTCGTTTTAAGTTTTAATGCTTCTCTTTACTTTCAATTGAAAAAAAATTTTTCATGTTTATATTTTCATTGTTTTTTTTTTTAATAGTAATGCTAGAAAATTCTGCGCCCTTTTCATTGAATTTCTGTTCTTCAATGAATTATTCCTCCAAGGAAAGATCCTCCCATACAGCCCCCTCCCTTGAACCCCACATCCAAACAAAAAAATCCCCCTGAAAATGTCGGTACACTTTCCAATAACCATAACCATAAGCATAACCATAAAATAACTAACTTGCAGCCCCTCCCCCAGGGACTCTGGGGGGTAAGTCATCTCCAAAGACATATTTTTAATAGTTTTCGACTATGCGGAACACAATGGCTATCTCAAAATTTTGATCCGTTGACTTTGGGGAAAAATGAGCGTGGGAGGGGGCTTAGGTGCCCTCCAATTTTTTGGTCACTTAAAAAGGGCACTAGAGCTTTTCATTTCCGTTAGAATGAGCCCTCTCACAACACTCTAGGACCACTTGGTCGATAGGATAACCCCTGGGAAAAAAATAAAAAAAATAAAAAAAAATAAACACGCACCCGTGATTAGTCTTCCGGCAAAAATTACAAAATACCACATTTTTGTAGATTGGACCTTGAAATTTCTCCTGTAGGGCTCTCTGATACGCTGAATGTGATGGTGTGATTTTGTTACGATCCCATGACTTTTAGGGGGTGTTTCCCCCAATTTTCCAAAATAAGGCATGTTTGCTCAGGCTCGTAACTTTTGATGACAAAGACTAAATTTGATATAACTTATATATTTGAAATCAGCATAAAAATCCGATTCTTTTGATATTAAATAAAAAAAAAAGTTTTTTGAAATTAAAGTAAGGAGCGACATTAAAACTGAAAACGAAGAGAAATTACTCTGTATATGAAAGGGGCTTTTCCTCCTCTACACCCCGCTCCTTACGCTAAAGTTTTTTCTTTTTTTTAAAAGTAGAGTTTCGAGAAGGAGCGGGGTGTAGAGGAGGGAAAGCCCCTTTCATATACGGAGTAATTTCTGTTCGTTTTCAGTTTTAAAATAAAAATCCGATTCTTTTGATTTATCTCTTAGTATCGAAATTCCGTTTTTTAGAGTTTCGTTTAATTGAGCCGGGTCGCTCCTTGCTACAGTTCGTTACCACCAACTGTTTAAAAAGTGTGTCGGTAATATCTCATGACAAACTTTTCTATGGAAGATTATGTTGAATATTACATAGAATTCTGAGGAAGATATTCAGCTTAATAAGAAGACACTTTATTCGGGTTGATGGAAGGAAGTATCTGCAATACCTTATGAACAGCTATGGTTATTAAGTTGAAACTTTCTGGGAATGTTAATGGGCACATCAGACAGGCACTACCTGCATCCAGATATCCAAAGGATGCATCTCAAATATCTGGGGAATGGCTACTGGTATTAAGTTTAAACTTACTTGGCATTTTTATAGGGGTATTGAACTAAATAATAAGATAAACACTGTCAATGCCGTCAAACAGTATACCTATAATATCCTGGGAACAACTATGCGTAAGAAGCTGGAACTTCCAGAGAATGTTGAAGGTGATACTAGACTTAATCAGAAGACAATTTGCGTCTCGGTTGTCACTCGGTGACGCTTTTGCAGTATCTCATGAACGGCTTCAGATATTAAGCATAAACTTTCAGGGAATGCTATTTTTGGGTCTTGAGCTAAAGCAGAAGACCGTATGAACAACACAGGTACTAAGAGAGCGCACCTAGCCTAGACATGGCTAAGTGTATCAGCTGTGCCAAGTACACTGGTGGCGTTAAATAGTCATAAATACTTACCATTTAAAAGCTTTGTAGGCCTCCATATCGAGTTTCAGCCAATTTTCAAGAACCTTCCTTTCCGTTTTAGAAATTTTATACACAGCTTCTTTGTGTCTGGTGTTTTGAGGCAAGTAGGTCATATATTCTAAGGGCACTCCAATTAGATTTCTTAACTGAACCACAGACTCTTCAAAGTGCTCTGCAATCATCACTAAATCAAATGTTGCATTTAATTCACTTATAAAATCTCTTAAAGATCTGTCCTTATTAGGATTGAAGCCTAGATTTCTTAGAAGCTGGTTCCTCCCATGAACATTATCTAAGTGATCATTCCTCACTGTGTTGCTAGAAATTTGACTAACCAGTTCCTTAAAAGTACTGACATTGTAAAATTCCCTTAAATCCATATAATAAAAGACAGATTCAAACTGTTCAACAGGGTTTCGCAGTATTGTGACAGCTTTGGGTTTATTGGGAAATGTTCTATCAACGGTTGTTGAATTCCAAACTTCTTCAATTAAGATATTATAGTCTGTTATTTCTCCCCAGTTATTTCTTTCGACCATGTTTCTATATTCTTCGAACCCAAGGCTTCCAACTCCATTAGTTCCATCAATAAACCATTTATTCATATATGCAATCCTAAAAATAAAAGAAGGACAAAAATAAACATACCAAAGAAATCTAGTGCGGCAAAATATATGTTTCAAAATATACGGAAGGGAATTTATTGTTTTTCCTGTTTCTAATAAATACCAAAATACTGCATTTTTAATGAAGGTATCCTAAAACAACCTTAATTTTAATCTTGGAGGGGGGGGCAAAAAATTTGGTGGATGACAAATAAACCCTTCTCCCACCCCAATGTTCCCAATTGACACCTCCTGGTCAGGGGAGGATATTAGTTGGTACAATTTGATAAATAGATGGCCCAGAAACATTAGATAACTGGTTTAAATTCTTGTATAATAATTACCTAGTTTTATTTGTACCATAGACGCCTCTTTGTTTAACTTATTAAACTTATTCTTTAATATTTCAAAGAGCATTGGGTTTATGTCCCTGGAAAATTTATTGAAATTTCTTTTTCTCCTCTCCTACGGTATTCATATCCACCTGCCGAATCACATTTTAAAATTTCTGTACAGGCTTTTTACATTGAAAACACTTTGAAAATTGGCTGAAAATCATAGAAGAAAGACAATTTTTATTTTTCTAAGTATTTTTTTTAATCTTCCACAAGAAAAATTCAAGGATTGATTTAACTCTCGATGGGTGAATGGATGTATAATCTCGCTGGGTCTCGCTATGTATAATCTTTATGGAACTCTATATAATCTTCTATAATTCTATATAGATGCATTCTGTAATTTTGTCTTCTACTTTAATCCAAATTTATCTTCTAAAACTTGCACATAATCCTACATAGAAGACTTCTATAAATAATTATGTGTTCTATTATAATTTTGTATGATCTTCTATAATTCAATATAAATATGAGTCCTAATCTGGGATCTGAGACTAATGAATCCAATGATACACATATCTTGCCCTTTTTGTGTAATTTATGGCAATAGGATTTTCATAAAATTGTTTGTTTCGAAGGGAACATATACCTCATACAAGTTACTATTGCGACTTTAAATGTATTTGGATCTCGAAATTAGTGATCTACTGATTCGGGTTTAAATTTAGATCCAAACGAGAACCGAATGAATTGGCACTGAAACTCTAATTTTAGTGAAAACCACTCAATTTAAGTTGTTTGACAAGTTTTTTCTTTCAACTTGTATTTCATTTTGCCTTATTTTCCTTCTCTTGTTCTTTTTTCCTTTTCTATCCTTATATTACAAATTTGACCGTTATTCACTTGATATTTATTTCACCATTTGGCAGTTTTTGTCTGTTTGACTGCATCATTTGACACAGACACCAATATGACACATGAATCTCAATTACCATCGCAATCATATCTAGCAATTAAATTGGAATTAAACAAATATTTAACAGCTAAAATGAGCAAAAGCAAACTAAAATAAATATAACTGTATTTAAACACATATTAAATAAAAAAAAACTAATTTTTTTAGCTGAAAGTAAGGAGCGACATTAAAACTCAAAACGAACAGAAATTACTCCGTATATGAAATGAGTTGTCCCCTCCGCAACCCCTCGCTCTTTACGCTAAAGCTTTTAATTGTTTCAAAAAGTAGAATTGTGGCAAAGAGTCAAACTAAAAGAAATCTAAAAAAAAATCAACGTTAAATAAATCTAAAAGAAAATAAATTGTTTTAAGACAGTTTACATTTCCAGCTAGGATATTTTTGTTTTGACACGATGTACAACACGAGGAAAAAATCATTTTTTTGCTGGAAAACTACTGGAACTCTTATAAAATTTACTGGAATATTTCTGGCTCGTTTCACAATTCTATTACCCAAGAATGATTTCAAGTTTGTATCTCTTTGCTATTAAGAGCTACTCATGAGAATAGTTCATGATCGCTGATCATGAGAAAAAGCAGATGCGAAAGCAGTAATGTCGCTCCGCGGCATAATTGAAATGGTTGTCCGAGTTTTATCAAACAGTTCGTGGAAACGAACTGTAGTAAGGAGCGACCCGGCTCCTTACTCCTTACTTACTATTTCTGTTCGTTTTAAGTTTTAATGTTGCTCCTTACTGACAGTTAAAAAAAACTAGTTTTTTTTTTCGTTTAATTTAAGACAAAAGACACTGCTATGGATGAATAGATGCATCTTAAAAAAAAACTGAGGTGTAAACAAATAATCAGTAAAGATTAAAATGAATGGAATCTACTACATATGGGGTAATTCTTTTCCCTTAAACGCTCAAAAATCCAGAGAGTCATTTATGCTTTGTCGAAAACGATTCAATTTTTGAGCGGTGTGTCTTTCATTTGACTTAACATCGATAAAGAATGCAACAACAAATTAATGTACCAAGACTAATTAAGGTCTGCGAAAAAGTTTATCCGTGAATGAGCCCCCCCCCTTGAAATCCTCTAAAAGGCTTGAGTTCCGTTTAATCTGTACATAAAGCGACATATATATTGAAAAATCTGGTTTTTAATTATTAACAACAACCAAAAAAACAAGAGCTAAGAGCTCATAGGGCACTTTTGACGAGGCAAGAAGAGCTAAGAGCCAAGAGCTCATATGGTAATAGCTCTAACAAAATTCTAAGAATGAATAGATTGATTAAAAGGAAAATCAGAGGCTTAATGTCGGTCAGAATTTAAAATAAGAGCTCTGAGTCACGATATCCTTAAAATATCAAAATTCATTAAGGTCCAATCACCCACTCGTAAGTTATAAATACCTAATTTTTTCTAATTTTTCCTCTCTCTTTAGCCCCTCAGATGGTCGAATCTGGGAAAACGACTTTACCAAGTCAATTTGTGCAGCTCCCTGACACCCCTACCAATTTTCAGCGTCCTAGCACGTCCAGAAGCACCAAACTCGCCAAATGACTGATCCCCTCCCCCCAACTCCCCCAAAGAGAGTGAATCCGGTACGGTTACGTAAATCACGTATCAAGGACAGTTACTTATTCTATCCACCAAGCTTCATCCCGATTCATCCACTCCAAGTGTTTTCCAAGATTTCCCCCTCCAACTCCCTCCAATGTCAAAAGATCTGGTCGGGATTTGAAATAAGAGCTCTGAGACATTAATTTCTTCTAAATATCAAATTTCATTAAGATTTGATCACCTATTTGTAAGATAAAAATACCCCAATTTTTACATTTTCTAAAAATTCCGGTTTCCCCCTCCAACTCCCCCCCCCCCAATGTCACAGGATCTGGTCGGAAATTAAAATTAGAGCTTTAAAGCACAAAATCCTTCTAAATATCAAATTTCATTAAGATATGGTCACCCTTTCGTAAGTTACAAATACCTCTTTTTTCCAAATTACCCCCCCCCCCCCTACTCCACCAAAGAGAGGAAGGTCCGGTCCGGTTATGTCAGTCACGTATCTTAGACAGGTTTTATTCTTCCCGTCAAGTTTCATCATGATCTCTCCGCTCTAAGTATTTACTAAAATTTCCGGTATCCCCCAGCTGCCCACCCTCCAATGACGCTGGATCCGGTTGAGATTTAAAATAAGAGATCTGAGTTACGAGGTCCTCCTAAATATGAAGTTTTATGAAGATCACTCCTTCGTAACTTCAAAATACGTTATTTTTTCTAATTTTTCAGAATTACCCCCCCCCCCCCCAATAGAGCAGATCCGTCCCAATTATGTAAATCACGTATCTAAGACTTCTTCTTATTTTTCCCTCCAAGTGTCATCCCCGTCCCTCCAATCTAAGGGTTTTCCATGATTTTAAGTTCCCCCACCCCAAACTCCCCCCAATGTCACGAGATCCGATCGGGATTTAAACTAAGAGATTTGAGACACGATATCCTTCTAAATATCAAATTTCATTGAGATCTGATCACCCGTTCGTAAGTTAAAAATACCTCTTTTTTTATTTTTCAGAATTAACACACACACACACACACACCCTAACTACCCCAAAAGATAGCGGATCCGTTCTGGTTATGTCAATTATGTATCTAGGACTTGTGCTTATTTTTACCACCAAGTTTCGTCCCGATCCCTCCACTCTAAGTTTTTTCCAAGATTTAAGGTTTCCCCCTCCCAACTCCCCCCCCCCCTGAAATGTCACCAGATCCGGTCGAGATTTAAAATAACAGCTCTGAGACACGCTATCCTTCCAAACATCAAATTTCATTGAAATCTTATCAACCGTTAAGTTAAAAATACTCCATTTTTCTATTTTTTCCGAGTTAACGGGCCCCCACTTCCCCCAGATGGTCAAATCGTGAAAACGACTATTTTAATTTAATCTGGTCCAGCCCCTGATACGTCTGCCAAATTTCATCGTTCTAGCTTACCTGGAAGTGCCTAAAGTAGCAAAACCGGGATCAACAGACCGACAGAATTTGCGATTGCTATATGTCACTTGGTTAATAACAAGTGCCGTAAAAATCATGATAATAATCCAGATAACAAGAATGACAAAATATTTCAAAAATAATTACAGATTTGCAATTTTGAATTTAACCTTACAGTCTTCAACCGAGGCCCTTTATCAAAATCTCTCCTTTGGATTCTATTTCATTCTTATAGAGAATTAATGCTTAAATTAATTGTGAAAACGAAGAGTGGCAATTTTTGAAGTAATATGTTTGTTTCGTTAAAGTATTCTTTTAATTTGACACGCCAATAAATATGCCTAGTTTTTTTCTCTCCGATTGTCTTGCAAATTATATTAAAAATGTTAATGTTGCATACTGTATGTATTAATTTTAAAGGGGAACAAAATATAATTTCTTGGGTCACATTGTCTTTCCATTTAAAATTGAGATGAGATGAAAATATATTAAATGGTAAAACTTTTCATTGAAAAAAAAAATAGGTATGTGAATCGTATAAGTACTAGTTCGGAAAGAAGAAAAAAACAGATGATTATTAAATGAAAAAAACTAAATGGACTTGTATCAATCATAACATAAAAAAGAATTAATAGAGAAACCAAAAATTTCTAATATGTTTTCTTTAAGAAGCCTAATGAGTGATAGCTTTGAGCCGGTTGGTTAAGTTGGTTTTGACGTCTGACCTTACAAATGGGGTAAAATGAATTTTAATAGCATTTATGTTTTGAACATGACTTTTAATTCAAACAGGGGTACTAAGAGGCTCAGGGAGGTCATCTAAGGAGCTGAGAAAAAAATAAACATGCACTTGAAAGAATCTAAATTGGTTTCAATTCAAGTAATTTAATTGTTCTGAAATTACCTGAACAATATGTCAACTACTGTAGTTCCTGAAACCTTAAAAGATTTGACAAAAGCCAACTTATCTTCTACCATTATAGACTGAATGGGCAATAAATATTTAACGAAAATGACATTACCTGAATTAAAATTACCTGAATTAAAATTACCTGAATTAAAATTACCTGAACAATATGTCAACTACTGTAGTTCCTGAAACCTTAAAAGATTTGACAAAAACCAACTTATCTTCTACCATTATAGACTGAATGGGCAATAAATATTTAACGAAAATGACATTACCTGAATTAAAATTACCTGAATTAAAATTACCTGAACAATATGTCAACTACTGTAGTTCCTGAAACCTTAAAAGATTTGACAAAAACCAACTTATCTTCTACCATTATAGACTGAATGGGCAATAAATATTTAACGAAAATGACATTACCTGAATTAAAATTACCTGAATTAAAATTACCTGAATTAAAATTACCTGAACAATATGTCAACTACTGTAGTTCCTGAAACCTTAAAAGATTTGACAAAAACCAACTTATCTTCTACCATTATAGACTGAATGGGCAATAAATATTTAACGAAAATGACATTACCTGAATTAAAATTACCTGAATTAAAATTACCTGAATTAAAATTACCTGAACAATATGTCAACTACTGTAGTTCCTGAAACCTTAAAAGATTTGACAAAAGCCAACTTATCTTCTACCATTATAGACTGAATGGGCAATAAATATTTTACGGTACAAGCATTGATAAACCAGTCTGAGCGCTCTTAACTTTGTGGCTATATCATATGCAAATGCAATGAATATACCTGACAAAAAAAAATAAACGGTTTTCACACTACCTACATAATTTCCTGTACTAATTGGTTAAACTACGTTACGTTAAGCATAATATTTCTTACTTAAACAATTCATTTCTCCTTAGGCTTACATAGTGTACAGTCGGGCTGAAGAGATGGAACCCCTAAAAAAAAATCAGAAAACAACTTATGAAAATCTTTAAATACCTACTTATATCATTCCTATGAGTGCTTCACTTTACTTAACAACCCAACCCAGCCCCCCACCCTTAATATGCAAATATATAGCCCAGATGTGTATTTCCCATGCAGTTTTCCACTTCTTATTCTCGAAAAAAGTTACTCCTTTGTCGTTATATTTATCTGATGTGCTATTATAACCTGCCGTCAAACCTTGGGGACATATGTCCCCCAGACCAAAACTCTTTCTTTCAGGCCTCATGCTCATTTGTATCCCAGCTTTCGTTTGCCTACTTAGACCACTTCGAAAAAAAGAATAATTTGGCACTTGTCGGTTATTGGAGACAAATTCAGGAATTACGCTTAGGTTACATCTCAGAAAACCGGTTTCAAACAGTTCGTGGTAACGAACTGTAGTAAGGAGCGACCCGGCTCAATAGTAACCAAAACTCTAAAAAATGGAATTTTGATACCAATAGATACATCAAAAGAATCGTATTTTAATGCTGATTTTAAATATATAAGTTTCATCAAGTTTAGTCATACCTATCAAAAGCTATCAAAAGCCTGAGAAAATTTGCCTTATTTTAAAAAATATTGGAAACCACCCCTAAAAGTCATAGAATCTTAACAAAAATAACACCATCAGATTCAGTGTATCAGAGAACCCTGTTGTAGAAGTTTCAAGCTCCTATATACAAAAATGTGGTAGTTTGTATTTTTTGCCAGAAGGCAGATCACAGATGCGTGTTTATTTTTTTTCCCAGGGGTGATCGTATCGACCCAGTGGTCCTAGAATCTTGCAAGAGGGTTCGTTCTAACGGAAATGAAAAGTTCTAGTGCCCTTTTTAAGTGACCAAAAAATTGGAGGGCACCTATGCCCCCTCTCACGCTAATTGTTTTCCCAAACTCAACGGATCAAAATTTTGAGATAGCCAATTTATTCAACGTAGTAGAAAAACCTTATAACTATGTCTTTGGGGACGACTTACTCCCCCACAGTCCCCGTGGTAGGGCCTACAAATTACAAACTTTGACCAGTGCTTACATATAGTAATGCTTATTGGGAAGTGTACAGAGGTTTTCAGAGGGATTTTTTGATTGGGGGAGGGGTTGAGAAGAGGGGGATATGCTGCGGGAACTTTCCATCGAGGAATTTGCCATGGGGGAAGAAAATTTTCATGAAGGGAGCGCGGGATTTTCTAACATTATTAAAAAAAACAATGAAAAAATAAATTTGAAAAGTTTTTTCTATTGGAAGTAAGGAGCAGCATTAAAACTTAAAACAAACAAAAATTATTACGCATATGAGGGGCTCACCTCCTCCTAATACCTCACTCTTTACGCCAAAGTATTTTTAATGATTTCAAAAGACAAATCACGGATGCGTGTTTATTTGTGTTTTTTTTCCAGGGATGATCGTATCGACTCAGTGGTCTTAGAATGCCGCAAAAGGCCTTCTAACAAAAATGAAAAGTTCTAGTGCCCTTTTTAAGTGACCAAAAAAATTGGAGGGCACCTAGGCCCCCTCCCACGCTCATCTTTTCCCCAAAGTCACCGGATCAGAATTCTGAGATAGACATTTTATTCATCATAGTCGAAAAACCCAATAACTAGGTCTTTGGGGACGACTTACTCCCCCGTAGTCCCCGTGGGAGGGGCTGCAAGTTACAAACTTTGACCTGTGTTTACATATAGTAATGGTTACTGGGAAGTGTACAGACGTTTTCAGAAGGATTTTTTTGGTTTGGGGGGATATTTGAGGGGGAGGGTTACCGGGGAGGATCTTTGCTTGGAGGAAATTTTCATGGGGAAAGCAAGACTTACAATGGAGGGGGCGCATGATTTTCTAGTATTATTTTTAAAAAACAATGAAAAAACAAATATGAAAAGTTTTTTCTACTGAAAGTGAGGAGCAGCATTAAAACTTAAAACGAACAGAAATTATTACGCATATGAGGGTTTTAACTCCTCGTAATACCTCGCTCTTTACACTAAAGTGTTTTTAGTAATTTCAACCATTTATTCTATGGCCTTTGTGATTCAGGGGTCATTCTTAAGGAATTGGGACAAAATTTATGCTTTGATGTAAAGAGCGAGGTATCGACGAGGGGTGGCCCCCTCATATACGCAATAAAAACATACGAATATAGAAGTTTGCTCCGTAATTTAATTCGTAAGTTACGTATATTTTTTACTTATGAAAATGTTCGTAAAAAAAAGTTATAGTTGCCTTTTTAAGTAATAAAAAAATTGGAGGGCAACTAGGTCTTGCTCCCCCGCTCCTTTTTTCTCAAAATCTTCCGATTAAAACTATGAAAAAGCCATTTAGCCCCAAAATATTAATATGCAAATTTCGTTTTAATTATTTATGCGTGGAGAGCCAAGATCAAACCATGCATTAATTCAAAAACATCCAGAAATTAAACAAAAAAACAAATTTTTTTATGAAAGTAAGGAGCGACATTAAAACTTAAAACGGACAGAAATTGCTCCGTGTTTGAAAGGGGCTTTTCCTCCTCAACGCCCCCCTCTTTACGCTATAGTTTTTTACTATTTTAAAATGTAGAGTTAAGAAAGAGTCAAACTTTAGCGTAAAGAGCGGGGCGTTGAGGAGGAAAAGCCCCTTTCATATACGGAGTAATTTCTGTTCGTTTTAAGTTTTAATGTCGCTCCTTACTTTCATTTAAAAAAACTTGTTTTTTTTTTGTTTAATCTATAACAAAGGCTATATGCAGCCATCAACGAAATGAATATGGGGAGAAGAATGTCCCTGCTACATTATTTGCCAGGTTAGGGTTTGAAAAAAGTTTTTTTTGAGGTGTTTTTTTTTTTATTAAAAAAAAGTCTTTTGCTATTTTCACCGAAAATATCAAAAAGTGGTAAAGCTGCCCCCATATACATTGAAATAGTAGCCCCTCCTATGTTTTCGTGAGCTGACATGACTTCCACACTATGGTTGAGGAGGTAGCAGTATATTGTCCAAATTGTATATCTCCCATGCTTTTTTTCGTTTCTCTTTTTTAATCAACGTTGATCCAATTTGCGGGTATTAATTTGAAACATGAGTGACGCATGCCACAAGCAAAAGCAAAGCAAACTTTCGCATGCAAACCGATAAGGGTTCGCGTAGCGCAGGTGCCGATCTCCTGATTCTCTGCCCTCGGCCGGGGTGCAATGCGTGGTTGGGGGCAAGTCATCCGACGCTTTCCCGTGCTTTTCCCTAGATTTCTCTAGGTACCCATTTGAAGCTGGGTAAACTTTTGGCTTGTCTTACGGGGAAACGCCACTAACCCTCGTCCTACAACCAAGCGGTCGGCACCACCGAGATTCGAACCAGCGACCCTTCGCTCGTGAGTTCGGCGCGTTAACCACTCGGCCACGGACGGACGCATGCCACAATGTATAGAAAACATATTATTTGGGCTTTATATTTTTATATTGCAGCGCTTGCAGAAGAAGCTGCAAAGAAAGGAGACTCAAAAATGGTTTATCGACTAACAAACGAGATAGTTGGAAAGAAAACAAATCGTACATCTCTTGTGAAAGATGAAAATGGAGACATTATTTCAGATCCACAGAAAGCTGATGAGAGATGAGCTTCACATTTCAAGAAAGCCTTAAATAGGCCCAGACCTGATGATCCAGAAACAGTACTGGATATGCCATTTTTACAAATTGACGTAAGAGCTGATCCCCCCCCCCAGCACGGAAGAAGTCACGTCAGCAGTGACAGAGCTGAAAAAAGGATGTGCACCTGGAGTCGATGGGATTACGGCGGAGATGCTGAAAGCGTCCCTTCGAGTCTGCATATTTGTATGGATTGCTCTTCTATTGGCTATCTGGAATAACGAAAAAGTCCCAAAAGATTGGACCAGAGGGGATTACCATTAGTAGTACCATTAGATAAGAAATTGGTAAAAAGTAATAAACGTAATAAAAATATGACTCGCAAAAAAACATAATAAAATAAATATAAACAAATTTTGGTACTCGTGTCTAACACTTAGGAAAAAATGTTCATCAACAAAATTGGAATTTGAACACCTGAAAATCAGCAAATTGAACAAGACCCTATCGGGAGACCCTGACCATTATTGAATTTCAAAGTTGTTGAGAAAAAAAAATTTGGATTCTCATACCCGAAATGAATTTTTTCCATGCTGAAATTTCCACGTTGTTTATTGGATTTCCTATTATTTAGTTTGATTTCCATCTCTAGTATTGTTAAATTTATTAGGCCTAAAATCTAATTTCTAGGTTACATTATTCGGCTTTTCTTCCTACTTTTGAACCATCAGTCATATTTTTCGTAGGATTTAGGCCTACAGTTCTTCCATTGGATTCCATCGCTTGCGTTGTTCAATCTCATAAGCTAAAAGTTTAATATCTAGTTTTGATAACCCCTCTCCAGTTTCAGAAGCATCAATAAATATCATATATATGTTTACATATATATTTTAGGGGGTGTTTCCCCATATCTTCTAAAATAAGGCGAATTTTCTCAGGCTCGTAACTTTCGATGGCTCAGACTGATACATTTGATGGAACTGTATTTAAAATCAGCATAAAAATGCGATATTTTTATGTAACTATTGGTATCAAAATTCCATGTTTTAGGGTTTTGGTTACTATTGAGCCGGGTCACTCCTTACTACAGTTCATTACCACAAACTGTTTCATCATGAGAGGGAAAGGAATAAACCGTCAGAGCAGTAACTATAATGTATACATAGGTTTATGGGATAAAGTAAGAAATCTAATGGTACTACTTTTACTTCTATAGCATGTTTCGGGAAAATCCTGGGAGCATAGAATTTGGGCCAAATAGTTCAACATTAGAGGGGGATGGTAAAATAAACTAACCTACGGTTACAAATGATATAATTAGGTATTTTAGTAATTTTTTTTCAGTTTTTATAATTGTACTGTTTCATTCTGGAGAAATGAGCAATTAAACTGGAACCAATGAAAACTTCTGTTTTTTATTTCATAAAACAACATTAACTTAATCACTTTGGAAAACACAAGACATAAGCTATCAAATTAATAAAATATAATGAACGCTTACCATTTTGTAAAGACCTCCAGTGTCGATCGTAATTTCTGTTTGTCCATCGGTTGAACGGTCTGTTGGTCCCTGTTTTTCAAGTTCGGGCACTTCCAGATAAGTTAAAACGATGAAAGTTGGCAGGCGTGTTAGGAACCAGGTCAGATTATATTGTAAATTGATCTTAATGAAATTTGATACTTAGAAGAACTTTGTGTCTCAAAGCTCTTACTTCAAATCTCGACCGGATCCGGTGACATTGAGGAGAGTTGGAGGGGGAAACCGGAAATCTTGAAAGCGCTTAGAGTGGATAGATCAGGATGAAACCTGGTGGGAAGAATAAGAACAAGTCATATATACGTGATTGACATAACCAGATCGGATCCGCTCTCTTTGGGAGAGTTCGGGGGGATTTCCAAAGCTTTAGTGAATTTGGCTTTCCTGGATGTGCTAGGACGATAAAAATTGGTAGGTGTGTCTACCAATTGGTAGGCCTGTCAAAATTGACTTGACAACAGTCGTTTCGCAGACTTGACCATCTGAGGGGAGGGCTGGAGGGATGGAAAATCGTCAAAATTTAGGTATGTTTATCTGACGAGTAAATGGTCGGATCTTAATGAAACTTGATATATAGAAAGACTTTATGTCTCAGATACTCCATTTTCAATTCAAATCTGATCCGCAGACATAGGCATAGGTATTCAACATGTTTGAGAAAGCGGTTCATCGCTCCTTTATGATCAACTTGCGAAGCATAGATTATTAAGTGAGACACATTTTGTTTTTCAGAAAGGCCACTCTACTATTCAATGCGTTGTCAGTAATTGTTTGGAATAAGGTCAAATTTCCCTCATAATGCTCTTTGACTTAAAGAAAAGATTTTGACACAGTGGATTTTGGTGCTTTGAATGAATGAATGAATTAACTTTATTACCCGTAAAGTATAAAAAAACACAAAGTACGGAGTATTATACATAAATATAAATAAATAAACAAATACGATAAACAGTGAAGAAAAACAAAATTTAAACTAACAAAAGACAATACGGACTAATCAACCAGTATCAATATGGAAAAAAGGCTGCAGAGGGTCATAAACGTGAATAAAGTTGACAGTCTTTTTACATAAATCATCCTGGAAGACCGAATCCGAGAAGGCACATCTACTAAACCAAATCGAGCAATTATTTTTTTGTTTCGGTGCCATCTAGGAAGCCAGAGGAGGAATTTGCAATATCTGAAATAAGCCGTACGTAGAGTATGTCGATCTTTCTTACGGAACAGATGAGCCATGCCTGATAAAAAAAAAAGCACAGGGGCGCAATAAGCGTTATAAATCATGCACAAACCGTTGCGGTTGTAACGGCTTTTGTTTGGGGATATTTTTCCGTAAGCGACGCGTAGGTTTTTCACGGCTTGATTCACTAGGGATGAACAGGTAGCGGAAAGTGTTGGGCCGAAACACAGACCAAGCCAACTAACTAAAGAAGAACATGGTAGAACTGCAGTCCCAGTAACGAATGGAGCGACCGCATAAGGGCTATTAAAATAAATAAACTCGCATTTAGACGCATTAACTGACAGTCCAATCTTAGATAGTTCATTGGTTAATATAGTATAATTAGAAAGCAATCCACGGCGAGTCCGGGCAACAAGAAGAACGTCATCTGCATATGCAATAGAAGACAAACCAGCATTACCGTAAAAAACAGAACTTCTAAGGGGACGCAGGCACGATGCAAGCACGCATTTAAATATAGCCTACTAGGAGACAATACGGCACCTTGCCGAACTCCCTTATTAATTTTTACCGGGTCAGATATTTGGCCATTCCAGGTAACTTGAATTTTAGACTTTGAATACCAAGAAGACAATAAACTTAGTACGGAAGGATTAACACCTGAAGAAGTAAGGGAAAATAGAGCCTGAGAGTGCACAATATTGTCGAAAGCTCCAGAAATATCAACAGTAAGACAGTATAAAGACATTTTAGCTTTTACGGCATCTTTCATGAGTCGGCTTAAAACATGATGTAAATGGGAGCAACCGAAACTTTTCCGAAAACCAAATTGAAAAGGCGTAAAATCACAATTCGACTCAATTTCTGGTAGTAACAAATGTTCAAGCAACTTACTTAAGAAACACGATACTGTAATGGGACGATAATTCACACATGATGTGGGGTCCTTGCCTCGCTTTTGAATAGACGTTACACGGCCACAAAGGAAACTATCAGGAACAAGCGACTGTGCTAAGCAAGACTGGAAAAATATTTGTAGATGGTTAAGTAGAGCAGGACAATCATAAGCAAAAAATCGGTAAGAAAGGCCGTCACCATCAAGGCAATTTGAACGCTTAATTTTTCTTAAAGCCCGGCGAATTTCAGATATTGCTACAGGCTGGACATGAGCCTGCAGGAGACGGTATGGTAAAAGCGGTTTAAGCAACTTATAATAAAAAGACTGAAGAAAACTATTAAATACACTGAACACACGCTTATAATGATCAACAAAATTAACTAGCGGGAGACAAGATAGGGTAGATGGGGAACATTTCTCACTATTAATAACCTTATTCCAGGAGGCCTTATCGGTGGGGCCTGGCCATGCATTCAAGCGTGCCCTCTTCAAACTGGCCTTATATTCAAGTTTACACCTTTGTTTCGCAGAGAAAACAGCTCCAGAAGATGGTCGGTCACATGATATCCACATACGTAGCCAAAATTTAGCTTTTAGCTTAGCACGTTTTACTTCAGGATCAACGTTCCAATTAGGCTTTCTTGTACCAATCCTAACTTTATCCACAGGCACTGCAGCTTTGGAAGCTGATTTAAGGCAATGGACGATTTGACAATAATAGAAATTTAGGTCAATTGTACTTGAAGGCGAGGAAACTGACGTTCGCAGCAGGTGATATGGCACGTTTATGGTCGAGAGTAAAGCAGTTAGCGTGGCAAGGTATAGTGGGACATTAGCACGATCCCAATTCAACTTCGTATGCCACTTCGGCTGAGCCGAAAGTATCTTGCCAAATAGCTCACAGGACAAATTACAGCTAAGAATAAGGTGATCGTCGTCAATCTTCTCTTCGTCCACTCTGACAATCGATGATATTAAGCTGGAACTGGAAGAGATCACGTGATCCAGGTTCGATTTTGAACAGCCTCTGTTATGAATATACGTGAATGGGAGGCTCTTAACTGCGACGTGATATATGCTAGGAAGGGATTCTAGCAAGAGGATTGATCTATCGGAGGTACCAAGAATGTCACAGTTAAGGTCACCAGCTAAAACCCAATTTAGGTCTTTCAAACGTAGACTTTCAAGTAGAGACTTTAAACTGGAGCAACATTTAGCGAAAGATGTGAACGATGCTATAGAACGTCGATCGCAAGGTAAGTAAACGTTTATAAAGGCGGTACTGTCACATTGAATCGCTAAGATGTTATCATCACAATGAATCACACAGGGCTTTGATGGGGAACGGAAAAAAGTTGCTAGTTTTCTTGGCCTCTTGCGAAAAGAAATGGTGGACAGAAGATCGCTTCAGGCTAGAAACGTTTGATTTGGTCAAAAGATGTTCTTGCAAGAACACTATGTCATGGACTAATAATTCATTAATTAACAAGTCTTTGTCTTTTGTGCCGTTAATATTAAGAGAAGCAAAGCTTAAAATAGTGGCTTGGTTCATTTTGGAGCAGAGTTCAGAGCGCGTTTTATCACTGGGCAATTCATACTATAGGAAACATGAGCTTCGCCGCAGTTGGCACATTTCGGAGCCTCTAAGCAAGGATTGTCTTTAGTATTGGAATGGCATCCAGAACATTTAGAGCACTTCATCTCATTCGGGGCACCTGGGCAGTGAGCTAACGAATGATGGATACTTTGGCATCTAAGACACCGTCTGGGCAATTCTTTGTATTCCGATATTTTAAAAGACTCGTAACCCAAGCGCAGACCTGTAGCGATGGCAGATTTTAGTGCAGCGGAATCAAGGAACTCTAAACGGAATGTATGAGAAGAGCCGATCTGGCTGGCCTCAACAAGACCAGGAATAACGGAGATGAGTATACTGCTAGAAGCACTATCGGGAAGTCCCCTAATTACTCCAAGAGGTTTGCGATCAATCACTTTAGCAAGAATATTTGGATAGCTCGCAACAGCAGATGCGGCAAGAGAATTGGCGGAAACTTTATCCCGCGTAACAACAACCCATCTTTTCCTTACCGGATCGGACTTTACCGACACAATACCGTCATGTCCGGCGAAAGAATCAAGCTTTTTCTTGCGAGAAACGGGGTCTCTTAGTTCTGGAGGCGGATATTTAAGAACAATGGCGTACGAGGGTTTGTGATTGGTACCCTTACTATCTGAGACCAAAGAACTATTAATAGACGTTGTTGGACTATTGAGGTGAGCAAGCGATTTTAACTGATCAAGGCACTGGTTGACTTTGGCGGTAAGGATAGAATAAGCTGACGCCGGAATGCTAGGGACTTCAGAGGGGGATTTGATCACGAACTCTGGAATATCAATATTTTCTGCAGAGCAGCGAGAAAGAGTAGCGATAATGTCCGAAAATGAGCTATTCTTAGCACTGGATCCCGAACGACGAGGTATAGGCTCATCTGGGAAGCAATTGCTATATAAAAGTTTCTTAGCTCCAAGAACATCTTCATACGGGAAAAAATCACTAGCGTATTTCACAATAGACTGATGGTTCAACCCCCCATCGAGATTGTGCTGAGCAAAATTCAAAACTGGGCAATAATAAAGCGTACTGGTATTCCAATTGTCCATGATAAGCAAATTTCACTCACGGCTCGGCATCAGTCCAAAAACAATTAAGTGAAAGAGGTATATCCACAGAGAAGTTCTCAATAAGCACAATTATGAAATGATCCACACTGGCTAAATGAATGCAATGAGAATAAATAATAACTTATCTTTGAGTGGGGCTAGTAATCCAGTGATTTGCAAGTAATCTGAATATTTCAATGCACGACTCAGATGATAGTAGTGCTGAATACTAACTCACAGCCACAATCCATAAATAATCCTTAAGCCGTAACCATATACAAGTTTATAAATTTATCTAACAAGTTTCAATTACAAGTTCAAAAGTATTTCACTCGTTATTTATTCCAAACAGGTACAGAGTCAATCCGGCTTAAATTCAATTAGTTGTTGACTGGTCAAATCACACGTCACAAATTATCAGAGCTAGCGAAATGCGACTGCACTGAATGAATGCTAGATGCGAACTTTGTTGAAAACTAAAATGTAAGGATATGAAAGGGTCATCTCTAAAGTATTTTGAAAGTTATTTGAATGGTAGCTTTATTGATTTTATGATTGATGATATCGTTCTGCCCCGTTTTATTTAACTTGTTGGGCTTCACAAGGTTCGGTACTTAGTCAACTTCTGTATTTGGTATATGTTGATATGATGAGGTTCTACCTGCCATACTCTTGTCTGACCTCGTTTGCCGATGACACTGCTTTAACTTTCTCTAGTCGATGTTTACATAGTTTGATTTTGAAGGTTAATCCAGTTTTTAAAAGTTTTTATGTTTTACCAGTCTGAGCTTACTGTCTAGTTTTATTTTATATTCAAGACTAAGTAAGCCCCATTATATTGATGGAAATATTTTGTTTGCAAAAGATCCAGTCTATCAAGTGCATGAGACGCGATACCTTAGTTTCTACCTAGATCACGATTTTTCATGGAAACAGAATAGTGATATTGTTGCAACGAAGGTCGCACGAGGACTTAAAGCAACTCGACATTTTAAGAATTTTCACCGCCACAAATTTTATTACTTTTATACAACACTTTAGTCCATCCTTGTATTTCAGAAGGATGTACGCTTTGGTCTAGCAGTTTTATTTAAATTTTAAACGAGTTCAAATTCTTCAGGACAAAACGATAAGGCTTATTGGTAGGTACTTGGAAAAAGGTAATGACAATGAGACGTGTTGTAACAAACTCAAAGTGCTTAATGTTTGGCGGCTTTGATATTATCAAGCAGGAACATTCTCCTATCAGCATGGGAATTGTGCCAGTCCTGAGACATTTCAGGATTTTTATAGAGAGAATAGATCCCTCTATCGATATAGTAACCGCAAAGCTGATGATCTAGTCACTGAATACAGAAGTGGAACTGAAACAGGTTTTCAGTCAGATTTCTAGGTTCAAAGGTTTGGAATTTTCTTCCAGATAGCATTCAGGTGGCTTACCACCTTGGTTTATTTTAGAGTAAAATAAAAAAAAAAAAAACTTTATTTTCATGAGAGAGTATGGTCATGATTTGGTTGTTTTATTTCATTTTTTTATATATTTTATTGCTTTGTTAAGAGTTTTGTTTGTTAAGCGTTTTTTATATATGAGGTCGTCCAGTATCAAGGGCATTCATGTCTTTCTTTGGGCAGAAACTTGAATCGATGTTATATATTATGAAACATGCAATTAAATAAACTCAACTGAAAAAAAACTACTCGATAAATTATGATGAAAATATAATTAATTATGGGATAACCTTAACTGTCTCATTGTTTATGGTTTGGGGACAAGGTATTCAAGCTACTTGCTCCGCTACGTACATGCTTGCAAGTGGTTCCACTAAGAACACAAAAAGAATAATGCCTTACCAATATGAATTTGATGGGTCTGTGCCGTCACAGTGGACTAACCAACACTTGGCACTAGGGGATATAGGGCTTTGGTTCAATCTTAGCAGCCACAAGGCCTAACAAGGACGTTTGTGTTCAAGATGCGTCGTCAATCCATAAACTGGGCTATGTGACCGTGAAAATAATGCCAATAAAATAAATAAAATTTTACTAACAAGAGTAAAAAAAATCTCAGTTATGGATCAACATTAGAGCTTGGAATAATCGAGTCTCCGTTGCCATGATATATATTTATATCTTCATCACACTTATGGTACTTATCAAATAAACTATGAGAAAATTCAAAAGAATCCATCTGCCTATTAAAAGTACAGTCCAAAATATAGAACAGATCTGGATGTTCTGCCCCTAACACTGTGAAGAAGTCTTGATCCCCCAGCAATGACGTCATGTTGTATTTTCTAAACAAAGTTTTCAGTGAAGCGTGTGTGAAGTAAGAGTTGTAAACTTTGCTGCTTCTCATCTTTTCCAAATTCATGAGCATCACTCCTGTGTTCAAACCCTGCAACAAGATGTGAAAAATGTAAAGCAAATAAAGGTAGCACAGAATAGGTACAAACTTAGTCAGTGCTTGATATTTCTCATGATCTGATGTGGGCCCCATGCCACAGAGCCTGGAACTTCTAACTTCGTCCACTCCCCCACCCAAAAAAAAGGTTTGTGACAGGCGCGATGCAAATTGGTCACCGGCTAACTTCCAAAGTCATCATTAAGTCATTTATGGTCAACTTGATAAATTATTATCATGACATTCCATTGAAAGAAAAATCAGCAGGGGGATAAGGGGATCAATTGGAGGAGGTCAATTGCCATACTCTCTCACATATTTTTTGCATTTTCATTGGAAAAATCGGAAACAAACGAAAATGCCCCCTTGTAAGTTTTGGGAAAAGATTATATTCATTTAACATCAAATAAATCAAATTAAATAAATCCCCACTCCCCTATATTTCCTTGAATTGAGGCCACCGGCTGAGGGATCATGAATAGATTCCAGTGATTCGACTTTTCAAACGAATAATATTAAAAGATATTTTCGGATTGACATTGATGAAACATGAAGCTGCTAGAGATATCCTTTAGATAACAACTTATAAGGTGCATCTTTTAACTCTCGAAAACGCCTACTCATATAAAAGCACTTTGTCAAACAGTTCGTGGTAACGAACTGTAGTAAGGAGCAATCCGGCTCAATAGTAAACGAAACTTTAAAAAATGGGATTTTGATACTAATAGATAAATCAAAATAATTTGATTTTTATGCTGATTTAAAATAAATAGGTTTCATCAAATTTAGTCTTACTTATCAAAAGTTACAATTTGCCTTATTTTTGAAAATAGGGGGAAACACCCCTTAAAAAGTCATAGAAACGAAAAGTTAATCATTGTTAACGAAAAGCACACCATCGCATTCAGAGTATCAGAGAACCCTACTGTAGAATTTCCAAGCTCCTAATTACAACAATGTGGAATTTCGTATCTTTTGCCAGAAGACCAATCACGGGTGCGTGTTTATTTGTTTGTTTGTTTTTCTTTCTTTTTTTCTTTTCCCCAAGGGTGATCGTATCAACCCAGTGGCCCTAGAACGCTACGAGAGGGCTCATTCTAACGGAAATTAAAAGTTCTACTGTTCTTTTTAAGTGACCAAAAATATTGGAGGGCATCTAGACCACCTCCCAAGCTCATTTTTTCCCAAAGTCAACGGGACAAAATTCTGAGATAGCCGTTTTGTTCAGCATAATCGAAAAACCTAATAACTATGTCTTTGGGGACGACTTACTCCCTCACAGTCCCTAGGGGAGGGGCTAAGAGTTACACACTTTGACCAGCATATACATATAGTAATGGCTATTGGGAAGTGTACAGACGTTTTCATGGGAATTTTTTTCTTTGGATAAGGAGGGGGTTACATGGGAAGATCTTTCTATGGAGGAGCTTTTCACCGGAGGAGAGAATTTCCACGAAGGGGGAGCAGGATTTTCTAATATTATTTAAAACAATGAAAAGATAAATATGAAATAGTTTTCTCAACTGAAAGTAAGGAGCAGCATTAAAACAAAACGAACGGAAAATATTACGCATATAAAGGGCTCATTTCCTTTTAAATACCTACTCTTTACGCTAAAGTATGTTTAGCATTTCCAACTATTTCTTCTACGGGCTTTGTGATTCAGGGGTCATTCTTAAAGAATTGGGACAAAATTTAAGCTTTAGTGTAAAGAGCAAGGTATTAAAGAGGCGGCAAACCCATTCATATACGTAATAAAAATACACGAATATAGAAGTTCGTTACAGAAATTAATTCGGAAGTTAAGTATATTTTTTATTAATAAAAACGATCGTAAGAAATTAAAGGTTCTAGTTGCCTTTTTAAGTAACCAAAAAGTTGAAGGGCAACTAAGCCTCCTCCCCCACTCCTTTTTTCTCAAAGTCGTCCGATCGAAACTAAGAAAAAGCCATTTAGACAAAAAAAAATGCAAGTTTTGTTCTGAGTATTCATATGCGGAGAGCCAAAATCAAAACATGCATTAATTCAAAAACATTCAGAAATTAAATTAAAAAAATTTAACTGAAAGTAAATTTTTTAAAGTTATTTAGTTAAATTTTTTATTTTTGAACTGAAAGTTATTTTTTAACTGAAAGTAAAGAGCAAAATTAAAACTTAAAACGAACAGAAATTACTCCGTATATGAAAGAATCTATTCCCTCCTCTACGCCCCACTCTTTACGCTAAAGTTTTTCATTGTTTTAAAAAGTAGGTTTGAGAGAAAGGGTCAAACTTTAGCCCAAAGAGCGGGCCTTTGAGGAGGGAACAGCTTCTTTCATGTACGGAGTACTTTCTGTTCGTTTTAAGTTTTAATGTTGCTCCTTAATTTCAGTTAAAAAAAACCTGTTTTTTTATAAAATTAAATAAAAAAAAAAGTTTTTTTAAATGAAAGTAAGGAGCGACATTAAAACTTAAAACGAACAGAAATTACTCCGTATATGAAAGGGGCTTTTCTTCCTCAACGCCTCCCTCTGTACGCTAAAGTTTGACTCTTTCTCTTAGCTCTACTTTTTAAAAAAGGAAAAAACTTTAGCGTAAACAGCGGGGCGTTGAGGAAGAAAAGCCCCTTTCATATACGGAGTAATTTCTGTTCGTTTTAAGTTTTAATGTCGCTCCTTACTTTCATTTAAAAAAACTTGTTTTTTTATTTCATTTCTGGACGTTTTTTAATTCATGCATGTTTTGATCTTGGCTCTCCGCACATAAATAATTAAAACGAAATTTGCATATTAATTTTCTTTTTGGCTAAATGGCTTTCTCATAGTTTTAATCGGAAGATTTTGAAAAAAAAGGAGAGAGGGAGGAAGCCTAGCTGCCCTCTAGTTTTTTGATTACTTAAAAAGGCAACTAGAACTTTTAATTGTTTTACGAACATTTTCATTAGTAAAAAATATTCGTAATTTACGAATTAACTTACGTAACGAACTTCTATGTTCGTATATTTTTATTGCGTATATGAGGGAGTTCACCCTTCGTCGATACCTCGCTCTTTACACTAAAGCTTAAATTCTGTCCCAATTCCTTAAGAATGACCCTTGAATCACAAAGGCCGTAGAATAAATAGCTAAAATTACTAAAAATACTTTCGCGTAAAGAGCGAAGTATTACGAGGAGGTAAACCCCTCATATGCGCAATAATTTCTCCTCGTTTTAATTTTTAATGCTGCTCCTCACTTTCAGTAGAAAAAACTTCTCATATTTTATTTTTTATTTCATTTTTTCCTTGTTTTTTTAAATAATGCAAAAAAATCCTGCGCCCCCTTCATTGAAAGTCTCTTCCCCCATGAGAAGTTTTTCTATTGAAATATCCTCCTTCGTAAACCCCCCCCCCCTCACATCAACTCTCCCTCCCAAACCAAAGAAAATCCCCCTGAAAACGTCCGTACATTTCCCAGTAACCATTACTATATGTAAACACAGGTCAAAGTTTGTAACTTGGAACCCCTCCCAGGGAGACTGCGGGCTAGTAAGTCGTCCCCAAAGACATAGTTATTAGGTTTTTTGACTATGCTGAATAAAATGGCTATCTCAGAATTTTGATCCGGTGACTTTTGGGAGAAAATGAGCGTGGGGGGGGCCTAGGTGCCCTCCGATTTTTTGGTCACTTAAAAAGAGCATTAGAACTTTTAATTTCCGTTAGAATGAGCCCTCCCGCGACATTCTAGGACGACTGGGTCGACACGATCACCCCTGGGGAAAAAAAAAAAAAAAAAAACAAATTAACACGCATTGTGATTTGTCTTCTGGCAAAAAATGTGAAATTCCACATTTTTGTAGATAGGAGCTTGAAACTTCTACAATGAGGTTCCCTGATACGCTGAATCTGATGGTGTGACTTTCGTTAAGGTTGTATGACTTTTAGGGGGTGTTTTTCCCTATTTTCTAAAATGAGGCAAATCTTCCAAGGCTCGTAACTTCTGATAGGTCAGACTAATCTCAATGAAAGTTATATATTTGAAATCAGCATTAAAATGCAATTTTTTTTATGTAGCTATTGGTATCAAAATTCCATTTTTTAGAGTTTTGGTTACTATTGAGTCGCTCCTAATTACAGTTCGTTACCACGAACTGTTTGGACGAATTTTGCTGCCCGTTTTCCAAATGGTAAAAGCTTAAAATCTATTGCGTATTAGGCTCTTTACTAAAGTAAATCATGTTACAAATATTTTCTCTTTTACTTGTTACAATATTGAAAATAAAAAGTAAAATCTCAGCGAAATAAAATCTTGAGCCGATGAGCTTTCAGCAATTGATAGCATTATATATCAAATATTCAGTTTAAATATATTAGTTCTTGCCAAGATTGTTTCAATATACATATAGTTTTATTTCGGAACATAAATTATTTTGAAATAGGGAAATTCGAAAAACTTGAAACTTTGGTAAGAAAAAAACGAACAGAAATTAATTAAGAACAACGTTCTGAAAAAGAAGTTTTTCAAAGAAAAGTAAAGGCCATATTAAACTTGAGATCAGGGAAAATAAACCAATAACAACTCAAACTTAAAATGGCCAGAAATTATTATTAAAGAATAATTGAAACCCAAAACGAAAAGAAATTAAAAAAGCAATCATAGCAAAAAAGCATACTACGGGTACTAATATAAATGAACGAATAAATCTTAAAACGAGTAAAGCTTAATCTGAAAATGCAAATAAAGCTTAAAACCTACAAAAATATTGTATGATTGTTGTATAAATGAGACCCAAAACGAACACAAATGTAAGTAAACAAAAATAGTAAAAAAAAAGATACATAGGTACTAATATAAATGAATAAGTAAATCTTAAAACGAGTGAAACTTAAACTGAGTGGGTAAACCAAGCTTGAAACAAAACAAAAATCCCTAAAAACAGAAGTATGGGTATTGTCTCCTTCTCTCACTTTTGTTGATCAATTTTATTGTTTTTCCAATTTTCTTTACAATAGAAGGGTCATAAAGTTCGTGCGTAAAACGGTCAGAATAGCTGGTAACTGTGACTGTGAAACGCTTAAGGAAAAATACGGATGATAACATTTGCAGTTGAGTGCAGATCAACTTTACTTAACTGATGTCCAAGATCCAAACGCAATCACTAAATTATATCATGTAGATTTTTCATAACTGTATTTGTAATACTAATAAAATAATGTACAATCAAATAGTCTGTATTTGACTCGTTTGACACACAACTCGTTTTTATATAGATAGATAGATAGATAGATACAATACAAATTAACTGCGTAAAACTTGCGAATATACAACATTCTTCGCTGACCAATTGTCGCTGCATATAAATAGATTGTCAGGTTTACCGACCCTCGAACATGCAACGTACAATTGTCCATGGGAAAAACAATCAGTATTAAGATCAATACCACATTTTTCTAATGATTGACCTTGAGCTTTGTTGATGGTGATTGCAAATGCTAATCGAATTGGGAATTGCAATCTTTTAAATTGAAAAGGCAGATCCGTTGGAATCATGGGAATGCGAGGAATAAGAACAGCCTCACCCTCAAAAGGCCCTGTCAAGATTGTGGCCTCTATTACGTTTTCCATTGTTTTTTTTTTTACGGCAAGTCGCGTGCCATTGCAAAGCTTTGGTGGGTTGATATTTCTTAACAGTATTATTGGTACGCCTATTTTTAGTTGTAGCACGTGTGGTGGAAACCCTGAAAGATCCACGGAATTTAAAAATTCAGATGGATAATTGCAATCTTTTAAATTGAAAAGGCAGATCCGTTGGAATCATGGGAATGCGAGGAATAAGAACAGCCTCACCCTCAAAAGAACCTGTCAAGATTGTGGTCTCTATTACGTATTCCATTGTTTTTTCAATAATTTCCCCATATAAATTTTTTGATTGTAAGATTTATCAGAATAATTCGGGAATAGCGGAAGCAGTAGGTGGAAGAGAATCGGAGGAAATACGATATTTTTACACAGTTGTTGTGTGTGGCGATTCCATGCTATTGCTTTGTTTTTATTGGGGTGGGGGGGGGGTATCAAGCATGTATTTACCCGTAGGACGTTATTGAAATATATACTGTCAGTTTTCTAACTGAATTTATTAAAATAGTAAATAGACAAATTCCTTCTATTTGAAGACCCCTGGAGAGAAAAATGAGGCACATGTTGGTTTTACTAAGTTAATGTTATTGTGCTAAAATTAGAGACTAAAGAGGATCACGAGATAATTTTGAGAATAGAGGAAAGTTTACTTAGTAAAGAGGAGTCGAAAACAGTACTAAAATTGTTGAAAAATGACATGATTCCCGATAGGCCTTACGAGCAAAATAGGAAAGTAAGAGAAGAAGAGAAGGCATTAAACTATGAATTCAGAATATGTAAAATGGAGGACCTGAATGAAAATGCAAAGGATCTAAAAGACAAAGGTAGACATTATAATAGTTAGATATTGCTTTGGCATGTTAAGAGACTGAAAGAAAATAGCCAGAAAGAGGAAGTGAGGGCTCTATTAGTGATATGAAACGGAATGTGTTAAAGAGGAGTAAGCAAAACGTTTTGGAAATGTGTTATACCATAATAAATTTTAGGAAATGAAACAAAAATATAAAGAAAAGCTCCACAGTTTGGAAGTGAAGGCAAACTTATTTTTGCAAGGAGTATATAGAAATGGTAATACAATAATTCAGATAGTAAGGAAAATGAGTTTTTCAATAAGGTCGTTAGAATTAGAGATACTAAAAATTGTGATAAATATAAAATAGTAGTAAAAGCATAAAGTAGTGATTATGTTGCTCAAAACAAAATATTTTTTCCTTGAAGCATAAAAAGTACCATGAAATGGAAGATAAAGAAGTTAATAACATAAATGCGATACAATAGCAAAGTAGATAGCATAAATACACTACAGTGAAATAACAATTTAGAAATACTGAATTAAAGATAATAAATTAAAAAAATAAGATTGAAGCAAAAATTACTACCTGATAACCAGGGAAGAAGTCTCCAATATGTGTACCTGGATTTTTTATTCTGTAGCTGCGGAAGGCTCTCCTATAGTATGGCGACTGGTTATAAGCCAGTGCAGCAATATTATTTTCGTACAGATTTTCGAACTGCTTGTGAAGCAGTTTTATGCTACACCTGAAGTCCAGGTCGACATCCAGAGCGATGACTTTTTCATAACTAAAGATTTTTGGAAAAAGAGGTCTAAGATGAAAGGTGACATCTGACGCTTTGAACCGTTGATCACCAGACCAAGTGTAGTTCTTTGAGAGATTGATCTCACTTCGATAAGACTCGGCTATTCTGTTCAGAGACTCAAATCTGTAAGTTATCTGCAAATATGAATATTTACCTTGGTAATTAAAAAAAGCTAAATGGATTTCTTATAATCACATTAAAAAAAATATTTTCCAAAAAAAAGTTTTCACAAAAATAACAAGCAGAATAAAAGTAAAAAAATAATTAAGAGTGAAAAGAAACAGAAACTGCTATCAATGGATAAATGAAACCCAAAATGAACCGAAAGTAAAATCAATTATCACACCAAGCCTAAAGATAACAGATACTTTTTATAGATAATAGATGAAGCATGAAGTGGACAGAAAAGTATAATTTACCAAACAGGGAAAGTAAAACTTAAAGTGAACAGAAATTAGCACAAAAACAAGTAGGGCTACCACCCTGTAACCCTTCAAAAATCTTAAAAAAAAGTTTTGCCCCCATTTTAGGATGAATAAAAAAACTATATTTTTTTTCTCTGTCAAAGAGTCCTCTAGACACAATAGCTTATAGATTTAGATTGTAAAGTATCAAAAAATTGTCACCCCAATTTTTGGGCACACTCGTATTTACGAGACTAAAATTCCTTTGCACTCCTGTTCGTCTTCCTAAGCAAAATATTTGATGGCCCCTTGCTTTGCCCGCAAAGTTATAATCTCAGAAATTTATAAATCGATCCCCCAAGTCTTTCCCGAAGTTTTAAAGATATGCTTTTTTTTTATAGCCTGGGTTGAATATTCTGTCTTTTAATTCCTCTGGGGCCAATAGTACCAAGACTTGTAGGCAGATTGGACACAAATTTTGGTATCACTCATTCCTTCCCTCTCAACACAACATACGAAGCCCTCTTCCCTCCTTTCCCCCAGCATTCGCAGTTTTCATCTTCATTAGCACAAATCGTTCCCAAGAATTGGAAGATGAGCCGTTTTGATAAAAGGATACATAGTTTCTTTTGTTTTACCCCGAACCCTCCGCAAAAAAAAATGCAACTTCTATTCACGTCCAGTAACGCTCAAATAATTCCCCCACACAATAAATAATTCCAACATGACCCCAAAACCATTCCTATGATACTAAAGGGGAATTTTAATCTGAAGAGTTTTTGATGGATTGATAGTTTTGGTGGACTCACAAAATACATTCCTCTACCCCTCCCTACACCGTTTCTATTCTGGTGTCTGCCTCCTCTGTAATAATTTTGGTGGACGTCCATGCTCGATTGAGTGATTAAACTGCAGTTTAGAGTCTTCTTACGATCTGGGAGGGCTGATATGGAGGTAAATAAAGTTTTACGGAACAGATATTCTACTCAAATTAATGTATTAGAAATTTGTTTAAATACCTAAGCCTACCTCCACTACTTCTAATATTTGAAAATTTGTTAACCATTTGTGGGGGCTAATCCTGAAATAGATCCTGGTACATCTGCTTTTGAGGAATAATTGGTAGTGTAGGCCCTATCTGCCGCATGAGCGCGCCCTAGCCACCAGTTCCGATGGGGTCCTAGCAACCAGCAGGTGTTATTGACTATTAATCTATTATGAATATCTGGTTATTACATAACACTATAGGAGATGTTCTTTTCTTCGACACATTGTTCTCCAAGACGCTTTCCTGTCAGGACATTTTTCAAGACGCTGGACCCTAGAATCCAGTTCCAATCAGGCTCTAGAAACCAGTGGGTTTTATTGGTTATTGATGTATTATATACAGCTTGTTGATGCGTAGTGCTAATGGATATATTTTTTTTCTTTAAAACATTTTACTTCAAGATGTCTTCCCCTCAAAATGCTAATCAAGTGGAGAAAAACACCAGATGTAGAAAAGATCATAGCATCCTTTATGAAGAAAGATGAAGAAATTGATCATAGCACTCCTTACTCCAAAGTTTACTTATGTAGATACCATTTTTGGTGGGGCTTACGCAAAACTATATTTGGATTCTCAAATTTACTTTGATTGCCGCTAACACACAAAGGAGTCCCGTTATGTGATCTTGTATTGATTTTCAATGTTACCAATCAAAAAATATTCAGGCTATGTAATCACATACTGATCTTAATTTACTTAGAGCATAGGTGACGGTAATCGGCTTGTACGAATTACACTAATTTAGATCTTTTCCTTTCTTTAATATAGAAGTAACACTTCCCCATAAAAATGACACAGGAACAATAGACCTTGAAAGGCACGTCTGAAATAATAACTGAAAATGCGACAGAAGTTCAGCTGACCTCGGATCAAGATGAGCCGCATAAATATCACCAAGGTCACATGACTTTGACTTTAGCCGTCAAAGAGATTTTACAACATTTGATGTATCAACAGGTATAACATGTCTTTGGCTCATACTATTAGGAAGAACCTTCGCCACTAAAGCAATAAAACGGCTATGAACATAATGATTAATAGCAGAAAATATGTGCGCACAATGTTTAATCCACGATAATCTCGGAATAATATCACTAGAAGAAGATTCTTCGAGTTGTAAAAAACGAACTGCACGAAGATGACGCTTATAAGCCGATTTTGTTCTCTGCTTGATGCTAAAAACTTGCCCACTAAAAGCTCTACCGCAAGCAATCCATATTTTCAACCAATACTTACCTTGGTTCTTCACCTTCTTAAGTTTTGGGTCACACTTCTAAAAGGTCTTACGGGTGTTAAGTTACACGTGAATCAATGGAACAGCTATTGCCTCAGCTTGTTTAATTGAAGAAATGATGTTTCTGTATTAAGAGCTTAACCTACCACGAGCATCACTGACAAAATAACCAGCGCCAAGAAGGTGATAAGGCACCGAAATAGTGGATAGCTGAAAAGTAAAAAAATAGAGTGACCAACTTGCAATATGATTTGTACTAAATGTCTACAAATTATGTGTGCTATTCTTTTCAAGGATTGGAACTATTCATCCATAAATAACTGGAATTACGACTTCTAGAGGAGCGATCAAGCGGCCAGAAACGGGTTTTGTGAGGTATATAGGTGCACTCCTGGACGAAAACCTCCCCTTTCTAAACCACATCCAGGCTGTGGAGCTGAAACTCTCCCGCAATCTTGGCATCATCAGGAAACTGAAGCAGGTATTTCCTCAAAAAACCCTTCATCTACTTTACAACGGACTTCTGAAGCCTCACCTGTAGTATTGTGCCATAATTTGGCAGACAACCTTCGAATCACACCTGAAGAGACTTGACACAATCCACAAGCGTGCATTGAAAATTATTGGAAATGTAGCCGACTATCTGTCCCTTGGCTCCCTTTACCGTCTGTCATGCTCAGTTTTTGTTTTTAAATTTTTATCCTGTTTACTTCCATCTCCATTCCACAATCTGTTTCGGTTGATATCTGAACAACATAATCAAAACACGCAATCTGCCTTTGACATTCAAGTGAAACGAACTCCAACAATACGTTCAGATTTTTCCACGGATGTAGCATGTGCTGAAGTGTGGAACATGCTTCCAAAAGAGCTGATATTTAGGAGCTCCCTATGGTCTTTCAAAAATAACTTAAAGAAATATTTAGTTAATGGTCAATAAGTGAAAGATAAAAAAATAATGATAAATTAAATTAGCTGAAATTAGGTTTTTCAGTATATTTATATGAGGTGGTTGTACGTCCTGGGAGGGAGGGGGAACCCTCTGGTTAAGATTAAAAAAATATATATAATGAGGAGGCGTGGGGTTGTGTCGAAGAGTGAAGTGGGAGCCGTACTGCGTATTAGTGAAGAATCTTTTATGTTTACGGGTCTCAACGTGAGTTTTGTCACAGAGCAGTGTACTTTAAGTTTAGTTATTTCCTTTTTTTAATTAAATCCGATTGAACCTTTTCCTTGCATTATCCCAATCATGTTTGCAAATCCATTTCGTAGGCTCAGGAGAAGCACTGAAACTGATTGAAAAGCTAATAGATAGATTTAAATTAAGAGCGAGATGATCATAATCTCTTTCCTCATCGTCGACATGACCATTAGAGGAATGAAGAAGGGGTGAACACACAATGGTCCAAACCAGAGACTGTTCTACTATAATGGATATATGAGAAGCTGCAATCTTTATTTATAATCCTATGCGCAGCGGTTAGAACATTTAGTAGGGTCTCAATTCGACTGGATGATATGTGAAGGTTGTAATTTAGGTCACCGGCAAGAAGCCATCAATACCCAAGAGATTCAATTCGGCTAATTAGACCTTGTAGCTTATCACAAGACTTGGCAAAACTCAATATCGACTGTACCAACTTTTTATCATGCAGCAGGTAAGAATTAATTAAGACAGGGTCACCAAGTCTTACAGCTAGAAACTGTTTAGATGATTGGTAGCATATCGGTGACAAGTCTACAAGATTCCGTCTGATATAACACGTGAGGCCACCAGAAGGCCTTACACCAAGTCCATCTAGCATTGGTACTAAACACAATGTGATCTCGGTCATTCATAAAAAGTTCACGCTGCAGGCAGGAAGCAAGTGTTCTTACAGGAGAAGGACACCAAAACTCAAATTATCCTCCTGATTTGGCACTTTGTCTTTAGTCCCATTAATTTTAAACGAACACACCGAAATTTTGTGACAGTTCATCTATGAAGGCGCCCCGTAATGGTCTTAACAAGATCCTTGAGACTTGGACAGCGAAAACTAAGTGCCACATGATCATCACCACGGTTTGCGCATTTTATCGGATCCGTACATGGGGTGTCTTTGCAATAATCATGAGGACCAGAACATCTAGCACATCTATAGAAGGTACTAGGACAGTTAGCAATTAGATGTTCAGGAGACTGGCATTTGTTTCAGCATCTCAGAATTTTCTTAAATTCATAGACACGGATTCATAGACATATACAACAATACACCCTCGTTCACTAAAGGCAATCTTGACACACCAGGAATTAACAATCTGGGTGGCTTCAGTAACTCCAGAACAGTTCTTGAACAGAGATAAATCAAACGAGTTGCCAATCCCTTTTGCGATTCTGTAGGACCTCCTTTCCAGAAACTTCACGTCCGATCCGCGCAAGACTGATTGGGCTGAATCCCAAAAGCCGCTTGCATCAATGCTGTCAATATTCATCTATTATCAAACAGTTCGTGGTAACGAACTGTAGTAAGGAGCGACCCGGCTCAATAGTAACCGAAACACTAAAAAATGGAATTCTTATATCAATATTTGGGTCAAAAGAATCGCATTTTAATGCTGATTTTAAATATAAAAGTTTTATCAAGATTAGTATCACCCATCAAAAGTTACCAACCTGAGAAACTTTGTCTCATTTTAGAAAATAGGGGGAAACACCCCTAACATTCATACGATCTTAGCGAAAATAACACCATCAAATTCAGCGTATCAGAGAACCTCATTGTAGAATTTTCAAGCCCCTATCTACAAAAATCTGAAATTTCGCATTTTTTTTGCCAGAAGACAAATCACGGATGCGTGTTTATTTGTTTTTTTTTTTCCAGGGGTGATCGTATCGACTCAGTGGTCCTAGAATGTCGCGAAAGGGCTCATTCTAAAGGAAATTAAAAGTTCTAGTGCCCTTTTTAAGTGACCAAAAAAATTGGAGGGCACCTAGACCTCCTCCCCCGTTCATTTTTCCCTAAAGTCACTGGATCAAATTCTGAGATAGCCATTTTATTCACCATAGTCGATAAAACCTAATAACTATGTCTTTAGGGACGACTTACTCCCCCGCAGTCTCCGTGGGAGGGGCTGCAAGTTAAAACTTTGACCTGTGTTTACATGTAGTAATGGTTACTTGGATGTTTACAGACGTTTTCAGGGGGGTGTTTTGGTTGGGGGAGGGAGAGTTGAGGGGAGGGCTTACATGGGAGGATTTTTCAATGAAGGAACTGCTCATGGGGGAAGAGACTTTCAATGGAGGGGGCGCAGGATTTTCTAGCGTTATTTAAAAAACAATGAAAAAATAAATATGAAAAGTTTTTTCTACTGAAAGTAAGGAGCAGCATTAAAACTGAAAACGAACAGAGATTATAACGCATATCAGGGGTTTACCTCCTTGTAATACCTCGCTCTTTACGTTAAAGTGTTTTTAGTAATTACAACTACTTATTCTACGGCCTTTGTGATTCAGAGGTCATTCTTAAGGAATTGGGACAAAATTTAAGCTTTAGTGTAAAGAGCGAGGTATCGACGAGGGGCGAGCCTCCTCGTATATGCAATATAAACATACGAATACAGAAATTCGCTACGTAAGTTAATTCGTAAGTTACGTATATTTTTTACTTATTAAAACGTTCGTAAAAAATTTAAAGTAAATGCCTTTTTAAGTAATCAAAAAATCAGAGGGCAATTAGGCCTCCTCCCTCGCTCCTTTTTTCTCAAAATCCTCCGATTAAAACTATGAAAAGCCATTTAGCCGAAAAAATTAATATACAAATTCCGTTTTAATTATTTATGTGCGGATAGCCAAGATCAAAACATGCATTAATTCAAAAACGTCCAGAAATAAAAAAAAACAACCTTTTTTAAATGAAAGTAAGGAGCGACATTAAAACTTAAAACGAACAGAAATTACTCCCTATATAAAAGGGGCTTTTCCCCCTCAATGCCCCGCTCTTTACGCTAAAGTTTTTACTGTTTTAAAAAGTAGAGTTAAGAGAAAGAGTAAAATTTTGGTGTAAAGAGCGGGGTGTTGAGGAGGAAAAGCCCCTTTCATATACGATGTAATTTCTGTTCGTTTTAAGTTTTAATGTCGCTCCTTACTTTCAAAAACTTTTTTTTTCAAAAAAAAGTCAGCAGCAGAATTCAGAATAACTACATCTTCTACTCTCTTCAAGTTATACTGAAGAAAGTTAAAAACAGGGGAAAAAACTAAACATTACGAAGGTTCAAGATCAAAGTCCATTTACTTTGAATATTCGTCAATCCAAAATAGTAATGAAGGAACCTAGGAACAGGGGAAGAGTAAGGACCCCCTCAACTATTCCCCGCAATTTATGGGTAACATAATATAGGTGGCTACAATGCGTCACTTGCGGGAGGTTCCTTCCCCTCTTATGCTTGTTCCCAGTACACTTCTTAATGATAAGAAATCAAAAATTATCTACAGTCACTGAAATAATTCGAGTTTAAACCACTGAATTAATGCAAATTTAAAATAAAAAATAATGTTTTCACTCTGAATCTA
Organism: Artemia franciscana; assembly: GCF_032884065.1. Taxonomy (NCBI): domain Eukaryota; kingdom Metazoa; phylum Arthropoda; class Branchiopoda; order Anostraca; family Artemiidae; genus Artemia; species Artemia franciscana. The sequence continues at coordinate 1,361,518 of NC_088866.1, forward strand.
GGTCAAGTTGAAGCGCAGAAAACATTACGAAATAACAACTGATAAAAGCTGCGGTCGCTGAATTAATTCAAGTTCACAGCACTTAATTAATACAAGTCCAAAGTAGGCTTTAAAATCCAATAAATCCAAAGAGGTGTTCGCACTTTGAAGACTAAATAAAGACTGAATCTAGTTCAATCAATCTAATTCAATCTAGGAATTAATTCAATGAAAGATAAACTAAATCTAGGGATTGAATTTTCAACTCATATAAGGGTCCTGTAGGATCCATCAAAGGATAAATTATAAAGCAGAATTCCATTTACTGTACATACAAGATAAGTCCAAACATTTCAAATTTGTGTGGTGAATTTGTCCTTTATCCTATAGCACTAAAACTTTTTACTAAGGCCATAAACTATCAGAAATGAAAAAAAAAATTAATGAAAGTAAGGAGCAACACTAAAACTAAAAATAAAGAGAATTTATTCCATAAATGGGGGGGAGGTTGTTCCCTTCGTAATCTCTCACTCTTAAAGCTAAAATTCAACTTTATATCCCAATCATTTAAGACTGTAGTAAAGAGTGACCCGGCTCAATAGTAACCGAAACTCTAAAAAATAATATTTTGATACCAATATATACATCAAAAGAATTGCTTTTTTTTTAATGCAGATTTCAAGAATATAAGTTTCGTCAAATTTGGTTTTACCCATCAAAAGGTACGAGCCCGAGAAAATTTGCCTTATTTTAAAAAGAAAGGGGAAACACTAAGTCATAAAATATTAATGAAAATCACACCGTCAGATTCAACGTATCAGAGAACCCTTCTGTAGAGGTTTCAATTTTTTTTTTTTTTTTTTTTTTTTGAAGAAGAAAGATCAAGGATGGGAGTTTATTTGTTTGTTTTTTTGTTTTGTTTTTCTCAGTATTGATCGTATCGACCCAGTGGTCCTAGAACGTCACGAGAGAGCTCATTTTAACGAAAAGTAAATGTTTTAATGTCCTTTTTAAGTGACCAAAAAACTCGAGGGCAACTAGGCCCCCTCCAACGCTCGTTTTTTATCGAAGTCACAGGATCAGAATTTTGAGATCGCCATTTTATTCAGCAATAGTCGTAAAATATAATAACTATGTCTTTGAGGACGACTTAACCCCCACAGTCCCCGGGGGAAGGGCTGCAAGTTATGAACTTTGCCCATTGTATGTATGTATTATTGCTTATTGGGAAGTATACTGACGTTTTCAAGGGTCTTTTCTCGTGGTAGGGGGGTTAGGGGTAGGGTGTTATGTGGGAGGATCTTTCCATGGAGGAATTTGTCATAAGGGAAAAGAATTTCCATGAAGGGAACGCTGGATTTTCCAGTATTATTTAAGATAACAATGAGCAATTAAAAAAAAACAAGTTTTTTCAGCTGAAAGTAAGGAGCGACATTAGAACTTAAAACGAACAGAAATTATAACGTTTATGAGGAAGTTCGTTCCCTCCTCAATACCTCACTTTTTACGCTATTAAATAAAAAAAAAAAACTAGTTATTTGAAATGAAAGTAAGGAGCAACATTAAAACTTAAAACGAACAGAAATTACGCCGTATATGAAAGGGGCTTTTCCTCCTCAACACCCCACTCTTTACGCTAAAGTTTTTTATTGTTTTAAAAAGTAGAGTTGCGAGAAAGAATCAAACTTTAGCGCAAGGAGCGGGGTGTCGAGGAGGAAAAGCCCCTTTCATATACGGAGTAATTTCTGTTCGTTTTAAGTTTTAATGTCGCTCCTTACTTTCATTTCAAAAAACTTGTTTTTTTTATTTAATTTCTGAAAGTTTTTGAATTAATGCATGTCCGATTTTGGCTCTCCGCACATAAATTATTAAAATGAAATTTTTATATTAATTCTTTTTTTGGCTAAATGGCTTTCTCTTAGTTTTGATCAGAGGATTTTGAGAAATAAGGGGTGGGGAAGGAGGCCTAGTTGCCCTCCAATTCTTCGGTTACTTAAAAAGGCAACTAGAACTTTTAATTTTTAACGAACGTTTTTATTAGTAAAAAATATACGTAACTTAAGAATTAACTTACGAAACAAACTTTTATATTCTTATATTTTTGATTATATGTATGAGGGGGTTGGTCCCCTTGTTAATACCTCGCTCTTCACACTAAATCTTGTTTTGTCCCAATTCTTTAAGAATGAACCCTGAATCAGAAAGGCCGTAGAATAAATAGTTGAAATTACTTTAAAAAATTTTAGCATAAAGAGCGAAGTATTTATCTCCTCCTAAATACCTCGCTCTTTATGCTAAAGTATTTTTAGAGCCCCTCATATGCATAATAATCTCTGTTCGTTTTAAGTTTTAATGCCTCTCCTTACTTTCAATTGAAAAAACCTTTTTCATGTTTATATTTTCATTTTTGTTTTTTTAATAGTAATGCTAGAAAATCCTGCGCCCTTTTCATTGAATTTCTCTTCCCCCATGAAATATTCCTCCAAGGAAAGATCCTCCCATATAGCCCCCTCCCCTGAACCCCACACCCAAACAAAAAAATCCCCCTGATAACGTCGGTACACTTCCCAGTAACCATTACTGTATGTAAACATTGGTCAAAGTTTGTAACTTGCAGCCCCTCCCCCAGAGACTGTGGGGGGTAAGTCATCCCCAAAGACATAGTTATTATGGTTTTCGACTATGCGGAACAAAATGGCTATCTCAAAATTTTGATCCGTTGACTTTGGGAAAAAAATGAGCGTGGAAGGTGGCCTAGGTGCCCTCCAATTTTTTTGGTCACTTAAAAAGGGCACTAGAACGTTTCATTTACGTTAGAATGAGCCCTCTTGCAACACTCTAGAACCACTTGGTCGATACGATGACCCCTGGGGAAAAAAAACAAACAAACAAACAAACACGCACCCGTGATTCGTCTTTTGGCAAAAAATACGAAATTCCACATTTTTGTAGATTGGACCTTGAAATTTTTTCTATAGGGTTCTCTGATACGCTGAATGCGATGGTGTGATTTTCGTTAAGATCCTATGACTTTTAGGGGATATTTCCCCTATTTTCCAAAATAAAGCAAATTTTCTCAGGCTCGTAACTTTTGATGACAAAGACTAAATTTAATGAAACTTATATATTTAGAATCAGCATGAAAATTCAATTCTTTTGATGTATCTTTTAGCATCAAAATACTGTTATTTAGAGTTTCGTTTTCTGTTGAGCCGGGTCGCTCCTTACTACAGTTCGTTAGCACGAACTGTTTGAACGTATTTTTAGTAATTCCTAAAGAGGTATTTATTCTAATAGAACGGTCTTTGTGATTCAGAGGTCATTCTTAAAGAATTGAAACAAAATTCGAACTTTAGTGTAAAGAGCGAGGTATTGACGAGGAGGTGAACCCCCTCATATACGTAATAAAAGTATACGAGTATAGAAGTTCATTACGTAAGTTGATTTGTAAGTTACGAGTAATTATTATTGATAAAAACGTTCGTAAATAAAATTAGTAGTTCTAATAGCCTTTTTAAGTAGCCAAAAAAATTGGAGGGCAACTTGGCCCATCCCTCACCCATTTAAAGGAAAATAAACATCAAGGCCACAAGGAAGCTTTAGATGTCAAAAAGAATAAGAGCCTTTTTGATTTCTTTAACAAGTCTTCTAAAAAGAATGAAGATAACCCCAACAGTCCAGAAACATTAGTGCTCCGGTTTGTGCGCAGACAGTGCCTGGTAGCTGTGTCACCTCTGTTTAAGGAGTTTCAGACAAAAACTCCAGCTCAGATGTAGTTGAGTCTAATAACTGAAAGAAATTTGCTCTCAAATTATTTTCGAAAATGAATAATGAACCCCCTTCTTAGGGACTGGCTAGTTACAAACCAAATAGTTTGGAGCAAAGTATACAGCAATTACTGCTGCAAGGTGTTAAAGGGTAGCAAAACCGCTATGCATTGTCCTAATAATAGAGGCCCAGAATCACCTCATTCGAAAGCCATGAAAGCTATAAAAATACAAAGGGAAGAGCTTGGGAGGGTGATCTTTCGAAAACACCGAAAAATACGAAGTTTTCCATCACTATAGACGATTTCACTGACCAAATAATAACAAAATTTCAAGCTGTAATGATCTGATTTTTCTCAGTGAGTGATGAATGTATCGGCAGGTTTGTTTTTTTTTTCATGCTGTTTATCACTATTGCCTCTGCACAAGGACTGAAAATTTTTACAGTGAAGGAATTTGACTCAAAAGGCGATGGAGTTTGTAAGAAATGTATTAGGTTCTACAAAACCCTTGGTGACCTTATCCGATACCAAATCAATGACCAAGATGATCGTTTAAATCAGCTAAGGCGTTTCGACCCTTCTATTGCAGTTTCTGGCTCTGTTTCATCGATTATTGGATTGTATGATCACTTCTCGCGGACAGCAGATCTGGCAAATGAAGTCTTGAACAGGGAATGGTGCCTAATTCCACATGCGAGAGAAATGATTGGAGTGCATGCACAAAATGATAGCGATCCTGTTTCATTCTGGAACTTTCTTGGGAAGTGCATGAACGATATGGGTGACTTAATGGTCCCAGTTGTGATACAGATGGCGAAGTTCTTTATATCAGTTCCACATTCTGGCTTATCAGCTGAGAGACAGTTCTCTTTGCTAAAATTAATCAAATCACCTTTAAGAAACAGGCTGGAACAAGAAATACTTTCTGCACTTATGCATTATATCAATCTTAAAGGTATTTTTGAACATCTACGGGAGAGAGGTAGTTTCACACTCTTCCTATAGGTGCTTCTGTATAGAACATGCTAAAGAGACGAATCAACCATTAACTACATTGATTAAGAGTGTTGAAGCAGCAAAATTATAATTTAGTGATTTTTTGTTGATTTCGTGATTCTATTCAATTATCTATGTGATGAAGTTGCTGATTTATTGATTTTTTTCAAGAATCTAGTTTTTTCACAGAGTGGCAACCCTGGCTGGGTCTGCTCAGATTACACAGTCACACCATTGACCACACCATTGACTCCTGTTCCAAACCGAAAAATAGCAACACCAGGACTCAAACCCCGGACTTCATCCTACGAGGGACCGTGTAGCAAAAATGGACATCGAAGGGTGTTTTTTATTATCTAATCACGACAACCCTTAAAAAGCTACTAGACTCGTCCAATAAAATGAGCTCCCTTCCAAGTTTCTAATACACGCACTTTCTAACCAAATGGCAGGGGAATACAATTTTCACCCCTTACCTGACTCTTCGTCGGGTACCATTTATTTTCAGAGGGATAAATACTATTTTCTAATTTTCCTCCCGCATCAAAGTTTGTTTAGCCCAAGGACTTAGGGATACAAGTTTCAATCCAATCAGAAAAGTTTTCGGCCTTTTCTTTGGAACTCTATGCCCTCAAATAACCTATTGGTAGGCCTACATAAAGTTCCTTTTGATGCCCCAGTGGCTCCGAGGGTAATTCCGTCTCAAAAGCCACGTTTATTACACCTTTCAACCATTCAAACAATATAGATCTAAATTTTCTCAAAATTTTGTTCATATCTCAGGAGGATAGGGGGGATCACGGGAGGCTGACTAGAAAAAAGGATAGAAGGGGTCCAGGTTCCCCTCTAATAACTCTTGACGTTTAAAAATGGCACTAAAACATTTAATTCCCAATTAAGTAAGCCCCCTCCAAAATTTTTACAACAACTCCTTTCACGCGAAGTTGCCAGAGAAAAAAGAAAGGAGTAAAACATGGATGGCACATGACTAGTTAATCAGGCAACGCTATGGCGTTGATTCTAGTCCATGAGCTTTGTTTCTGTGTAAAAAGTGTGGTTTAGTACTTTAAATCGTAATTCTGTATCTTTTTTTTTATTTCTTAGCCATTGGAGCCAATTGAGCCAATGGCCTAAATTCTTAAACGTAAGTCAGAAAGGGAAGCCAATATCCTTGCTTACTTAAAATCAAATTGGTTCACTGGTTCTCCTGTATGAAATTTATATCCATTTAAAAGAACGAAAAATTAATTTCCGCCTGGAGTATTAATTCACAAAATTCAAGGGGAGGGGGTAATGGGGTTAACGTATTTTTTTAAATTTATGGTGGTGAATTTACATGGAGTTAAGCAGAAATTTTCCCTCCGACCCTCCCCTCAGTTGACATCCCTGAATTCTAATGTGTCATGGTCCTTCTTCCTAAATGCGGAACTCACTCTACCTCATAAATTAAAAACAGTTAAACAAATTTGTTTTAACCAAATACTCTTCTACTCAGTGGAAGACGGAATCAGGACCTGATAATAGCGACAAAACTCTATTTTTAACTTCCTTTGACGTATCTGTGCATAAAACAGATTTGTTGTGTAGCAAAACCTTTTCAAATTATTATTGAATTTTCTTTTGAAGGACTCAACAGAGAGTATTTTAAGGAAAACTTTCTCAAAAAATTCTTTCCCAATCGAAGGGTAATATCGAACACGGCTATTCTCTAGGTACTGTATTCTTGGTGTTTAAACCTTAAGATAATTAGACCGAGCTGTATGCTTTCGTGTCTGTCTTGTCGGTTTGGCAAGCCAGGGGAAAAATATGGGGAGGCTCTACAAAATGAGATTAATTTATACTCTTGTAAAAAATAGCCATCGATGCTACGTTCAACCTTTCACTATCAGACTGGAGAGATTCAGAGAGGGATTGGAGCAATGGTTTATATACAAAGATACATATTCAGCGATGGGACATTCATATTCAGTGACGGGTCTTAGGAGAAACTTGTAAAGTGAAGCAATCGAACTGGGTTGTAAAAGGTTTTATAGCAAAGACTGATCCCCGGCTTTCTTGCAGAGAAGTTTTTCACTTGATCGAGGTGTATTTTCTAAGAGACAAGTGTGGAGAAGCGGATTCTTAGGAGACAAAACTGATTGACTCTCTTTAAAATTATATTTTTTAAGATAACGCTTAGATACATGCGTGGCACTTACAATAAGAATATCAGAAGCTCCTTTGTTTAGACGTATTGAATTTGACCATGCATGTCTCGGACTGCTTCCAAGTTTCCAAATGGTCCATCTGTAGGAGTACGGAGGCTTGAGCTGTGTCTTTGCGCTTTGGTACAACTATGCGTGTCATGGTACCGTTGAAACGGTGATTCAGAGGGCTTGCAAGATTGTCTTCCTTGCCATTTATGTAGATAAGGGAAACAGCAGGTCCAAATATACTTTCCTGGGAACCGTCTGCCTTTATTATATAGTTGTAAGACGGGAACCCATTGGCACCCGTAATGAACGATCAGATAGAAATATTTCAACCAATTTTAAAAGACTTTCATGAACACCATACGCCTAGATTCTATTTAGCTGTCTGAAAGGCCATACTCTATTGAAAGCTTTAGCTATGTTGAATGAAAATAGCCCAATTTTTGATTTTTTTGTCAAAAGTTTGATCCATTCCTGGTGCTAGGTGGCCAAGCGCTGAACGTTTTGGATGGAGTCCATATTGGTGGTCACTTAAGAGGTAATAAGCTCAAGTTTCTGAAAAAGTTGATGATTGGAAGCGCCTTCTTAAGCTTTGCCAGTGCAGGAAAGGGTGAGCTAACCGTTGTTGGAAAAACACAGCTAGAAACTGCTTGGTACAACAGGGTTTCAAGGAAAAGTTATATATGCTGTCATGTTTGGGGCTTTGGTAGTATCAAAGTGCTACAGAGTCCAATTGAGTAGAATAGTTGACACGATTAAGGAGAGCATCAGTTTGAGCATCATCAGAGAAATCTGGAACTTCTTTGTCGTCGTCGTCCGGATTTGAGAATGCGACAGACAACTTCACATATTCAAACAATAGTTCTTATCATAAATATTAGCAATATTATCTATTTTCATATTTTTTAACTTTCACTTCTTTCAGGTAAATATGGGCGACTTGTGATACTGCGACCTCAGTCATATTTTATTATAGTTTTATTTACTATTTACCCTACACTTTATGGTATGTTCTTTTTCTGGCATTTATATTATTTTATTCTCCTATGCTTAACATTTTTCCATATTTGTTTTCTTTTTTAGACTAAGGCGAAAAATTTTTCGTTTTTTAATATAAAATCTACTGGGATCATCACAGCCGATTTTCGGGTGACAATGCAAAGTTATCCGTAGTGGCGTGCTATGCACCTGCAAACGACGCCGACGACACAGTGAAAGATAGTTTCTACAACACCCTTCAAGACCTGACAAAATAAATTCCCAGTCATGACTGAATTTGTTTTGCCGATGACTTCGACACCAAACTGGGGAATCGTAGATCTTACTGCCGAGAGGTTCTTGGTAATGAAGGGTTCGGGGAGATAAACAAAAACTGAACGCTACAAGTGGACTTTGTACTGATAAATGACCTAATAACTGGGGCATCGTGTTTGTGCATTAAAAAACGATAAATATTCTTGAGCGCCCGGGAGAACGCTTACCTAGATTGACCTCCTTTTGATCAACAAAAAACGAAAGTTCAGTCTGCAAGATGTAAGAGTTTTCAGAAGTGCTAAGGTGGTGTCTGTTCATGCCCTAAAGGGAGAGAGGATAGCATTGAAGTTAAAGGCCACACAGAAGACCAGGCACAAAGTCAAACCAGCCTTCAACTCCTTGAAGCTTTCCACTGTGGTAGTACAAAATGAGTTTGTCCCTACACTCTCTAACAAATTTGAAGACTTCCCCTTCGATGCTAACAACAATGTCAGTATGGAGTCAATCTAGAACACCTTCAAGGAAGTTTACAATCATAAGGCTGTCGCTACGCTTGAGTACGCCAGGAGACCCAAAGACCAATGGCTATCAGAGATAACCTGGAATCTGTTCAGTGAGTATCATAAGTTAAAGCAGCAGCTTCTAAGAGGTGGTGAAAACAGCGATACAGTTCTGAAGAGAAAAATGTACAGAGACGTGGATAAATAAGTTAAATGGAGCCTAAGTTAATGCAAACTTTTGGATAGAAAAGCTGCCATGGTGGAGGAAGCGGCAAAACGTGGTGACTCCAGAACCGTATACAGGATTACCAACGAAATTGTGGGGAAGTTTTGAAATATAAACAGATCAGTCAAAGAGGCAAACGGAAAAATTGTCTCAGACCCATCAGAAGTTTTCGTAGTATAGACCATGCATTTCAAGAAGATTATGAAAAGACCCCTCCCTTTGGATCAGCCACATATCCCTGTAACCCTATTTTTGAACCATCAAATCAGTATCGAAGAACCTGGTGACGTAAAAGTTCGACAATCAGCTCGAAAGCTAAGGAACTGCAAGGCAGCAGGACTGAGAGAATTACAGCCGAGATGATAAAATTATCACCGAATACCTGCATAGATGTGTGACTTACTTTTTGCTAGTATCTAGGAGTCTGGAATTGTACCCGAGGATTAGATAAAAATTACGCTCATCAGACTTTTCAAAAGAGGGGGAGAGGAGACTTTTCAGTCTCCTATCTATTCCAGGTAAACTCTTCTCACAGATTATTCTCGAGCACATCCTTAAAGTCCTCGATAAACACTTGCGGGACGAACAGCACGGTTTCCAATGGTCTCGTAATTTTGTGGATCTCATCTACATACCACGGACGATAACCGAGGAGTGCAATGAATGGCAAGAAATAATGCACCTGATTTTCGTGGACTTCAAGAAAGCCTCGACTCCATCGACCAGGATTCGTTATGAAAAATCTTGCGATACCATAGAATTCCTGAAAAAGTAGTGGCTCTGATTGTTGCAATATACGAATACACAGAATGCTGTGCCCCAGGGCCCCAGGAAGGCAATACTAGATATTTCTGTATCATGTCCGGCGTAAAATAGGGGTCCATAATTTTATAGGGCTTCTCCAACATCCAAATTGGAGAAGCCGAACCGCTAGCCGACCTGGATTTTACTGGTGATATTACCTTAATGGAAAGCATCAAGACCAAATTCCAAGCATCCAATCTTCTTAACATTATCCATGAAAATTCTGACGGACTTAGCCTCAAGATTAACACAGAGGATACAAAGAGCATGGCATCAAGTAATTACCCCTTGACATAAAGTGTGGAGATTCATCTGTTGAGCGAGTCGTAGAGTTCAGGTACATTGGCAACACAGTAAAAACTTCAGGGTCAAGAAAGCGGGAATTGCAGCTGAGGATTGAGCAGTTCAGTGAGCTTTTAAGAGACTAAAACCAGTATAGCGATCGAAAAACTATTCTACGAAATTAAAAATGAGACTATTTAATATTAATATCCTTTCTGCAACTCCCTACAGCGGTTAGGGCCGGAATTCAAACCAGCAAGAGATACGGATTCTTGTCTTCAAAGACAATTGCCTTCAGGAGATTCTGAACATCGACTAGAGGTATATCATCAAAACTAGATAGTTCACTCTATATCAGGCCAGCTCATAGGTACAGACGGTATTTGGCAACGAATTTGGTGATACTTTGGGCACGTGATCCGTATGAAGAATGATAGGATCCTGTGATAGGTTTTGGATTGGCAACCTCACTGGATCCGCAGGAGAGGGTGACCAAGGAGCCCCTTACGTCACACCTATCAATGGGACCTGTCCAATATTCACACGACGATCCAACCCCAATGGGGATATATTTGGGTTGTGGCGCACATGTGGACTTACTGGTGCCTCTTTGTGGATGCCCTGGGCGCTTTTGATGACAAAAGAGGGTCTGAGGCATGCAAACTTTATATTGAAAGATGAGAAAACATACTCTGTGCATAAAAGTTAGATAAGAAACGTATAATTACTTGCATAGGATTGGCTAGACTTCTAACAACTCTAGCGGGATTGTGCACATTCCAAAGAGTTCTATCAATGTGATTCTTGTTACCCATATAAACAGAAGCCCGGTTTTTAGTACTTACTTTTAAATTATTTGTAGCTTGAGAAGTAATAAGAAAACAATCAACAAAAATAAAGGGATACGAATCGCATAGTTAAGCGGTATAACCATAAATAATGGATAATGCTTTAAATTAGTGTTCAAAAACAATAAGTAATTTACTATTAAAAGCGAGAATTAAGGCACCATCAATAAGGCTTTAAGAATGGTCTTTTTTCGGTCGGGGGGAGGCTGTGCTGAAGGGGAATTCGCAAAAAACATCAAAATCATAATCATGCTGAAACTGTAAGACATTTGCTGACGAACCATAAAAATCCCAAGACTTTTGGGAAAGGCCACATCCCTGAAATTCAGTGGTGCCAATTTTCCAATTGTAGGAGGCCAAGGATTTTTATTTTTGAAGGTAGAAACATAGGTATTTTTAAAATCAAGTGTGGGAGGGTATTTTTGTGTTTTTGATTTGTTTTAGTGAAAATACTGCCCCCCCCCTCCACGATTCGCGCCTCTGCCGAAAGCCCTATTTAGTTAAATATATATCAACAGTTACTTGATTCTCTACTACTCTTAGAAAATAAATAACTCGTCCTACAAACTGAAGAGGTACTTGACCCCTCCGTGACACGATATATTCGAAAGACCTGAAGACCTTATGCGGAGCAGTAACCCTCGAAAAGGTATCGAGCCATTATGTTCCGGTAAGGACAATCACAACAGTGGATATGGGGCTTCAATCCCCATATTGACAGGTAAGTATGATTAATGAGACAGGTAAGTATGATTAATCGTGTGAATTATTTTCTTCCTCCCTATATCCTTGTCACCCTTTATTACTCTTTTATTTACCCATATATCTCATACTGCGGATCTGTTTGGGGCAACACTTATCCTTCAGTTACCAATAAATTAAAATCTGCCCAAAACCGTGCCGTCAAAGCAGTTTTTCGGCTGCTCCGGCTATATCCCACCCAGGACTTGTACTCCGATTTTGGTAGTATCCCTTTTGAACAAATCATTAAAAAATTAATTCTATCCCTTGCATACTTCGCTTACCATAAAAATCTTCCTCCCCAATTATTATCTTATTTTAGTAGTAATAATTCTGAAGGCCTCTGTCTCCGTTCATCCAACCGTTCCTTCATTGTCCCCAAGTGTGTCTCTAGTTCTGCCCAATGATCCCCCATTTATAGATCTATACTTCAATGGAATATAATACCCTCCAGTGTAAAGCTATCCACAAGTTTTCACACGCTGTATAACAATATACTAAAATTTTGATGTTATAATTCTCTAAATTCTTATTCAATTTGCTTTAATTACCCATGTTTTTCTCTTTTCTTTTTTTTTCTCTCTTCTTCATTTTCAATTTTTTGTTGTAATGGTCCTCAACAATTTCGATTCCAGGACCTTTATTATTATCGGTGTTATGTTTTGTTTTTTTTATTTGAATAAATTGAATTGAATTGAATGCTCACGAGGGCAAAATATTCAAGATGTCCAACATGTCATAGCAGTGGATAGAAATTTTATAAATTTCCAGCAAATAAATTTAAGCTTAACCCCTCCCCATATTGAAATATATGCATACCTCCTTGAAGGTATATGAAGGTTTCTTTGTCTAGCAGTCTTTGCTGGTAAGCCAAAGGGAAAACTAAACATAAGTATGAAGAAACAGGGAAAACTAGATATAACCCAAAAAAACTATTAAACCCAAAGGAATCATGATTATAGAAATAATTATTTTAAAAAAAAAATGAATATAAAACTAGTTTCCACAAAGAACCTAATTATGAAATATCACTAAATTCGATTAACAGTGAAATGTATTACAGGCTATACCTGGGGCCAACATGGATATGGACATCAATGTGGGTAAGGGCAGAGGGGGATGCCCGCCCCCCTCCCTGGCTGAATGATTTTGCCTTATATCTTTATATTTAGATTTTGAGATTTCTATTATACAGCATTGGAAGTGCCAATCAGACCAGGTAAGCCCCCCCCCCCTAAGATTCAGCTTATGGACACCCATGATAACGGAGGGAGGTGGTGCCTTGTCAGAAAAGCAACCATGATATTTGTAAAGAAAATAAAATAAAAGATCTACGGTACAACTTTTACTTGTTTGGCATGATTCCTTCAGAAGTGGCCAGCCCTATATAGGCTATTTACCAGTCTCCAAATTTCATGTAGTACGGGTCCAAACCCTGCCCAACCCCCTCTGCTTCCGTATATGGAAATGTATTATAACCAGATAATTACAGACAAAATTTAAAAAGAAAATAGTCTAACCTTTTTGTTCAATCCGATTGTCGACTGCAAGACACTTTCGATACGAGGAATTTCTTCTTCATAGCTAATTAAATTAAATCTAATATACGATTCTTCAGAAGTTTTATTAATCGAACCTAAAAGCGTCCTCAGTTTTTCCAACGTCTTAGAGTCACTCTTTTTTGTTATATTTAATATTCGTTTATTTGTAGCACATGTAATCACAACCTCAATAGTTGTGTTTGATGGCCCCTTTGTTGTATCTTTATCACATATGAATAATGTCAATTGATGAAATAGGCCGAAGGTCAAAACAGTTATAACGACAAATTGCCGGAATGTGAATCTTGGCATTTTTTTGTAGCTATTTTGTGACAATTGAAACCTGCTTGATTCTCAGCGGCTTGTATCAGTAGGTGGAACTGAAACTTGTTTTTTCGTTAATACCTTGTGTTAAGTAGAATCCTCATCTATAGTTGAAGGTCATTACTAGCGTTGCCAACGTGTAACAACTGTATCGTTTTTGGTACAGTTTGTTGGTCCTGCTGCAATGCCGTCCATTTTGAAATTTTTCAGTAAAATTAAATTTTCCGGTATATTGTGGTTTTATTTACTCCTCTCTTACTCGGATATACGTCCAAGTTTTGGCTTATCAAAAAGTTTCTTGTTGTTACCGCACATTTTTAACCTGCTGTTCAGATGGTACAATTTAACCTCTTGCGGTAAATTTTATTCTGAAAAAATGGTACAGTTTAATTCAACGCCTTTGCAACACTGGTCATTACTATGAGAATGGGGCCTCTATAAGAGTTGCATACTTGAAAATTAACAAATATAAGTCCTAGTCATATTATCATTTATCATTTCATCAATTACATCAGGGGTGCATAAAGAATCAGTGTTTGGGAGGAGGAGGTACACCAACAAAATTTGGGCTCCCCCAAAGTTATCTTTCGCTCCCAAACCCCTCTTATTAGTCGAGGCTTTGACGCTAAGGGGTGGGGAGGACGTGACACTGACAGCACCCCTGCATCTGTCCCTGAGTGGCACGAACCGACAGAAATGTAAAGGGACAAGGATATTTTATAAATAAAGATACGAAAAGTGTATTTTAAAGAGTCTAGGCAAGGAGGGGGTCAGTTTCTTCAATTTTTTTTGTTGACAATATAAAAAATGTATTTCCGAAACGTTGGTGTACGGCAATGGCTCCTTCCTATTGGTGCGACTGCATTTCAACCCCTACTTTCGTACCCACAATTAATTTTGTATAATCAATCTCATATTACAATGTTATTAGTGACACCAGAGACGCATATAGAGTCAAACTAGGGGGTAGGGGTGTACCAGAGAAAATCAGGCTCCTCCATTGGTGTATTTTCCTCTCCACTCCAATAATTAGAAGAATCGCTGACCTTATGGGGGGATGCTTGGCAGGTGTCCGAAAAACCATCCTTTTATCTACCCCTCAGTGGTGCAAACTCAGGAAAATGCAGGGACGGGAGGATTTTTAATGAAGATACAAAATAGGTACTTTACAAAATTTGAGGAGAGGGTATCTTTAGCTTTTTTATTTTTTAAAAAGACTTATAAAAAATGTATTTCTAAAATTTTAGTGTAGGGCAATGGCCCACCTGCTCCCTTCATTAGCACCGTCGCATTTCATATTATCATTCGAGGAAATACAGATACAAATTCCTATATGGTATGTCAATTATCAAAATGTTACATTTATCTACTTCCACAAATGGCACTCGATTTTGCATGAATAAAATTGGTAAAATTCTAGTTAATTGACTTCTTGCTATCAAACAGTTCGTGGTAACGAACTGTAGTAAGGAGCGACCCGGCTCAATAGTAAACGAAACTCTAAAAAATGGAATTTTGATACCAATAATTGCATCAAAAAAATTGCATTTTAATGCTGATTTTAAATATGTAACTTACATCAAGATTAGTCTTACCTATCAAAAGTTACGAGCCTGAGAAAATGTGCCTCATTTTAGAAAATAGGGGAAAACATCCCCTAAAAGCCATACAATCTTAACGAAAATCACACCATCAGATTCAGCGTATCACAGAACCTTATTGTAGAAGTTTCAAGCTCCTTTCTACAAAAATGTGGAATTCCGCATTTTTTGCCAGAAGACTAATCACGGATGCGCGTTTATTTGTTTTTTCGTTTGTTTTTTCTGTTTGTTTTTTTTACCAGGGGTGATCGTATATACCCAGTGGTCCTAGAATGTCGCAAGAGGGCTAAAAAAACGGAAATTAAAAGCTCTAGTGCCCTTTTTAAGTGACCAAAAATGTTGGAGGGCACCTAGGCCCCCTCCGACGCTCATTTTTCCCCAAAGTCACCGGATCAAAACTCTGAGATAGCCATTTTATTCACTATAGTAGAAAAACTTAAAAACGTTGTCTTTGGGGACAAGTTACTCCCCTGCAGTCCCTGTGGGAGGGGTTGCAAGTTATAAACTTTGACCTGTGTTTACATATAGTAATGGTTACTGGGAAGTGTACGGACGTTTTCAGGGGCATTTTTTGATTTGGGAGGGGGAGAGTTGAGTTTGGGGGGGGGGCTACGTGGGGGAAGTTCTCATGGGGGAAGACTTTCAATGAAGGAGGCGCAGAATATTCTAGCATTATTTAAAAAACAATGAAAAAATAAATATGAAAAGTTTTTTTTTCTACTGAAAGTGAAGAGCAGCATTAAAACTTAGAAATTATTACACATATGAGGGTTTTGCTTCTTCGTAATTCCTCGCTCTTTACGCTAAAGTATTTTTAGTAATTTCAACTATTTATTCTACGGCCTTTGTGATTCAAGGGTCATTCTTTTGGAATTGGGACAAAATTTAAGCTTTACTGTAAAGAGCGAGGTATCGACGAGGGGTGAGCCCCCTCATATACGCAATAAAAACATACGAATATAGAAGTTCGTTACGTAAGTTAATTCGTAAATTACGTATATTTTTTACTAATAAAATGTTCGTAAAAAAATTAAAAGTTCTAGTTGCCTTTTTAAGTAATTAAAAATTGGAGGGCAACTAGGCTTCCTCCCTCGCTCCTTTTTTCTCAACATCTTCCGATTAAAACTATGAGAAAGTCATTTAGCAAATAAATGAATATGCAAAATTCGTTTTAATTATTTATGTGCGGATAGCCAAGATCAAAACCTGCATTAATTAAAAAACGTCCAGAAATTAAATATCAAAAACAAATTTTTTTAAATGAAAGTAAGGAGCGACATTAAAACTTAAAACGAACAGATATTACTCAGTATATGAAAGGGGCCTTTTCTCTTCAACGCCCCGCTTTTTACGCTGAAGTTTTTTACTGTTTTAAGAAGTAAAGTTAAGAGAAAGAGTCAAACTTTAGCTTAAAGAGTGGGGCATTGAAGAGGAAAAGTCTCTTTCATATACGGAGTAATTTCTGTTCGTTTTAAATTTTAATATCGCTCCTTACTTTCATTTAAAGAAAAAACTAGTTTTGATTTATTTCTTTCAAATTTTGTTTTGTCAAAGCGAAGTTCAACCAGGACTGAAAAATAAATTGTTATGAAACGAGGCAATTCAACGAAATGAAAGAAAGTGATTTAAAGACGGGTTTTTAATGCCAGACTAGCTTTTTTCACTGCTGATCTTATAGGTCTATTTGTGACAGACTCTGTGTTAATATCTATTGTTTTTTTAAAATATTTTGTAAGGTAATTTTTAATTAACTTTATGTATAAAGCATTCAGTGAATATTCTCCTAAATCCCTATATAGAACTTCTATATAGGGAGAATCCACCAGAATTTCGAGAAACGCCTAAAACAACGTAAAGATGATATCACCAAAGCTCTGAATTCTAATAATATTACTTCTGTTTCTTTTGATTCTGCTTTAAGTAGCCATGTTTTCGAAAATCCTAGCCACAAAATACTTTTTGAAGATTCCGCCATTATTAGCAATGATCTAGGCATAAAGAAAGTAGTTTGAGAAGCAATTGAAATTAGACTTAACATTAATAATAATATTTCCTTAAATAGGGATTTAGGAGAATATTCACTGAATGCTTTATACACAAATTTTATTAAAAATTACCTTACAAAATATTTTAAAAAACCAATAGATATTAACACAGAGTCTGTCACAAATAGACCTATAAGATCAGCAGCGAAAAAAGCTAGGCTGGCATTAAAAACCTGTCTTGGCTTTTAGGGGATGTTTTCCCCTATTTTCGAAAATGAGGCACATTTTCTCAGGCTCATAACTTTTGATAGGTAAGACTAATCTTGATTAAAGTTGCATATTTAAAATCAGCATTAAAATGCAAATTTTTTGATGCAATTATTGGTATCAAAATTCCATTTTTTAGAGTTTCGTTTACTATTGAGCCGGGTCGCTCCTTACTACAGTTCGTTACCACGAACTGTTTGATAGCAAGAAGTCAATTAACTAGAATTGTACCAATTTTATTCATGCAAAATCGAGTGCCATTTGTGGAAATAGATAAATGTAACATTTTGATAATTGACACACCATACAGGAATTTGTATCTGTATTTCCTCGAATGATAATATAAAATGCGACGGTGCTAATGAAGGGAGCAGGTGGGCCATTGCCCTACAAACGTACTTCTTTCTCTCAAAAGCTTATTAGGTCACGCCTCCTTCTAACTGGCTGAGGCAGCCTCGCTACCAAGATACTGCCCATTGCTTGAAAACCTATTATCCTCCTAACCTTTGGTGATAATAGAGGTCATCCATCTCACGCTCAATGATCTGGCTTTACAACACAAGCCCATTTTTCCCCCAAGACTTGACTTGCTTGACTTAGGTCTCCTTCCCGGCACTGCTCTTCATAGAGAGTGATGTGTGTGTGCCTCCTCCATCCACTTCGATCCAGTGTGAGCGTTTGTACTTCAGCTAGTATGATATTTGCCATCGCCAGGAGCTCAGACCGGCTGTCAGACCTTCGGTCCGACAGCTTGGTCACTTCAAACCAGCTTTCATAGGGCTAAAGTCAGAGATCGTCTTTGCGAGAGAGTGCAGGGGCATTCGAATTAGGTCTAAACCATCGTAAGAGTTGCTCGGCTTCTCGGGCAGAAAATCGAGACTGTTTGGTGAGCTGCAGCAGGCTACTCATGAAATCAAACCGCCATAGACCTTCG
Organism: Artemia franciscana; assembly: GCF_032884065.1. Lineage (NCBI taxonomy): Eukaryota > Metazoa > Arthropoda > Branchiopoda > Anostraca > Artemiidae > Artemia > Artemia franciscana. Next base: position 1,379,761 of record NC_088866.1, read on the forward strand.
ATCCTTCTCCGACACTTCGATTGGAACTCATGGATATCCTATAGGATAGCCGGTGATACATGCCGTTTCTCCGCTTCGTAAAGGACGACGAGGGTGATGAAAATCCGCAGTTTAGTCGAACAACTTACGTTTGGTTTTCGTCAAAAGTGACGGCTCATCCTGCCCATGGCAGAAGATGCTTTGGATATCCTAGTTTGCAACTCAGGAAGAAGCGAGCAATCTGAAGAAACTGCGCAGTTCAGGCTGGTGAGCCTTTGGACAACTTCAATACTAGCTGTTCTGTCTAGACTAACTGCAGAAATGACAGAAGGAGAAGAAAGATCTAAGGCCATAATTTTCGTTTTATCCCGGTTTATCTGCAATCCTAAATATGCAGCCTCTTCACATATGATTCGAAGCTCTTCCAGCAGCTGATCCATGGAGTCTACTAGGATGTCCAGGTCATTGGCAAAATCAGCTCCTGAGATGGCACAATCTCAAAACTCTAGCCCATGCTGAGACGTGAAGTTGTCTTTGTCATGAGGTGGTTTATTATAGCATTGAAGAACTCAGGGGCCTCTGAACATTCTTGACGCACTCCTTTCGTGATTTGGAGGAGTGGGCTGTGCCAGTCGTCAACTTGAACACAACTCTCTGTAATATGGCAAAGAGAACATGCTAGAGGATATGCTTCCTCCTAGACATCCGACCAAACTTTCAAATGAAAAAAAAATTCAAACGAAATGTTACACGAGGAAGGCGAGGGAAAGGGATCTTCTGGGATGATTTGAAGAACGTCAGTAATGAACAAGTTTTTCAACTGAAAATAAAAAGCAACATTAACACTTAAAACGAACAGAAATTTTTCCTTGTTTTTACCATCACGAAAGCTTAGTACGGAAATACTAAAACTACGAGTCCTAGTACATATATTCAGCAGAAAACAGTATGGCAAAAATACGACGAGAACACTTCGAAAAAAATATCTCTATCCATTTCTACCCCCCCCCCCCCTCCCAAAAAAAACAATAATCTTTGATTTTATCAAAAACCTAAGAAATGCTGTCCGTTTTGGCAGAGGGCAGCTGAGTAGCACGAGGAAACAAATTAGAATGAATATTTTGACCCTATGTCCAAGAGCCGTCCTCAGCAATGCAAATAATTTTTTTTAGAACAACTTAATACATATGATAGGAGTCTACAATTTACCTTAGAAATTGAAATTGCAAATAAAATCTCATTCCTAGATGTTCTAATTATTCGTAACTTAGATGAACTCAATTTTACTATTTACAGAAAACCAACACAAAACAATAGATATTTACATTTTGAATCAAACCACCCCCCACAAGTTGTAAGGGGTGTCGCAATATCTCTAGTTGATCGTGTCCTAAACATTTGAAGCTGAACTGGACTTTATCAGGGACATGCTTTTTGGAAATGGGTATCCTCTTTTATTTATCAATAATACAATTAACCGCAGAGTGAAAAGACACTCCCATAAAATCAACGATAATTTACCATGTGAAAATCCCGATAAGCCCAAAAACATAATTTACCTCCCGTATATCCCAGAAATCACGAGGAATCTTAAAAAAGATTGCACACAAAATAATATGTATGCTGTATTTACCAATATTTCTGGTAAAGATAAGACTCCAGTTACTCGCCAAAGAGGTGTCTATCAAACTCCATGCGACTGTGGCAAATCTATCTATCTATATATATAAAAATAAGTTGTCTGTGTGTGTGTGTGTCGAGTGACGTCATGTTTGTGTGTCGACTGACGTCATGTTTGTCGACTGACGAAATTACAGACCGGGACATCGGGACACAAATGACGACCGGGACATAGGGAATATAAATGACGACCAGGACATAAGTAAAAAAAAAAACTAAAAAAACTAAAAAAAGGTAAAAACTAAAAAAAAAACTAAAAAGAAAGAAAAATAAAAAAAGGAAAAACACTGAAAAATAAAGGAGAAAAACAAAACTAAAAAAAATAAAAATAAAAATAAAAAAACTTAAAAGGTAAAAACTACAAAAAAAACTAAAAAGAAAAAAGAAAAAAAAACTAAAAATACTAAAAAAAAAGTAAAAACCAAAAAAAAACTAAAAAGAAAAAAGGGGGAAAAACACAAAAATTTATTTCATCATATACCAATTCAAAAACGAATGTATATACAGACCAGGACACCGGGACACAAATGACGACCGGGACACAGGGAATATAACTGACGACCGGGACACAGGGACACAACTACAACGAGGACGTCGGGGGGGCACAGGGGGATATATAAATGACGACGTGGACACAGGAAATGTTCGATTAGCAATCACCATCAACAAAGCTCAGGGGCAATCATTAGAATCATGAGGTATAACTTAAAAAAAACTAAAAAAAGGTAAAAAAACTAAAAACTAAAAAAAGGCCAATTCAAAAACGAATCTATATACAGACCGGGACACTGGGACACAAATGACGACCGGGACACCAGGACACAAGGAATATAAATGACGACCGGGACACTCAAAGAGAAATTACAGACTGGGACACCGGGACACAAATGCGCCCCCACCAACTAGGTGTTGTGGTGGCGCTTCGCGCCACCCCAACATCTAGTCTATATATATAAAAATAAGTTGTCTGTGTGTGTGTGTCGAGTGACGTCATGTTTGTGTGTCGACTGACGTCATGTTTGTCGACTGACGTCATTATAAGGATTGTGCTGTATGCGTCATGAAGTTGTTTGTCGACTGACGTCATGTTTGTCAACTGATGAAATTACATACCGCGACACCGGGACACAAATGACGACCGGGACACAGGGAATATAAATGACGACCGGGAACCTCAAAGAGAAATTACAGACTGGGACACCCGGACACAAATCACGACCGGAACAGAGTATGTATTAACGTTGAGCTTTGTTGATGGTGATTGCTAATCGACCATTCCCTGTGTCACCGTCGTCATTTATATATCCCCCTGTGCCCCCCGGCGTCCCCGTTGTAGTTGTGTCCCTGTGTCCCGGTCGTCATTTATATTCCCTGTGTCCCGGTCGTCATTTGTGTCCCGGTGTCCCAGTCTGTAATTTCTCTTTGAGTGTCCCGGTCGTCATTTATATTCCTTGTGTCCCGGTGTCCCGGTCGTTATTTGTGTCCCGGTATCCCGGTCTGTATATACATTCGTTTTTGAATTGGTCTTTTTTTCAGTTTTTAGTTTTTTACCTTTTTTTAGTTTTTTTTAGTTATACCTCATGATTCTAATGATTGTCCTTGAGCTTTGTTGATGGTGATTGCTAATCGAACATCCCCTGTGTCTCCGTCGTCATTTATATATCCCCCTGTGCCCCCCGACGTCCCCGTTGTAGTTGTGTCCCTGTGTCCCGGTCGTCATTTATATTCCCTGTGTCCCGGTCGTCATTTGTGTCCCGGTGTCCCGGTCTGTATATACATTCGTTTTTGAATTGGTATATGATGAAATAAATTTTTGTGTTTTTCCCCTTTTTTCTTTTTAGTTTTTTTTGGTTTTTACTTTTTTTTAGTTTTTTTTAGTTTTTTTTCTTTTTTCTTTTTAGTTTTTTTGTAGTTTTTACCTTTTAAGTTTTTATATTTTTATTTTTTTTTTTAGTTTTGTTTTTCTCCTTTATTTTTCAGTTTTTTTCCTTTTTTTACTTTTCTTTGTTTTTAGTTTTTTTTAGTTTTTTTAGCTTTTTTAGTTTTTTATTAGTTTTTAGTTTGTTTTTTTTCTTTTTAGTTTTTTTGTAGTTTTTACCTTTTTTTAGTTTTTTTAGTTTTTTTTACTTATGTCCTGGTCGTCATTTATATTCCCTGTGTCCCGGTCGTCATTTGTGTCCCGGTGCTTTGTTGATGGTGATTGCTAATCGAACATTCCTTGTGTCCCGGTCGCTTTCTCTTTGAGTGTCCCGGTCGTCATTTATATTCCCTACTAGCAGTTGGGATGGCGCTTCGCGCCACCCCAACACCGAGTTGGTTGGGGTGCTTCACGCCCCCCCCCAAGCCCCCCCCCCCGCGCGCGTAAGTCGTTACGCGCCATATTAGTTACGCGCCATTGTAGTTGTGTCCCTATGTCCCACCTGTGAATATAGATATATATATATATATATATATATATATATATATATATATATATATATATATATATATATATATATATATATATATATATGTTTTTAACTACGTAAAACTTGCGAATATACAACATTCTTTGCTGTCCCATTGTCTGTGCATATAAATAGATTGTCAGGTTTACCGACTCTTGAACATGCAACATATAATGGTCCATGGGAAAACAATCCGTATTCAGATCTATACCTCATGATTCTAATGATTGCCCTTGAGCTTTGTTGATAGTGATTGCTAATCTACCATTCCCTGTGTCACCGTCGTCATTTATATATCCCCCTGTGCCCCCCGGCGTCCCCGTTGTAGTTGTGTCCCTGTGTCCCGGTCGTCATTTGTGTCCCGGTGTCCCGGTCTGTATATACATTCGTTTTTGAATTGGTCTTTTTTTTAGTTTTTAGTTTTTTACCTTTTTTTTAGTTTTTTTAGTTATACCTCATGATTCTAATGATTGCCCTTGAGCTTTGTTGATGGTGATTGCTAATCGAACATTCCCTGTGTCCCCGTCATCATTTATATATCCCCCTGTGCCCCCGGCGTCCCTGTTGTAGTTGTGTCCCTGTGTCCCGGTCGTCATTTATATTCCCTGTGTCTCGGTCGTCATTTGTATCCCGGTGTCCCGGTCTGTATATACATTCGTTTTTGAAATGGTATATGATGAAATAAATTTTGTATTTTTTCCCTTTTTTTCTTTTTAGTTGTTTTTTATTTTTATATTTTTTAGTTTTGTTTTTCTCCTTTATTTTTCATTTTTTCCTTTTTTTATTTTTTTTTTTTTAGTTTTTTTAGTTTTTTAGCTTTTTTAGTTTTTTTATTAGTTTTTAGTTTTTTTTTTCTTTTTAGTTTTTTTTTAGTTTTTACCTTTTTTTTAGTTTTTTTTAGTTTTTTTTACTTATATCCTGGTCGTCATTTATATTCCCTGTGTCCCGGTCGTCAAGTGTGTCCCGGTGCTTTGTTGGTGGTGATTGCTAATCGAACAATCCTTGTGTCCCGGTCGCTTTCTCTTTGAGTGTCCCGGTCGTCGTTTATATTCCCTATGTACCGGTGTCCCGGTCGTCATTTGTGTCCCGATATCCCGGTCTGTAATTTCGTCAGTCGAAAACATGACGTCAGTCGACACACAAACATGACGTCACTCGACAGACACACACACACACAGACAACTTATTTTTATATAGATAGATGTCCCGGTCGTCATTTGTGTCCCGATGTCCCGGTCTGTAATTTCGTCAGTCGACAAACATGACGTCAGTCGACACACAAACATGACGTCACTCGACACACACACACACACAGAGACAACTTATTTTTATATATATAGATAGATAGATTTGCCACAGTCGCAAGGAGTTTGATAGACACCTCTTTGGCGAGTAACTGGAGTCTTATCTTTACCAGAATTTAGGAGATTTATGGTTTTCAAAATATTGGTAAATACAACATACAGATTATTTTGTGTGCAATCTTTTTTAAGATTCCTAGTCATTTCTGGGATATATGGGAGGTAAATTATGTTTTTGGGCTTATCGAGATTTTCACATGGTAAATTATCGTTGATTTTATGGGAGTGTCTTTTCACTCTGCGGTTAATTGTATTATTAATAAATAAAAGAGGATACCCATTTCCAAAAAGCATGTCCCTGATAAAGTCCAGTTCAGCTGTGATGCAAGAATCAGAACAAATGTTTAGGACACGATCGACTAGAGATATTACGACACCCCTTTTAACTTGTGGGGGGTGGTTTGATTCAAAATGTAAATATCTATTGTTTTGTGTTGGTTTTCTGTAAATAGTAAAATTGAGTTCATCTAAGTTACGAATAATTAGAACATCTAGGAATGAGATTTTATTTGCAATTTCAATTTCTAAGGTAAATTGTAGATTCCTATCATATGTATTAAGGTGTTCTAAAAAAAATTATTTGCATTGCTGAGGACGGCTCTTGGACATAGGATCGAAATATTTATTCTAATTTGTTTCCCAGTGCTACTCAGCTGCCCTCTGCCAAAACGGACAGCATTTTTTAGGTTTTTGATAAAATCAAAGATTATTGATTTTTTTTTGGGGGGGGGGGGGTTAGAAATGGATAGAGATATATTTTTTTCGAAGTGTTCTCGTCGTATTTTTGCCATACTGTTTTCTGCTGAATATATGTACTAGGACTCGTAGTTTTAGTATTTCCGTACTAAGTTTTCATGATGGTAAAAACAAGGAAAAATTTCTGTTCGTTTTAAGTGTTAATGTTGCTTTTTATTTTCAGTTGAAAAACTTGTTCATTACTGACGTTCTTCAAATCATCCCAGAAGATCCCTTTCCCTCGCCTTCCTCGTGTAACATTTCGTTTGAATTTTTTTTTTATTTGAAAGTTTGGTCAAAGTCTAGGAGGAAGCATATCCTCTAGCATGTTCTCTTTGCCATATTACACAGAGTTGTGTTCAAGTTGACGACTGGCGCAGCCCACTCCTCCAAATCACGAAAGAATTGCGTCAAGAATGTTCAGAGGCCCCTGAGTTCTTCAATGCTATAAAAAACCACCTCATGAAAAAGACAACTTCACGTCTCAGCAGGGGCTAGAGTTTTGAGATTGTGCCATCTCAGGAGCTGATTTTGCCAATGACCTGGACATCCTATGAGACTCCATGGATCAGCTGCTGGAAGAGCTTCGAATCATATGTGAAGAGGCTGCATATTTAGGATTGCAGATAAACCGGGATAAAACGAAAATTATGGCCTTAGATCTTTCTTCTCCTTCTGTCATTTCTGCAGTTAGTCTTGACAGAACAGCTAGTATTGAAGTTGTCCAAAGGCTCACCAGCCTGAACTGCACAGTTTCTTCAGATTGCTCGCTTCTTCCTGAGTTGCAAACTAGGATATCCAAAGCATCTTCTGCCATGGGCAGGATGAGCCGTCACTTTTGACGAAAACCAAACGTAAGTTGTTCGACTAAACTGCGGATTTTCATCACCCTCGTCGTCCTTTACGAAGCGGAGAAACGGCATGTATCACCGGCTATCCTATAGGATATCCATGAGTTCCAATAGAAGTGTCGGAGAAGGATCGAAGGTCTATGGCAGTTTGATTTCATGAGTAGCCTGCTGCAGCTTACCAAACAGTCTCGATTTTCTGCCCGAGAAGCCGAGCAACTCTTACGATGGTTTAGACCTAATTCGAATGCCCCTGCACTCTCTCGCAAAGACGATCTCTGACTTTAGCCCTATGAAAGCTGGTTTGAAGTGACCAAGCTGTCGGACCGAAGGTCTGACAGCCGGTCTGAGCTCCTGGCGATAGCAAATATCATACTAACTGAAGTACAAACGCTCACACTGGATCGATGTGGATGGAGGAGGCACACGTCACTCTCTATGAAGAGCAGTGCCGGGAAGGAGACCTAAGTCAAGCAAGTCAAGTCTTGGGGGGAAAAATGGGCGTGTGTTGTAAAGCCAGATCATTGAGCGTGAGATGGATGACCTCTATTATCACCAAAGGTTAGGAGGATAATAGGTTTTCAAGCAATGGGCAGTATCTTGGTAGCGAGGCTGCCTCAGCCAGTTAGAAGGAGGCGTGACCTAATAAGCTTTTGAGAGAAAGAAGTACGTTAAATATCGATTACATTTATTCGGCTCTAAGCACAAAAACGGGACCAGACTTGACTCAAAAGTTTACAAGTGAAATTATCAACAAGTAATAGCACTTAAGATAATAATCAAGACATACAATCCTTGTTATATCAAAACAAGTCAAAATCCAGTTTTGATAAAAAAAAAAGATCAAAGATCAAGACTAACCACTTATCTAACAACAGGGTTTATATATACTTTATACCCTAACCACAATTCCTGTTTTCTATGAGGGAAGTGGTTATTCTAAAAATCCATTTCTCAATAAAATCGTTATTTCCAAACGTTTTTAAGCTATGCAATTTGTTTTATTAAAATCAATTTCCGACTCTTGATTTGATCAGCTTTACTACACGTGGGAGGGAGGATTTATTTTATTAAAATCAATTTCCGACTCTTGATTTGGCCAGCTTTGCTACACGAGGGAGGGACGCTCGGATGCATGGCCAGGCCCCACCGATAAGGCCTCCTGGAATAAGGTTATTAATAGTGAGAAATGTTCCCCATCTGCCCTATCTTGTCTCCAGCTAGCTAATTTTTTGATCATTATAAGCGTGTGTTCAGTGTATTTAATAGTTTTTTTCAGTCTTTTTATTATAAGTTGCTTAAACCGCTATTACCATACCATCTCCTGCAGGCTCACGTCCAGCCTGTAGCAATATCTGAAATTTACCAGGCTTTAAGAAAAATTAAGCGTTCAAATAGCCTTGATGGTGAAGGCCTTTCTTACCGATTTTTTGCTTATGTTTGTCCTGCTCTACTTAACCATCTACAAATATTTTTCAGTCTTGCTTAGCACACTCGTTTGTTCCTGATAGTTTCCTTTATGGCCGTGTAACGTCTATTCAAAAGCGAGGTTGACTCCACGTCATGTGTAAATTATCGTCCCATTAAAGTATCGTGTTTTTTAAGTAAGTTGCTTGAACATTTGTTACTACCATAAATTGAGTCAAAGTGTGAATTTACGCCTATTCAGTTTGGTTTTCGGAAAAGTTTCGGTTGCTCCCATGCACATCATGTTTTAAGCCGACTCATGAAAGATGCTGTAGAAACTAAAACGTCTTTATATTGTCTTACTGTTGACGTTTCTGGGGCTTTCGACAATATTGTGCACTCCTAGGCTCTATTTTCCCTTGCGTCTTCATGTCTTAATCCTTCTGTACTATGTTTATTGTCTTCTTGGTATTCAAAGTCTAAAATTCAAGTTACCTGGAATGGCCAAATATCTGACCCGGTAAAAATTTATAAGCGAGTTCGGCAAGGTATCGTATTGTCTCCTAGTATATTTAAATGTGTGCTTGCATCGTACCTGCGTCCCCTTAAAAGTTCTGTTTTTTACGGTGATATTGGTTTGTCTTCTGTTGCATATGCAGACGACGTTCTTCTTGTTGCCCGAACTCGCCGTGGATTGTTTTCCAATTTACTATTTTAATCAATGAACTATCTATGATTAAACTGTCAGTTAATGCGTCTAAATGCGAGTTTATTTGTTTTAATAGCCCTTATGCGGTCGCTCCATTTGTTGCTGGGACTGTAGTTCTGCCATGTTCTTCTTTAGTTAGTTGGCTTGGTCTGTGTTTCGGCCCAACACTTTCCACTACCTGCTCATCCCTAGTAAATCAAACCGTAAAAAACCTACGCGTCACTTACGAAAACTATCCCCGAACAAAAGCCGTTACAACCGCAACGGTTTGTGCATGATTTATAACGCTTGTTGCGCCCCTGTGCTTTTGTTTTTATCAAGCATGGCTCATCTGTTTCGTAAGAAAGATTACCATACTCTGCGTGCGCCTTATTTCAGATATTGCAAATTCCTCCTCCGGCTTCCTAGATGGCACCGAAATAGAAAAATAATTGATCGATTTGGTTTAATAGATGTGCCTTCTCGGATTCGGTCTTCCAGTGATGATTTATGTAAAAAGACTATCAACTTTATTCACGTTTACGACCCTCTGCATCCGCAGATACTGGTTAATTAGTCCATGTTGTCTTTTGTTAGTTTGAACTTTTTTCTTGGCTCTTTATCGTTTTTGTTTTTGTTTATTTTATCCGTACTTTGTATATACTTTTTATTATATACTATATATATACTATATTTTATTATATATATACTTTTTATTATATTATACTTTTTATTTTATCCGTTTTGTTTTTATTATTGTTTATCCGTACTTTGTGTTTTTTATACTTTTACAGGTAATAAAGTTCATTCATTCATTCATTCAAACTTTTGATTCCCGTTCGAGTGATTCCACTCCGACTTTTTGGGACCATTGGTCCGGTACTAATGCTCTTGGCAAAATGAAAGAAATAAATACGCATCAGTAATCTTTCTTCTGACAAAAAACAAAATTCCAATTTTTTTTAAGAGTTTGAAACCTCTACAGTAGGCTTCTCTGATATGGTGGATCTGATGGTATTTATTTCATTAGTATTGCTTGACTGTTTGGGGTGTTTCCTCTTCTAAAAGAAAATCATACACATTTTCTCAGGGTCCTGGCTTTTCATTGGTAACATTAGACTCAAGGAATTTTCTATATTTGAAACGAGCATAAAATGCCGACTTTTTACGCACCTATTTTTATCAAAATTTCGTTTCTTAGAGTTTCGGTTACTTGCGGGCAAAGCCCTCTGTGCTTACACTTTATTACCACAGATTGTTTGAGTTCAGGAAAACGGAATATACTAGTAGTAAAGAATTACAGCTAAATGCAAGCGATTGGAAATGAACGTAGTAAATTTAAGCAAACTTTTTTTGAGTTAGTGTCTCTTAAATACTTTTTCATCCACTAAGTCGATCTAAAGAATGGCAAAGGGATGAAGTTTGTGAAAAAGAATGTCGAACTTCTAGATGGTTTCCACAAATATGGCTAAATGTGGAACAAGTCATGATTCGAACTCATTCAACCGCAGATAGAGTACATATCACTTCAGAATCTAATCCAAAAGGTTCCTGGTGCCAAATTGATCTGAATAGCCTGTGACTCCTCTTATGAAAAAGGTCTTGCTAAACGTTAGTGAACTTGTAACATCGTGAAACCTTGACTCATCCGGTTTCAGTTATTTTCATGTCCTTCCAGGATCGCAAATGACATCTCTGTGTTAATTAGAGTAAATACCTAAATAAAGGTCGAATTACCTACCAACGCAAATTCAGGCACCCATTCAAGAGAATACAACCACTTTTTATTCAGATTTTCTCATAATATATACTTAGGATTCGGCTAAAGACAGCAAATGTGCCTCTGCTTCCATTTTCCCAAGTTATCCATTGAAATGAAAAACCAGAATTCCTGGTAATACTTTTATTTCGACTGCAGAGCTTTCAGCCATAAATGACGTTTTGAGGTTATTGATCCAACTGCTTCAAAAAAAGATGCACTGACCTCAAACTCCAAAGGTATCCTTCGGCTTATCGATAATTTCTATTTTAGTGCCACTGATTCACACTTGATGGCTGTAAAAGAGTAAATAATCTTAAAAACAGACTTATTAACATTTAGTTCCAGGTTTTTAGATATTCCCAGGTATCAAGATTATCCCCCTGAATATCCCCCAGATTAGAATAAAAACTCCCTCAAAAATTAAAATGCACTGTCCCTCCATATTTACTTCCAGGGTCAATATTATTCTTAGTTATAGATTGGCAAGCAGCTCTCTGATTTTGAGAAAACAAAAGTTTACTTGGTATAAACGAGCTTATCCATATTTTAGATTTTGCAAATTGACTCCTAAACTCTTTAGCCAATTCATTTTTTGATGTCAATGCATCCAGTAAGAAGTAATAAATTTAAGGAAGTGCTTCAATAGCGCAAACCTCCACCTTACGTCAAAACCGATGACAAACCGATATGTTCTGAACAAGATAAGACCAACTTTGCCTCAGTTGGATTGTCCATTCGAACATCGTCGGCTAGTTTGGCCTATAAAATGACACAACTATAAGTTTCATTCAATAGTTAGTTCTCACGGATGAGAAAACGATTAGGGAAAACTTTCAAGGAGCGACGGGAAACCATTCACACTTATGGGAAAGTGTTTGAACGCACCAGACGTCATGAAGGGAAGCACAAATTTTAAATTAATTCCGCATGAATGATTCAGACTAAGAAGCTTTAGCCTTGGTAGCATTTTCAGCAGTTTTAGCCAGCTCTAGTTTAATAGAATCTGAAGAATTAGTTAATCCACGAAAAAAAACAAAAGAAGATAGTATGTCCGCCCATGACTTTCTTTTCATTATTTCACATTACGGGAAATTTCCTACCATGTTTTTGGTTTTTTCTTTGTATTCTTATATTCTTTGCGACAAGTGTCAAATAAATATGTATAATTCTCCACCATAGCTATAAGATTATGGGTCTGCGGATGATTTATTCTCGATATGGTTCTAACTTTTAAATATTTCGCCTTGGACTTTCCATGAAACCCATTATGTTCCAAGGGTAAAGGTTGAAAAAAAATCCAGCACAAAGATATGACGGGAAAATGGTCAATCCTGAGAGGAATAATGGGAATCCCATCCGTGTGAACTAACTATAAGGGTTTTGAAGGATTTGAATATTTATTCGTAGAAGACAGAGGAAGAAAAGATTTTAAAGTTCAATTTAAAAATATATCTAAATGTTGAAAAATACTAAGTTTTTAAAATTTATTATTTGAAAATAACGAAAGTTTGAAATTTATATAGCCATAGTAAGTACTTTCTATTTATGCTTATTGAAATTTTTAACAAAATGAAAGTTGCCAAGGTCTAAAACTGCACTTGGGGTAGACTTGGTAATGCTAGCCTAGACATTCAGATTAAGCATCCGTGTTTCTCTCAGCTCTGATGAACCTTGGAAATATCGTCTATACTAGTCCTAGGCTATCATATAAAGCTGTAATAGCTTTCAAAGCAAGCCTTTTTGGTACATTTTTTGGTTAACTTGTTAATGAGATAGTTAAGAAATAAACATACCTTTAGAATCAGAATTTCATTCTGAACTCAAATATTGAATTTGCAAGTAAAGTGATTAGCCTATTTTATTTGGAAAGATCATAGCCTAGGAGAAGATGTCAAGTGATATGTTTACTTTATTCATAGGCCACATCAGTAATATAAACAGTAAAATTCTAGTTAATTGACTTCTTGCTATCTCAGAAAGGGTTTAGGTTAGGAAAATGAAACTTTCAGGGATGAATCTACAGACTGAAGTATGGCCTGGGAAGCTATTTTGAAGCAACTACCTCCACTCCTTCTCCCTCTAGAGGGCCTTGACCTTTCATGACCTTTAAAAATATGTGTGTTATAAAAGTGAAACCTTGAAAAATATGTCCTCTGCTTTATTGAAGTACAACAAAATTGTTTTCAGCTTCATAACTTTGCTCAATTCCATTTTAGGCCTATAAGATTTTAAAGATATGCAAATACATCTCCTAAATTTTGAAAAAAAAACATTGATATGGCTCAAAATTCTACTCAAATAACAGGAATAGCATTTTCAGAACCAAAGGCAGAGAAAAAGCAACTAGTAACTGAAAATTAAGGTAAAATGTTGTTTTGTCAAAATTTTAATAGGTATGACCTGTCATGTAGGCAAATTTCAGGGCCCTCTAGAGGGAGAAGGAGCAGAGGTGTGTACTTTAAAATATCTTCCCAGGACATACTTTAGCCTGTATACCCATCCCTGAAAGTTTCATTTTCCTAACCTAAACCCTTTCCGAGATAGCAAGAAGTCAATTAACTAGAATTTTACCATATAAACAATTAGAAATTTACAATTACATTCATTTGTGTAAGAAATAAACTTTTCACCCACCTGCCTAATATTAAAATAGGCTATAGCCTGCCCTAAATTGTTTTTAGGCTCTGTACTGAATTCTCCAGCAGACATTGATTCTCTAGTGCCAAAACTTTCAGAACTAAAAGTGTTACTTTATGAAAAGGATGTAGATGTTTTCTGTGTTTGTGAGGTGTGTCCTAAGAACTTGTTGACCAAATTGGATAATGCACATATTTAAAACCCTGGATACTTACTCCTGAGCAACCTAGATAGTAACCTGTGTCAAAGAGGAGCTCTATCTACACTATGCTTGGGATTAAGGTAGATAAAATTGATTTTTCTATTTCTCAACCTATTAATGCTTGGACAGAACATATATTAATTAGACATCTGATTGGATTCAAAACTGTGAATATTGGTGTGCTTTACTGTAGCCTATATAACAGGCTACACTGTATAACTACTTTACTATATAATACTGCTTTACTGTAGCCTATATAACTACTTTACAACATAATAGTAAAATTGCCATTAGGGAGGCACACTAACTTCCATTATGGTAAATAATGGAATGTAGACTGGGAAAATTATAACATATTGCAAGCAAGAAATTTGAGCAAAAGAGGTATGAGCTTGGAGATGCCTTAAAGAGATAAAATTTAAAATCAGAGTATAATCATAACTCAGTTGGCCTAGGCTACTTTCCAAGGTCTGAATAGTATACTAGGATGAGTACTAACTAACTAATGTATTAGTTAGACATCTGATTGGATTCAAAACTCTAAACCAAAAACTCTAAACAAAAGCTCTAAACCAACTAGTATCTCACCAAGCTGTTTCTAACCTTTTACAGATGTTTTGCAATTTTAATTCATCACTTGTGCTTTATGGTGGTTTTATTATGCCAGAAGTTTGTTGGTTTGAAGGTATTGGGTACTCACCCCCTAATAACCCCTCCTACACAATCACCCAAACCCTTGCTGACAACTTCCTAACTCAGATAATAATGCAGCCCACTAGATTTAGACATTTGCAACAACCCTCATTACTAGACCTACTTATTACAAATGATCATGAGAGGATTACTTCCACTTGTTACCTTCCAGCTATTGGTGCAAATGACCACATATACATAATGAATGACATTAATATTAACCATAGTCATGATGGTAAACTTAAGAGAACTTTTACCAATTGCACTTTGATCCATGAAGAACTAGCTAACATAAATTGGGATGAGGAATTATCAGATGAGACAGACATTGAATCTAGTTGGAATCACCTTAAGTCTACTTTACTAGGTGCATGTAGGAAGCATACAAAGGTTTATTGGTCAGATAAATGAAAGACTCGTCCATACCTTCCCAGGAATATTAAGATAATTATCAGAAAGAAAAATAGAGCATGGAATAAATATCTAAAATGCAAATGTGTCAACCATCACAGCAAATACACTGTGCTCCAAAACAAGCTGAGAAACATGGCAAAAAAAGTTGTCTCAGACCATGAAGAATCTATCACAAATGACTCAAAGAAAACCCCCCAAAAATTCTGGCATTATGTTACAGCCAACAACCCTTCCTGTCAACACACCAACAGGCTAAAAAAAATCAGATGGCTACAGTACTACCAACCCAAAAGAAACTGCTGATTGCATGAATGCCAGCTTTTGCACAAAGCCACCTGGTATTACACTCCTAACCATGCCTCCTGTAATAATTACTCAAGAAGATGTATTTAAATTACTAAGAAGTTTAAACTCCAACAAAGCTGCTGGACCTGATAACCTCCACCCCTGGCTTTTGATAGAATCTAATTCTCACATTTCCCTCCCCCTTGTCAGAATATTCAACATGTCCCTGGCCAAAAAGTCAGTACCAAATGACTGGAGAACAGCAAATATTATACCAATTTTTAAGAAAGGTAACAAGGATAACCCAGGAAATGATCAACCAGTAAGCCTAACCTCAGCCATTTGCAAGATCATGGAAGGTATCATTAACCATGCTCTAATAAACTATTTAGAAGAAATACTCTTATTAGCAATAGACAACATGGATTTTGCAGGGACAGGTCAATTGACAGCAACTTTATTCAGTCATATGGTCATGCAACTAAAATTTTGGATATGGGCAAACTGGTTGACATTATCTTACTCAACCAAGCCAAAGCCTTTGACAAAGTTGAACACTCATACCTGATGCTGAAGCTTACCTGGTGCATGAAGATGTGGTTGATTGGATTGGAGCATTTCTAACTGGAAGATCTCAATGTGTCATGATCTACACTGATAATGGCAATCCAGTTTTCTCCTCCGCATCCCTGGTCATAAGTGACATCCCACAGGGAACCATCCTTGGGCCAACGTTGTTCAGCATATATATTGATGACTGTACAACCTATCTATGCAACCTTTTAACATTATATGCTGGCAACTGTAAGCTCATCAGGCCTGCTGAAGAAGAAAGAGCCTGCATTCAGCTGGACCTCAACAGGCTATCCTCCTGGTCATCAACTTGGACCCTACAAATCAATGCAACTAAATGCAAGGTACTGCACTTAGGGCACAACAACCCCCACCATCACTACCATATGGGTGTGATTTGTTTGAAGCAGTTGCTGAGGAGGGAGACTTAGGCGTCATTGTGGAGAAGGATTTAAAATTCCACAGCCATACTCAGGCTCAGATTTCAAAAGCTAATTGAGCTCTTGGACTCATTAAGTGCTCTTTTGTAACCAGAAAGTTATGTGTGGTTACAAAACTTTATAAATCCCTTGTCTGCCCCCACCTTGAGTTTGACTTGACTTTGGCCTTTCCCCAATATAAAATGGACACAAGAGCCCTTGAAAGTGTCCAAAGGAGAGCAACCAAACTGGTTTGGGGCTTAAATAATGTTCCTTACCAGGATCGCCTAAGGTCTTTGAGACTTCAAACCCTCATGTATTGAAGATATAGAGGAGATGTGATCATGGCACACAAAATTTTCAAATCTAGTCACCTGAACCAGATCTTCACCCCCTCCCTGGCTAACAACTCAAGAGGTCACAGTCTGAAGCTTCACCTGCCTGGATGTTGGAGAATGGAACAACGTGTCTTCTTTTCCATTTGGGTGGTCCCTCTCTGGAATAGCTATCTGAGTCTACCATCCAAGCTGAGACTCCCCACTCCTTCAAGGCTGGAGTTGACAGGACTGGGAGAGGGCTGAGTGGAGGCTGGACTGGGAAGCTAAGTCAACATAATTACATCACTCACCACCAGCAAGAACCTACAGGAGGATATACCACCTTATCTTGCTGGCAAATGGGATTTAAGGTATGGTAGCCTATGCTATATATTTGCATGTTAGGGGGGTAGGGATAAGGCTCATTTTTAATGCAAATGAGAAATTTTACCCTTAAGATCCTGAGGTTTTTTCAGATATTTGTTCTTCTGATTTCTAAATCTTAGAAATTTGCCAGTATATATATAGAGAAGGAAACATGTTTAGAAAATAGTTTGTACTTCATAATATGCAGAATAATTGTAGCTAACACATTTTGCCCTCAGCCCTGTGGTAAAATTATGACAGTTCATATAACTGACTTACCAATAAAGTGGTACGCTTTATTCCTTCTGCTGCTTCTATTTTATTATTAAAGTATATAATAATTGCTTCTACTGCAAATTCAAATTTAAGTACTTTTTCAGCTCTTAAAAATGACAAATTTTCAATTAAAGGATGAGTTATTGCTTGTTTTCCACAAAATAATGCTGCATTTTGTCAGTGCTAAAATTATTTATAATAAGGTTAGATTAAAAAGTGCTTAAATTTGAATCTACAGTACAGACAATTATTATATTCATAAAGAACATGAAAAAAGACATCAATCGGTACGTTCACTTTATTGGTAAGTCAGTTGTATGAACTGTCATTGATTTACCAGCCCTGCTATACTTAACCCCCTAATGTGCAAATACCTTCATTTAAGCAGAAGTTCTATTTTGCAAGGTTTCACTTTTATTAAGACAAAGATTTTGAAATGTCAGTACCCTCAAGAGGGAGAAGAAGTAGAGGTATGTTCCCTTAATTTTTTTTTTTCCATGATGTACTTTAATCTGTAGATCCATCCCTGAAAGTCTCATTTTCCTAACCTAAAGACTCCCCAGTATGACAAAATGTAGCTTGTCTAGAATTTTGCCCTGACCTAAAAAAAGCTGAACATACCACTTGATGTTTTTTTCCTCTTTCCAAATATAATAATTACTTCACTTGGGAGTTCAATTGTAAGCCCATTACAAACCCACAAGGATGATATATTTTTCTCTCATTTTTGGCTAGCGTATATAAAACAGTAAGAAAACAAACATTCTTACTTCATTATATGCAGAATAATTGAAGTTAGCACATTTCAGCTACAGTCCCACTATACACCCCCCCCCCTCATGTGTAAATATATAGTCCATACAAAATAGCCTATATGTTTCCCATGTGTTTTTTGGCTTTCAGTTTTATCACAGCTCATTCAGTTTATGGATAAGCTGGTCTAAAAAAGAGTGATGCTAACATGGGAGGCCAGCCATCCTGTGCTTTTTCATACCCATCCTGGATTTCTCCAGGTACCCATTTAGCAGTTGGGTCAACTCTAGTTAAGCTTACAGAGTCATTCCACTGACCCCCATTCCAAACCAAATAACCAGCACCACCAGGACTTGAACCTCTGTCTCCATGTACAAAGGATTTCACATCTAATGCACCAACTAAATTTTACTTTGGAAGTTTCAGAATAGATTTAAAGGAAACAGATGAAACCCAAGAAAAATGTTTTGAGCCTCATTTCTTTGATGAATCTTGAGCCAGAGTCTTTCAAAGATTCTGTAAAATTGTTTGATGAATTTGAAAGAAAATTCTTTGTTGGCTTAAAATTCATCCCAAATTATTGAGATCATGGTAAACATCAATTTTTTCATGCTCAAAATGTTCCTAAAAACCTCAAGAACAAAGTCTCTTTTAACTGACTATTTTGCAGTAGCAATTACTTACAAGTTAAAAGTTTATATTGAAATGGGTTAACCACTGGGTGGTCAATAGGGTTTACATTAATACTTTGTAAAATTTTTGGGGAAAAAATATATTCCATTCTGGCCTAGATTTTGTTTAGTCTGCTTTGGTGGCCAATAAGAGGGGATCAGGAAACCTTAAGGTCTATGGAATCATTTAAAGTGGTATGGTGAAAGTGTCCAAATATGTGAGATATCAGAGGATGTTACCTAAATATGATAAGACATAGAAGTATTTAACATGAATGGCTGGATAATTTTAATATACATCACTTCTTTTTATGGTATTTACCATGTTGTTGTATATTTAAATTGTGAAAAGTTTATAATTACACTCCATGAGCTACTGGATTTATAATTCCCCAACCCCCCATTGCACTTCCTGGCTGAAGGGCCGAGAAACGGAGATCAGCACCGCCGGTACGGACTGTAAAGTCTAATGCTGTATCCTATGAGCTACTGGCTCCTAATATTGGTGCAATCACTTTTCTTAGTTTTAGATCCCTAATTTGTTGTCAGTTGCATTATTATTTGAGAGGCTTCTTAGTCAAGCTACGAGTGATTTCTATAGTGTTATATTCATTTTCTCCCCTCCCACTACCACCACCATGTTTTATTGGAACAATATCTAGTGCTCAAAATATAAAGCATGCATCTGATCACATGGGATATAGATGGAGATTGTTTTCAACAATATTTGAGCCTTAAATAAACTGCCCTAGGCTCATGATCATGACCCTCTCCCCCCAACCTTACGCCTCAGTTTTTGATAAAAATTTTGGCATGGATGCATTTTAGAGAGTTAAACATGGTGTAAATGGGTAGTTGGTACCAATTAACTAAATATTGCATATTTTTTTTATTGGGGGCATAGAGTTGGGTGGGTTGTTAAAACAAAAAAAGTGTATCTCTAGATTGTGATTTTTTTGGGCAGAACCCTCCCAAAAATGCTACTTGGCTGCATACATGCTTGTAGAGATTTTTACTTGATTTGTGTTTTTTTTTCTTCTTGACAACTTTGAGAAAATAGAAATCTAAGCTAAAACTAAACAAATAAAATGTGAAATTGACCCATTGATTTTAGAAACTGATGGTAATAGAAAAGTAGGTAAAAATGACTAAATGAATTCTCAATTGGTGTTTTTTTTTTTTTTGCAAGATCATCAGTTGCAGCAGACAATGGATAAAATCAGCTGATTCATAATTGACGAATTACTATTCATTAAGATATTCATATTGGGTCATCTGATTAATGAATAGTTTTCAATTGTATCTGACCAATAAAAAGACCTTATGTCAATTTTAGTGATCTATATTATAGCTTTAATTAATAAGGAACAGTGGGGGATAATATTTGTTCTAGGAGATAAATTTTTATGCATCATAATTACCTTAATTCACACTTCCGAGCAAATTATTTGCAAGAACTGTAAACATTAGGACTAGATGGTGCTAAAGACATGCAATTTAAGCCCACTTCGTAACTGTGACCACATGGTAGGTGAGGTTCAAGAACCATTCTCCAGCAATTTAGAGTTGGCAACACTGCACAACAGCAAACAATGTAAATGTTCCTAGCTAGTCTCTCAAAATATACTGGGAGGTGGGTCCATACTTATCTTGGAGCAATTCCATATAATATTTATTGTGGTAAGATGTATTATTACAACTGTAATTAAGCAGAACTTTGTTTGTTCTAGTTTAAATAATGGAGCAATCTGGGGAATTAGAAGTTTCAAGTGAAACTACACAAAATGCAAACATTGGCTCAGTGTGCATAGTTGGAATTGAAGCTAATACAATTCCAAGGACTTTAATAGAAGTAAGTAAATATTTTTTGTCACAGTTTTTTTTTAATTTATGTTTACCCAGGGGGAGGGAGTCACAATTAGTACTGAATTGTAGTTGGAGATTTTTGAATTTTTTTTTTTGCCATTTAACTTTTTATGGTTAGAAGTAAATGTTTGGGGGGGGGGGATAAACGAGAACCATTTCTGATTGATTAAGCACAAATCATGTGATGACTTGTGGTTAGTCATAAATTACTTCCTTACCTATATTTCAAATAATTTTTTTTGTTTAAACTTGTTCATTTTTTCATGTATCTGCTAAGATATAAAATGGCGATTCACATTGTTCTCGGTTCTCCCAAATTCAGTCACCACTCTAGCTGAATGGTTGGTGTGCTAGACTTGCAATGCTCAGTCCTTAAGGATGGGGGTTTTAATTGGAAAACATACAGCAACAGGTTTAATTGGAAAACATAAAAGCACCAAAAATATAACATAACAAAAAATAAAAGATTGAATATCATAACTTGGAATTGCTTAATGGTTTTACAGACATACTTTAAAACATAAGAGTATTAAAAACATAACCAAATTTTTATTGAATGGTACTATTTGTCCAGCTTCTTTTCTGTCTTTTTTTGGCATTATTTTTTTAATTTATTGCATACATATTTTTTATTTATTTAGTCTGTCTTTTCACTTTCAGGACACCCAAACAAAACATATCAAAAGTTGCAGGTGTGTGACACTGCCAAATATGATTTTGCAAGACCTAGAAGGCTAAATGAAAATACAGTTAAGAGATTTATAATAATAGATTTTAATGTCAAAATCGTTTTTAATGTTTAAAACAGTTAAAATTTATAGATTATCAAATAATAAATCTAACTTAAAATCACTTTAATGTATATCTAAAGGGCTAAATGGAAATACAGTTAAGAAACATATAATATGTTAAAATCATTTGATGGGACACCTAGAAGGCTTAAGTGAAATATAGTTAAAAATTTTATAGATAGGGAAATAATAAATTCAATTTAAAATCAGTTTAATGGATATCTAGAAGGCTAAATGGAAATACATTTAAAAAATATTTGCATAGTAAAACTAAGACTCTTTAACTTCAAATAACTTTTAAGAGATACCTAGACGGATATAGAGAAATAGAGTTAGGGAATGTGTAGATATCAAAGTAATAAATCTTTAATTGAAAATCATTTTATTCATAACAATCTTAAAAAATCAAACTCTAGGAAAATGGAAAGAAAACTTGCTTTTACAATTTCTAATGAATTAGTATCTAATTTCTTGGGACAAATCATAAGGATTAAAGCATATTATAAGGATAGATATCTTATAGATAGTAAAATAACATGCATTTAATAGGTAAAAGATAACAATTTAATAAATAAGTAAATCTAAAATAACAATGTTCGAAAATTCAAACTCTACTGAAAGGTAGCAAAACTTCCTTTAAAATGCCACCATTTACAAAGACTCGTGATCTAATCTTTTAGAACATATTAAATAAAAAAAAGTTTTTAACTGAAAGTAAGGAGCAACATTAAAATTTAAAACGAACAGAAATTACTCCATATATGAAAGGGGCTGTTCCCTCCTCAACTTCCTACTCTTTACGCTAAAGTTTGACTCTTTCTCTCAACTCTACTTTTTAAAACCGTAAACAAAATTTGCGTAAAGAGCAGGTTGTTGAGAAGGAAACAGCCCCTTTCCTATACGGAGTATTTTGTTCCTTTTAAGTTTTACTTTCGCTCCTTACTTTCTGCTAAAAAAACTTGCTTTTTTTATTTAATTTCTGAAGGTTTTTGAATTAATGCATGTTTTGATTTTGGCTCTCCGCACCTGAATAATTAAAACGAAATTTGTAAATAATTTTTTTTTGCTAAGGCTTTCTCATAGTTCTGATCGGACGATTTTGAGAACAAAGGAGTGGGAGAGGAGACCTAGATGTCCTTCAATTTTTTGGCTACTTAAAAAGGCAACTGGAACTTTTAATTTTTTACAAACGTTTTATTAGTAAAAAATATACGTAACTTGCGCATTAACTTACGTAACGAACATCTATATTTATATGTTTTTATTACGTATATGAGGGGGTATACCCCCTCGTCAATACCTCGCTCTTTACACTAAAGCTTAAATTTCGTCACAATTCCTTAAGAATAACCCATGAATCACAAAGGCCATAGAATAAATAGTTGAAATTACTAAAAATAATTTAGCGCAAAGAGCAAGGTATTAGGAGGAGGTGAACCCCTCATATGTGTAATATTTTTTTTTCGTTTTAAGTTTTAATGCTGCTCCTTACTCTCAGTTGGAACAACTTTTTCATATTTATTTTTTCATTGTTTTTTAAATAATGCTAGAAAATCCTGTTCCCCTTCATCGAAATTCTCTTCTCCAGTGACAAGTTCCTCCATGGAAAGATCCTTCAACGTAACCCCTTCCCCTCAACCCCTCCCCCAACCCAAAAAATCCCCCAAAAAACGTCTGTACGCTTCCCAATAATCATTACTATATGTAATTAATAAAAAAAAAACAGGTTCTTTTTAACTGAAAGAAAGGAGCAACACTAAAACTTAAAACGAACAGAAATTACTCCGTATATGAAAAGGGCTATTTAACAATCCTTTTACTAATACTTGCATTTATGTGCATCTTCTCATGAATATCTTTAATTTAACAATTCTGTGTGAGAAAATAAAATGTTTTATTTTACAGAATTTAAATGTACCTGTTTTATTCTGTCAAAATGAAGAAGAACTGCCTATCTTAAGAGATGACTCAGTTTTGTTTGTTCTGGATGAGTTTCAGACACCTATATTTGAGGATTTGACTCGGGATGGTAAGAGGAAAAGGTAATATTCCTCCTTTCTAGTCTCTCCTTCAATTTTATCCAGTTTTATAGGTAATAACTGTTTTATTGATAATGTCAAACGTTGTATTTAACAAATAATAACTTGTTGTAAAACAGTATCACAATTAGTATAGGCTAAACGGTATTATCATAAACTGTATAATAAATTAGATTGAAAAATAATTCGATAATAAACTTTTTGTTAAAAAAAACAAAAACTCTTTTACTGGTTATTTTTGCACTTAATCCAGATATGCTTGTAATATGCCCTTAAGATATTCTTTTCTGCACCGTTACCAAGAAGTTTTTTTGTTACCCAGTAACGCATGTTAAGATTGAGCTGTTTTTTACTTTTTCCCCCAATCAGTTGCACCCCATTATAATGCACCCAATGCTATAGAGTTTATTAGACTAATCTCAAAAGGAAATATAATGAAGCTCATAAAGCCATAAAATGGCAAATGGCTTTGTGGAAGCCATAAAGCCATACAAGACACAAAAAATGACTTGAGATACGAGCAATGCAGCTGAGGTGACAGCTAGTGAAGGGGAAAGTAGGACAGTCCATATTTATAAAGAAATTAATGGGGATGTCAGGTCTTCGATCAAGGGTAAATATAGACAACTATATATTAAAAAAGACGGCATTGACAATTCATATTACAGATATTTTATTATAAATTAACTCTTTAAAGATTAACAAATTTGTTTCATTTGAAGTCGAGCTGTGTTTGTAATTTGTCTTATCTTCGTAAATACAGTATTATCTGTCAATTTATCTCTAAAAAAATGTCCATCCCATTGCTCTAGAT
Organism: Artemia franciscana; assembly: GCF_032884065.1. NCBI lineage: Eukaryota > Metazoa > Arthropoda > Branchiopoda > Anostraca > Artemiidae > Artemia > Artemia franciscana. The sequence continues at coordinate 1,403,784 of NC_088866.1, forward strand.
CTCTCTGAAACTTTCTCAATAGGGGATGGACAATCAAACCCATAAATTCTGCAAATAAAATTCAAGTTTTTTGGGAAACTGAGTATTTCATCTAGTCATAACATTTGTTTTTTTTTGTTGTTGTTTTTTTTATTATTGTGGAAATAATCTTGATTTCAGAGGCTGCTCTAATTTTTAGCTATTTATGTAGAAGAAAATAAGAGATATTGCGCATCTGGGAAAATTTGAAATTTGTAAGTATCTTGAAAACCAAATAAGAGAAAGCGAAAAGAGAGCTAACCGGTAGATGGAATTTCCATAGTTTAAAAGGTGGGCCAAATAATAAAAAAAAAATCTATGTAATGTATTAGCATGCTTTTTATAGTAATTGCGAATTCAATAGCGTACATAAGGGTAAACCGGTTCAATACGAAAAATTCATACTTTTACTATTTTCTCCATCATTATCTATATGTCATATAATTTCCCACTTTTTTTAGGTACCCGCCCCTCATGCAATAGATTTATTAAACCGTTTCAATACGAAATATTCACTCTTGTACGATTTTCTCCATCATTATGTATATTTGTCATATAATTTTCCCCTTTTCTTTTAATACCCACCACTCATGCAATAGATTAATGCGTACATGCCAGAGTAAGTTGATAATTATTGTCAAGGCCGCATTCACGGGGAAACTGATTAGAAAGACCTGATTAGATCATATTCCCCACTAATTTTCAATGTGATCAATACTTGCTGTGGGGAGTCTTCCTGGCCGCAGCCTAATATTCTTTCATAATTGATTCACATGCTTAATAACCACTATTCATCATGTTTATCATCTATGCTTACCCTAGAAAATCTTCCCAGCAGCGTATTTTCTCCCAATTCTCTCCCCAGGCTCAATAACCACTATTCATTATATTTCACACCCCCAATGATGTTGTCTCTTAAATTATTTTATGTTTTGAACTCACGCATCAAATACAACACATTTTCATTTAAATACCCACACATTCGACCCTATCGGGGTTGTCAATTTGGGAGGGTTGTCAGATTGGAGCAGTCTTTTTTAGCCCTCTATGCCTTCCTTCTAGGTTTTGAAATGCTTTCTTTTTATCTTCATTACACAAAGCTGAAAAAATCCCTCTGCCCTTTATTTTAGTGATTTAGTGCCCCAGGACCCTGACTACTTTAGTATTATCAATATACTCTCTTCTTTCACCAAGTGGCACACAATCAGCCCTGAAAGTAACAAGGAGTGTGAGGATGAAATCTGATTATTTGAATTAGTTAAGTGGAATTTTACACAGCTGTATATATCTTTAAATTAAGAAAAATCAGAAATTTGATTTTTAATGAAAAAGATGTCCATATGTAGTTTAAGGTAGTTGTGGGCAAGACGGTATTCAGGAGAGGGGTTGGGGGTTTGTTTCACCCTGCCCCGAAATATTTGTCCAACACGTAAAAACGCATAAAAAATATTTTTATGTGTTTTTTAAAGTTTTTTTGTACCCAAAAATGAAAAGTATTTTCAGATTTAACCATTTAGGTTTGTTGATTTGTTTCCATGGTTCGCCGTGGCACCACTGGCGAAAATGTGCTATTGCCCTAAAAACTTAACAATTTTGAAATAGCCGAAGAAGAATCGAAGAAAATCATGGGTGTTAGATATGAGTAGACCTAAGAGGGTTCCAGGGGGGCGAACAATGTTTTATGTTTAGGTCTTAGATGTTTTAATTCAATCACCAACCTTGGAGGGTCACTTTTTTCAATGAACCTTATAAGTAATAGGCTCTCCCCTAATCTCTCTGACCTGACAATAAATGTGAACATTCTTTTTTGACCAGTCAAAATAATTTCAATTTGTTTTTAAACGCTAGAAATTTTCACATCCCAACCTTTACCCTCATTCCAGTCCTCTCCAGGCCACAACTCTATGAACAACTTCTAATTCTTTCAGGGACTCTAATTGGGTGGGGGGGTTGTCACCCTCGTCTCGTACGTTTTGAAAAGTAGCTTTTTCGGTATTTTCATTGAACTAAAAAAAACACAATACCTACCCCGCCTAGATTTTGAAAAATACCTGGTTTCTACCTTAATTTAAGGAATGACGTATGGGCGGATGGATGATAGACTTACCTATCAACAAGTGAATGAGATAATGTTTTATACAATCCTAAAAAGGGCTTATGCCATATTTGCCTCTCACCCACTTGGACTATCTGTCTTGGCATTTTCTACAATCAGCCGTGGCTTGATGCCCCCAATTACTTGATTTTAATTCAAAATCAACAAACCCGGTCTTTCATTGCTCTTAAATTTGATTCGGCCGAGAATAAACATGTAAATCCGTAATCGACTCCAGGTATGCTGATTTTACGAGCCTTGTTCGTGGTAACACAACAATTTTTTTTCCTAATACCTTACCATGTCTGCTAACCTAGCGATAGTCCTGAAATGCCGTCTTACTTACTTTTTTTTTACCTTCTTAAATTACTTGGCTATTTTTCCATGGACTTACCACTAAAACTTTCTTAGAATGCCCTATCTGTTCCAGCTTCTCTTCCTATTTCTGATCCCCATAACTGTGGACCAAACTTATCTACCAAACCTACCCTAGTCCTAAATATATGCTTGAGCATTGTAACATTTTACGGAAACCTCATGGGGCTTATAAAAATTGTACCTTTGTCAGCTAAATGTTCATTATATATTTGCTAAATAAATGAGCTATCTGCAAGAACTCTACTTTTTAAATTTTGTACAGATTCTATCGCCGAGTAAGGCTGGTGGGTCATGGATTTGTATAAGGATATTACTACACAGGGGTAAGTCACCCAGTATTCGGCCAGTGCCTGATCTTCGACAGACTTTCTGATTAAAAAGTGTCTTTCTTAAAGACGGATTACTGGCTCTAATCTTAGACATATATTTAGATTTACAACCTAGTCTATTTAAATACAATTTTCAACACCTGTCTTAGATTATATCTTTCCGAGGTTGATTCTGCCTGTGATTTGGATGTGCTGTTCTAACTTTAAGATTGGGAAGCATTTTCCAAGATTGGACTTAAGCTTTAGATGTGTCCAAGATCAGGCTCCACTGTTGTCTATTAGTATATCTGAAATTGTGAGTGTTGTATATGATTAAAATATTCAAACTAATCATATATTTATTAAGAAGATTTTGACAAAGTCATTGGTGAAATGATCGAGTTTCTAGGTAGTATGATCGAGATTTTACATTGATTTAACTACTGAAGTGGTGACTAGCTGTTCGACTACTGGGTATCTTATCTCTATGAGAAATATGGCCCAGGATGAGAGGAAGACTCATTTTTTGGAGGGTTTTTGGTGACTCCAGAGTAGTTTGCATATTCGCACGATAATTAAATTAATGTTAAGAAGACAAAGTCACTAGGGCTAGGAATAAGCGGAGATGAAAATGTGACGTTGGACAACGAAAAGGTTGATCAGGTGAACAGCTTTACTTATGTTGGTATCATTATTAGTAAATACAGTGGGAGCAGTGAAGGTTTTAAAAGTAGAATAGCGAAGGCTCAGAGCTCAGAGTTTTTTCACAGTTGAAAAAAGTTTGGAAGAATAGAAATATAAGTCTGCAAACCAAGATCAGAGTTTTTGAAGCTACAGCGATGGCAGTAGTCAAATGTGGCTCTGAAGGCAGGCGCTCCGAAGAGCGGATGAAGATTTGCTTGGTGTTTTAAGAGAAATTGCCTATGGATTGGTCTGGGTACCCGGCTGACTGACCGTAGTTCAAACAGTAGGCTGTACGAAAAGTGTGGATCAATCCCGCTATCTAAGGCTATGATGAGAAAAACGAGGAGATGACTAGGGCATGTTCTGTGGATGATGGATGACAGATCGCCGAAGATTGTCCTTTTCGGCCAACCTTCTAGGGATAAACGGAAAGCAGGTCGTCCGCGGTTGGAGCGGGACGATTTCATGAAGAAAAATTTAAAAGAAATGGGAACTTCCTAGGATGGGTACAAAAAGGGTGTATTTGAATAGGTTGGGACGGAGTAGGAGCGTGTGTAGGTGTGTTGGCCTCAGGCGACTTGGCGCTGTGGTGGGTTGTTAGTAGAAGCAGTAGTATTCTACATTCTCTGGCATATAGCAAAAAAAAAACATAATAATGACATTTTTTTACTGCCATATAACTGGTCTGACTAAGTCGATCCATCCATTCTCTCTCTCTCTCTCTCTCTCTCTCTCTCTCTCTCTCTCTCTCTCTCTCTCTCTCTCTCTCTCTCTCTCTATCCCTCTCTATCTCTCTCTCTCTCTCTCTCTCTCTCTCTCTCTCTCTCTCTCTCTCTCTCTCTCTCTGTCTCTCTCTCTCTATCCCTCTATCTCTCTCTACCTCTTTATTTTCTAAAGAAGACCTTCCTTTCAGATTGAAATCATCATCACGAGTAGGGGTTAGTTCCTCTGTTTTTTCTGTGGGATTAGATCTATATTTATTTTCCTTGTTGACTCTTTTTTTATTTATGTACTTTGAGTCTTAAATATTGTTTTCTAGGATAATTGGCTACCCCCTTTTTGAAGCTTTTTATGCCAGCGAAAAACCCTTGCCAGAATTCACAAGGCCTGTCTTTTGCTTATCTATGCATAACGTCTGTATCTGTGTATCTGGATTTCGGAAAAAAGAAGACGTGGTAGGTTTATTATTATCTTCCTTTATATAATTGTAAATGTGCTTAACACCCAGTCTATGCCTAATTTGAACTAGTAAAAGCTTTTTCGGAGTGATTTTACAATCAGAGTCAGTTGGTTTTCGTAAGGTTTCATGCAAATTAATTTCTGTGTTTTGTGATTATTTGGCTCTATATCTTTCCGGGTTTTATCTTCTGCTAATTAAGAATAATATTTCCTTTTTGCGTATTCGGTATTACTGGTATTGTAAATTTCTTCTTTTTCTCCCTCCATGGTAGTAGTAGTAGTAAGTGGGACGGCGCTAGACCCTCAAGATCCAAACTTGGGGGTGCTGATCTCTGTTTGATGGCCCTTCACCCAGGAGGTGCAATGGGAGGGGGAGTCGGGCCAGCCATCATGTGTTTTTGCACAACCTTTCTGCATACCTTCTCCAGGTTTCTCCAGATACCCATTTAGAGCTGGGTCGACTCTAGCTAAACTTACAGAGTTACGCCAATGACCTCCATCCCAAACCAAATAACCGGCGACGCCAGGAATCGAACCCGTGCCCCTCAGACAAAGGATCCCCTACTCAGCGTGCCAACCACTTAGCCAAAACAGCTTATAGCTCTCCAGCCACTAGCCCTCCATGGTACTGTAATCAGAAGATACTGTCAAAATCCGGGATGATTGGTGTTTTTTGTAAAGTCGCCGTACTAAGTAGAAGTCTTTTGGAAAAAAAAAAAAAAATAAACTTCTTCGTTCCTTTGTCTTGAAGATATGTATTTTTCGTAGTAAAATATGTATTTTTAGTGAGTACAGTGAGTAAGTAAAGTGAGCAAAGTATGTATTGTTAGTGACTAAAGCAACTAAAATAAGTAAAGTATGTACTGTTTGTGCTTTTCTTCTCCTTTTTTTATATGTTTAAAACAACTGTTTACATTTTGTTATTGCTGGGCTATAAATAAAATAATGATGATAATGATGACAAGAGAGCACACGTTTTTTGTTTTGTTTTTATACCTGAAGCCTAAAGGCTTCATAAACACACAACGATTTTTTCAATTGAGTTTTTCTCGAAATTTTAAAAAGTGCGGATACGACATTCTTGCTTTCACAAGGCGATCTAACCTCTTGAATTCAATCTTATAACGATTATATGTTATTTATTGTCCTTATGACCGTCAGAAATGATCTAGGTTATGGACTGGATAATGCTAATGAAAAACTTATGCTAAATAATATTATAATGCAGTAAGGACAACAGGGTAAGCTGTTGTTATTTGCGGTATATAGCGGTGAATGCAGAAGGGAGGGGAGTATGAGTTTGTTGTAGCGTAGTTTTGCACCCTTTCATTTGTATTTATATGAATCTGTTGATGGTCAAAGGGTTGAATTTTCTTGGCCTTTGACTTGGGTGTAATTTTTTATTTTCATTTATTCCAGCCAGTCGAGTCAAAAAAAAAATCGAATTACTCTATAAAAAAAAAGACAATTAAAATTCATTACCTATTTGTTAAAGAAGCGGGCATTCTACGCCCGCTTTCTAATACATTTTAATAGTGTAGGAAAGTGTAGTATAGGTGCAGTGGCGTAGAGAAGTCTTGGAAGCAGTAGGTAACGCTGTAGGAAGGATAATTATGAATTTAGCTAGGAATACTAGCAAGAAAAATCGGTTTTGGTAGAACAGGAAACGATTTTCCATAAGAAATTTTTGAGTGATATAACGTGAACTGGTTAACAAAAAGGAAATAGATATGAAGTTGGAGCAATGGAGAAAATTACTGAGGATATGGAAGAACCATCTCGAATGTATCATTGTAAAATATTATTTTAGTTTGGTATATAATTAAGGTTTAGTGGTTTGTCTAGCCTAGTCCCAGTTAAAGATATGGTGATGAATTAAAAGTATATTTAATATTCATTGCATTCATTAATTTAAATTATTATATAAATAAATATGTTTCTTTTAACATTTTTAATTAACTTAATGCCATTTTCATTTAGATAGCAATTAATTTACTTTCATAATGAAAATGGCGTTTAAGCTTACCTTAACTGTTGGTAATCGGACTTAAAGGTGGTTATCAAAGCGATAATAAAAAGTGTGGGTAACTTATAAGAGCCGAAATTGAAGCTAGTGTCACCAAAAAAAGACCATCAACGCCATATAGCGTTTGGTGACTTTTGGCAAGCTTTGTAATCGTTTTTCTGTCAGGAACTGAGATCAGGCAATTACTACTTCATTAATTTTACAAATCACACAAATTAAATTAATTATTCATGTTATTACACTGAAAAACTACAAGTTTTGCCAAACGCTAGATGTTATGAAGGGTTCTTTTTTATCGACGATAGCGCAAGTTCCCACTCTTTTAAGTTACCCTTACTTTTTGGTAAATCACTACAAAACTTTAGCTTAAAGAGCGGATTTTCTCACTATATTGAATAATTTAGTTCGTTTAAGTTCTACTGTTTCTCTTTGCTTTCTATTGATTTTTTCAATACCTGTTTGTATTTTTAAAAGGTTTGACAACTAGAGTGATGAAAACGTACCAATATAGAAAAATGAATAAAATTGACTTAAAATGCTTAATTTTTTTGTATTGTAAAGATTTTTGAAAACGCAACAACGGATACTGAGTAGAATTTTTGTCAATGATTTGTATTGTAAAGGGTTTTTGGACTTGTTGAACATCAGGTTGCTTATCTGAGTAGATTTTGACCTCAGTACAGTTTCTGCTATGTTCAGGGTTGTTTTTGGGAATTGTTATGCATTTTTTATAAATTTTTGTTCCTTAAATTAAAATGCAGATCTTCAGTGATTCAAGGTTAGGCTACTAAAACTCAGGCTGATTAACAATTGGCTAATTACTTGAATTGATTTTCGCGAATAGCCTTGTGATTGCCCTATTTGTTTAGTTAGTCCTGTTTGGGTCTTTTCACTGAATGGTAGTAAGATATGGATCGAGTTTTTCAAGACAGTAACGTATCTATAATCAAGCATAAGTGACACATAAATTGACTAATTAATTCTACTAATTGCACGAATACCCCTGTGATAGCCCTACTTTTCTACCTAGCCCTGTTCAGTCTTTCCACTAGATGGGTAGTAAAATATGGAATTAGTTTCCCAATGCAGTAACACATCTAACTTCAAGCATAAGTGGGCATATTAATCGATTCTATTAGTACACAAATAGCCCCATGATGGCCCTACTCTTCTAGATAGTCCTGTTTAGGTCTTTCCACTGGATGGTTAGTAAGATATGGAATGAGTTTTCCAACACAGTAACACATCTAAATTTAATAATAAGTGGAACACATTAATTAATTCTATTAGTACGCTAATAGCCCTATGATAGCTTTTTTTTTCTAGATAGCCCTGTGCAAGTTTGTCCACTGGATGGGTGGTAAAATAAGGAACGATTTTTCCAAGACAGTAACTCATCTGATATCAAGCATAAGTGGAACAGATAAATGTAACCTGGCTTTAACATTAGGGGTTCCAGTAATGACTTCAGACTGGATTCAAGCTGTTTGGAAGCAGCGGCATAAGACGGATTGCCATGCTACAAACCCAGAATTTGTAAGTTCTCTTTAAGCCTGGTGTTTAATACTTTTGAAACTATATGTCTTGCCATTCTTTCTCTTAAGGCCCATCCACAATGAGATTTTACTATTAACGAAATTTAGCTAGTGCTAACTTCGGAAATCAATTGAAACCAAACACGATCACACAAAAAAAAAATTGAGTTGGTGTCGAGAACTAGATCGTGCCAAAATTTGAGTTCAATCAACTTAAAGAAAGTATAACAGTTCAAAATAGGGATAAAACCTTTTAATCGACAATGAAAAGGTATAGAATTTTTAACTGGATATTTCGAACACATATACAGTGTTCATCATCAACAGTAAAACTAAAAGACATCAATAAAAACAAACAAAATGTATACCCAATAAACTAATGACATATAGATTATTGCTCTTATTTTTTTCCATGCAACAGCGCAAGCAAATCTCCTTGACCTTTTCGGTTCCGGTTCATTAGATTTATCTGACATATCAGGTGGACGGAGGTCATAGCTCTTATGTGAAATGAGATATACTTTATTTGACCTCAATAAATTATTATAAATTGAATTCAATCCAAATTCACCTGTATCTTTGTTTATTGAATTATTCTTGAATAAAACTTTTTTAATTTCGATTGTTTCCCTGAAAATTTGCTTTAAACCATTGTCTCTAGAAATCAAAGAAACATATTCAAACAAAATAAAATGATTTAGATAATTATAAATATGTTCCGATAGAGCCGACGTGGAATCTTCAGGTTTGGAACTTTTGCTTTAAGGACTTCATCTCTATTTTGAACCGTTATACTTTCGTCATGGAAAGACAGTGTGGTCTTCTGAGTTATCTAAATCAAATTGAACTTAATCAAAGCGAAGCCAATCAAAAATTTTTCATTTCTTATTGGCAAATATATAAGCCTTAACCAGATAGAGAAAAACTGCAAACATAAAGAAATATTGAGAGGTCTTGTAGTGGCGCAGTAGGCTTGATCACAACTTGGTAGTACAAGACCAAAAGTTCGAACTCAGCTGCAGTAACTTACTGCAGGGTTCGGAATTCGACTCTGGTGATGAGATTATGCGACAGAATGTTCCTACTGATCCAAACAAGAAGAAAAAGAAATATTGATAGTTCTGTAGAGACGTAAGACTGATTTCGGCTTGGTAATGCTTGACTCAGCATTTGAACGCATCTGTAACCACACACTGCAAGCTCGGAATTTGATTTTGGTGATGAGATAATTTGAAAGCATGTCCATACTAATCCAAACAAGAAAAAGAAGAAATATTGATAGTCCTGTAGAGGGGTGCGATTGATTTCGGCTGTGTAGTGCGTGACTCAGCATTTGAACACATCTGTAACCACACACTGCAAGCTCGAAATTTGATTTTGGTGATGAGATAATTTGAAAGCATGCCCATACTAATCCAAACAAGAAAAAGAAGAAATATTGATAGTCCTGTAGAGGGGTGCGATTGATTTCGGCTGTGTAGTGCGTGACTCAGCATTTGAACACATCTGTAACAACACACTGTAAGTTCGGAATTTGATTTTGGTGATGTGATAATTTGAAAGCATGTCCATACTAATCCAAACAAGAAAAAGAAGAAATATTGATAGTCCTGTAGAGGGGTGCGATTGATTTCGGCTGTGTAGTGCGTGACTCAGCATTTGAACACATCTGTAACAACACACTGTAAGCTCGGAATTTGATTTTGGTGATGTGATAATTTGAAAGCATGTCCATACTAATCCAAACAAGAAAAAGAAGAAATATTGATAGTCCTGTAGAGGGGTGGGATTGATTTCGTGACTCAGCATTTGAACACCATCTGTAACAACACACTGTAAGCTCGGAATTTGATTTAGAATTAGAGAAGCAATTTAGATAAGAAGAATTTAGATAAGAAATATTAGAGAAGCCACTGGAGCTTGTCAGATCTCAAGAGCATCTGTACGACAAGAGAAACAAACACTGTACGAAACCTGAGATATAGACAAGGACATGGGATAATTACGGTAGTAGTTCTTAGTTCCTAGCTAATTTTGGGTGTTGGAACGGGTGAATTTCGGTATTTGTAAAATCGCTGTGTGGATGCGCCTTTACTCTGTCAGTATGTTTGGATTTTTATCCTCTCTTTGCTTATCATATTGTATAAAATTTGATGACTAACGTCGCTTGTCCAGTAAAGTGAGGGTGTTTGTCAAATTGCTAAATTTTCGTTTTTGTTACATTTTTGCTTTATCTTAGTCTTGGGGTAGGTTTGTCCAGTAATGGTTGGACCCCTTTTAGTTTTTGCTGTTTTTTTTTTCTCTTTTTTTTATTCTGGGTGAATTTCGGTAATAGAAAATCACAGTGTGAATGGACCCTTACTCTGACTGTATGGTCGGATTTTTATCCTCTCGTTGCTTATCATATTGTATATAATTTGTTAAGTAAAGTGGCTTGTCGACTGAAGTGAGGGTGTTGTCGAAATTATGAAAAAAGGTTTTTTTTCACTTTTATATTTTCTTTGTCTTGAGGTAGGTTTGTCCTGCATAGGTTGAACCCCTATTAGTTTTTGCTTTTTTTTTAGTCTGGGCCATTTGTCATTTTTTTTCTTTGTGTTTTTTTTTTTTTGGGGGGGGGGTAGTGTTCAAACAACATGTGCCCCCCCCCCCACACACACACGCACTTTTAAAGGCCTTTGATCCCTCGCTGGGACATGTGTCTGCGTTTTTGGCTAATAAATGAAGAATTTCTTGTCATATTTCTTTTTTGGCTTTTAGGAGATGGTTTATCAGGGGGAGGGGGGCAATTCACAGATGTATGGTAGGGGTTGAATTTATAAATCAAGATACAAAAAAAAGTATTTTTCAAAATCTAGATGAGGGTATTGTTTTTCGATGTAACATTTTTCAGAATCTAGAGGGTGTATGACCTCTCCTTGCGCCAATTGGCACCCCTTTGGGGTATGAGTATTTCTGTTCTTCTTTCTTCTACCCTGTCCGTAAGGTCTGGCCTCAATCTTTTGACTCCTTGTCCCATTATTTGGAAAGATGAAATAAGAAAGGCATCAGTTTTCCTGGAGTAGTTGTGTAATTCAGTTGCCGTCGATTCCAGCATCTAACTATAAAGTCAAAACAATGTATTATCTCAAAGATATAGCTTTTCAGGTGGCTGACAAAGCGGAGTTTGATCAAACAGTTCGTGGTAACGAACTGTAGTAAGGAGCGACCCGGCTCAATATTAACCAAAACTCTAAAAAATTGAATTTTGATATCAATAGCTACATCAAAAGAATCGCATTTTAATGCTGATTTTAAATATATAAGTTTCATCAAATTTAGTCTTACCCATCAAAAGTTACGAGCCTGAGAAAATTTGCCTTATTTAAGAAAATAGGGAGAAACACCCCCTAAAAGTCGTAGGATCTTAACGAAAATGACACCATCAGATTCAGCGTATCAGAGAACCCTACTGTAGAAGTTTCAAGCTCCTATCTACAAAAATGTGGAATTTTGTATTTTTTGCCAGAAGACAAATCACTGGTGCGTGTTTATTTCTTTGTTTTTTTTTTTTTGTTTTTTGTTTTTCCCAGGGGACATAGTATCGACCAAGTGGTCCTAGAATGTCGAAAGAGGGCTCATTCTAACGGAAATGAAAAGTTCTAGTGCCCTTTTTAAGTGACCAAAAAAATTGGAGGGCATCTAGGCCCCCTCCCACGCTCATTTTTTTCCCGAAGTCAACGGATCAAAATTTTGAGATAGCCATTTTGTTCAGAATAGTCGAAAACCATAATAACTATGTCTTTGGGGATGACTTACTCCCCCACAATCCCTGGGGGAGGGGCTGCAAGTTACAAACTTTGACCAGTGTTTACATATAGTAATGGTTATTGGGAAATGTACAGACGTTTTCAGGGGGATTTTATTTTGTTTGGGGGTGGGGCTGAGGCGAGGGGGCCTATGTTGGAGGATCTTTCCTTGGAGGAATTTGTCATGGGGGAAGAAAAATCCAATGAAAAGGGCGCAGGATTTTCTAGCATTACTATAAGAAAACAATGAAAAATAAACATGAAAACTTTTTTCAAATGAAAGGAAGGAGTAGCATTGAAACTTAAAACGAACAGAGATTATTACGCATATGAGGGGTTCTAATACTACTTTAGCATAAAGAGCGAGGTATTTAGGAGGAGATAAATACCTCGCTCTTTATGCTAAAGTATTTTTAGTAATTTCAACTGTTTATTCTACGGCCTTTCTGATTCAGGGGCCATTCTTAAAGAATTGGGACAAAACTCCCGGTTTAGTGTAAAGAGCGAGGTATTAACGAGGGTACAAACCCCCTCGTATACATAATAAAAATATAAGGTTATGAAATTTTGTTACGTAAATTAATTTTTAAGTTACGTATATTTTTTACTAATAAAAACGTTCGTTAAAAATTAAAAGTTCTAGTTGCCTTTTTAAGTAACCGAAAAATTGGAGGGCAAGTAGGACTCCTTCTCCACCCCTTATTTCTCAAAATCGTCTGATCAAAACTAAGAGAAAGCCATTTAGCCAAAATAGAATTAGTATACACATTTCATTTTAATAATTTATGTGCCGAGAGCCAAAACCAAACATGCATTAATTCAAAAACGTTCAGAAATTAAATAAAAAAAACAAATTTTGTTTTAAAAAGTAAATTGTTGTTTTAAAAAGTAGAATTGTGGCAAAGAGTCAAACTTTAGTCGCTCCTTACTTTCAGCTAAAAAAAATTAGTTTTTTTTTATTTAATCTTGTCCGCAGAGTCTGGTAATTCATGTTAGTGGACCTCAATAACTGATGTTGTTTGGCCCTGTTTCTTTCCCCCTGGATTGGTACCCCTTGCTCGTCGGGCCTGTTTTATATGACGTTAATGGTTCTTCCCCCCTAGATTGGTACCCTTTGTTTGTAGGGCCTATTTTATATTATTTTTTTTATTCTTTTTTTTTGTCTCAAAAATTTTCAAACCTTACCTTCATTCCAATTCTCCAAGTCTACAACTCTCGACAGAAATGTCTGATTTGATTAGGTCGAGAATATACAGCCAAATGCCCTTGAGATAATCTAAATCTATTGGGGTAACACCCCCTTCCAACTGCCTGACGTTTAGTTTATTTCAAGTGTAATTTCTTGATTTATTGCTGCTGAAATGCATTATTTATATATAGTGCATAAAATAATTTTTATAAGTTATAAAAAAATTTATTTTTTATTTATTATTAATAAATAATTATATTATTTATATATAATAATATATATAATAATATAATAATTATATTATATTATTTATATTATTAATAATATATATATATATATATATATATATATATATATATATATATATATATATATATATATGCATTATTATTATTATTATTATTATTATATTTTTTTTTGAATGGTGTATAAAAAGACACCTTGTGGTAGCACAGTGCATTGATGCTCTGCTTGGCAATATGGGGCCTAAGGATCAATCCTGCTTTAGTGAGGTTGAGCGACATGCTTGCTACTGGTCCCAGTAAAAAAGGTCTAGTAACGGAGACGTTTATTTGACGTTCTATGCACCAAAAATGGCTCCGGTGGATCTTTAGCCTTCATCTTATAAAATGGAAATTCTTTATAATTTAAAGATACGCTTCTACGCATTTTATAACAATGAAAATAAGGGGGGTACCCTTCCTCCCAATTTTCTGACGTTAAGTTTGTCTAAATATAATTTTGTCTATTTAAGTAAAGTTGAAATGCATCGGTAAGTGTTAAATAATTTTCTGTTAGATGGTGCAAAAAATTTAAATATTTCATATACGGATTTGCTTACAACAAAGACGAAACGCAGACTTTTTGTAACATTTATTTTTATTTTTGTCCCTGTCCTAATAACCGTCGAACGTGATGTGTATTTTAAGCTTTAACTATTTTCTTTATGCACTTGAAATGATCCATTACAGGCTTTTTTTTATGATTCAGGATATCAGAATATTTTAAATTTCTATATACTTCCTGAGAATGAACAGGAAGGAACGATGCAATTGGTTTGCAAGAAGTTGTATTATAGGGTTCGTATCCCCCCACCCTCTCCCTACGCGAAATATATTTAATTCATATTTATTAAAATGTCATTTATATATTAAATATTTTTTTAGATGACTTACAAAATGAAAATATTTCACAATCTAAAGATGCACTTCTACGGATTTCCTGACAATGAAACCGACGAGATGATGGAAGTCCTTGTATCAAATGGTGGAAAGGGGGTAGACGTTAATGACCCTAATTTGACGCACGTGGTAAGTTTTGGCTAAGTATTTAACTCTGATCTTTGTATTTGAAAGTCAGTCAATTCAAAGTAATAGCATTTTATGCTTTGATTGATCCTAATGGCGGTATTGAACAGACGGTGCTGTCATTAAATGATGGTGTTGAGGACTGCCTGGTTAAATAATATCCTAGAGTTTTTTTTTTATAACCCAGAATCTGTCGCTCTTGTGCCTCCAAGATTTGAAAATGCCGCTAAAACTTTTTTCTAAAAGGCCTACAGTTTTTTTTTTTTTTTCTTTTTTAGGAAAAATTTTATCCACTACAATCTTCTAATGCTTGTTTTATTCATTTTTATTCAGCAATAATAACTTTATGCCAAAATAACTTTGTTTTTTTTTTCTTGAAGTGCAAAAAGACTAAAAAATTATGCAAAATATTATGCATGACTATGTGCGTTAGAAATACTCGATCACTTAGTTTGAATTGTATTGAAAAAGTTGCTTATCAATATCTTTCTTACCTAAGAAAAACACATAAAGGTTCAACTTGGAGTGAAAAGATAGAGAAAAACGAAAGAATAAATAAGCGTACAGAAAAACTATACAAAAGAATAACACGTCACTGCTATTTTCAAGGCCGTATCTGACGTTTTCAAATTCCTGAAATAATTGCCAAAAATCGTTTGCTGGTTGCATTCAACGGTTGGAGAATGACATAACAAAGAATAACACGTCAATGCTATCTTCAAGGCCGTATCAAGGCCTGAAACAATTGCCAAAAACCGGTTGCTGGTTGCATTCAACGGTAGGATGGATTAGGAAATGTTTCTTCAATTTTGCTTAAATCCTTCGGATTTACATTACCTTGCTGTTTCTTCCTTTAACAATAGCTTAACAAATGGTTACTACCGAAAACTGTGTCCGAAAAGGGCGGTTTCCCCTATACCACAAAAACCTAAGGTGAAAAGAAACTGGAGATTTAAACGACAATATTGGTATTTAATAAATAAGGAGTAGTTAGTGATAATGCCTCTTTTGTAAATAAATATTGAGAGTGATCATTTTCATAAAAATTTTTAGTTGTTACTCCTTTCCATAAAAGTGTTTAATTGTCCTTTTCTTAGGAGCCCATATTCTAAGCTGTACACTATCTTAGAAAGATTTTTTTTTCAATAAAAGTTGTTACTCATTTCTAGAAAAGCTGCTACTCACTTTCGTAAAATGGTTTGATTGTTACCTAATTCAGGAGTCCATGTACTAAGCTGCACCCTACATTAAGAATCATTTTTTTTTTTTTTTCAAAAAAAGTTGTTAGTTGTTATTCATTTCCATAAAATTTGTTAGTTGTCAATTGTAGCTGTAGTTCATCTTTATGGCACTATAACTAACTTTTGCAATAATAAAATATTAATTTACTTTTAACCTACCATAAAATACAAATTGGTTTTTTCAATTACCTCAAATGTGTGAAAACGTCGGATACGCCCTTTAGGTGGAACAGCGAAGAACATACATATAATCTACTAATGCATCGTAAAATAGAGGCTATTTGACTCATTTAGATTAGATAGGAATGGACCCCGACTCTGCTAGTGGCTCATTTAACCCATTTAAGTTTCTCAGTTAGATGGGTGAGGAGGTAATCGCCCTAGTCGATTTCACACGACCTCCTATTAAAAGACCAAGGTTCTTAATTCAAGTAGATAATAGAATATTCAGATTTCCCTAGTTTTACACACTCAACATTACCTATAGGTTAACTGATAGCAAGAACCTCGTAACTTCTGACCTATTTTTGCATGTTTCTGGATTATGTAAAATGCTATCGAAAAAATTTCTGAAATAGCCAAAATGACTTCAATTAGCAGGGATCAGGAGAGGTTCGCCCCCTAGATTTCGAAAATACCTTTCTTGGTCGTATTTTCGTTGGAATTGATATTTCGATGTTTTCTTTGAAGAAATTGGAAAACACCAATTTATTACTCCCTCCTAGCCCCCAAATTATGAAAACAAATTTGCTGAAAATACACTTAGCACATAAAATGTCCGTCAATAGAGGCTTAAATTTAAAATAGATTGAATCAATTGAGCTCGTAAAGGTTTAATCCTTTAAAAATAAAAAATAAAACTAACTTTAACCTTTTTTAGGAGGGGGGGGGGTAAGCACGCTATTGCTATACAATTGAAGGGGTCGCAGATCTAAGGATGTGAGGGGTATTCTGTCATGAAAATAGAGGAAATCAACATTCATTGGAATAAAGAATATTTTAATAATTTTTGCTTGAAAGGTGCCTTGCATAATTATATGTAATACAAACCGCGGTCCAGCTTATTTTCCCCTAGAAAATTTACCATACATGTAAAATTGAGCAGCCACAAAGAAAATATGACAAAAAAATAAGAACAAAGAAAATTTAGAATAATCTACCTATAGTCCAAATATAGGCATAATTTGTGGTGTAGAATAGCATATAGTATTTATTTTTACATTTTGTTTTATTTCTTTTTTCGTGTTTCTGCAGAAATTTTCTTCCCTGATCAGTTTGAAACTTACAGCCTTAAGTCCTTGGGCCAAAGGAACAAATATAAAAAAAAATATTAAAGGGTTGGTCCCTCTTCTTGCTAAAAAAAAAAAAGATTCAATTTTTTCGACTGGCCTGAATCGTGCATGACACCTTGGGTTAATAGAACCCCAATGCCCACACTAAATACATATTTTCAAACACTCGCACAACTGGAAAGATCAAACGAAATGTACAATTGAGTCAAAAGCACGAGATCGTCGGCTGCAAGAAGGAAGATTTATTCACTACTATCTGTATCGATGAGTAAAAAAAAAATAAATAAATAATACATTATGCCCACATCGCTCTTAATACATGACGTCATATTCAATATAAATATATGCGGCTCAGAGAAAAAGTACCATTATATTGTGGCTCAAAGAGAAAGTATCACTAATGTCAAAGAGAAATTATCCTATAATGTCACCAAAAAAGGAACACCAGGAGGAAACACCAGAGGAACGCAAAACTAGGGTTGCGGCTCAAAGAGAAAGGGCCAGATTAGGAATGTCCAATTTAAGTCAACGAAGGTGTATCGGGGAACCGCCAGAGCAACAAGAAACCAGACTTGCGACTTAACATAAACGAAGGCCTATCGAGGAACCACCAGAGCAACGCTAAACCAGGCTTGCGGCTTTACCTCAACGAAGGCCTATCGAGGAACCACCAGAGCAACGCGAAACCAGGCTTGTGGCTTTACGTCAACGAAGGCGTGTCGAAGAACCACCAGAGCAACGCGAAACTAGGCTTGCAGCTGACAGAGTTAGTAAAAAGAAAGCCGTGTCGATGCATTACAAAAGCAACGACGTGTGTAATCGTATGGCATTCAAGTACTGCGCTTCTGATGATTATAGCTTGAGTCGAGATGTTCAAATCGGGACTATGTCTGAAATTTGTCCCTATTGCAAGGCATTGAAGTTTAATGGTGAAACAATGAGAATGTGTTTTGCTTCAGGAAAAGTTAAGCTTCCTCAACTGGGTGCACCACCAGAGCCATCGAATACTTTGCTTACTGGAAATACGTCTGAATCGAATCGTTTTTATCAAACATCAGGAAATATAACTCATGTTTCCAAATAACGTCGTTTGGTGCCCAAATTGAAGATCAAGGTCATTTTATGCCTACTTTCAAAGTAAAAGGGCAAATCTATCTTAGAATATGATAGATATTCTCTTGTACCCTCTTATATCTTTATACTCTCTTATACCTCATATTATAAAATATGATCTCTTCTACCATTCTCAGGTGAGCATTACAAATTTTTGCAACTGTACTTCATCAGTGATAGCAATGCTGAATTGGATGCACTTTGCGGAATTTCTCCCGGCGCTGAAAGGACTATCGTTTTCCAGTTGTAACATCTTTTCCACAATATTAATAATTTAGTGCGTCCGTTCAAATCGGCAATCGACTTGATGCCTACTGATACGCATAAAATTGTTATTTCCGCTGACAAAATGCCTACTGCTGAACATGTGCTTAGATACAATGCTCCAACTATCAACGAAATGGCAATCGTTATGGTTGGTGATCAGTTCTTACCTCGAGATATCATTCTTTATAGATGAAACAGTCAGTTGACAAGAATTGCTAGAAAAATGCGGTATAGATCTTAATACGGTTTTTTTTTTCTGTGGACAATTATACGTTGCATGTTCTAGAGTCGGTAAATCGGACAATCGGTTTAGATACACAGACAATGAGACAGCGAAGAATGTTGTATGTCCACAATTTTTACGCAGTTAAAAATTAGCACCTTGCATACGTGTTGCTTTAGGGGGGGTTAGGCTTGCGGCTCAGAGAGAAATTACCAAAAGAAAGAGTGTCGATGTATTACAAGAGCAACGCGAAACCTGGCTTGCGGCTAAAAGAGAAACTAAAAAAAGAATGCGTGTCGAGGAATTACCAGAATATATCAGAGGAATTACCAGTTGTATATTCGCAAGTTTTACGCAGTTAAAAATTAGCACCTTGCAAACGTGTTGCTGGGGCACGCTCCGGAAAAAAACCTAAAAAATAAAGAAGAAAAATAAAATAAAATAAAAAAAACTTAAAAAAAAACTAAAAAGGTAAACAACTAAAAAAACTAAAAAGAAAAAAACAAAAAAACTAAAATAAACAAAAAACTAAAAAAGAAAAAATTAAAATTGAAAAACAAGGGATTACAAGAATTCAAAAACCTTAAAAAAGAAAATCAAAGCTTAGTAGATATCATTGTTAGAAATTGGACTTGCTTTAATAACCAAATATCTTTGAAAAAACTGCAATAGAACACAAGGGACAATGAGAATCCATATATAGAAGCCTGCCGCGTGCCACCAGCTAGTTGTTATTTTCAATGTAGCTATGTCTCTAAAAGAACTTGAAAGACTATTAAAACACATCTTGATGCATATCTTTATATCTTGATACATATATTGATACATCTCCTTTTTTTTTCGATAAAATCGAAGGTAAAGAGTCTCATCTTCCAGGCAGCGTTTTTATTCTGCTGCTTTTCTCGGATGTTAAAAAAAGACATTTAGTCCTAGGGGGGGAAAAGCCTTGTATTTGTGGCCAAGGTAGCCCAGATCGGGACCACTGCCTTAGAACGATGTGTGGCAGTTCCAGAAAGATTTCTTCGTTTAGAGTTCAGAAAATAAGTGGGTTTCCCACCTGAAAATATTAGATTTTAGTCTCTGATTAACTTCTTGTCAGGGCTGCCACTTGCCAAGGGTAGTACTCCCATTGCACTTCCTGGCTGAAGGAAGAAGAAACGGAGATCAGCACCGCCTATTCGAAGAACCCTAGATACAGAACATGATAAGTAAGTTACTACTACTACTAACAAAAACTTACTGCAGCACCAAGCTGCCTTAGACCAACACATCTACGCACGCTCCTCCTTCATTTCAATCTATTCAAAGCCTCCCTATTTACATTTTTCCAAGAAGTTCCTATTTCTTTTAAATCTTCCCTTATGACATCGATCCACGCATTCTGGGACGAGCTGTTCTTTGTTTGGCCATAGACGGTTGTCAATAAGGACAGTCTTTGGTAATATGTCGTCCTTTATCCGCAGAACCTGTACCAGCCATCTCATCTTTTCTCTCATTATAACCCTAGAAAGCGGGATTGAACCACAATTTTCGTGCAGTTATAATAATTTATACTTTACACGCTCCTCCTTCATTTCAATCTATTCAAAGCCTCCCTATTTACATTTTTCCAAGAAGTTCGTATTTCTTTTAAATCTTCCCTTATGACATCGATCCACGCATTCTGGGACGAGCTGTTCTTTGTTTAGCCTTAGACGGTTGTCAATAAGGACAGTCTTTGGTAATCTGTCGTCCTTTATCCGCAGAACCTGTACCAGCCATCTCATCTTATCTCTCATTATAACGCTAGAAAGCGGGATTGAACCACAATTTTCGTGCAGTTATAATAATTTATAAGTAAGTGAAAAGGTCAGTAATTAAAAGGGGGTGGCTATATAAAATAGCTATAGCAAAAATAACAGTCTATCAATTCGAACTTTTTTTACGGTGTTTTACGTAAGTTTAAGGATACCAAGGGAACCAACAGAGAAATAGTATAAAACGTTCTCATGGTAATAACTGATGTTCGATATTTTCAAAGGGAGTTCCTAATGTTGGATATTTAGGATTATAAGTTTTAAATCAATAATTGTGGATTTATACATCGAATATCGAATGTAGATTTATGCATCGAATATTGAACGTGGAATTAATCATCGAACTTACCTGAAGTATGAATGCAGGAGCTTCACAAATTCTTGACAAATGGCTGCACAAATTCTTCAGGGAATGCTAAGAGGTTTCCATGGGTGGAAAGACATAAGGCCCTCCTGGCGTTTGCTCATATTTAGCTCCAAATTGGTGAGACGTCTCCTTTGTTGGTGAGACGTCTTGCAACGTCTAAATTTATACATTTTCCTCTTTAATTCGCTCCCTCGGCCAGGTGGTTATAGGGGTGAAAAACAATTGTTTTAAATTGGCTTATTTGATGGAGGGGGATTGCGAGTCCTCCCCTCCTACCACTTCAAGGCTTTCAGGAGAATGCTAATATTTACATATAAATTTGCGGTGCAACTAAAAACGGGACCGAAGTTCATCAGCCCATTTATTTTCTTTTAATAAATTATCTATATGATTTATTTCTTTTTTCCTTTTTTTCATACGAATGTGCCATTTTTCTTCAGTATATTGATTTTGTGTTTATCTTGTTGCAGATCAAAGCACCTCAATCTAAACTTATTTCTCTTCTGTTTATTAATTTTATGTTTATTTTGTTGCAGATCTAACCACCTTAATCTATTCTTATTTTTTTTTCTCTTTTGCTTATTGATTTGATGTTTATCTTGTCGCAGATCGAAGAACCTCAATTTTTTTTCTCTCTTCTCTTAATTGATTTTATGTTTATCTTGTTACAGATCAAAGCACTTCAATTAAATTTCTGTTTTCTCTTCTGTTGATTAATTTGATGTTTATCTTGTTGCAGATCCAAGAACCTCAATTTGTTTTTCTCTATTCTGTTTATTGATTTTATGTTTGTCTTGTTGCAGGTCAAAGCACCTCAATGTTTTTTTTTTATCTCTTCTGTTAAATGATTTTATGTTTATCTTGTTACAGGTTGTTGCAAAAAACTCAAAAGTACCGCAAAGTCTACCATCTAACGTGAAGAAGGTGAAAATGGAATGGTTCTGGGCGTCAATTCAAATGGAATATTGTGCTGACCCGAAAACATTTGTCTATGAAGAGGTTCCTATTTTCTTTCTTTTTCTATTTCCTACCTCCAGTAAAATCGGTTTGCGATACCATGAGACCACGCCTTAACTTCTTTCAAAACAACCAGTATCCGTTGTATTCGCTCTTATCGTGTAATCACCGCCGTAAGATTTGATTCTTTCTTTCTTTTTATGTGTATTTTTTTTCACCTTTCAGCAAGTCGGTTTGTGTTACCACGAGAATATTCCTCAGTCTCCTTCAAAACGAATAATAGACGCTTTTTTTACACCGGGTAAGTTTTATTTGACCTGGTAATCCACGCAGTAAAATTTGACCCTAGTCCTTCTTCTTCCTTCTTCCAGTAAACTTGAAAAACTACTTCGCCTGCTGACCAGTGATCAGCGTAGCGCAGGCACCCATCTCCTGATTCACTGACTTAGGCCGGGAGTGCAATTTTTGGTTGGGGGCAAATCATCCGACACTTCCCATATTTTTCTACAGATTTCTCTTGGTACCCATTTGGAGCTTGGTCGACTCTGGCTGAGCTTACAGAGTCACATCGCTGACCCTCGTTCTCAAACCAAATAACCAGCAACATCAAGACTCGAACCTCTGTCATCACTGACAAAGGATATCATGTCTAGCGCGCTAACCACTCGGCTGGGACGGCACAGCCAGCTTCCAGTAAAGCCGGTTGGTAATACCACGGGTCACACCCTAATCTCCTTTGAAACAACCAATAGCCAGTTTATTTGGCGAAATCGGCTACTCCACAATGTAACATTCTATTCTTTTGTTTTTCGTTCTACTTCCACTAAATTTGTTTCGTCATATAACGAGACCACGCCTTAATCTCTTTCAGGATAACCAAAATTCATATAAGTTGCTCTAATTAGGTAATCATAGCAGTAAGATTCGATAAGTTCTTTTTCTATTCCTACTCCCAGTATAGTCCGTTTTTGATATTATGAGGCCACACCTTAATCTCTTTTAAAGCAATTAATGGTCATATTATTGGCATCGATTTAGTGGTTTACTACTTCAAAAGGAAACATTGTAATAAAATAAATATTAACATTAGATTCCTTATTTTATGCTCTTTTCAAATATATTCGCGTTTGTGACAATGCCCTTCCCTCTGATGGTCCCACATATAGCCCAAATTCTCCGTTCTTTTGTATCTCGTGACACGCCATCTATCTTTACCGGTTTTTGCATTCTTGGCTCGATAAAATCCAGTTTCGCTTGAGATTTTGTCTCCTTTCACTCTAAAATCTAAAACCTACTGCGTCATTAGTGCTTTACTGAAAACTATATGTGTCTTGAACAGTCTTGAAAAGTACAACTGAAATCGAACTGAATGTTTGATATATAATACTATTAATCGTTGAAAGATCACCAGTTCAAGATTTTATTTCACTGTAATTTTATTTTCGTTTTCAATGCTGCAATAACTGGAAAAAGAAAATATTTGTAATTTAAGTCGTTTTTAGTGAACCACCAACGACTTGTAGGCTTTAGTATTTTACAGTTAGGGAAGGGGGCAGTACCGAAGCTCTTGTTTATAGTGAAGCTATATTTGTCTTGAACCATCTTGGAAAGAGCTAATAAAATTAAACTAAATATTTGATATATAGTGATACTAATTGCTGAAATTTTATCTGTTTAGAATTTAATTCTACTGCAATTTTTATGTTTATTTTCAATGTTGTAATAAGTACAAAAGAAAATATTTGTAATATAATTTGTTTTCAGTAAAGTGCCAATGACGCAGTAGGTTTTAGATTTTACGGTGAAAGAAAGAGGCAGACCCAAACTCTTTTTGTTTTTTGTTCGTTTCAAGCTGGATTTGCCTACTCAATTTAAGTTTCACTCCTTTTCAGATTTACTCATTTATATTAGTAACTTTATTTGTTTGTTTGCTATGATTGTTTATTTAATGTCTGTTCGTTTTGGGTTTCATTTATGCCTCAATCGCAAAATATTTTTGTTCATTTTAAGCTTGATTTGCAAATTCAGCTTAAGCATTACTCGTTCTGAGATTTATTTATTCATTTTATATTAGTACCTGCTGCGTGTTTTTTTGCTATGATTGTTTATTTAATTTCTGTTCGTTTTTGGTTTCATTTATTCTTTAATAGTAAGTTCTGGCTGTTTTGAGTTTGAGTTAAAGTAGGTTTCTTTTTCTTCTGATCTTAAGTTTAATGTGGCATTTACTTTTCTTTAGAAAACTTCTTTTTTGGCAATTTTTTAAATTAATTTCTGTTCGTTTTTGATTGCCAAAATTTAAAGTTTTTCAAAATTTCTTATTTCAAAATATATTTTTTTCGAAAATAAATTAACAGTTTTGGTAAGAACTAATACATTAAACTGAATATTGGATATAAGATGATATTAATTGCTGAACGCTCACCAGCTTAAAATTTAGTTTCGCCCAGGCCGGATTTAAAGCTTTGACGCCTCTAGGCCCAAGCGTTTTTGCCGCTCCGTTTTTGCAAGACTTTCGGGGAAATCCCCACTACTTCGGGAATAGTGAACGCCGCAGGGCCTAGTGGGCCTATTGGTAAATTCTGGTTTCACTAAAATTCTCATTTTATTTTCAATGTTATATTTAGGACAAAAGAAAACATTTGTAATACAATTCCTTTTAGTAAAGCGCCAAATACGCAATAGGCCTTATACTTTTACTGTTGGAGAAACGGGCAGTAACCTTGCTCTTGTTTGTAGTGAAGACACCATTCATTAGAAGTACATAACCCCTACTCCCTAAAGACAACTGCAGTCTAACAACCAATCCTTAATCCAATTCTCACTTGTCTTTGAATTCTGTTCTCCCAATTATTATAATAAAAAAAGGTAAACTAATTTTGCAGAACTTTGTAGCCACTTAAGTAAGAGAATGATATTTCTAAGTAACAAAATTGGCTATTTAAGTAAGAGAATGATACTTTTACCGTTTAGGAAACGGACAGTATCCGTACTCTTGTTTGTGGTTAAGACACGATTCATTAGAAGTACACCTCAATTCTTTCAGAAAGAATTGGGGAAAAAACTTTCGGAATTTTTTTTTTAATTCATTTTTGTTTGTTTTTTGATTACAAAAAGTTTCAAGTTTTTAAAGCACTCCTTATTTCAAAATAAGATATTTTTTTTTCAACATCCAACTTTCCTCAAAGTATCAAAGTAACAATATCAAAGTATCAAAGTAAAGAAAGGATCAAAGTTAACAAGGTATCAAAGTAAACAAAGCATCAAAGTAACAATAAGCAACTGGCACACCTTAAAGCCCTCGCACCGTAAGTCGAAACTACCATTTAAATCACTAATTCTAAGTATGAAAGTAAACAAAGCATCAAAGTAACAATAAGCAACTGGCACACCTTAAAGCCCTCGCACCGTAAGTCGAAACTACCATTTAAATCACTAATTCTAAGTATGAAAGTAAACAAAGTATCAAAGTAACAATAATTAAGTTCTGTAACTCAGAGTCATTTCCCCGGGGCTAGGGGGAGATCAACCCCGGAAGCATAGTTATTTGGTCTTTGGACTATTTTGAACAAAATGGCTATCTCCAAATTTTGACCAGATGCCCTTTAGGAAATTGGGGCGTGGGGTAGTCAACCAGTGATCACTTTTGACTCTTAAAAAGCGCTATAAGTTTCAATTTCCGATCGAATGAGCCCCATTCCACAGAACCTTCTATTCTAATAATGGGCAACATACATAAGTTACAATCCTTGCTGCGGTGGATAGGGAAGATTTTTTCATCCCCTAAGTTATAGCAATTTGAATTTTGGACTATTTTCAACAAAATGACTATTTGGAAATCTTGATAAGATGTATTTAGATAAAAAAGGCATAAGGGAGGGATGGGGGGCTTGTTACTTTTTGATCACTTTTGATTCTTAAGAACTTACAACTTGCATAAGTTACGATTCTTATCCCGGGTGCTATGGAGGATTTCTTTACCCCTAATTTATTGTAATTTTAATTTTGGACTATTTTGAACAAAATGGGTATCTCGCAATTTGTATTGGATGCATTTGGGGAAAAGGCCTGGGTGGGGGGGGGGGTATATACCCTCCGATCACTTTTCATGACTCTTAAAACCGTAACTAGAACTTTCAATTTTCAATCAAACGAGCCATCTCCGAAGTTTATACGACCACCCCTTACTTAAACCTTATATGCCCTCGGGGCATAGCTTACAACACTTGCCCCTTGGCTCTGTGGGGATGTGTTGACCCTGGAGTTTTGCTAGTTGATCTTTAAACTATTTTGAACAAAACACCTATATCAAAATTTTGATTGGATGCATTTGGGGAAAAAGGACCTTAGGGGGGGGGGCTAGTTGCTCTCTGATCACTTTTGACTCTTGAAAAGGGCACTAGAAATTCGGATTTACAATCGAATAAGTCCCCTCCGAAGTTTATGCGACCATCCTTAAAAGCCTTCTATAAAAATCTTATATGCCCCCAGGGCAAGTTTTACAAAACTTACCCCTGGATATATGGGGGGCTGTTTTATCCCTGGAGTTTCTGTTATATAATATTTGGTCTATTTTGAACAAAATGGCTGTATAAAAAATTCGATTGGACGCTTTTGGAGAAAAGAAGGTTGGGAGGGAGGGGGGCTGATCGCCATCAGATCACTTTTGAATCTTATAAGGTAAATTTAAACTTTCGATTTCTAATCCTTTGAGTCCCCTCAAAAGTTTATGAGACCACCTCTTCCATAAAAAGCTTATATGCCCCGCGAAATACTTTTACACCCTTCCTGCGGCTCCGGGGGGGGGCGTATGTTGAGAACGAAGTTTTTGTTATCTTATCGTTGGACTATTTGAAACAAACTATCTCAAAATATGAGAAATAGAATCTGACTTGAGTTGAATTTTGCTCTAGCAGCTTGATCTCATATTTTCTCCGTGTGTGTTGGCAAAACACCTAGCTATATAGAAAATTACGCAAACACTCTAATAATTATGGCATTTCGGGGAAAATTCATTGGCCCAGGTCTGATAGGAGTTTAAATCCGCTCTGGTAGTCGATTTTTTCTAAGAGCATGGGGCCAAACACGAAAAAGGCCCGTTATTTCAATTTCCTTTGGCTGAAATATTTTCTCCTAGTTTTTATATTTTTGCTGCAGCATGGGTATTGTTTGTACTGTTTTGTGCCACGAAAAAATAGTAGTTATGTAAACTTGGGTCAGAAATTTGTAAATTTCATGCTTAAAGACTTAATTTCAGGAAATGGATAAAGAGCTTGTTCAGTCACCTCAGACACCAGTGGGAATCCTGGGCAAAAATCGAAAGAGATTATTTCGTGAGACTTCTCCAGTTTTGGCATCTCCATCAAAGAGAAGAAGTTCTGTATCCGAATCTTGTGAACATGTCCCAGACGGCATTGTCGATGATGGTAAGTCTGTTCAACAAGACATAAATAATTGCAACCATGATTGACTGCCAGTGTTGCCACCATTTTTTGTATTTTAAAATCGGCCGAAAGTCTGGTTTTTTATTCTTTGAAACGGGTTATCCCATTACTTTAAATTTAAATTATTAATATTTAATTAATTTATATTTGAGTTTCATCTCTTTGCTTAATTAATTTTTCTGTCTTAATTTTTTTGCATGCTGACCAATAGCCTGCATGGCGCCGGTACTGATCTCCTATTTCACTGCTTCGACCGGGAGTGCAGTGCATGGTTGGCAAATCATCTGACACTTCCCGAGTTTTTCTCAGATTTTTTAGGTACCCGTTTGGAGCTAGGTCAACTCTGGCTAAGGTTACAGAGTAGCACCGCTGATCCACGTACCGACCCAAATAACCAGCGACACCAGGAATCGAATTCTGTCCTCACGGACAAATCAAGTCTAGCGCTAATCACTAGGCTTGGACGGCTTATTTTCCCTTATAAACTTGGAATTATTGCGGTGTCTTTAATAGTAATATTATAAAACATTCTCGATATTGGTATTTTTGCTGACTCAGCTCCCAACCCTGTAAAGAGCGAAAAACCATGTTTACTTGGAATTTAGCATGATGTCGTGACGTCACATAGATAAGAATATCCACAAAATGCTTTTTTTTGGGGGGGGGGATTGTATCTTACTTTTGCAGAAACAATTTCGACTCTAAAAAAAGAACCTTCAATTTCCAATCGAATTAGCTCCCTCTTAAGTTTTTTATAACCCCTTCCTTGGGGGGTACTTTGATTAGTTTGCTTTGTTTGTCTAGTGCAGTTTGACTTTATCAAGGGGATCGGCAACCTTTTCGGCCGTGAGACAAAATCTGCCAAAACGAGTTTTAAAGTATGTTTAAAGGCATGAAAAGTATAAAAGCATTTAAATAGTAAAATTCCGTTTTAGTCGGCAGTGTTTCCTTTTGCAAACACAATTTCAATCACTATAATCCATCAAGTGTATGTTAATTACGCCGCTAATCATTTTTGACCTTTCTTGACCCGTCAATAATCATAATTTTCGATGCAATGCTGAACTGTAACGGCATTTATTTGATTCTTCCAGTTTGATTTTTAATTGCCAAGTCATTAAATAAGTGATTGGAACAATTTATGAATACGATTTTTTTTTTTTACTTGCCGTTTGTAAATGGTTTTCCGTTCGTACCAATGCTAAGAGCTCCAACAAAGCTGGCAGATACAGTGTGATACATATAGATGTAGCTGCAACAAACTGACAGATGTAGGGTGATAGCTCATATATTTAGACATAGCTGCAACAAAGCTGGTAGATGTGGTGTCATAGCTGAGATATACATATGTAGCTCAAATAAAGCTGGCAGATGTTTCGTGATAGCTGGGATATGTAGATATAGTTGTAGCAAAGCTGGTACATGAACTGCTATAGGTGAGATGTGTAGATATAGTATATAGCTGAGATATGTAGATTTAGCTTTTACAAAGCTGGCAGATAGTATGATAGCTTGGATAATTTGTTTTAGTTTCAACAAAGCTACCAGGCATAGCGTAATAGGTGAAATATAGCTGCAATAAAGCTGGCAGATGTAGCGTGATAGCTTAGATATGTAGTTATAGCTGTAATAAAGCTGGCAGGTGTTGTGTGGTAGTTGAGGTATGTAGATATAGCTGTAACAAAGATGGTAGATGGAGTGCTATAGGTGAGATATGTAGATGTAGTATATAGGTGAGATATTTAGATTTAGCTGCAACAAAGCTGGCAGATACTGTGATAGCTGAGACAAGCTGTTTTAGCTTCAATAAAGCTAGCAGATGTTGCGTAATAGCTGAGATATATAACTGCAATAAAGCTGGCAGATCTAGCGTGAGAGCTTCATAGTTGGTAAAAAAAAAAATAACTCTAAGAATGTATTTTGTTTCCAAAATTTTGTTTTCACATAGATCTATTCCCACTTGGGGAGTGCCGCCCCTTGAGGGAATTATAGCCTAGTAAACGACACAGCATTATCATGAGATTATGATTAATAGATAATTCTTCTGGGCTTGGTCTTTTTTGACGGGCGTTTTCGGACTGAAATACCTCTTCCTAGCTAATTTATCTACTATGAGTTGCCTCGCCGTAGTAGAATGATATTTGTAGGCATGGATATATAACATGTTGGAGGTAATAGGCTTGACTCTCTGTGTAGCCTTTCCACCTTGTTGATAGATGAGCATCGCCAAGTGCTAAAAACCGTGTTGTGACCAAGATGGGCCTAGGATTGCACAAAGCCTCCATTCATACTGGAGGTCCCAGGCATTTCTTGCCGTCCAGTTCTAGGCCGTGTTAAGCGCTTCGGTGTAGACTTGAGAAGATATGTTGGTCCCCGTCCTGCACTGGTATCCATAATCATTGCTATTCCTGATGCCAAAATAATTTCAATGATTTAAAGAACATGAAAATTTGAACTCAGAATGTTACGACGTTAACAAATGACTATCGTATCGACATTTTGACTGACGAATTCAGACGATTCGAACTGGACTTGTTAGGAGTTTCAGAAGCTCACATCTCAGGGGTAGGAAGAATGAAATTAAGTGATATACAATTTGTTTACTCAGGCAGGAAAGATGGGGTACATGGACAGGGAGTAGGGCTCATGATGAACAAGGAAGCTGCTAAGTCTTCATGGGCTGGGAAGGTATTAACAATAGAATACAAATTGCTCATTTGATGACTAAAAAGTTTGGGATATCAGCTATAGTAGTATATATCCCTGTTGAATCAACTGATGGAGATACTAGTGACTAAGATGAATTTTATTTAAAGAAACAGGAGCAAATAAACAGGGTCCTAGGTCGAAACTGGACAACCATTTACAGGACACTATTGTAGGTGAGCTGGTTGAGCTTGCGTTAGATGTTCAGAAATGAACCTTGGCAGAAAAGACAAGGGTTCCATCGAAGGGTGCAAAGGAATTTCAAGGCAGCTGCCGAGCACTTGATCAAAAAATTGCTCCATCTCTTATAATAGCCTTTTCCAAGTACTTAGGTGCCTGGATCCCACGTAGGAGTGTCGACGATGTTAGAAGTGAGTGGATATTACTAGAATCCGAGAATTCAGTAGAATCAACACATATGACCATTACTGGAAATTAAATCTTCTCAATGATCAATGTTTTTGGTGGGTAAAAGTGTATGTTTTTGTCGAAGCTTGTAAAAGCTGAGTTGGCATTATCGCATGGCAGTGCTGATGTAGAGAGGGGTTTCTTGCTCTCAGAGAGACTTCTTTTTATCAGAAAGAGCCTCCGTGCTAGAAAAGTCCTAAATGCAAAGCTTGTGTGTGATTCACGAATTGAACATATGGAGGCAAAGCAGAAAGGTTTCCAATTTCAAAAGAATTTTGACTGTGGCTAGGTCGGCCTGGTCAAAATATTAAGACTATGGGGATAGCAGGGCAAAAGAACAGGCTGCTGACCGAAGCATTCGAGATTAAGAACATCTGTAGCAAAAAAAACTGCTAGGTATACTTGAGGAATCATTGCAAGAAAAACAGGCATCTGAAAAACAAAAACGAGCAATTGTTGAAGCCCTATTGAAAGAGGCCACTGATCGCTTACAGAGCGGTGACTTCAAATGATTCAGTGGATATCACTCTGTTCAATTCCTTACTAGAGAGGGCCATCAAAACGCGAGAAGACGAAAAAACATCAACAGGTGAAAAACAGTGGGTGGCAAAGGACATACAAAATAGGAAGTGTGACATGATAAGCAATTTTACTAATCTCTCGAAGAAGTTGAAGAAGTGAATGAGTTAACTTGCGGGCTGAAGTCTTATGGATTGCTTTTACTTGTTACTAGTCTTGAAGTTGCTTTTCTATTTTTGTTCTAAATAATTGAAAGTTAAAAGAAATGAAAAACAAAGACAACTGCCCATATCTAGGGATAATGGGTTCCTTCCGGGGTTCATCAATATGATGATTCTTAGGGTCACTTAGCCACCGTTTCTGATTCATGAGCAAAGGAATGTTTTGACCGTCAATGACAGTCAAAATTCCTTCTCACTTTAGGCCCTATTGGTCCCTTTTTCCACCTCTAAAGTCTTTTGACTGGTCACCAAGTCCTTTTTCTAATGAGCAGGAATCATTTCGAGCC
Organism: Artemia franciscana; assembly: GCF_032884065.1. Classification (NCBI taxonomy): domain Eukaryota; kingdom Metazoa; phylum Arthropoda; class Branchiopoda; order Anostraca; family Artemiidae; genus Artemia; species Artemia franciscana. Next base: position 1,435,126 of record NC_088866.1, read on the forward strand.
CTGTGTGTAATAGCTGAGATATATAGATGTTGCTGTAACACAAATGGTAGATGGATTGCTATAGGTGGGATATAGTATGTAGCTTATAGTAGATGTAGTATATAGCTTAGATATGTAGATCTAGTTGCAACAAAGCTGACAAACAGTTTAATAGCTGAGATATATTGTTTGGCTTTAACAAAGCTAGCAAATGTAGTGTAATAGCTGAGATATGTAATAGCTGCGGCAAAGCTGGCAGATGTAGGGTTATGTAGCTGCAATAAAGCTGGCAGATATAGCGCGAGAGCTCCATAGTTTGTATATAAAAAAAACCTCTAACAATGTATTTGGTTTCCAAAATTTAATACACGTTCAGCAATATATGCACATTTATGTTAATTTATTATTTCATTCTTATTTTGATATTTTGGATATGTTCATATTTTTCTATCTACCCATATTGAAATTACTTTTTTTTTGCTTGTACATGGTTGAAATATTTTATTTATAGTAATAACTGCGTAGTAATTATATACCTGCCTCACTATCTTTCTGCTGCTACCACTGAGAGAGTGACACACTCCGCGCGCCTGATAATTTAAAATTTTTGTTCGGAAAATATTGCTTTATTTCGCCTATTATTGTTACCGCAATTTTGTTATCGAACTAAAATGTTACTCTTAACATCTGTTTTCTAAACATTTTTTCTTATGTATTTTTTAGCTTGTTTTTATGTTTTAATTTTTTTAACTATAGTGGGTAGCTTGAAATTAATATATGGGTGAATCGGGGACCCGTGGGTCCTTGTGGGAGTCGGCTAGGCCCAATAAGTTCGAAATAGTTTGGCCGCACAAATAAAAAAAAGTTTATAATGAACGAGATAGGGCGATTCTTTAAGGTATTGTATGGTCTTAAAATCCCCCTTAGCCCATTCTTAGCCCTTTTTACGAACCGACTGAGAAAATTGCCATTTTCTGGTCTTCTAGAATTTTTACAATTTCCATTATTTTCTAGACTAGTCCCCATTGTTTGTTGTTGTGCTATTGGTATATATGATGTGTTGATATTTTTGTTATTCTATTATTTTGAAAGATAAAATTTATTACTCTAAAATGCATGTGAATCATGGCTAGAAATCAGGGGTGGGGGATCCAGATGGAGTATTCTGATAAATACTTAGACTTGAGCGTTAATATAAACGGTAACTTATTTATAATGAATAGCCTACGGATAGCCTCTGCGTATTTATAAAAAAAAGTTGATTGTCCTTTTTGATAAAAATTTTCTCTTTATTGGCAGTCGTCACATATGAGACATAAACTACGATTTTAAACAAAAAAAAAAAAAAAAAAAAAAACGTGTCGTTTAGACCGATATGATTCTAATGCCGACCTAGTAATAGTATTAGCATTAATATTGATATATCCGTTTCAAACATTATTTAAAACACAATTTTGTTTTCTTTTTTTCTATTTTTTATCTTCACAAATAAGTCGTAAAATTACGAGAACGATATATGAAAAATCTACATTAATTTAAATTAATCTGATATGGACTTTATAGCACCAAGGATTACAAGATAAGATTCCCCCTTCCCCCATTGACGCACCTATGGTTGTTATAAGAAAAAAAATATAATTTCAGTTGATCTAATATGGACACTTAATAATGTTGGTATTAATATTTATATCTTAATCTGATTCGTTAGTGTAGCTATTATATATTCCTCTATATTATTTGTAGGTCTCGGCCAAGGTAAAACTGGATTATTTGCTGTTCAGCTTAAGGACATGACCCAAAGAGAAAAAGTTTTCATGGAGCTTTTGCAGACAGAAGTTAATTATGTTGGAATTTTAAGTGCAATTGATAAGGTTTGTTTCCAATCTTCGCTCCGATTATTTTTTACTTTTTTCTCTAGACTTAAAATTCTGTGTCCGTAGGGACAAAGGTTCGAGTCCTGGTATCGCTGATTGTTTAGTTTAGGACGATGGTCAGAGGAATAGCTCTTTAAGCTCAACCAGAGTCGACCCAGCTCCAAATGGGTACCTGGAGAAATCCGGGGGAAAAAACACATGAAGTGTTGGATGACTTGCCTCAAACCACGATATTTACTCTGAGCCAGAGACTGAGAATGTGGGATCGGCACATGCACTGCGCGGACCATTGTGCCGCATCCGAAAAAGTATTTGAGAAGCTGATAAAATTGAGTGTTTAGTCGGACTGCCACTCTAATATCAGGATGTAATGAGGAAATAAAAGTAAATAAATAATAAATAAATAAACAAAAATAAATGAATATAATAGATAAATAGTTAATAAACAAATATTTATAAATAGAAAGTAAAATAAATAATAGATAAATTAAAAGTAAATAAAAGTCGATATTGAATGTAGAATAAAATACAGATGTTGAATGGTAGATTTGGGTTTTCAGTTGTAATTTTATCTTGTCTAAAACTTTTCTGAATCAGTGTTTTATCTGGTTTAATTGCATCGAAATTTTCATTAGGTTGCTAATGGATGGGACGGTCTTGCGATAACTTGTATTGGTTTGATATACAAAAAAAAAAAAAAAAAAAAAAAAAAAAAAAAAAAAAAAAAAAAAAAAAAAAAAAAAAAAAACGGCATTGAACTTTACAGTCTCTACCGGCGGTGATGATCTCTGTTTCTTGGCCCTTCAGTCAGGAAGTGCAATGGGGTGTTGGGGCCAACCATCTTTTGCTTTCGCAGGTCCTTCCTGTTTACCTTATCCAGATTTCTCCAGGTACCCATTTAGACCTTGGTCAACTCTGGTTGAGCTTACAGAGTCAGCCCACTGACCCCCGTCTCAAAATAAACAATTGGTTACACTAAGATTCGAACCCTCGCCCTCTCGGACAAAGGATCCTTAATCTTGCGCACCAATCAGTTGGTTTGATAAGAGTTCTGAATAAACGACAGAAAACTAAAAGCTTACTCTTACTTTTCTGAAAATCTTAGAAAAACCATTTAAATTCTTCCGTTTTGTCCCGGGGATAGAGATATTTAGGTTTTATGAAACTTAAATCATTTCAAAGCATGATTTTTATTTTTTTATTTTTTTGAACAGAGTAGAATTTTCTTTTTAAAGTTCAGGAAAGTGCAGTTCCAAAAATATTCTTGTACATCTTTTTGGAAAACATTAAAAATCTGCTTTAAAAAAGTACTCTTGAATAATTTGATAGCTTTGGAAGTTTTCAGTTGTGCTAACCGCCTTGACTAAAATCTTTGCGGACACAGGATGCACATTATTTAGGTGCTTTGGTGATCTTCCATCTTTCTGAATGTTTATCAAATGTAGGTTCGAGCAATTTATTTTCTTTACAGAGTTAATGTCCTTAAGACAAAAAAAAAGAAATCTAATAGTGCTTAATTGATAAAAAAACCCTTTTGTTAGAAAATTTTGTTCGGTTTGGGCAAAGAAAGTGAGTTCTGTTTGTTAGTTAAAGGAAAAGGGGATTTGCCTTCTGTGGACTTATGGTTTCAGATAAGTTGTTTTTTTGTTTCTTTTTTTACTTTCAGTTTAAGACTAATTAAGAGTCCGAAAATGTTTCCAAGTTTTTTAAGAGCAACAAATTTTTTGGCTTGCATTTTTACGACCAATTTACGTGTCAAAGAACTAGTTCGAGGAGAATGGGTTCAAACTGGCTACTCCCCTACCAATCCCACACCATTCCCCACCCTCTAGTCATCTAATGGTCTCAAGAAAGTTTTTTTACACTTAGTTTAAGGCCAATTGGAGAGTCGGCGAATGTTTCTAAGTTTTATTACACCAACAAAGTAGGGGTTTTCGACCAATGTACGTGTTGAAGAAATAGGTCGAGGTGGGTGGGTTCAAACTGGGTACTTTAGTCAAAGATTTCTCTTGGTAGAATTCCTTTTATTCCTTAATACTTCATGTAGTAGCAGAAGCTTCCCAAAAACGTTCAATCTACCATAATTTGTGTTTAAGCTTTCTAATTTGTAGAATCCCCATGCCCCTTATTACACCAACTAAGAAGGAGCTTTAAAGTCAGGAGACTTGTAACCATTGTACAAGGCTCTAGTTTGTGTTCTCATCTGACTACTCTTAAATGGAATTTTATGCGAATGCTCGTTTCAGTACCTTCTCCAGTGTCATGTGTACAGAAAACCTATATCAAGGGTTAGCAAAAGATGCCAGAAGTATGTAATTAAAAAGGCATGACAAAATACAGAAAATATTGCACAATCTTGATATTTTGTTGGGGAGGCGGTCCATTGTTCCCCCTCTCAGGTATTCGTGGTGGCTATTTTTTTTTCCCTTGACAATATTTTGTGGTGAAGCTATATGATACTTTTTACTGTATGTAACTTAATGCAAATTTAATGTTTCATCTAATTTTAGTCTAATTGATCTAATTTCATCTAATGCTTTGATCTTAGTGCTCTAACTTTATGAACTAACGTTTTCCGTTTGCAAGAAATTTTTATAAAAGCAATCACGAATCGAACTAAAACTTCAGAAGAGGTGGGTGGGGTGGCAAACCCATCAAAAGAGGACATACTTCTGAGCCAATGCCTTACAACGGCCAGAACATTTTTTAAACGCTTTTCATCCACCACCTAACAGGGTGCTTTGATCTAAGGAGTGTGATCTTTGATCTAAGGGTTTTTATTTCTAACGTTTGCTGTTCCATCTTTTAGTTTTTACAATATAAATTTTGTGATGGGTGATCTCATGGTATAATTTACTTGAAAGAAATTTCTTTTTATGGAAACATCAACATTATAAAGACTAGCAAAAAAGTGCGCGGGGTTACAGTCCAATTTAATGTTTACAAATATAATATTTCAGTTTTTACAATACAAATGTTTGTGCTGGCTACGATCTCATGGTATAGACTTAATTCGTTTAAATTATTAAATAAAAAACGTTTTTTAACTGAAAGTAAGGAGCAACATTAAAACTCAAAACATTAAAACGAGCAGAAATTATTTTTCTGCTCGTTTTAATTTTCGGCAGAAGCACCTTTCTTCTCGGCGGCGGGGGTATTTGTGTGAAGCATATTCCACAGAGGGGGCATTTTCGGCATGTTTTTAAAAATAATCAGAAATTAAAGTCCTTTTCAAATAAAAGTCGGCAAAGAAAAAATTTGCAGCCGGAATCATCCGCAAGATATTTTTCAGGGGTAATTCTCAGCTAGAATGGAATTGTCTGGGTGGAATTTACCTGGTGGGGGGTATTTTATATGGGAAGAACTTTTCCATGGAGAGAAGAGGCGGATTTCCTGGCATTGTATGAGGAGACAGTCCCTTCATACACATAAAAAACAATTTTTTGCTTTATATGGTAAAATTTTCAAATTGCGAGGATAGTTTCTGGAGGCGAACTTTCCAGAGCCAATTTTATACGAGGGGTAAACTTTGCAAAAATTAACAGGAAAATTCCTTTTTAATTGTTCATGTACTACGATCCAAATTCGAACTTGCATTAGATGAAAACCGTTCAGAAGTTAAATAAAAACAAAAAGTAATTTTTTTAACTGAAAGTAAGGAACGACATTAAAGCTTAAATGAACAGAAATTATTCCATGAATGAAAGGGGCTGTCCCCACCCCCTCTTCAACGCCCCGCTCTTTACGCTAAAGTTTGTTATTACTTTAAAAATTTAGAGTTGTGACAAAGAGGTAATCTTTAATTGCAACAGGACTCTTCAAGTCCAAAGTGATGGGTTTGTGCGACAACTTTCTTTTATGTTCTTTGTGTTTCATTGACTTTTGTTTTCCTTGCCGGCGGTCTTACATTTTTTTTTTTATTAGCTTCACGAGACGGAACAGGTGCTGATGAAGTTGAAGGCATAGCAAGCCAAGGATCTGTGTCGCTTGGGATTGGAAAAGTGGCTGGCGAGTCTTCCCCAGCATTTAGTATGTCTGAACTTGGGAGAACATTAGCTAACGCCATACCTATCAGGTCTTGCTCCATATCATCGTCTTCTGTGTCGGTGTTACCCTGTAGATCCTGTTCTATCTCTTCAGACTGCTGAAACCAGACATCCTCTTCATCCAAATCACCAAGATCGCTTCCCATCTCTCCTAAGGCATTCAGTATGGTACTTTGACTGGTAGATATTCGCTTTCGCATGGTCTGGAACAAGAACCAACTATACAATAAGACAATACGAGAGAGAGCTAGAGAGATAAAGAGAGGGAGAGAGAGGAACCGACAGAAGGAATTTCTTCTTTCTTTGTTTAATCTTGACCTGAATAAAAGAGGGAAAGGCGTGAATAAAAGGCAAAAAAGAAAAAAGAGATAGAGGCAGACTGTGGATTTGTTATCAGCAAGGTCAACCAAACCAAACGTCACAGACCACAGGAAATTAAAATAAACAACAAGAAAACAATTTCAAGAGTGCCGCTGCTTTAGAAATCACTAATCGTCGAGCATTTTCGAAAGTGTCATTTTAATCAACTTCGACCAGCGGGAATTTACAGTCGCCACCACACAAGGGTATTGTCCACTGGGACTGCAAGGTCCCGAAAATAGAATCCATTACAGCAGTCATCCTAAGGGCTTTATCAGATTTTTATTTATTCCAAAATGTTTCCTTACACATAAACAATAACTATTGCAGCTTTTGCTCTGATCTTAAATCGCTGTAGCCCGCCATTACAAATAAAAAAAAAACGACTTCTTACCTTTTTTGAAAAAAAGTAACAGCAAAACTTCACCATCCGCTGAACAACTCCTACTGAACGCCATCTTGACTTGTTACCCATCAATCGACTGGCCAAAAAAGGCGGAAAACAATGGAACAGGTTTTATCAGTCTATCGATGAATTTAGAAGCCCCCAAAAGATTTTTACATGCTGGGACTGCAAGGTCCCGTCGGTCGCGAAAGAGTTAAACTGTAAACAATACTCTCTTACTTTCAAACAAAAAAACATGAAACAAATACTCCCTCTGAAAATCAGAAACTAACTGTCAGTTAATAATTGACTGATTGCGAAAGTTCTTTAGAGAAATAAGCGCTTTGGGCGATGACAGCACCTCATTGTTTTCAGGTTAAGGATTGGCTGTTTGTTACGGACGCTTATTTCCTGAAAAAATGGCGGAATATTGAACCACTAAGATCATCCCTCTCCTTATTCACCTACTCCTCTCCCTAATGATTGGAAGGATCTTCGGCCGGAGAATCTCGTAAAATCCCTTCTTTTACAATTAGTTTTTGCCATTTTGCGGTTCCAATTTTTGGGGAGAATAAGATTATTTTTTTCAGGTATTTAGGATGCCCCTTGAAGCTGAAGACCAACCAGGAGGACCCTTGCTGGCTGCAACAGAAATAAAAATTATTTTTGGTAATATTCCAGCAATCGTTGAAGTTCATGGAAAAATTCTTGAAGATTTTACAATTATGGCCCGGAACTGGAAGGACAATAGTATTGGACGGATATTTTTAAAGCACGTAAGTGATATGACAGGAAAAAAATAGATGAATTCATCCTCAACAATGTTTAGAGGGGGTTTAACATCTCATCTAAAGGGCTGAATAGCCTCTGTTATAGAGGAATATAGACACATTTAAAACAAAACAAAAATCGTTTAAACAGAACGAAAATAAAGCAAAATAAACAAAAATCGAGGAAGAAAGTAAATATTAAGAAAAAAGAAAGAGACGCTGGAAGATAAACTGTATTGGATGAAAATTCTTAAAGAGTAGCACCATGAACCTTTTAACTATTTTGAGAACTGTTCTTGCATGAAAATCAGTGTTCTAAGATTTTCCTTTTGGTTGTCAAAATTTTGAAGTTTTTAGTTTCGTCTCTGTTTTCACGTTGAACCATGAAAATATATAAGTATAACTAATAATTTGAATTTTACAACGTTTTACGTCCATTAAATCTCAAATATTAATAGTCTGTTGGCTCCTAGAGACAACTACATTATCAAAGGAAAGCTACAGTTTATTAAGCTGTTTGCTACAATTTTTTGTTTGCTATTTCTTTAATTTATAATCAACATTTCTTTTTTTTTATTCTGCCAGCTACTACTAAGAGCTGCATAACTGCATACGGAGATTTTTTTTTTCATTAGAAGTTGAATCCCTGAGTGTTCCCAAGTTTTTAAGGTGTATATGGCTGTGTAAATTTCCTTTCTAACAATTGATCAGATTTAAATTTATTTATTTATAAGAATAATAATTTCGATAAATTTGATTATAAGAAATTAGTAATAAGTAGTAACTTCATTCAAGGGAGTTCTGCCATATACCAGTGAACATTCAGCGGAAAGGATCCAGCACACAAAATTGCATGTATGTTTGGGCATAAAACGGCCTATAAGTTAATAATGGTTTTTACATGATGGTGAGATGGCTAACAGGCTTTTATGTTAATTTAAAGCAAAGATTGACAGGATTGATACAAAACACTTGGTTATATAGGAGTGATTATCTTAATATTAAAAGTAAAATGTACATCTAGTAATGTCTAGGGTTAATCTAAAGCTGAAATTTCTGAAGGGTAACTATCTTGTGCGAAGCTATGGTGTTGGTAGACTCCAGGATGAGAATTTGAGAGGAACTTTCCAGGAACAATTGAATACTAAACTGGAGAGTTTAAAATTCGACACTGTAGAAGATGGGTGGAATAATTTGGGTAAAATAGTTTGTAAAGTTGCTGATGGTATCTTGGGGAGGAAAGTTAGAAATGCAGTTAGGTATATTAGTAAGAATGGTTTATGTTTAGTAGAAAGGAGGAGGGGATTGTACAAGAATTATTTGAGTGATAAATCATATGAAATGGCCAAACAAATATTATATAAAAAAAACAGGTTCGTGTTTTTAGTGCACAGATGCTTTTCAACTATAAGGAAATGGGTTTTCATTTTGATTGAGGAGGGGTTTTCGCAAGAATTATCTGAGTGATAGATCGTATGAAAAGGGCCAAACAAGTGTTATGTAAAAAAAAAAAGCAGGCTCGTGTTTTTAGTGCACTGATGTTTTTCAACTATAAGGAAATGGGTTTTCATTTTGATTGAGGAGGGGTTTTCGCAAGAATTATCTGAGTGATAGACCGTATGAAAAGGGCCAAATGAAAGGGCCAAACAAATGTTATGTAAAAAAAAAACAGGTTCATGTTTTTAGTGCAAAAGATGCTTTTCAACTATAAGGAAATGGGTTTTCATTTTCACAAGAATTCTGCAAGGGAAAAGATTTTTGTATGAGAATAAGTATGAAAATGAAGTGAATATAAGGCGAGTGGAGAAAGTGTTGGAATGAGAATTAAGGAGGTCTGAAATGAACCCTTGGATAAAATTGCTGAAAATCTGGAAGATGCAATCAGACCGGATAACTACTGGTATATTATAAAATTGAGAAGGAATAGTCTACCTGGACTTGTCCCAGGTAAAGATAGGAACGCTTTACAATAAGTGATAAGAAAAGGGTTAAATAAAAATGGGAAATAGAAAAGATTTATTTTGTGAAGATGAATTAGTGACAATATGCTGCTAAAAGGATTAGAAATAACAAGACTCCGTGTGCTGATAGTGTCTTTTAAATATGATGGTTGCGAATTAGAAATGGATTACTGAAGATTATGAATGGGTTTTGAAAAAAGGGGAAAAACCTAGCCAATTTATGAAAACTCTATTGAAACCCCTCTGTAAGCGGGGTTGATCAATGTCAAGCATGCTTCGCCAGTATCTGAATCTATCTTAGTTCTACAGATTTTGTATAGAGAGTCTATAGTTCCGAAAAAAACTGATCCGTTCAAATGTTGTACTATGGGATGTCAGAAACACCTATACGAGGTCGCCACAATTCTAATGTCCGTCCCTGCCACCAATATCCCTTCTGAGAGTTTTTTACTAGATTGGTCAGTTAATAAAATTGAACCGATCCTCAGGGAAAACATTGCCATGTTCTTTTTTTTAATAGCCAAAAATAGCCTGTCATTTATTTTTCTTTGCCCTGAGCCCGAGTAATTTCAAGTCTGGGTTTTCTTGATTATCGTTTATGTGATCGAATTGTCTATTTTTTGTTTCATTTTATATCATCTGCAGTTTGAAAAAAAAATAGGCAAAATACTCTTTGATTACAATTTTTTTATTGAACTTTGGCTAAACCAGGAGTTAATCTGAGCAAAAACCTGGTCCAGAATGTCAATTTCAATATATCGAATATCGAAGGTAAAAATATCGATATATCCGTTAATCAACTTATCGCCCAACACCATCTTGCACTAAGAACACCAGATATGTTTCACGAAAATAGGAATATCTATTTTAAACTCCTTTTTTCTTGTATTACTATGATGGCTGCTATTCTTTGCTTACTTGAAATCTTGAATGACCTTTTTTCAACTTCTTAAATACTAATAATAATGTGAAAAATAATCAAAAGAAGTCTATCTTAAGTCTTTTCTTTGTGTGTGTGTGTGTGCTTTCTTGGCGTCACATCATTTTGGTTATTGCCCAGTTTGTTTAAAATGCCCTGTGAATCTTCGGTGAGCCCAAATCGGAAAAGTGTATCCAACATAATGAGCTCGAAAGTGAGACACGTTTTCTAGTCGATCTTTATCCCAAGGTCAGATTTGCAGAGGAGTAATTAGTTATATAACTCAACAATCGTATCCTTAATTAAAGGATTACTTTGGAATTTTTATTGTTATACGAACAAAGGATTATAAATAATCTTAATAAAAAACAAACACAACTTCGAAACAATAAGGAAATTTTCTCAAGACAGTGATATTCAATTCAGTGAATATTTCGGCCTTATGTCCAAGGGCCGTCTTTAGCACAACACCAATATATATAATATATATATATATATATATGTACATATATATATATATATATATATATATATATATATATATATATATATATATATATATATATATATATATATATCTATATATATAAAAATAAGTTGTGTGTCTGTCTGTCTGTCAGGTGACGTCATGTTTCTGTGTTGACTGACGTCATGAAATTAGTTGTCGTCATTTTTGCTTTGACGGTGACGTCATTAATGGTATTTAAGACATTTGTTCACGGAAAAATGTTTAATTGTAAAATGACTGAAGAACCTACAATGGCAACAGCCGAGGAAGCTGCTCAAAGAGTTTATGCCAAAAAACTTGCTGCTGATAGAGAAAGTAAGAAAAGAAAGCGTTCCAAGGAATCACAAGAACAGCAAGAAAACAGGCTTGCAGCTGATAGAGAAAGCAAGAAAAGAAAGCGTGCCGGGGAATCACAAGAACAGCAAGAAAACAGGCTTGCGGCTAAAGAACTTAAAACCGCGCAGTTAGATGAAAATCCACCTGGACAGCGAGAGTCAAAACATATCAAAACTGAAAATGATAGCGATGATGATTGGGTTTGGGATTTTGACTTGGATAAGGTCATCAATGCCTACCAGATTTAAGTTAAAAAAACAAAGGTTCGTCATAGTGACGCTGAAAAATAAAGAAGAAAAAGAAAACTGAAAAAAGAAAAAAGGTAAAAAGCTAAAAAAAAACTAAAAAGAAAAAACACTCAAAGAGAAATTACAGACCGGGACACAAATGACGACCGAGACAGAGGGAATATAAGTGACGACCGGGAACCTTAAAGAGAAATTACAGACTGGGACACCCGGACACAAATCACGACCGGGACACAGGGAATATAAATGACGACCGGGACACAGGGACACAACTACAACGGGGACGCCGGGGGCACAGGCGGGATATATAAATGGCGACCGGGACACAGGGATTGTTCGAATAGAAATTACAGACCGGGACACAGGGAATATAAATGACGACCGGGACACTCAAAGAGAAATTACAAACTGGGACACCGGGACACAAATGACGACCGGGACACAGGGAATATAAATGACGACCGGGACACAGGGACACATCATTAGAATAATGAGGTATAGATCTGAATACGGATTGTTTTTCCCATGGACAATTATATGTTGCATGTTCAAGAGTCAGTAAACCTGACAATCTATTTATATGCACAGACAATGGGACAGCGAAGAATGTTGTATATTCGCATGTTTTACGTAGTTAAAAACATATATTTATATCTATCTCTATTCACAGGTGGGACACAGGGACACAACTACAATGGCGCGTAACTAATATGGCGCGTAACGACTTACGCGCGCGGGGGGGCTTGGGGGGGCGCGAAGCGCCCCACCAACTAGGTGTTGGGGTGGCGCGAAGCGCCACCCCAACAGCTATATATATATATATATATATATATATATATATATATATATATATATATATATATATATATATATATATATATATATATATATATATATATAAACTTACATTACAATGCGAACATTAAAACTAAAAATATTTTTTAAAAAGTTTGTAATACAGCCATAGCATCCATACATTTTTTTTTTTTTACATAATATTTGTTTGGCCCAAGGTAGAATTCCAAAAAGTATGTCTTTGGCCGACTATTTCCCTATTGAGAATGGTAGGTCTATGGTATCCAAAAGAACTTTGGGCCCAATTTTGGTTGTCAGGAATCGATGCAACAAAGTAGATAGATTTTTTCGGCATAGGAGTCTACCTGGCCCAGGAACATTTGTTTTTTTCAATTCGGCCCTCTGGGGCTTGTGATAGTAAGTAAAAACATGAACTTTTTTTTTCACTTAACATTTGTTTGGCCCAAGGTAGAATTCCAAAAAATATGTTTTTTGGCCGACTATTTGCCTATTGTGACATGGCAAGCCTATGGTATCCAGAAGAAATTTGGTTTAATATCACCCATTGCATTTAATGAAATTTCAACCTAACACCCGTAGCCATTCCTGAGACCAATATGGATGTGTCCGGATACGTCCTTTTGACAAATTGGACTCACCTAGTGTCTTTTGATTTAGTGCAACACCCCCTCTCTCCTCCCGCACCTAAAATATTCAACTAACTTAGCCATTTGAGAGGCATTACAGATAATCCCTTTAGACAACCTGGATATATTGTGTTATTTTGAAAAGCAGGATACAGTTAAACCCTTTTGCTATAGTTCAATAGTTTGTGTTGTAACAATAGAAATTGCAGTAGTATTTGCAGTCACAGTCGGAAGCGTTGTAGTGTTGGTAGTACTAACACTGGGAAATGGTAAGCCTATTGTGTTAAAGAGCGATTTGGGCCCAGTTTCAGTTGTAATGAATCGCTGCAACAAAGTAGGTATAATTTTTTTGTAATAGGAGTCCATCTGACCTAGGTTTTTTTTTTTTTTTTTTTTTTTTTTCTTTTTTTTTTTTTTTTTTTTTTTTTTTTTTTTTTTTTTTTTTTTTTTTTTTGTCAAATCCACCTCCTCTTCTCTTGATGATACTTAAATCTTTACTTTTTAGAACTAAATAGCTACATCAATAACTGCATAAACCAAATAATTATTTCAATTAATAATACTTGAATGTTAGCGGTTTTTGTTTAATCCCTCCTATTTTTTGCTTTGTATTACTAGTATCTTTGCTTTACAAAACTAAATATCTGCTTCAGTTTTAGCCTAAATCAGTTAATTAATTAAATAATCAAGTTAGTCCATTAATCAATTATTGTTTAAGTTAGAACCATTTTTATTTTAGTCCCAATTCCTTTCTTCTCAGTGGTACTAACGTCTTTAATTTCCAAAAGTAAGTAAATGCGTGATCAAATAACCACACTGATTAACACTTAATCTAATTAATTAGTTAAATTAGCAAATCAATATATTAGTCAATTAGTACTTGGGTTTGAACCATTTTATTTTAGTCCCAATTCCTGTCTTATCGGTGGTACTAACGTCTTCAATTTCTAAAAATAAGTAACTGCATGATCAAATAACCGCGCCGATTAATACTTAAACTAACTAATTAATTAATTTTGCAAATCAATCTGTAAGTCAATTAGTACTTAGATTTGAACCATTTTTATTTTAGTCCCAATTCCTTTCTTCACAGTGGTACTAACGTCTTTAATTTCCAAAACTAAGTAACTGTGTGATAAAATAATCACACTGATTAACACTTAATCTAATTAATTAATTAAATTAGAAAATCAATCTTTTAGTCAATTAGTACTTAGATTTGAACCATTTTTATTTTTTGTCCTAAATAGTTGTTAAATAGACCCATTAATCAATTGGTGCTAAGTTTCAGTAGTTTTTTGCTTAATCCCATCGCTTTTTCTCGATGCCACTAACATCTTTACTTTACAAAACTCAATAGCTATAAAACTAGTGATTGATTCATTTAATTAATTGATTACACCAAAATACTAATTAATTTTTTGATTTGAGCAAGTAAGATTGAACAGAATTAATTCCAAATAGGTTAAAAATATGCCAAGGGTTTATTTGATTTGGTTGAAGAAGGCAGGGTATTAGACTATCTTGGGTGATGGTATAGCTTTTATCATTAGTATAACTGTTAAAATAATTTTAACTATTTTTGACTGCCTTTTGTCTCTGTAATGAGCTATTTCCCTTTGAAAAATATTATTTATTTGAAATTATTAGTTTACTTGTAATTTTATTTAATTGCGAAAAAAAGTTCTTTTTCTCGGGATGAAATTGTGCGTGCTTATCAACGCCCTTGTTAGCTTTCATTATTCGTAAACTGATAAAATAAATTTACTTTAAGAGAGAAAAATCTCAAATTGAAGAATGAATCAACGACTCTGCAACCAAGGCCGTATCCAGGGGGGTCAAGGGGTTTGATCCCCCCCCCCCTCCGAAATGTTTTTCTGACTCGTCAAAATTGATATAAACAATTTTTTATGCTTTTTAAAAGTATTTTCCTATTAACCTCTCCCTAGTCCTCCCCCCCTACGAAAAAAATCCTGGATGTGGTCCCATCTGCAACGTTCATCCCAGGCCCCTTCATCACAGCAGTATTAATTGTATTTATAGATATTGGTTTATTTCTTGTATTTTTTTTATTGTTTATAGTTTTAGTATGTTTACTCTGTTTATTAGTTTCTTCTGTATTTACCGCTAAAGACGACTAGTTTCATACAGACGAAATATCTGTCGTTTAGGTTGTCTTTTAATCCTTCTGAATATCTTGTTTTGTTCTTGATTTTGAAATTTTTCTTTCTTTGTTTTGTCATGGCTGCCCAGTTCGGCTTTAGGTCTTTTAATAGTATATTTTAACTTAACCCCCTCTCAAGAAGCTCTAGTTTTCTAAAAGGCCTTCCTCATGGTCTCCTCCCGTCCCATTTTGGGACGCCTACTTCTCTTTTGGCTCCATATAAATAGCCAGTTATTTGTTTAATCCCACTTCCTCTTTTCACAGTAGTCTTAGCATCTTTATTTTCTAAAACTAAATACCCACTTCAATTAATGTTAAAATCGATCAATTGATTACTTTATAACAACTTTTATATTTAATTTTACATTTAAAGTAAATTTTAATTTGATTTTACTGTTAGTTGTCTCTTTTCAATTGACTTGTTTCGTTTTGAAAAAAAGCAATGATTTATTTAAAACTCTTAATCTTTTATTTTTTATTTTTATTTATAAAAAGATTGTCTATTCGCTTCACTTATTATTTTACTTAAAAAGTCTCTTTTTTTAGCATTTTTTTAGTATTTTACGTGCTTTTAAAAAAAAATAATGAAAAAAAAACACTCTTTGACAGCTTAATTGATTGAAACACTCTGTCGGTAAAAAAAAATTGAAGGGCCAAAAACAGAATTCTGTTAGCTAAAAAAAAGGAGATGTAACTTTTGTTTGAAAGTTAACTTGTATAAAGATTAGCATTAAAAAAAGCTAATTAGAAGAAAAACAGATTAATTACAGGGCCAGGATATTTGTTCGAGGGAGGGGGCCAAAAGAATGAAGAAGAATGGGGTTTACCGTCCGTGAATGGTTCTAATGGTCTTTACCTGCATTTTAAAACCAATTGAAGAGTCGAATATTTTAATTTTTTTTATGTTTATTATTTTTCTATGAAAATATTATTTATTCGCTTCACTTGTTACTTTATTTTACTTAAACAAGTCTCTTTTTAGCGGGATGATATTTTGCGTGCTTACCAGCCCTATATCAACTTTTTTGAAAACTCAAAAGCAACACTCCAAGAATGCTATAGACGAAATCCACGATTTCACGCGTTTCTTAAAATTGGCCAAGGGAAACCGGAATGTGGCAGACAATCTCTGGAAGAGCTGATGATACGTCCTATTCAAAGGCTACCTAGCATAACCCTTCTTCTCAATGGTAACACTTTATTTTTTATTTCTGTTGTAAGAGAACCCAAAATATGGGTTAAATATACACTGAGAACAAATGGGGGGTTTGATGTTGAATCAGCAGTTAAGCAAGGTTGTGTTCTATCACCGTTTATTTAGATTATGTTGATGGACCCGTCCTAACGAAAATGACAAATACTGTTGGCGAGCATAGAATCAAATGGGAAAGTAAAACTCTTCTAGGCTTAGTTTATGTATAGGATTGGAGATCCTTTGGCTTTGAGAGTTCTGGGCGCAAAAATATTTATTTATTTATTGAACACCCATCATCCATATAACATGATAAGACGGAGTAGAGGAAAAAGAAAAGTAGAAATAAAAAGCAAAGCAATAAAACAAACACATCCACAAGGAACCAATTACTGCACTAACACGTGTCATAGCAACGACAACTGACTATAAAATGAAACATGAATTCGAATCAAATTTATATGTTACTGCACTAAATATGGCTACTGCACTAACACGTGTCATAGCAACGACAACTAACTATAAAATGAAACATGAATTAGAATCAAATTTATATGTTACTGCACTAAATAAGGAACCAATTACTGCACTAATACGTTTCATAGCAACGACAACTAACTATAAAATGAAACATGAATTGGAATCGAATTTATATGTTACTGCACTAAATATGGTTACTGCACTAAATAAGGAACCAATTACTGCAATAACACGTTTCATAGCAACGATAACTAACTATAAAATGAAACATGAATTGGAATCGAATTTATACGTTACTGCACTAAATATGGCTACTGCACTAAATAAGGAACCAATTACTGCACTAACACGTTTCATAGCAACGACAACTAACTATAAAATGAAACATGAATTAGAATCGAATTTATATGTTACTGCACTAAATATGGTTACTGCACTAAATAAGGAACCAATTACTGCACTACCACGTTTCAAAGCAACGACAACTAGCTATAAAAATGAAACATTAATTAGAGTCGAATTTATATGTTACTGCACTAAATATAGTCAAGGCAAAGACATACAAAAATGATACTAACAGTTCAAGATAGGGATGAAACCTTTTAATTGACAGTGAAACAAATACAAAATTTTTAACTGGATATTTCTGAAACATACAGTATCCATCATCAGCAGTAAAACTAAAAGACATTAATAAAAACAAACAAAATTTGTACCCAATAAACTAATTACATATAGTTTATTGCTCTTATTTTTTTCAATGCAACAGCGGAAGCAAATCTCCTTGACCTTTTCGGTTCCAGTTCATTAGATTTATCTGACATACCAGGTGGACAGAGGTTAAAGCTCTTAGGTGAAATGAGATTTACTTTATTTGACCTCAGTAAATTATCATAGATTGAATTCAATCCAAATTCACCTGTATCTCTGTTTATGGAATTATTCTTGAATATTTTTTTTTTATTTCGATTGTTTCCCTGAAAATTTGCTTTAAAACTTGGTCCCTAGAAGTCAAAGAAACATTCTCAAACAAAATAAAATGATTTGGATAATTAAAAATATGTTCCGATAGAACCGACGTGAAATCTTCAGGTTTGGAATCTTGCTTTAAGGACGATGAAATAGAATTAAGATGTTGTAGTAATCTCATTTTCAAATTCTGGTTAGTACGTCCCATATAAGAGCTTCCGCTAGTACATGGGATTTTATAAACCCCACTTTGTTGCTCTACGGAAGTTCGATCCTTTCCAAAATTAAAAAAAAAAATAGCCAAAGTATTACTACCTCTTAAAGCTACCTTTAAACCATTATTTTGTAAAATTCTTTTAAGTTTTTCCCTCAGCCCTGGAACATGTGGTAAAGAACAAAAGACATCTTTCTTTTCTGTTATTTCCAGGATATCGCTAGAAAATTCTAGAAATTTTTTTCTTCTTTTCGAAAAAGTCTGGTCAATTAACCAACCTGGGTAATGGTTACTTATTAAAATTTCTTTTAACAACAATAATTCCTCCTCCTCAATGAAGTTTGGAGAGCAAATTCTAAAAATGCGGTCAGTTAAGAATATGATTAAACCAGTTTTTACTTGGCAAGCGTGACCTTTGTTTACTTGGCAAGCGTATGTAATTAGTTTATTGGGTATAAATTTAGTTTATTTTATTAATGTCTTTTAGTCTTACTGCTGATGATGGACACTGTATGTGTGTGTCCGAAATTTCCAGTTAAAAATTTTATATTTGTTTCACTGTCAATTAAAAGGTTTCATCCCTATTTTGAACTTTTATATTTTCGTCATGGAAAGGCAGTGTGGTCTTAGAAGTTAAAAATAATTTAAAACAGGATACCAGTCAATCTGTAAAGAATTAAGTTTTCGGTTATGCTTGTCAAGTAATTTAGAAATTGCATGATCTGGGTCAGCGAGTTCAAATTTTCTAATCAGTGGAGGATTCCGATGCCAAGGTGGTAACCAAAGCAAATACTTAGCGAACTGAAAGACAATGGACCAGACTTTCAGTCAATCAGTTCTAGTAAAGGAGTAATATACAAGATGTGAGGGAGGGCTACAGCATTGAAAAGGCTAACTAATAGTAGGCGGTTGAATCGAACTTTTGCTGCAACAATCGATGCATATAAAGCAGATATACGTCATACGAGATGGTCTAGGAGAAGGAATCAGGTGCGGTGTAGTGAGCAACCCATCGGAAAACCTAGATTAACGAGGTGGTCAACGGCTCTAACAGTGGTATCGCCAAGTGCTATAGAGGACGGTGGCTCACCTTTCCAATTAAAAACACTATTTCGACTTATCAGCATTGAAAGGAAGACCAAGTTTAAGATACTCCTTTTGGTGTGACGAAGACTTTGGTCATTCTTTGGAAGGTACGGCTGATATTTAAAACGTCATCTGCAGAACAAACTAGAGACAGGTTCAATGAAATAGTACCAGAGATATAGGGCACTGATCTTGGGCATCCAATACCCAATTATTGAAAAGAATTGCTACTTGGGAGAAATAACTGCTCCTTGACGTATACCTTTCAAGACAGGAATAAGCTTCCTATGTGGAATACGGGGCATATTCTTATTCGGAGGTAATTTCAGGTGAATACATAGTCGAGAGTACATCTCTCGATGACAGTGAATCACTCAGGAATTTAGTACACGTTTGGCCGCTTTGAGGACTATAATTGGGTGGAGGAGGGAATCAAAGGCGCGTTTAATATTGTGTCTAGCGAGAATTAGACATTCTCGTGGAGATTCTGCATCAATTAGTGCATCGGCTACAACTGTGAGGGTATCAGCATAACCTGTTCCCCGCTTGAACCCGAACTGATGAGGTGGAGTGTTACAAGTCTGTTCAAGGTCAAGCCGTAAGAGAAGCTTGAAGACTGCAAAAGGAAGTCGAAATTGTAATAAGTCGGAATGATGAACACTCTGGGATTGGTGTTCCTTTCTTGAGAATTGGGATACGATCTCCAGTGCAATGCAGCGAGGGTACAATTCGCAGTGCTAAAATCATCTGCGTTAAAAGTGCAAAGTAGCGGTCAAATGCTTCTCCCCTAAACTTCAAATCCAAAGCACCGATGTAGTCAATAAGATTGGATGACTCAGGTGTTAAATGCCCAATGACATCTACAATTGATGCTGTGCTAACAATTAACTCTCTGTTGGGACTGGTAGCAGGGAAATTATCTAACTAAGTTTCATAAAAAAGTTCAAGGTTCTGATCACGAGCAGCAAATTTGAACTCATAATAGGCATACGATTTCTCATCAGGAATGTCAGTCGCAGAGACAGATGGAAGGAGACCTATTTCTGAAATAAATAATTCTAAAGAGAAGGTTTCCATCATTTTCAGTTCTTGTCGAATTGGCAAGACTAAGTCGCTTAAAGTACGAATAAATGGGAGTGAGGAGGTGACGCTGTGAGACGAGAAAATCGGTCATGTCGAAGGGTTTGCTTTATTAGTAAAGATGGTGAAGACTGAGAAGTTGTGAAAATTTAGATTGAAAAGAGTAAGAGCGAAAAGCCAATACCCAAGGTTTTTTACCCAGTCAAAGTCTACGACCCAAGAATAGAATGTTTGAAGCTACAGTAATGACATTGGTCAAGCACGGTTCTGAAGCATGGGGCGCTCCAAAAACCGTAGGAGGATTTGCTAAATGTTTTCCAGAGAAATGACCTATGGATTCATTCTTTTGGGTATCCATTTGACTGACCATATCAATAGTCCAGAAACATGCAAGGACAGCCTTTGGTAACCGTTTGACTGACGTTCGGTGACCATGGGAGGAGGTAAAGAGCAAGGATTTATAGGAAACTGGGGCTTCATGCCTGGGGGTAAAGAGTATATATATATATATATATATATATATATATATATATATATATATATATATATATATATATATATATATTGTGAGTGTGTGTCGATAAGCAATAGTAATAATAATAGAACGTAACAAAATAGAAAAATTATAACAATACTCAGCTCTAGGATACAATTCAGGTATTCTTCAGACTGATTCAACTAAAATAAAATGAGCATGGTGTGGCCCTTCATCTTGGGGGTAACGCGCAATTTCGTCTATTTTGACGTTCTAAATATACATGACATTCCAAAAAAAAAAAAAAAAAAAAAAAAAAAAAAAAAAAAAAAAAAAAAAAAAAAAAAAAAAACAGAATTGAACACAGTTGTGGCTTCTCTTGCGCATGGAGAAAAATCTTGATTAGTGCCCCCTTTCCTCCTTGCTCCTACAAAAATTGCAGGCGAAAATTTAACAAAATTTTCATTTATTAACAAAAGTATTTTCAACTTACGAATTAATTGATTATTGATTTTTAATCTAATATTTAATTATTACTGTCTATTTTAATTATTCTTATTTAATTATTCTTCATTTTTTAGTTGATTTTATTAATTAATTAATAATCATTTTTATTTACTATCTGCACTCTAATTTATTTTAATAAAAAATAAAATTTCAAAAGTTACATAGTGATTATAAGTGTTAATCTGTTTTTTGCCTCCTAAAGTTTCTGTGCCCAGGGGAGTGCCTCGTCTGTACCTCCCCGCTAAAACCGCATCTGCTCTAACACCATACTGGTGAATTTTATTTGTTATATTGTAATTGGACTCTTCGATATTTATGACATGTGACATATTTTAAATGTGTTGTGACATATAAAATATGGTATTTATGATATTATTATGTTTTTTACGATTTAAAGGGCGTATCTGAAAGAACGCATGATTTGAATCTACTATAAATCGAATTGATTGACAGAAGCAAACAATACTCACCATTCTTTTCGGAGTGTCAAAACTTAACCTCAGTGATCAGTGATAACACACATGAAAAAACAATGTTGCCAACAACAAATAAAAATAGCCGGCTTTTTAAATCCGCTACTATTTTTGCACATTCTTTGTAATTTGAATTTTTGCAAGAGGGACATTTAAACTACCCTAATGTGAACTTGTGTTTTTTTTTATTCCTGTTTATGATATCACTGGCTTGTCGCTGTCGCTTTTTTGTTATTAATATTTGGCTTTTCGCCAATACGTCCATCATCGAGGTGTGTTCAGCAGGCTCGTATCTGCTGATCTCTAAAATATATATCCTTAGTTTGTTTCATTTTTCGGACAAGGTTAGTAGCTGCCCTCTTTTTTGTCTCGCGTGCTGCAAAAGGAAAATTTGTTCCAAATTTTTCAAAACAACTATTCACTTATTTCTTCTTAGTTGAGGGGGAGGGGTATAGTTTTTCAGTCATGCATAAAAAATTAAGAGTGACATTTCAACATTCTTAATGCATATTCTCTATGTTTTTCTTTTCCTTCCTTTTATATTTTCTTTATGTCTTATCCCTTAATTTCTATTAGTATTAACTTGGCGCTATTATGTCCATTACTGAGATGCGATGACGCCACAACAAATGGCTTTGAAGCCAAAAAAGGAAGCTTATTCCCAATTTCTGTTTTGTTTTATTATTATTTTGTTTTTTCCTTCTATGAGGAATGTGAACAGTCATTGTGATCATTAGCAATTTTATATAAAAATAATTTTTTACTGTTTTGCTGGAAAGCCCTATTCATGAATTCTCTGGAAAGCCCTGTTCTTGAATTCTCTGGAAAGTCCTCTAAATCTTCTGAAGAGCCTGTAGTCATGTCGAGATAACCAAGAGAGCTGTAAAAAATTACGAAATTGCTAGATTTTTTATGCTTTATCATCGTCCGAAACGCCGTTATTATCCATGCAACCCTGATTAAATTGCGCATTAATTATTTGCATTGGATATTCTTTTGGTTTTAGACGGCTTCAAAACGTCCAATTGCTCGTCTTCTTTTTCTACTTTTCTTGTTTTCCAGGCTTAGTTTTCAAGCATGCTAAGAAAAAAAAATCGCAATAGGGGATGACCTTCATGAAAACTTGACATGGTTACTTTACTTATTGAAGTCCCGACCATTCTCGTTGGAAGTTTTGGGGCCAATCCCCATGTTGGATCAGGTTGGGTACGTGACAACTGCGCTAACTTGACGTTGTCGAACTCCGAAGTCATCTATCTATCGCTTTCGTGGTCTGCCTGGCGGACGAAGGCAATACAGGGATCTTTCAAGTGTGGTTTCTGGGAGGCGGCTTTGCTCCATTCGCTTGACGTGGCCGAACCAGCGCTGTTACTGTTTATCGACTTGGTTTGGTTGCCACCTGGAAAATAGTTTTTTTGCTGTACAGGGAAACAATATCAGTTTATAGTCAGTTCAATTTTAGGGCCATTAGCGAGTATTGGAATAAAAAATTTTTTTTTTTTTGTTTATTTATATACAACAGACTAGCGAGCAATTAAAAAATTATTCTCCATGCAACCCTTTTGTAATTGTTCAAAAACTATTTCTCTTGGATTTTTTTTTATTATTTTTGCTGCGCAAAATCAACTCTTCTTTTTCTACGTCTTCTTACTGGGGCAAACTATAAAATACCAAGGACATCAAAATAAATCGTGTTTGCGCTTGGACCCATCTTAGGTCTATCAAGTTTTAAGGGCTGGTACCAGATTTTGTCGGTGTTGCCACGCTGAACCGTGGAAATAAATAACCAAAACTAGTTAGTTAAATTTGACAACGCTTTTCATTCATGAAATTTCAAACACTATCTGTTGATTCCCAAAAACAAATACATCTTCAGAAGAAAGCTGTAGATTGTTTAAAGCTGGAGAAAGCCCAACTGTTTTGTGTCATAGATTTTACCTTATTATATAGGCTACTGGTTTTTGTCCACAATTTTTTTCTTTTGGCTGCGTTACTGCCTATGATAGTTTTTCTCATTGAAAACTGAATTCCTGAATTTCTGTAGTTTTTTCTTAAGATATACATCTTGAACCAATTCAATCAAGTTTCACTTTTCACTGCGCTTGGTACTTAGTGCTCATAGTCAACCACTCATAAAAGAAATTGGGTTGTCTTTCCTACCAATTGAGGATGACCTTCATAGGGGGTGTTACATTCTCACCACCTTAAAATAGTTTAATTTGGTGCTGTACATCCATTCTAAAGCGTGTAACTGAGGGGCTGTTCTATCAAAGTCATCTAGTGATTAATTCAAGAAAAAAAATGCATATAACTTAGCTGGTTTACTTGGTATAGAACTCAATTGATAAGCCCTCCTAGTTTTTAAGGATAGTTTAGTGTCAGTTTTTTTTAATGTCTCCTGAGGGAGTAAGATATACTTTTATGCTTGTAGTGGAGAGTTAAGAGGGAGGTGGCCTGTTTTTCAATTACCATTTTCTAGCTCACCTGAGAATTTGGACATGAATTTTGTCAGAGTTCTTATGTTGGTTTCTATTCTATAGAAATTTAAAAGATAGGAGCATGGTGAGGGGGGGGGGGGTGCCAATGTACAGCATTTAAAAGGATTAAGGGAAATGTGCGTGGTAATAGAAAAAAAAATCCAATGTGCTCACATACTATTCCTTTGATGAACTAGGTGAGAACCTGAAAAATAGTTTCGCTCGATGTAGCCCATTCATTTTAAAGCGTCCTTATAAGTAATTCAACGCCATCTGTTTATTGCTTCAAGAAAAAAATCAAGTGATCTGTAAAATCTTGCCACTTAACTTGGTATACAATTTGCCAGATATTGGGCGCTCATGATATTCCTGGTACCGTAAAGTTTATCGTAAAAGGAGCTGGAAATAAGTTTTGATTGTTTTATATCGCATTTATATTTAATATTGGCTCCCATGTGTCATTATCTTAAAGGAGTGAAACAATCCCAGTTGTGATGCATTGCACAAGCTGAATGCTCACATCTTTTCCTGTTGTCACACCTAAATGTCATATTTTACATTTTCATGGTTGATAATCAAAGACTATTTCCAAACCTGTCATAAAAAAAAATGTCAACAGGACAATTTGGATCAGAGAGACTAAAGCGTAATTGAACCTACTTTGCCTGTTCCTGATACCGTAAAGTTCGATGTAAAAAAGAGCTGGGAATGAGTTTTAAACATTTCATATTGTTTCTATGTTTAACCTTGGCTCTACAGTACTATTATCTTAATTTGGATCAGGACAATCAAAGTGTTATTGCCCACGTTCGACTGTAGAGCCTGATTTCTAAGTATTTATATGACTCCCTTCCTCCGTGGGCCAGGACTTTGCTGGGTAATATATAACTTACGATTTTTTCTTTACTCCTATATTATATATATATATATATATATATATATATATATATATATATATATATATATATATATATATATATATATATTTTCAGTTGTCTCTTGGTTGTCTCGACTTTGTTACTTATCCATGTCATAATCGTGTTTTCAGTTTTTTTTTTGTTTTTTTTTTTTTGTTAGTTTTTTTCTTGTCCTAACTTTTCTCTCTTTTTTTCTTCGTTTGTCATTTAAGGTGATATCTTAGTTTTACCATCAGTTTTATTAAAGAAAACTTTCTGCTGTGTTATTGATTGCTATATTTTTGTTGTTTTATCAAGTCCCTCATAAATTGTATTTTGTGTTCTGATTTTATTGCGATGCTTTTACTAATAGTAATTAAAATATAATTTGTTCCATTGGTAACCCGTCTATATTTTATAGATTTGTTGAAAAGAACTGGAAAAAGTAATCCCGATCACGCTCTTTTGGAAGAAGCGCTGGCAGCTATAAAAAAGGTCAATTCCTATTTAAATGAAGATAAGAGGAAGACGGATGGTCAGGTTGCCCTGTTTGAAGTTGTTAATTTTATTGAAAATTGTCCTGTGAGTATTGAATAGTCTTGACTAATAGTAACCTCGAAGATGAGTACCCCCTTTTTCTTTTTTTTCGGTTAGGTAGTTTATCAGAAGAAAAGAAATATTAAGTTCAAAGTAAATCTTTAAATTACCATGGACACGATAATAAAACATTTTCTTATCCTCTGGACACATCCTAGGTCTATACCTCTTTGCACCCTCACAGAAAGTTCTGGTTTAACTTATGTCCTTCATTTAGACCTCCCCCTCCTATTCGAGGACAACCTGTTTTTCGTTTGGCCCTATATGTTGGTCGGGAAGAACGATCTTTGGCAATCTTCTATCCTTCATCCACAGTCCACAGAACGTCTCCTAGCTTCTCAATCTTCCTTAGAAAGGGGGATAGAGCCACATTTTTCGCAGAACTCACCCTACTTCTTCCCAGTCTAAGCGATTTAGTCTTCTTAATATTAAGTTGCAAGCCATCAAAAATATCTTATGACAAAAACAAGGCAAATTACGAAAACAAGCACTTAGCCTTTTCTTTTTCTTATTTTTTCTTGCCATTCCATTTGAGAACTGTTTTCTACAATAGTACCGTTTATTTTTACTAAATTAATGTAGGTATTTTAAGAAAATGTTCTAGCTGTTCCAGAAGAAAAAAAGATTTTTCGTAATTAACATCTTTGGTTTGTTCAAAAAGATCGCGCTGTGTTCTAATTCCTACTACGGAAAAATTATGTTTCTTGTCCTTTAACTTACGAAATATATTACGCCATCTATTTTTGTATATATATTGATGCTAGATGTTATAGTACGTTCGACTGTGTATCTTCCCGCAAAGAAAGATATTAATGAAAGCGATGCTAATTTTGAAAAAGAAGTGGATAATGACATGGTTGCTTCAAAATCGTGTATAAAGAATTGTGTAATAAGTGTAATAAGAAACAATGTAATAGAAACTGTAATAAGTAACTGTAATAGAAACATAAGAGTGTAATAAGAAACTAAGTGTAATAAGTAAATCGTGTAATAAGAAACAATGAAGAAGAAATATCTAACTTTGAATATAATTTATACGTAAAGAATATTCTTAGATTTGAAAAGAGAAATAGCAAAAGTTATCGATATTCATTTTTTACTTGGGTAATTGACCCCTTTACGGGCTTAATACTACTTGTCGGTTTTTTTTTCCACTTGTTCCATCTAACCAAAATGTGTGTACGAGTTCTCTTAACCCGCTTTAACATGGCGTTAAAAAAGGGTTGATTTAAATGCACAATGCAGAATAAAAATAGTTGTTTTTTTTTCTCTGTTTTTCATTAACTAAGATATATTTAATATTACTGAATGACATTTGATATGGTGGTAACTTTGATCTTCTTAATCTAGACAAGCCGAAAAAGAAACTTCTTTTTTAAACTTTAACAATTGCTATAGCTGGGATAGCTATAATAATTATAGTTTAGTGTTTCCTTCTATACATTGTTACCTATATTATTGTTACCCTCTATACAGGCACCAAGAGGGTGTGAAGAAAAAGAAAAACGAAAAGGGTACTGTCAAAAACTACGCCAAAATACGGATACGAATAACTTGTGGTACTCATTTAACATTGGTCGAATACTATGAGGCTAAACAACTTACGACACTAGGCGCCTGATAGAAAACATATTAGTAGAAAATTGACAGTTCTTGATTTTTGGAAATCGGAGCGGTCGACAAATCTATGTTACAATTCATACAAATTTTGACAAATCTAAAAAAACACCATGTCGTCAGGAAATGTAACTATTACGATTCCAAATGGGGATATTAGGAAAATATCTGCAGAACCTAAATAACAACACATATGATGCGAAAAACAATATGCCCAGTGAGTATTAGATAGTTTTGAAATTGCCTATTTGAAGTTGTTAATTTTGTTGAAAATTGTCTAACGAGTATTGAATAGTCTGGAAGGTGCCCTATTGGAAGTTGTTAATTTTATTGAAAATTGCCCAGTGAGTATCGACAATACTCGGCGGTGAGTATACCGCCGACCAAGGGTTTTCCTGTCAGATTGGCCTTTGACTTTAGAAACAAATCCATAGGACTTTTTCAATTTCTGTCTCAACACACTGATTATTAGTGACTGTATAGAGGTCCCGAATGTACACCCGAGGTACCCAAGAGATGTAGAGGCAGAAATTGTGGTAGAAGCAACCTTGATTTTTCAATCTGGGGGGGGGGGGGGTGAAGACCAAAAATGAAAAATTGAGTTTCAGCAGAAGCGACTGACAGCTTGATGTCAAACAGTCCAGCATAAAGGCTGTTCATAGCAGTCTGCAGCGATTGCAAATCATCGGACAGGAGAAGAATCTCATCATCAGGAAAGGTGACTCGCGTGAAAGGATGACTCGATAAGAAAATGTGGTATTCTAGTGGTTGCACAGGTGGTAGCATTGTTTGATATAGTAGGACTTAATACCGATCCCTTGTTTAATCTGCGACGCAAAGAAACTCGGCTGCTGTAAAAATTTTCAACGCGGACACATATAGAAGAAATTTGATACCATTGCTGCAGAGAGACACAAACGGTTGGGTTAACCCCGCTCGTCAAAACTGATAAACATATAAGTAACTGTAGTCTATATGTAGCATTTACATCCATAAAAGTCACAGATTCATCCATACCTACATTCAGGGTAAACTATGTATAGGGAAAATCTCCTCATAAAATATTGGCTGAAAAAATACGTTTTTTGGTTTTGATACCTTCCCCCCTAGAAAAACATACGCTGATTCCCACATCCTTTCGCAAAATTATAACCTCATAGCTCCTCCTTTTCAATATTAGGATGATAATTCATTTTAATTATATACATTTAACATACAATAATCTTTATTCATTTTAACAATTCATTTAAAATTCAACAATATGGTAAAATGAATTAAGATTCTAATATTTGAAAGCGAGGAGCTGAGAGGGCTGTAGCCACCCTCACTTGAATTTTTTTTTTTAAGTTTCGAAACTCCCCACTTCTCCTGTTTCAGTAATGACCCAAATATATGTCTATATGCTTTTCTTTTCTTTTTTTCACTTTCGTCATATCGACGATTCTATTAAGTTTTATCGAAGAAATTTCCACCCCATCCATCTTTTCTATTTGCAGATATGCCCTAAGATAATAATTTTGTCATTAAAATTTTTCATCTTTTTATTAATGTTTTGAATATCATTTTTCAGGCAAATATCATTAGTTCAAACAGGAATTTTCTTAACAAAGTGGAGGTGATAGCCCTCAACACGTCAAGCGTGTTTCGAGGGGATTTGGCCATGCTTGTTCTTTTCTCAGATATTTTAGAGGTAAGTTCTGTTTTAGTAACCTTTCAACGTTCCTAATGTTACACTGTTCCGCTGTATTAAGCAAGAAATCCGAAATTTAAAATAAACTGAAATAAAATCCTAGTGTTTTTATTATTGTTTTTTTTTTCCATAATGGTCGCAGCAGACTGTAACCATTAATAAAGAACGAATTATAGCCCATTGAACCGAAAATTTAAAAACTTGTTTTGAATAAAAAAAAAGTCAAGCAACATTTGAGATTAAAACACACAGAAATTGCCAGGTAAGATTGGGAACTACGCCAAGAAAGACACTCAAGTATTCCATCTAACTCTTGTTCTATTAAGTAAATACTCAAATACAAATGGAGCAAATTCAAGAAAACCCGCTAGTAGAAAATTAAAAAAAAGGTGAAAAAAACGAGTTTTGTCTTGTGGTCCCCTCCCCCTCCTTCTTTCTATCCTTCTCCCTTTCTTTCCCTCCTCTCTCTCTCTCTCTTTCACTCTCTTCCTTCCACTTTGCGATACTTTTTTGCCTAGAATTTTTACTCTCTTTAATTTTGACTACAGGAAAAGTTGATTTGTAAAGTGTCTTTTGAAAACCATCCCCAAATCAAAAATTACCGACTGTATGAATTTGGGGGTGGTTCCAAATGCAATCATACGTGATTTCCATATATCCTTTCCTGCTGAATTTTGGTGCTCCCTCCTATATAGTGGGAGGAGAAGGGAGAAAGGGATGAACTACTATTTGTTTACAAAACTGCCAAGAAAATCTGCAGTGGTAAATTGTTACATGTTTTATTTGACTATCAGGTGTACAGGCCCAATGACAGCCAATCGAAGGCTGATGATTGAGACACCTGAATTATGGATGCAGATAATTACGAGGAATTCTTCAAATTCTTCTTCAACTTCAAATTCCTTACTCCGTCAAGTCACTAGATTTAATTCATCATTTCAACCTTCACTTGAAAGGATCAGAATAAATATTGGATTTAAAGGCTACTTAAGAGCCAGTTCTGAGTGAATGTGCAGTGCAACACTCATGTGCAGTTTCAGCTTTTAAGTATCCCCCTCCCCCCTGTGGCAAATTGTTTTTTATGGCACTTGGTATTAACCAAGTGACATATAGCAATCGCACATTCTGTCGGTCTGTCTGTCGGTCCCGGTTTTGCTACTTTAGGCACTTCCAGGTAAGCTAGGACGATGAAATTTGGCAAGCATATCAGGGACCGGATCAGATTAAATTAGAAATAGTCTTTTTCCCGATTTGACCATCTGGGGGGGGGGGGGGCTCGGTTAATTCGGAAAAAATAGAAAAAATTAAGTACTTTTAACTTATGAGCGGGTGATGGGATCTTAATGAAGTTTGATGTTTGGAAAGATATTGTGTCTCAGAGCTCTTATTTTAAATCCCGACCGGATCTGATGACATTGGGGGGAGCTGAAGGGGGGAAACCTAAAATCTTGGAAAACACTTAGAGTGGAGGGATCGGGATGAAACTTGATGGGAAAAATAAGCACAAGTCCCAGATACATGATTGACATAATTGGAACGGATCCGCTCTCTTTGGGGTAGTTGGGGGGGGCGGTGTGGGGTAATTCTGAAAAATTAGAAAAAATGAGGTATTTTTAACTTACGAACCGGTGATCGGATCTCAATGAAATTTGATGTTTAGAAGGATATCGTGCCTTAGAGCTCTTATTTTAAATCCCTACCGGATCTGGTGACATTGGGGGGGGATTTGGGAGGGGGAAACCTAAAACTTGGAAAACACTTAGAGTGGAGGGATCGGGATGAAACTTGGTGGGAAAAATAAACACAAGTCCTAGATACATGATTGACATAAACGGAACGGATCCTCTCTCTTTGGGGTAGTTGGGGGGGGGGGGGGGTGTTTCTGAAAAATTAGAAAAAATTAGGTATTTTAACTTATGAACGGGTGATTGGATCTCAATGAAATTCGATATTTAGAAGGATATCGTGTCTCAGAGCTCTTATTTTAAATCCCGACCGGATCTGGTGTCATTGGTGGGGGGGGGGGGAGTTGGGAGGGCGAAACCTAAAACTTGGAAAACACTTAGAGTGGAGGGATCGGGATGAAACTTGGTGGGAAAAATAATCACAAGTCCTAGATACATGATTGACATAACCGGAACGGATCCGCTCTCTTTGGGGTAGTTGGGGGAGGGGTTAATTCTGAAAAATTAGAAAAAATGAGGTATTTCTAACTTACGAACGGGTGATCAGATCTCAATGAAATTTGATATTTAGAAGGATATCGTGTTTCAAAGCTCTTTTTTAAATCCTGACCGAATCTGGTGACATTGGGGGAAGTTTGGGGCGGGGGAACCTAAAATCATGGAAAACGCTTAGATTGGAGGGATCGGGATGAAACTTGGTGGGGAAAATAAGCAGAAGTCTTACATACGTGATTTACATAATTGGAACGGATCCGCTCTATTGGGGGGGGGGGGTGTTAATTCTGAAAAATAAGAAAAAATTACGCATTTTTAACTTACGAAGGAGTGATCGGGTCTTCATGAAACTTCATATTTAGAAGGACCTCGTAACTCAGATTTCTTGTTTTAAATCTCAACCGGACCAAGCGTAATTGGGGGGGGCAGTTTGGGGGGACCGGAAATCTTAGAAAATACTTAAAGCGGTGAGATCAGGATGGAACTGGATGGGAAGAATAGAAACCTGTCTAAGATACATGACTGACATAACCGGACCGGATTGGCTCTCTTTGGTGGAATTGGGGG
Organism: Artemia franciscana; assembly: GCF_032884065.1. Classification (NCBI taxonomy): domain Eukaryota; kingdom Metazoa; phylum Arthropoda; class Branchiopoda; order Anostraca; family Artemiidae; genus Artemia; species Artemia franciscana. The sequence goes on from NC_088866.1 coordinate 1,466,618, forward strand.
GGGGGGGGGGGTAATTTTGAAAATTGAGGTATTTGTAACTTACGAAAGGGTGACCAGATCTTAATGAAATTTGATATTTAGAAGGATCTTGTGCTTTAAAGTTCTAATTTTAAATTCCGACCAGATCCTGTGACATTTGGGGGAGTTGGAGGGGGAAATCGGAATTCTTGGAAAACGTGAAAATTGGGGTATTTTTATCTTACGAACAGATGATCGGATCTTAATGAAATTTGTTTTTTAGAAGGAATTCATGTCTCAAAGCTCTTATTTCAAATCCCGACCAGATCTTTTGACATTGTGGGGATTTGGAGGGGGAAATCTTGGAAAACACTTGGAGCGGAGGAATCGGGATGAAGCTTGGTGGATAGAATAAACAAATGTCCTTGATACGTGATTGACAGAATCGTACTGGATTCGCTCTCTTTGGAGGAGTTGGGGGGAGGGGTTCAGTGATTTGGCGAGTTTGGTGCTTCTGGACGTGCTAGGACGATGAAAATTGGTAGGCGTGTCAGGGAGCTGCACAATTTGACTTGATAAAGTCGTTTTCCCAGATTCGGCCATCTGGGGGGCTAAAGGGAGAGGAAAAAATAGAAAAAATTAGGTATTTATAACTTACGAGTGGGTGATCGGATCTTAATGAATTCTGATATTTAGAAGGACATCGTGACTCAGAGCTCTTATTTCAAATCCTGACCGGCATTAAGCCTCTTATTTTCCTTTTTAAATCAATCTATTGATTCATAGAATTTTGTTAGAGCTCATACCATATGATCTCTTGGCTCTTAGCTCTTCTCGCCTCGTCACAAGTGCCATATGAGCTCTTAGCTCTTGTTCTTTTATTCGATTTTCAAGTCTACAGGCCCAATGAAATGCAATCAAAGTCTGATGATTGAGACACCCGAGTTATGCTCAGATGGATGCAGATAATTACGAGGAGACCGTGGCCCAAAATCGTGGCTTAGCACGATTTCCGTATGTAGTGAATGTTTATTGAATATCATGTAGATTTCTTTCAAGCTTTCATGTGGGGGCTCAGTATCGTAAGGAATGTTTTTGAGCTACTCTGGATCCAAAACCCAGTCCAACAACCAACGGTTTTTGTTCGATAATTAATATGGAATCAGTAGAGAAAGACAAATTAGTCTTCATCAGCTATTAGTCATGTTACCATGCCGTTATATCAACCATTATGTCACCTCTTTTACTGCAAGTATAACCTCTAAATCACCCATGGTATAACTTCTATTTACTACCCGAATGTACTTGTATTACTACTACTACTAAAAAACTCACCCTAGCACTAAGCCGCCTGAGACCAACATTGCTACGCACGCTCTTTTTCCATCCCAATCTATTCAAAGCCTCCCTCTTTACGCCCTCCCAGGAAGTTCTGATTTATTTTTAATCTTTCTTTATCACATCCTCCCACCCCAACCGCGGATGACCTGCTTTCCGTTTAGCCCTAGACGTTTGGCCAAAAAAGACAATCTTTGACAATCTGTTATCCTTCAGCCACAGAACGTGCCCTAGCCATCCCAACCTTTCTCTCGTTATAGCCCTTGGAAACGCGATTGAGCCCCACTTTCCGTATAGCCTACTGTTTGAAATACGGTCAGTCAGCCGGGTACCAAGAACAACCCGTAGGTAATTTCTCTGGAAAACATCCAGCAAGTCTTCATCTGCTTTTTGGAGCGCCCATGCTTCAGAGCCATATTTACAGCTGTCATTAGCTTCAACAATTCTATTCTTGGTTTGCAGACTTATCTTCCTATTCTTCCAAACTTTTTCCAACTGTGAAAAATACCCTGAGCCTTCCCTATTCTACTTTTAATATCTTCATTGCTCCCACGGTTTTTGCTAATAATACTACCAAGGTAAGTGAAGCTGTCCACCTGATCAATCTTTTCGTTACCCAGCGTTACCTTGGCACTGATCAAAATTATTTTCTATCAAGGCTTTTCATCTTCACTTATTCCTAGTCTTAGTGACTTAGTCTACTGAACATTAATTTTTAAACCTATTCTAGCTGTCTGAACTCGCAAAACCCTCTAAAAGCTCATTCATTTTGCAGGGGTTGGCTGCAGTCACTAAAATCACTTTTTGTCACCTTTATTTTAGCATGTCACTTTTTGTTGATTTTCCATTGAAATTGTCATTAAATTAACTTTAATGCAGTTTCAAACTTTGATGTAGTTAGCGCGTTTAAATTAGCCAGTAAACTAGAAAATTAATGTAAAAATATAGTGGACAACAGACTGTTACTTGTTGGAAATTAGTAATGGTAGTATGACACAAGAGTATAAAACAAGAAATAATTTGAAATTCCAAAGAAAAATCTTTAAATCTTTATATATTAATTTTGCATAAGTTTTACATTTATTTTTCATCTCAAGCTTTTGATTTTGCTATTAACCCATATCAGAGGACTTGTGGATCCGGGTGTGGGAGGGATCCCTCTCCCTCCTGTTAGGCCTTGCACCCATCAAATCAATCATAACAAACCCTTATAGTTAAATCTCAAATTATAGATTCTCAGTCACACACTATAATTTTTTTTATGTTCTTACTTTGCCAAATTTGCCTAAATCCTATTTGTTTTTCCTCCATTTAATTTAATGTATTAAACAAACTGAAATCGACGTATAAACCGTCGCCAAATCAAGTTAATAAAATTTTATGGGTCCAAATTAGTGGCAAGGTTTTTTTTCCCTCGCCGCCATTAAGAGGCCAGGACCTTAAAGTCCCTGCTTAGAAGGAGAGCAAGAGCATTCTGCCAAATTTTGAAAGAATTCTAATGATGACTGGATATATAATCGAAGTATCTAGAGCTTTTGTATATATTTGTTTCACTGTCTAACAAAAGGACCTGTCCCTATTTGGAACTTTTATTGGTTTCGTCGTCCACAGCGAAACTGGAGGACTCCTGGAGGCAAGATATAAGAAAAAAGTAGAGACTAGGACCTGTTCAGTCCCTCTGTCTCAGTTCTCAATAAAATAGTTCATGAGTTTATTAGTCCACATTCACAAACATTTAAATAAATTAAATAATCCTTTCCTGCTGGAGAAAACCTATAAGGGTTTGCAGACACGTGGAAGCCCACGTAGCTACTTACCTTTTAACTCAACTATTTACTTAAACCTCAATTATTTAATGAAATATATAATAATTAAACCAAAATTAAATAAACTATAACCTATATATATGAAAAAATAGATAAACAAACAAATAACTGAATTAAAGATAATAATAGATAAATAAAATATAAAAGAAAAACAATAATAACAATTGAAGTCTCTATCACTCTTCAATACTCAACCCTTCCTCCCCCACCCTGTCCTCCCAACGCCACCTTGGCCCCTGCCCGTTGTTACCTTCCCAGCCATACCCTTACCTCTCCAGGTCCTCTTTCCCTCCTACCCACCCTAACAGCCATAATAAAATTCAACAATTTTCCCCCAAAAAATCTTTTAAATTCTTTTTAAACTGAGGTACATGTTCCGCCGCCCTCATGTTCAATGGTAGCTCATTCCATACAGGTGGACCCAGGTGTTTCATTAAAAATGAAGACCCAATACCGCGAAGCAAATCTACCACTATATTATCACTTTGCCTAGTTCCATAATTATACAGGTCACTATTAATTTGGTAAAAACCCTTAAAAACATCTGGGGTTAAACCATTCATACACTGAAACACAAAAACAGCAGCTTTGTAATCTCTTATCTGACCTACATTAATGAGCTTCAGGGACTTAAAACAAGCACAGGCGCCATGTACATCCTGGACATACTTAACCGGTTGTTCTTACAGCTTTTTTTGTAGAACTTGCACTCTTCTTTTGTTGCATAAGAAGCTACTGCTCCATAGGAGGTGTCCGTAGGAAATATTTAGATAAACCAACGAATAATATATAGTTACAAGTATTCTTTGAGGAAGAAAGTACTGCAGACGTCGATGTATGCCTACCCTACGGTCAATTTTTGATGAAATTGCGTCACTGTGACATTTTCATGCCAGATGGCAATCAAGATAAAAACCAAGATGGCGGAGATGATCAACTTGTTGAACTGAATTACCCATAAAGTTACCTGGCCAGTACTTTCAGAGTACCTCTGAATAGTCACTTTTTGTAACTTTTTCTGAATGGAAAAGGCACTAAGGCACTTTTCTTGTATATCTCGTTGTGGTCGACCTCTGATTTTGCTCACAGTTTCATCTAGGGTGCTTAAATCATCAGCATAATATAAGGTTCAGGAATTTTTTTTCCTCGCTATTTGATTCCAAGTTCTCCTTTTGCCTTTCCTATGCTCCTTAGGACAAAGTCCAACAAAATGATCCATATAAAGGGGGATAGAACACAACCCTACTTAACTCCTGATTTAACACGAAACCAACTGCTAACCTCATTTCCTAACTTAACCGCGGAAATGTTATTCTCGTACATGGTACTAATCTTATATGTGCGTATACGATTGTATAATCTAATAGTAATCTTATATATACTTACACCAACCATGGAATAACTCCTTCTTGTTATAGGTATGTAAAAAACGAAACAAGTTCGCATCTGGTGCAAGCACCTCAACTCTTCCGTTACCGGCGAGAACACCATCCAGAGTAGGAACACCCTCAAAAACACCAAATAAACTGTATAAACACGCAGAGCTTATACCGTTGCACCATATCAAGAGAATAGTGGACATAAACGAAACCGAAGGTTGGAAACTGATTTTCTTATATAAATTCTTTTTTAGTTTGTTTGGCCAAATTAATGGCCATACAAACTATATCAGTGATAGTTTGTATAAACACCTGTCGTAAAAACTTATGAATTATTTGTATTTTCCCCTGATTTTGACCTCATATTTGCCTTAGAGAAGCCAAAAATGGAATTGGTTAGACATGAATCTGAGAACCTATATCAGCAGTCAGGCATGTACCCACGAATTTCTCTTTTTTGGAGGGAGGGTGAATTATTTTTAAAAAAATGTTATTTGGTAATTTGAATAAGAAGTAGCCATAAATTTGGGATAGGGGGAGTAGGCCCCCTCTATGCACGTCCTTGTTAGTGTGTACTTGTTACTGACTACTGCCTACTAATATTATTGCTTCGTATCTTTCGATTTTCTTATGCATAGTTTTTTTAGTTTGTATCGCAAAATTATTCAGAATTGGTTGGGTGGTCCTGCTACAACTTGTTCAGCTTGGATAAGAGATCTGAATAAACGACAAGTACCAAAAACCGACACTTACTTTCCCGAAAATCTTAGAAAAGCCATTTAACTTTTCCCTTTTTTAGTTTTAACGAAAATTACATCATCAGAAAGTGTATTTTGGTTTTTCGACTAAATGGAGCACAATTAAAAATCAGCTCGAAAGAAATATCATTTGATCAATTTGGCAGCTTTGGGAGTTCACTATGGTGCTACCCTGTTTGGTTGAAAACCTTGCTGACGCAGGCTACGTAAGATTTCATTGTCTTTTCCATCAAATTTCATAGCCAAATCACAGATTTTCAATAGCTACCGATGGTGGCTATTCCTCTGGGAGAATTCACTAAGGACCCTGTGTCTTTGAGGTGATAAGCCGAGGCTTGTACAATTATTTTGAGATATTGCATCCTCTTAATATAGCTTTTGACTTATGCCTCAGTTGATATCACCAACGAAATTTATTGCACGTCCAACTTATTGTTGTCATAATACTAACAGTGAAACAGAGGAAGTAATTCAGACAGTCATGGGCTTAAATATATATTGTATTAGTCACCAACATGAAAATAGTAAATTCCTCTACAAAAACTGCCATGTTGATCACCCTCGTCATCTTTGCCTCCAACTTTGTCTCCATGCAACTTAATTACTAAGGACAGTAAAAATAAATTACGCTTTTTTAATTTGGTTAAGTCCAAACTTACTTAACCACATACCATCAACCATATAAAAATAAAATACGTTTTTTAAGTTGGTTAAGTGCAAACGTACATAACCATATACCATGTAAAAATAAAATATGTTTTTTTTTTGTTGGTTAAGTGGAAACTTACATAACCATTTAAAAATAAAATATGTTTTTTTAAGTTGATTAAGTGGAACCTTACATAATCATATACGTATTTAAAAAATTGGGAAAACCTGGAAACTTAATTTTTAATACAAAAGATGTTCGATGCAAAAATGCAGCTTTAACACTTCGCGGGTGCCAAGTTTAAAAATACAGAAAGTCTGTGAAATGCCAGCAGAAAATAAGCAAAAAGATATATTTTCATTTAGCTTTTGACATATTCCTACTGGCCTATATTTGTCAATAGAAAACATTGTAGCACCTTAATATTTGTTGTAGTTACAATTGTTCGGTTCACTTTTCGTTTAAACGAGGTAAGTTTTCGCTTGCTTCTTTTCATGATTTAGTGTAGCAACAACGAGAAACTCTACAAAAGACCCCTATTTTCTGGGTATTTTGGAATAAGACTGGAACACCCTCACTTGGGGGGACATAAATACGGGTGGAGGAGGAGGTGGCCCCTCTGATGTGCACTTGGCAGGGCTCACCGGCATTTGGACACGTCTCGCCAGTCACAATGAGCTCCCCCAGCAATGGGTAAGTTGTTGGTGATACAAGATGCCATAAGGGCGCAGAATCCGTAGGAGATATAGTTGGTCCCTGCTAGGGACAAAGAGGAGTGGCTTACCGCTGTTCTGACGTCAACCATGAAACCCCTTTTTTACTTTTATGGATTATGAGCAAACAAATGAATGTGAGAAGCAATATCAGTTCGGGAAACCGGCGATGGGCATGCGTTTAGATCTAACGCGTCAATGGCAGCCGACAATTTGCGCAAATTGCAACTGCAAATGAAAATCTTCCATCACAAACACAGTCACTTCTGCTGTCGGCGACTTTGACAGTGACCACTCGCTTGTTATTACTTCATTTAAACTACGTCTAAAAGCGGCCGCGAAACTCTCCAAAAAGCCCCCCAGATTCAGAGTAGACATCTTAAAAGACAAAACTATCTGACAAAAATACAACGCTACTCTTTCCGAAAGAATTTCTGAACTCCTCTAGACATCCCCGCTAAGTATCAAAGGATGACATCGATAATCTTGTGAAGAGTAGCTCTCAGGTTATATGCGATGTTGCCCAGTCGAACATGGGAGTCCAAAAGGCGGACTAAAAACATTGGATCATGGATGAGATAATCTCATTATGCGAAGAAAAATTCATCCACGCTAACAAACTAGATAGAGAATGTCCAGATATGTACAAACGATTAAAACGTGGTAGAGAAAGTCACTCGCCATGCTCACCGCTCCTATATAAGGTAACAATGTGAGCAATGCGAAATAGCATTCAAAAAAGTAACTTTCACTTCATGTATAGGCAAGTGGAGGAGCTAACCAAAAAAAAGGGAGTGAAAGCCTGTACCCTCATCGATGAAGATGGTAACCATATCCAAGGTACAGACGGGATCTGAAACAGATGAAAAGAACACTTAGAGTGCAAATTAAACTCAACGGTCCTCCCAGACCCATCGGTGCTTAGCAGCCTTCCCGCAATCGCCACAGACCCAAGGCTACCCCCACTTGGTTCTGAGGTAGAATTGACTATCAAGGGTTTAAGGACAAACAAAGCTGCAGGCCCAGATGGAATCCAAATGGGGCTACTAAAAGTCAATTGCGGTCCCTCTGTTGCTCTACACCTAAAAATTGCTACTGCTACTTGGGAAGATCACTTCCCCTCCTCGTGGTGTGAAGCCATGATAGTTCCACTCCATAAGAAAGGCTCGAAAACAATCTGTGACAACTACTGGCCTATAAGCCTTACGAGCCACGCCGCTAAAATACTCACTAGGGTAATGCTAGAGCGTATAAGAGCTATATCTTCAACTGTTATTAAGAGTATCAGGCCGATCTCCGCCAAAACAGGTCAACGATTGATCAGATATTTACGGTCTATCAGACTATGGAAAAAAATCCTGAACTTGGACGTTTATTTTCCACCTTTTCATTGACTTTAAGCAGGCTTTCGACCTCATATGGAGAGAAGGTCTATGGCACATTCTTTTCCACTTTGGCATACCACAGAACTTAGTATCATTGATCAGAGATATACACTTAAAGTTCGGAAGCCGTGTCATTGATGGGAGAGGGTCTTTCTGATAGCTTTGAAACATCGACTTGCTTTCACCTCAGCTGATTAACCTGTTCCTTACCGCCGTCCTATCACTCCTTGACAACTCGTCAGGTGTCCTCGTCGGGGCAACATTTATTGATAAACTAGCTTATACAGACTGCATCCACCAAATAAATGAGATCCTCGTGGACCTTCAGTCGCAGGCCGACAACATCCAGTCAACCACCAGCCGTTTTGGAATGACCATCAATTTTTCAAAGACAACAGCCATGCTCTGTTCACGAGCGCCAGAACCCCAAGAAAGCTCGGTGGTAACCATATCGGTTTTATCGGATATTATATAGATCTATCGATATAGATCGATTCATATCGGATATGGTAACCATATCTCGGAGCGCCAGAACCTCCAGCTCGGTGGTGACAAAATAGAATGAATTGAAGATTTCACCTACCTTGGTAGCCTTATGACGTCCAATAACAATCACTCGAAGGATATGAAGAGGCGCCTGGCGCTTGCCAACTCTAGCTTTAAAGCCTTGATGCCGATCTGAAGGAACAAGAATTTATTGACATTGCTGAAAACAAGACTCTTCAATACAGTAATAATCCCCATTGCCATCTACGCTTGCGAATAATGACCCTTATAACAGATGACCAACGTCACCTAGCCGCATTCGATACAAAGTCACTTCGCCGTATTACGGGCATTACGTACCTGGACAGGATCTCTAATATTAGGCTGTTTGAAAGCCTCAAGATCAAACACGCCTTACTTGACAAAATAAAACTGCAACAACTTAGCTGGCCTGGCCGCATCTTGGTTGTTGTAGCAAAAGACAGACACTGTCATTTATTAGCATTAAACTGGGTAAAACAAAAACAACCTTGGTTTAACAGTTAAGATTTTGTGTGAATATAGCCCTAATATTATATATATATATATATATATATATATATATATATATATATATATATATATATATATATATATATATATATATAATTGAACAACTTAAAATTCTAAGATATGTATTAATATGTTTGAAATTTAAGTACTTCAATATTAAATACTTCGAATTATTATTACTTAATTGAATTACCTACAGAAATATATTTTTAAATGGACCAATTAGTCTATCCTATTTTGCTGTATTTATCCCTTTAATTGACTATTGAAATACCAATAGCGTACTTTTTTTTCTGATTCCGAATATATCACTTTCTTGCTTAATTTTTACATAGTGCTACTGGCTTATATTTGTTCAATAGCAAACAATTGTAACACCCTGTTGATTGTTGTAGGTACAATTGGGCGGTACAATCGTTTGGTCCGGCTTTTTGTTTTCTTTTCACGATTCAGTATAGCAACAAGGAGAAGCTTTACAGAGCGAAATAAAAATAATTGCACAACAACCCAAAGAAAAATCGTAGAAAATCCCGGTTTTCAGGCATAAATTGACCTAATATCGGACCAGGAGGCAATAAATATTTTCATTTTGATATACTTGGTACTCTAAAGAAAATATTGACAAATTCTTTTTGAAATTCAAAGAAATGACCTCAGTTCACCTAACCATTGACCCTTTAATTGTAAAAAATGCCCCGTTAAAGGCTGTATGGCATGTTGCCAACTGAAGAACGTTTCTTCCACTGTTGCCACCTCCGTTTCTGCCTCTTTTTGGAAAAACGGTGGAATAGACCTAATATGGAGCCAGGGCGCAATTTTTTTTTTAATTTTAATGTACATAGTACTTTAAAGAAAAGAATTAGATTTTTCGGGCAATTGAAAGAAATGGCCTTAGTTTACCTAACTACTGAGCCTCTAAATGTAAACATTGCCCTGTTAAAAGCTGTATAGCATGTTGACAGCTGAGAAGCGTTTTCTCCGCTGTTGCCACCACCGTTTCTGCCTCTGTTTGCGAAAAAAAGATACAATAGACCTAAGTTGGAGCCAGGACGCAAAAAATGTTTACATTTTGATGTACTTGAAAGAAAAAAATTGATTTTTTTTTGGTAATTCAAAGAAATGGCCTTAGTTCACCTAACTCCTGAGCCTTTAAATATAAACATTGCCTCAGCTATTGACAGCTGAGGAACCTTTTCTCCGCTGTTCACTGCCACCACCGTTTCTGTCGTTGTTTATTGATATGACAAGTTGGGATAAGGATGTCCACTGAACATTTTAAGGTGTCCCAAAATTCAATCAGGACAATTTCCAAGGTTTCAAAATATATTGAATAAGAATAATATAGAGTTGTTTATCTTTGTTGCCATTGTTTGACGAAAAAACTGTCCTCAAGAAACCAAGCTCAAGATTGGCTGTTCAAAATCTTTAGAGAAAAACACAAGAAGTGGCAATTCTGGTTGTGATTACGTGAAGAAGAAAACGCGTAGAAAAGAGTTCTTAGAAAATAAATTGGTTTTGTACTGGACATTTGCCAAGAACTGTCTCCTTGAGTAGCCTTTAAATCAAAATATATGCTTATCCTCTGAAGTGAAGGTTGAAATGATGCATTTAACCTAGTGACTTGACGGAGTAAGGAATTTGAAGCTGCACTTAAAAACTGAAACTGAACGTGGTTTTGGCACTGCACTTTCACTCAGAACTGGCTCCTTAAGTAGGCTTTATATCCAGTATTTATTCTGATACTTTCAAGTGAAGGTTGAAATGATGCATTAAGTCTAGTGACTTGACGGAATTCGAAGCTGCAAATAAAAACTGAAACTGCACATGGGTGTGGCACTGCACATTCACTGAGAACTGGCTCATTAAGTAGCCTTTAAATCCAATATTTTTCTGATACTTTCAAGTGAAGGTTGAAATAGCGCATTAAATCTAGTAACTTGGCGAAGTAAGAAATTTGAAGCTGCGCTTGAAAGCTGAAACTGCACATGGGTGTGGCACTGCACATTCACTGAGAACTGGCTCCTTAAGTAGCCTTTAAATCCGATATTTTTCTGATACTTTCAAATGAAGGTTGAAATAGCGCATTAAATCTGGTGACTTGGCGAAGTAAGGAATTTGAAGCTGCGCTTGAAAGCTGAAACTGCACATGGGTGTGGCACTGCACATTCACTGAGAACTGGCTCCTTAAGTAGCCTTTAAATCCAATATTTTTCTGATACTTTCAAGTGAAGATTGAAATAGCGCATTAAATCTGGTGACCTGGCGAAGTAAGGAATTTGAAGCTGCGCTTGAAAGCTGAAACTGCACATGGGTGTGGCACTGCACATTCACTGAGAACTGGCTCCTTAAGTAGCCTTTAAATCCAATATTTTTCTGATACTTTCAAGTGAAGGTTGAAATAACGCATTAAATCTGGTGACTTGGCGAAGTAAGGAATTTAAAGCCTAATAATGATAGATGGTAATAAGCTTACCTAGGCTATGGATGTCAGGTGATTGATTTTTCCAACGATAATGTCGACAGGACCTGTGCCTGTCATCATCAGGTTAAATTCAAATTTCTTGCCAGAAAGTAATTTTACTTTCTGCAAAGAAATTTGAATTTAACCTGATGATGACAGGTCCTGTCGAAATTATCGTTGGAAAAATCAATCACCTGACATCCATAGCCTGAGTAAGCTTATTACCATCTATCATTATTATGTATAAAAGTCAGGTTGGCCTCAGAGAATATGAATTTAAAGCTGCACTTTAAAACTGAAACCGCACATGGGTGTGGCACTGCATATTCACTCAGAACTGGCTCCTTGAGTAGCCGTTAAACCAAAAATTTATATTTGTCCTTTCAAGTGAATGTTAAAGTGATGCATTAAACCTGGTGACTTGACGGATTAAGGAATTTGAAGCTGCACTTAAAAGCTAAAACTGCATATGAGTGTGGCACTGCACATTTACTCAGAACTGGCTCCTCAAGTATCTTCTAAATCCATTATTTATTGTGATACTCTCAAGTGAAGGTTGAAATGATAGATTAAATCTAGTGACTTGACGGAGTAAGGAATCCGAAGCTGCAAATAAAAATGGAACTGCACATGATTTTGGCACTGCAAATCCACTCAGAACTGGGTCCTTGAGTAGTCTTTAAACCAAAAATTTATATTCGTCCTTTCAAGTGAAGGTTGAAATGGTTGAAGGTTGACCTGAAGGAGTAATGAATTTTTGGCTGCCCATAAAAATGAACATGCACAGGGTTTTGACTCTTCACATTCACCCAGAACTGTGTCCTTGAGTAGCTTGTAAATCAAAGCTATGTTTTCATCCTTTCAAGTGAAGATCCAGGCTATGCGTTAAACTTAATGACTTAACTAAGTAAAGATTTTGCGGTGCTTTTAATGAAATTATTTGCTATTTAAAATTAATTCCTGTTGGTCAAGGAAGGAGTTGATCTCAAATTTCTATTAAAAAGTTTGCGGTACTTTTTATGTATCTATTATCACGAATTGTGACATCAAATACAAGAAAATAGAATTGCTCAGTATAAGAAAGTTTCGGAGTCGAATGTGTCATGTCTATGTTACCAGATGCCTCAAAGAGTTAATTCTAATTCGAATTGTCTAATTCTCCACGGGACTTCGGATAAATATAGAAAAGGATCTGAGGGGGCGGGTGAAGATAGGAATTAATCACTATTCTCTAATCATGAATTGGTGGCATTTTTAAGGTGCCTTCTAGCACGAAATATGACATAAAATATACGAAAACACAAGTGAGTATAAGAAAGTTCAGGAGTCTGAAATGTCTTTGACTGCGTTTATTGATAGATAATTTGAAGCCAAAGGGCCATAATCTAATTCGGAATCTGAAAATAAAAATAGTGCACAGAATTCAAGTATAAAAGCACTCTTTTTCCTCAACTAAGGCTTTATTTTAGAAATTTTCCTATATATTTAATTACACAGAGATTTGTAGAATTAAAGATATCTGTAAGTAGTAAATTTATAATCTCTAAAATATTTTTCCTTAAAGATTATAGCTCTGGACATGTATTTAGAAAACGGTAAATCATCATCATTAATATCACCACAAATCGGACAAGTATGCGAATTTCCAGGCTTGTCTTTTTTTACTAAACATATTCTATGGATTGGTAAGCAGTTTGAACGGAATATATATGCGTCTACTGCGTCAATGATAGTCCTCAGAAGTTTCATTGATTCAAAGGGTCTGTTCTTCAAGACTTACCTTTTTTCCAGCAAAACTTTTCGTCGTATGAATTGGTAAGCAGTTTGAACGGAACTCTATTCAATTTTGTACTATAAATTTTTCAGTAGTCTACGGCGTCAATGACTTGATTTAGCCCATATGTATGTGGCTATGTGGTGCCGCAGTGTTGTTTACAATCACACCCATTCAAATTATTAGTTTTTCTTTTATTTGCTTTGTGATGTGTTTCTTAATTCATACATTTTTTTTTACTTTTCTGTCTTCCTCTTCTTGGTAATTCAAATCAAACTAATTATCCACAGTAAAAATAACTGACATGATTGCTATTAATGGTGTGACAGCTGAGCATCTGTCATCCTCTTTTTGGAAATTCAAACAGAACCGATTACCCATTGTAAAAATGACTGACATGATTGCTATTGAAGACGTGACAGATGGTTTCTGTCATCCTCTTCTTAGAAACTCAAACTGAACCGATTTTGCAATGTAAAAAAATTGACATGGTTACGTTAAACATGATTCCAATTGATGACGAGAAAGAATGACGCTTCTGTCATCTTCTTGGAAATTTAAACCGAACCGATTAATATAATTGACATGGTGATATTTAACATGACTATTATTGTTGACCTCACCGATGACGTTTTGTCATCCTCTCCTTGGAAATTCCAACCGAACAGATTACCCATTGCAAAATAATTGACATGATGACATTTGACACGATTACTATTGATGACATAAGAGATGACGTTTCTGTCATATTATTCTTGGAAATTCAAAGCAAACCGATTACCCATCGTAAAAATAAGTGACATAAAGACCTTTAACATGATTGTTTTTGTTGACGTGACAGATGACGTATCTATCAACCTCTTCTTGAATATTCAAACCGAACCGATTATCCATTGTTAAAATAATTGATATGAATAACAATTTCTTTTAAGTATCTTTTATTTATTGTTCCTTATTGACATGTTAATTTTAGTTAATAATTATTCACGGAATGCATACTTTGCTATAAAGTGCACAGAAAAAGGGCATAGTACAAGTACTTTCAATCTACGGTTATCTTATAAAATTTCTTACGCCTCTTAATTTTGTCAATCAACTGCTATTGGTGTGACTATTCCACCTCTACCTTGTCTCTGCATGGACATTTAAAATAATGTTCTTCCTCTGAAGAAACGGGCGAGAGGTTGCGTGCTTGTCAAGCATAGAAGTATCCGGCATTCAAAGTGGATTTAGCTCTCGGACTCCGATGAATGTATCTTTCAATGTAAGATGTACAAACGACTTACGTGTCTTAATTAGAAAATACCTTGACTTTGTCTGTACGGAATAGAAATACCTCGTGTCTCTACGGGCATTTGAAAAATAGTTGTCTTTTTTTCTAAAGAAGTGTCAAAAGGTTACGTGCAATTCAAGAAAATTAGTCATTGCATTACTGTCCTGCAACAGAAACTTGACTTACCGGGGTTAATTCTCATGCTGACTTGGTGCCAGCGTTCAGATTGCAGGTTCCATCCTCCTCCAGGACACCCGGTCTTGAGTAACCGCGGGTGCGTTTTCAAATCTTATTCCTGACTTTCTTAGGAACTGCAGCAGACTATCTTACAATCTCATTCCTGGACCACCATTTGTCGCATCCTCTCAGTGGCCACGGGCTGAAATCGGTGACGAGACGACATGGGGCTTCCTCTGGCAATCGGAGGAGATGGCCGTACCCTCTTAGCGCATGCTGCGCTACTTGCAGGGAAAATGGAATCTCCTTTGGATGGATCGGGAGCAGTGTTGCCAACCTGGTACAGTTGTACCGCTTTGGGTAAAAATTATTGGTTTGATGCAATGCGGTATGTTTTGGTTTTACTGGCTCCTTTCTGACTCGGATACCTGTTCAAGTCCTAGTTCATCGAAAATTTTCTTCTTGTTACGTCAAATTTTTAACCTGCTGTTCTTATAGTACTCAAATTGTTTTTCATATAGTAAATTGAAACATTAACAATCTGTTAATTTTGAAGACGACTAGATTTTCAAAGGAAAGCTTCACCCTTTTTGAGCTGTTCGGTGCCATATGTTTTTAGCTCTTTTTTTGTTTTTTCATCCACGTTTCTTTTCTTGTTTTTTCCTTTTTTTTATTTTGCGCCGGCTGCTACCAAAAACTATATAGCTGCAGATGCATATATTTAAATAAAAATGCTTAATCTTGAAAATCTATAAAAATGGCTCTTTAACTTTAAATTGTTTGAATGTCTATTTATGTCAAAACAAAACGTGAAACGATTCTCAGCCCTAATTAGTGCAAGAAATGTTTTTTTTTTTTTTTGTTTTTTACATATTTTCATGATTTAAATTTGTGATTATAATGTTTGTTTTTCTAACCAAGATAATTGCGAGGCACTGTTTTGCTTTGCTTCATGCTTGAGTAGGAAGAAACAAGACAGAAACAACTTACCAGATTATGCTGTTGCAGTTCCTAATTAACCTTTTGCAGCACAATCTTATTCATAAAACCGGTGCAGTTTATTTCAAAGTGTTGGCAACGCTGGTCAGGTAGTTAGCGTTGCTGATAAAATCCCACCAGCATCAGAAGCAGTCTGGAAAAACACGTTATTTCTATTTTATTCTATTTTATTCGTTATATTTCTATTCTCGTTTTATTTCTATTTTTATTCTCACATTATTTCTGCGCTATTTCTAGATCACTTTGGAACCACTTACTAATTTCTTTTTTTTCCTTTTTACAGAGTGTCCAAACGCATTTGCCTTTATTGTGAGAAGTCCGAAAGACCTCCGTGAAAAACGTTGCGCATGGCGAATAATATCAGAGGACGTGAACAAACTAAAATATATACGTACCTTGGCAGAAACAATATGCGTTCTCACGCAAAATAATACTGTAAGTCCGGTTAACGTTGCAATCATTTTAAAATAGTAGAAGCGGGTTGTTATAGTATAGATAAAACATAGATGTATAGATATATAAAATATTATATTAGATATAATAGCTATATAGATACATTATTATATATAACATAGATTATTATAGTATACATGTGTACAGATATGAATTGTCATAGTACATTGTATAGATGGTTATAGTATAGATATATAGATGGATAGTTATATCAATTGTCATGATATTGAAATACTATAATATATCAGTGCTTTTTTTTACATTGTTGAACTTTCTCAATCTTTTAACAAAAACTATGACGTTTGTAGTTAGAACAGGGTGATCGTAGAAGATGATTATTGCTATCCCTTTGTTGCGTCGTAATAGCTACATCCAGGACATGCCAATCCGTGATAACTTCAAAAAACCTGTTTTTGAATTTTGTTTTAAATAAAGATACAAAAAAAGCATTTTTCAAAATATAGAGGTGGAAAATTTTTCAGGTAAAATACAGGAAAAAAGTGTTTGAAAAACACAGGAGGAATGAAGTCTAGAGGGACTAACTGGAAGTATAAGAAATAGACTAAATAAATTAGAAGCCTATTATCAAGCAAAATTGGCCAAGATGCAATTTCTCGGGTGGGCCAACGTCTTAGTTTGTCTTTTTTTTTATCAGTGATGATTTTTTTGTTGATAGATCTATTGTTCCTTTTTGCTTTATTTTTTTCTTTTTTTTTATCCACCATTTATATCTATTGTAGAGGGGATTTAAAGTATGTTATTTATTACTATCATATGTGCTTTTGCAATAATCGAAATAATTACGCCTCTTCGTAAAATTTAGTATTCGAAATTGTTCACGAAATATATGTCCTTCAGTAAGAAGAAGTGCGTATGAAAGGGATTTCTAGTTCTCCTTTTTTCGAAAAACTAAGTTAGACTATTTTTGTTTGATTTTCTATCTTCAAAATTGACCTGCAGCAATATAGCCTCTTCAAGCTACAGCAAGGTATATAAAAAAAGGCTTTTATCGCATTTAAAATTGGCTCAAAACGTGCTGAAAACTCCACGTCATGAAGTAAAAAATCGGAGGGTCTGGTTTGGAAATTCCTAACATTTCAAACCGTATGCAGAAGATATATCATTTTGCTCAAAAGAAAGACCTTTGAAAACGAATAGCAAAATGATATGAGTGAAAATAAGGTATTTAAACAGCTGCGAGAGAAGTTTTCTATGCAAAGGTTTGAAAAAAAAAATATGTAAAATAACAATGTTGGTGCAAGGGCTTATCCCGTATTTTTTTATGACTATTGGTTGTTTTTTTTGGGGGGGGGGGGGGTGGGGGGGGGGGTAAATGTTTTAAAAACTTCGAATATTAGTTTATATGCATTTTGTTACGTTTTTATGAATTGGACAAAAAATTTCTTTCACTTGAGGGGGAGGGGGTCAAACCCCGTAACTCCCCTTGCTTTGTACCCTGGATACGGCATTTTCTTGTAAGTATAATGGTTTTATTTTAATATTCATTTTTTCTTTTCTTTTTTTCAAGAAAGCAAAAACTGTTGAGTATGTATTTATAATAAATATCAAGTTAATGTAAAAAGAAAACAGTTGCAAACCTCTTACAATTCTCTATGAAGTGGGAAACTAGAAAACAAATTAAGTCCATGAAAATGTTTCAAGTTCCATCAGACAGTTCGTGGTAACGAATACAGATGGCTCAATGAGTAATGGCTCAATACAGTAGTTGGTAATTCATAATGCATAGTTGTACACAATTAATACATAATGAGTAATGGCTCAATACAAATACAGATGGCTCAATGAGTAATGGCTCAATACAGTAGTTGGTAATTCATAATGCATAGTTGTACACAATTAATACATAATGAGTAATGGCTCAATACAAATACAGATGGTTCAATGAGTAATGGCTCAATACAGTAATTGGTAATTCATAATACATAGTTGTACACAATTAATACATAATGACATAATGAGTAATGGCTCAATACAAATACAGATGGCTCAATGAGTAATGGCTCAATACAATAATGGGTAATACATAATGCATAGTTGTACACAAGTAATACATAATGAGTAATGGCTCAATACAGTAATGGCTCAAAACAAATACAGATGGCTCAATGAGTAATGGCTCAATACAGTAATTGGTAATTCATAATACATAGTTGTACACAATTAATACATAATGAGTAATGGCTCAATACAAATACAGATGGCTCAATGAGTAATGGCTCAATACAATAATGGGTAATACATAATGCATAGTTGTACACAATTAATGCATAATGAGTAATGGCTCAATACAGTAATGGCTCAAAACAAATACAGATGGCTCAATGAGTAATGGCTCAATACAGTAATTGGTAATTCATAATACATAGTTGTACACAATTAATACATAATGAGTAATGGCTCAATACAAATACAGATGGCTCAATGAGTAATGGCTCAATACAATAATGGGTAATACATAATGCATAGTTGTACACAATTAATACATAATGAGTAATGGCTCAATACAGTAATGGCTCAAAACAAATACAGATGGCTCAATGAGTAATGGCTCAATACAGTAATTGGTAATTCATAATACATAGTTGTACACAATTAATACATAATGAGTAATGGCTCAATACCAATACAGATGGCTCAACGAGTAATGGCTCAATACAATAATGGGTAATACATAATGCATAGTTGTACACAATTAATGCATAATGAGTAATGGCTCAAAACAAATACAGATGGCTCAATGAGTAATGGCTCAATACAGTAATTGGTAATTCATAATACATAGTTGTACACAATTAATACATAATGAGTAATGGCTCAATACAAATACAGATGGCTCAATGAGTAATGGCTCAATACAGTAATGGGTAATACATAATGCATAGTTGTACACAAGTAATACATAATGAGTAATGGCTCAATACAGTAATGGCTCAAATCAAATACAGATGGCTCAATGAGTAATGACTCAATACAGACTGAAACTCTAAAAAACGGAATGCTCGATACCAATACATATTGAAAGAATCGGATTATTGTGCTGATTTCAAATATATAAGCTTCATTAAGCTTAATCCTACCCATTAAAGGGTACGAGCGTGAGAAAATTTGCCTGATTTTCGAAACAGGAGGAAGCACTCCCTTGAAGTCATAGAATCTTAATGAAAATCCTACCATCAGATTCAGCGTGTCAGAAAACCCTTCTGTGGAGGTTTCAAGCTTCTATCTGTAAAAATATGGAATTTCTATTTTTTGCCACAAGAAAGATCACGGATGCGTGTTTATTTGTTTTTTGTTGCTGTTTTTTTCAAGGGTGATCGTCTCGCCCCAGTGGTCCTAGAATTTCGTGAGAAGGCTCATTTAAACGGAATGAGCCCATTCGAAATTAAATGTTGGTGGATAACTTGGCCCCCTCCCCCGCCCCTTTTCTCCAAAAGTCGTCCGATTAAAATTTTGAGATAGCCATTTTGTTTTTCATAATTGAAACGCCCAATAACTATGCTTTTGGTTGCAACATGACCCTCTCACAGCCCCAGGGGAAAGGCCTTTAAGTTATAAAATTTCTCCATCATTTACGCATAGTATTTGTAATTTTGAAATATGTATACATTTTCGTATGGGGGGGACTAATTTCCTCTTGAGGGTTTTTCACGGGGAGAGGTTTCCAGGAGGCGAACTTGTCAGGAGAAATTATACACTGGGTGAATTTGCCTGAATTCCTCAGCAAAATTCTTTTAAATGTCTTGCTTTCTCTTTTCCGTCTCAATATTACGCGTGGAGTTGTTAAGGGTAATTGTCAGGGGGTAATTTTTCCCTGGATTGAATCGTCTAGAAAATATTTCCGTGGGGAGGGGATTTCTCCGTGGAGGTGTGGCCGGATTTTCTGGCATTATTTAAAAAATGATCAGAAATTAAATTTTAAAAAACAAGCTTTTTTAACTGAAAGTAAGATGCAGCGTTAAAACTTAAAACGAACAGGAATTATTACGTATATGAAGGGAATTGACTCCTCTTCAACACCTCGCTCTTTACGCTAAAATTTGAATTTTGTCCTACCTCTTTAAGAACGACTCCTGAAACACAAGGGTCGTTTAATTAAAGCAATAAGAAACTTTTTTTAAATTACTGAAAAACGTTAGTGTAATGAGCGAGTTGTTGAGGAGGGGGTAACCTCCTTCATATACGTAATAATTTCATTCCATTTTAAGTTGTAATATTGCTCCTTGCTTGAAGTTGAAAAAAAAACTTGTTTTTTTTTTCTTTCTTTTTTCTTTTTTTTTAATCTTGAATGAATCCACAACTGGGCTATTTACTATTGATGAGGATAGTCTATCCCACTCGCTTATTATTCCCTTTGAGAGGGCCCATATTTTAGTGTCCTTGAAGAAGCGTCTACCTTGCATTGTAAACTGATGGCCACGTAGACTTGATGTACTTAACTGTTGAATGTCGGTGGCTACAATGTTATCGTAAATTTTCTTCACATGTCTTACTAGTTTGAATTATATTGACACGATAAAACGGTAAGCCAAAGTTGGTAGCTGGAGCCTTCGGAGCCGTTCGTCATAAGAAAAGTGAGATAAATTTTTACATTTTTTTTTAATTTTGCGTTGTACGCGTTCAACTGAGTCGATGCCATTATCGTAAAATGGGCGGATGAAACATTGTCCATATTCCAGGATTGGCCTTACCAAGGCCTTGTACAGGGTACATAATATTTCCTTGTCGAGAATTTTGAATGATGTAGGGAGGATTCCAGCTAGCATCGATGCCTTCTTAATGATTGCCTTATAGTGCTCGAGAAACTCAGATTAGCTTCAACAATTATGCCTAAGTCACTCCCTTCAAGGCTACGTGTTAAACTTTTTCCAAGGAGCTTATAAATTGTGTCCTCTCTTGTGGGGCCTAATTGTACGTGGGGGAATTTTGTGGTATTAATTTCCATTAACGAAGTTACCATCCACTTCTCAACTTTCTCCAGTCCTTCTGTAGACTGCTCAGGTCTTCCAGCATGGAAATGACTTGAAATAGCTTCGCATCATCGGCGTATAGCAAAATGCAAGAATCAGTGTCATGAACAAGGTCACTTATGTAGATGTTGAAAAGGAGAGGCACAGATCCTTGTGGCACGCCACCGATGTACACTAAAGTATAATATTTTACGTAGAGCATATATATATTTATGTTGAGAGTATGCATATGTATTCTATGAATATATACATATATATATATATATATATATATATATATATATATATATATATATATATATATATATATATATATATATATATATATATATATATAGGTATATATTTTGGGGGTGATACCTGACACGGGGATACCATAGGTATTCTGTGGTAGGCACAACACTTGACTGGGTAGAGAATTTAAAGTGCCGAAACCCTATAGGCAAGTGTATTCTCCTGATGAGCCCTTGTGTTGGGTTGTTGCCTCTGAATTATTTATCTTTACTGTTTTTATTGTTTGGTAAATGACGACTTATACTTATTGACGACATGACTGCCTGTCCATGGATTATTCTTTATGGTTGATTGTGTATGGCTATGTTGTTTGACCTATGTGATTGTATGGATGAGTAGGGTTAAGGCCTCATTCAAGTGCTGGTGTATATTAATCACTAATTTAGGAAAACAGTCTCCCTTTTCTCCTTCTGTCTCTTTTCTTTTTTTTTTCTTTTTTTTTAATGTGTTTGTGCTGTTGCATTGGTGATTTCTCTTTTCGTTATATATATATATTTCTTATATATTTATTTGTGTAAAGCGTATATTCATGTTTTAAACTTATTTTTGAGTCTGTTGGCCTGGCAGGGTGTAAAATTTTAAATAAGAAATAACACTGATAAAAAAAAATACTATAACTTTGGTTGAGATTTGGATATAATTAATTGACGATTTAAATGTGTCATAGGATAAGGACACTTTCGGATAAAGCATAATATATTTTGATGGTAAAGGAATATGCAAGTCTCACGGTGCCCAATCTGGCTATAGTTTTGTGGATGTGATATTAAACTAAATAAAAAGACACTGTGTTCATTGTGTCAAAAGGGGATATCTGCAATGTCTCAGCAGCGGTAAAGGGTATCAAGTTTCAAAGGGTACTAACTTTCAGAACACGTTGAAGGGGATCTTAAAGTTTATTATTTCGTATATACTGATGCCCCCCTCCTTAACCATTCGCGTTTTATGCGAAGGTTTGAATTCTGGTCTCAGTTCATTGAAACAACTGCTCAAACACGAGGGTCGTTGAATTGAAATGAAGCATAATAAAACTTTAGGGTAAAGAGCAAGGGGTTGAAGAGGGGGCAAACATGCTAGGTTAACAAATATTCTTTCACCTTTATTTCTAATTTAATAACTCTCAGCGGAGAACCAGGGTTTCGTAACGAATTTGAATTGTTTTATGTTTTTAACTGCAATTTTGCCGACACCCAAATAACATGGAAAACGAACTACTCTATTAGCTCACACTTAATTGAGCAGCTTGTGCTAATTGAGTTAGCTCACAAGTGTGAGCTAACTACTCACTTTATTCAGTTGTTTTTCCTTTCTCTTGGAAGGGCTATAGTTATGTAGCGGGAATATTCACATATTTCGGTTTGCTTGTCACTGCCTAGGTTTAGAAAATGCTTTTAGTTCTTGGAAGTTCTTTTCTTATAATATGGGATCGCGTATTTATTTATTTTTATTTTTTAAATAACGGGCTTTCACAAATCTGTCATCTTTTCAGACTTAATTTTCGAAAGTAACGGGTTTCTTTTCATAGAAACGTTTTTGAAAAATTAATAACTTCCTATGTACCATCATATATAGAGCCTTTTTTTTCACTTGAAGTTGGAATGTTTTATCTTATTTGAGCCACTCATAAGTCGAATCGGTCAACTCATTTATGAATTTTTTCTTATATCATGAAAAGGCAGTACGCCCTTCGTAGTTAACTTTTATTTTTCCTGTATTTATTGCTATGTTTCGGATTTCAATTATTCTACTAATTTCAGCATCTATTGTTCCCTATTTATTTCAATTTTCTATGATGACCATTATTGTTGTCTTTATAGGAAAATTTATTAACAAGCTGCGACGCGGGTACCTTGGAGATCGATACAAGTGATCTGTCGAATCGGGGCTTCTCAAGGGCAGTAAAGTAAGTTTGAATCAAAATGTGTATGTGTTTACTCTCTCCTTCGGGCTATATTGAAAAAAAGGTTAAGATGGCTAGGCCACGTTTTTGGGGGCCATCGATCTAAGGGCAAACGAAAAGGTCGGTGCCTCCCAAGGAACCACGTAACGGTGGACCATCTTCCAACCTTTGAGTGGGGTGGGAAGATGGCCAGAAGACTGGATCTAATCAGAAATTTTGGGAGGATAAAAAGTGAATTTATCAGTAGATTGGGATGTGGGGATTGCACGCAGCTTTGTTGGCCTAAACCTGTTTGGTGCTGCAATTACCTTCTATTACTTCTATAATTGTTTCTCTTTTTTCTGGTTATACCTCCTCCGTATCATGCTGTTGCATTTGGAGGGGATGTGTTTATGTTAATTTATTTGTCAATAATTGTTATTAAATAAATAAATAAAATAGTAATAGTAGTAATAGACGAAAAAAGTACCGAAAGTAAACAAAAATACCAAATCTCAGGCTCTTGTTTTACTCTATTTGAGAAAAAATCAATCTTCTGTTTTCAAACTTCTGTGAGGCTTCTTTAGTATTAATGAAAAAAATTGATTTACATTTTGTAACTGAATAATGTGACTCCATTTGGTAGGCTATTTAGTAAATAAAGTTGTCTTGAGGATTGGAAAGACGTAGCCTTTATCAATCTAACCACGGGTTTATTTACTTAATACGGCCGTGTATTACGCCAACTTTTCAGCTATGATTTCTGTCTTATTTTGAGCGCTGCTTATCCTGAATTGTTAATTCCTTTAAATTACTTTTCTCAAAATTTTAGTTTTCCATTATTGAAGAATTGAAATATTTGAACACCTTTATTAAACTGATAGGCTAGTGTTCGGATGAGTGTGCTGAAAGAAAACGTTCTGCCTGTTCTGCCCTTTTGGTTGCTTGAACTGCTTATCGTACTGACTGATTGTATTTTTAACGCTTTAGAATCGTGCTTTAGATTTGTAAATGTCTAATTTTATCTATTAACCTTTCTTATTATTGCTAATTCAATTATAAATTTATTGCCTTTGATTCGTGGCATGACGATCAATAATTAATCATAAAATTTCAAATTTATTTCAATAAATCGCTATCACAATCCCTGAGTGGCCGAATTCAAACTTTGGGGTTGAAAGACACAGAAAAAGGACGAATTCATAAAAAAAAAAGTTAAAAAAGAATGATGCACTTAAAATTAGAAGAATGTAAGAGTAAGAATGGAAAATCTAACTGGCAAAATGAATTAATCATTTCTTAACTATTATTTAAAACTGTCATTTTATCAATTCCTTAAAAAAATATAAAATGTATAATTGGGTCATAGCACATTAAAAGATAAATTATATACATAATATAATACTCAAACAAAATACATATACAGAAAAGGTAAAATGGATATTAGTAACTTAGAGAGGAAAGAAAACAAGCTAACATAAACAAAACATGGAGGATGCCAGTACAAGTAATAGAAAGGAAGGAGTTAACTTTTTCCGTAACGTTGGAAACGAAAATTATTTTCGTATATGGAGAAAGTAGGAAGAGGCTGAGCGCCCAAGATGAGCAGAATCTGGGTGGGAAGTTTCTTTTTTTTTCTGCGACGATTTGTCGTTACATTTTATTGAAAAACGAAGGCACGACATACCTCTCCTCCACTTGAACATTTCTAACCTAATTTTTTTTAGAAGAAAAGAGTAAAGTAAGGTATAGAACTTTACCTTCTTTGAGCGAACAGAATCCACGGGAAATTGTCATTATTATTGTACAATTATGTGAGTTTGTTTTTTGTTATTATGTTTGTTTTTGCTTTGCAGTCGTTGTGTTGTTTTTTTTTCATTTTTATTGTTATGTACCATGTATTTTTGTTTGTGTTATCATCATATGCTATTATTTTGTGTAATTTTTTTTTTTACCATGGCCCAAAATGGTTTTTGTTACAATAAATATCTATCTATTTATATCTTTGTTTAATTCTTCAATTTTCATAATTACTATTATTTATGTCTTTATCATTTTATTATATTATTGTTCATTATTATTATTTATTTTGTTCATTATTTATTTGCTTTAGGATATAGTAGCATAATACATGAGAGAAAAACAAATGTAAAATATTTTTTGCGGTTGTTTTTTTTTTGGATTTGATTTGCAATAACTGTTGTTATTTTTTGCCGGCAGGAGGGGAAGGGTATTCTACCTGTATTGATTAATAGACCACATGATATTGTGTTGGTATTTGATAGTATGTGTTTTGTAAACCAAACTGTTAAGAAGTAACGATAACCCTATTATTTAGGTTTGCCTCACGAACGTCTGATGCTGTTAGTCGAACTTTGAAGGGAACACCAACCATGTTGAAACGAACAGTATCATCGATCCTTCGACCGATGCATTCCACTGCGAGTTTGGGCAGCACCTCGGTATTCAGCGACTCTTCAATGTCGCTTAGTGTTTCAGAAACGAGTAACTTAACAGTAAGTTAGTTTAATCAGCTCTTAGAAGTGAGCAAAAAACATTCATGGCTTACAAAACAAATAAAAATGGCTTTCTTTTTTTGTTCCTAAAAGAGTTCTCAAAAGAATATATTCTTTATATATTCTCTAATATATTCTTGCAGAATTCAAATAGAGAATTGACTCGGCACCCTTTCATATATACGCTCGTAAGAGCTGTTTTTTCGCTTGATATGGAACTACAAAAACATATATTTTAGTTGTTACTTTTTTTCAAGAAACAAAATTCAAATTACCTTCCGAAAATTCTTTCCTTTTCAGGATTTTAGATTTTGTGGCACATGTCCCGGAAACCAGAGAGATTTTTTAAATTTGATTCTACTTGTTCTTTTGTTAACTAACAGTTATAAATATCATAGTCTGGTTATGCAGTTCTATCCATTTAAACATGGTTTTAATATTCGTGAATCGTCAAAATATAAATTTTTGGGTATGGATTCTCAACCTCTTTTAAGACATTCACTGAAGGAATGTCAAATTTCTTCAAGGTATGATAACTCCATCTCCGTGAAAATACGAAATGTTCGATATGTTAAATAAGAATTTCTAAAAGTCTGGATTTTTTTTAATGAGTACGTGAACGTCACGTAGTCAGGATGAAATAGTACAAAAATTATACCAGATGACTGTCATATAAGCCAGGTTTCATCAGGAATCAGAATTCCTGACAAAGAAAAAGAGAAAATATTTAACAATAATAAATTGAAAATGTATTTGTAACGAAACGGAATCCACGAAAGTGAATCGACTTGACATATGACGGTGGTCTTATCTACTCAAGTGTCCAACACGTTGTCAGGTTTGCAAACAACCATTACAAAACAATTGAACAAACAGTTTACAAATCAATTTTTTCCTTCGTGTCATTACTTCTTTCTAGTTAAAATACCTCATGTATTGTAAAATCAACTTGTGAACAGAACGTATAAATAAAAAAAAGGAAGGAAACTGAATTTCTTTAATTTATTATTCCTAATAACAGAGACGTACAAGGAGGAAGTGGGGAAGTGTAAGTATTTGCACATGCCCTTTTTAGATTTTTTATTTCAGGTTATTTCTGATTTTAAACAATTAGGTATATTA
Source organism: Artemia franciscana (assembly GCF_032884065.1). Taxonomy (NCBI): domain Eukaryota; kingdom Metazoa; phylum Arthropoda; class Branchiopoda; order Anostraca; family Artemiidae; genus Artemia; species Artemia franciscana. The sequence continues at coordinate 1,493,598 of NC_088866.1, forward strand.
TTCATTGAAGAAATTAATAACATAATATTAATAAACTGTACTAACAAATAAATAGATATATCTCTTCTTTCCTAGGGGAAACATTGCGAATCATCTATGTCCCTGGATACAACTGTAGTTTTGAATGACTCCCGATGCATACCTGAACCATCAAAGAAGAAGTGACAATCCGTAGATCAGTCAATAATTATAGCTATTTTTAATCTTGTTACTTTAATTTGTGTTATTAAGCCGGATTTTAGAGTGGTTTATGTAATTCTTAATTCAATGACTTATCCACCGTCTCCATGTGTACTTGCTTATAACTTCAGATGTGGGAGCTATTACTCTTGTCTGAAATTTAACCATTCAGGGTAATTGCAGGATTTAAAGATACTTCCTAAACGCTCTATACTCTGAATGGTTAAAACCAAGTTAAGATTGTGTCCCTTGGACACCGTTGTCAAGTTATGTCTGACTCGAGTCTGAATTTCAACTAATCAGATTAACTTCAGAATTTAAAGAGTACTTATTAAACACCCTAGACTCTGACTGGTTAAAACCTAGTTAAGGATTTTATCTTTTGGACACTGTTGTCAAGTTGTGCCCGAGCTACAATAAAATGTTATTTCTAAAATTTCAGAGAATATTTTTTTTGTATTTACAAATTCTAATTGAACTACAATATTAGCCTTTTTTTACTTATTATGAGGGTATACGGGGTTGAGTTCACAGCTGTCAGTCTTTCTAGGATGAAGGGTATACCAAATAATTAATTATAATTAATTTTCACAAACAACTCGTGTGGATAAAAAAAATTTACCCATGGCTATTAAACAATATTTTTTAGCATGTGCATTATTAGAATAATTGGGCTGTTTCAAGCATAATTGGTATGATTGACCAATCAGAGTGGAGATGGAACTATTCCTAGCATAATTCGGATGGTAGACCAATCAGAGCGGAGGTTGAACTATATCAAGCGTAGTTTGTATGATTGACCAATCAGAGTGGAGGTTGAATCCAAATTGTTTTGAAATGAAAAGAGATTAAAGGATGAAACAATAATTTCTTTATCAGCTTAATGAATTCAGAAGAATATATAAAAATATAATGTTGTAGAAAATAATTGAAACAAACTATAGCTGGAATAGGCTTTTCAAACCAAAGTGTTTCCAATTCAATTACCCTCTTCTCTTCTTCAAGTACAACCCAGTACAACCCTCAAGTACAACCCAGTGGTGTCAATTCGCTCAGAAGAGTGGGTGGGACAAAATGTACTTTTGAATGTCCATGGGGATAAATTTACACGGGTATTTTCTTAAATTTAGGGGGTACAGGCACCCCCACTATCAATTAATACAACTGATGTAACGTCAAAATTAAAAAATAAGCTGTTCATAAATTTGGGTTTGTATTAATAAGTTTAACTACTTTGCTTTGGGCATTAATTATTTTATATGATCATTTAGCTTTAACTAGGATGAACAATAGCTTCCCGGAAAGGTGTCTTTTAAAAGGAACCTGAATAAGTTCTTTTTTTACAAAAAATAAATGCAAGGATCCACTGCCCTTGCTTGTGGACTATTTCTAACACTTTAATACTTTTTGAAACTGTTGACCTAACTACTTTATGGACATTTTCAAAATCAATGAAAACAATAAGTTGTTTTATAATCAACATAATACTAAAATGGAGATGCGTCGCCATTTTAGATTCCATGCCTGGATTGCTAATGACATCTATTTAAAACTTATTCAAGATCCTTTTATTTTTATAGAACTGTTATATTCAGATAAATGAAACTTTCATGAATCGGAAAAGTGTTAAATAATATAAAATAAAAATATTTTTTTAAAAATCTGGAAAGTAATCGCTCAACCTAATGATATACTTTGTTGATTAACTAAATCACCATCTTTACTCTGATTGAGATTCCTAAATTCGAGTAGCTGGATAAATATTTTTAAAATAAATATAAGTCATCTGTTTAGCCATTCATTTAAATATTACTTAATTTTGTATTCTTTATTTGTCTTGTTTTTTCTTTATCTGTCTTGCTTGTTTGATTTACTCTGTTTTATTTAAGTTACTATGTGTTTATTTACTTTTGAAAACTAATGTTTTAAATATTGCTGCTATAATTCTAATCAAAGGGGTTTTTTTTGCAAAAACTTTAACTTTCAGTCACACGTGCTCAATTTGGGTACTGCCTCTGTTTGGTTGTTTTCGCATGACAAAATTTATAGTCGCCTGTCATAGCTTTACGACTCAGATTGTAACTAAACACTTGTGTGAACGGCACATTAGGGAGTTTTTAGTCTTTTTTGGATTGCATTCTGATTACAACTTGGCATTGCAGTTCTTATTGCATTTTCTGATTTAGAGTAAACATTGTAATTAGTCTCATACTTTTTACTATTTATCAAACTAGCCGTTCCTCGCATTCGAAATTCTGCGTAAAGGGAATGGTATCTTTGGGGCATTTTTGATTTATGTTTATATGGTTAATTCTTAAGTTGGTTGCAGTAATTCAAAATGTGCCATGCTACATCATATTAATTTACACGAAAATAAAAACAAATTACTGTGGGTTTTTTAGACTGATTTCGCCTGACTTCTCAATTTTAACGTTTGGAGAATAACGCTTCTGAAGTACTAATCACTTTTGGGAAAAAAAGTGCCCCCTATTTTTAGGGGGAGGGAGGGGTCTCAAATCCTAGAATTGGTGGAGGGGGATTAACGGACAGTTGACAGGGGGGAAATAACGGACAATGTAAAGTAAGTTGACAACCCATTGTTTCCCTCAGACCAACCCGTTGTTCTTAAGCGTGTAAGATATGGCAAAATCGCCATTTCCCTTAAACAACTCTATTTTCTTGCCATTTGTATGAATAGAAAAAAGAGGATATAAAAAATTTCGGTATCACCTGGCCCGTATCTAAGGGGAATGTGGAGGGCTCTCCTGTTTTGAACACCCCCCCCCCCCGGAGATTTCTGTCCGAGTCGTACAAACGTAACAAAAATACATGTTTGCATATTTTTGCACATATAAGCCTTGATAATTGATAGTCTTTGTTTGACCCCCTCCCCCCTGTGTATGAATGAATTTATTTTAGTGATTCAACTTACAAAAAGTATTTCACTTTCTATTCTAAAGCTAAACACTATGGACAAAAAGAAAAAAAAAAAAAAATAGCCTTACGGCATTTCACGACTAACAAAGAAACAAAACTAAACATCTAAAATAAACTACAAAACACATAATTTTGTACATACAATCTAACTAAACAAGAGAAAACAAAAATTCCCCCCCTGTGTATCAATCTTGTTTATGTCCTCTTCTGAAGCAATTACTATAATCACAAAATTCTTTTTTCATGATATGTAGAAAACTAATGTTGTACGGATTTGTGCTCGGTCACTCTGACTTTAATTCGCGTTTGTTTGTTTTTTCACTACATTTTAGTTTATTTTCAATATTATTTTATATTTTTTTGCATGTACTCGTAATTGAAGTATTTGTGAAATAAATACCGTCTGAATTTTGCAAATAAATCGACTAAAAAAGAGCCATATCTCCCTCCTCTCTTCATCTAATAGTGATTGTACACCGTAAATCCTTTCGAAGTTCTAGAGTCTTCGAAACAGATGTTGGTTAATATTCGTTGTCAATGAAATAGATGGGGCTTAATGTTGCAAATATTTAAAATACGGGATTACGCGAAAAATTAGCACCGGAAAACCGTATTATTTTGAATTCAACAGAAACGTAGTGGAAAAACTTGGAATAAAATGAAAGCGACCCAGAAAGTTCGTTTCTGCATAAATCAGAATTTTGTTCTTACAGCGTTTGCTCCAGAGGGGGGGAGGGGAGATAAGAGTATTAAACTTTTAAAATTAAAATTAAACTAACTAAAATTAATTAAAATAAACGGACTAAAATTAAAACTTAAGCAAGAGTGTATCCAGGATTTTCGTTCGGTCTTGGGGTACAAAACAACTTAAAAAAAAACTGATTTAACATGTTATATGCAATTGTTACGTTTTTACGAGGTGGACAAATTTTTTTTTTTTGGGGGGGGGGTTCAAACCCGATAACTTCCTGGACACGGCCTTACTTTTAAGTTTCCCGGAAATTAAATAAGGTACACGAAATTGGTTAAGCCAACCGATACATTGTACTAAGCTGAAGAATATGTGCTATAAATCACGGTTTGTGTACAGATGTCTTATACTCCCTTTAGATTTATCACTGTTGAAATGTGGAATTTCTTATTTTTTTTCTACTCCCTCAGTCGCGATCGAAACCTATTAATTCAGCACATGTGGTAACATATTAAGGAAATACTTTTCTTTATATATTTGTAATTTGTGTTTACAAGTTTCATTTCTAAGTGTTGACTTTCTTCTATTTGTCTCATTCAAATAATAATTATTTAATAGTAATATCAGATCAGTTATAGGCTAGGACCCCATTTGTCAATTTGTTCTGAATCAAAATACAGTACTCTATATTATACGCTACTAATAGCATACCCATCGCACATTGCTGCCATCTCAAAAGAAATAAAATTCAAGAGCCCCCCTCCCTCTCAGTGTATAATTCCTTTTGTGGAAAATTCTCCCCTGTGGAAAGTCCCTCCCGCATATTAATTAGGATCGTATTTTTAAACTTACAAGTACTTGAAAAATTCCCGCCCGGAAAATTGTTCCCCAGAAAAGTTCCCACTTAGAAAATCCCCCTTCCCCACTGAACTTACTAATTATGTAAATTGTTGTTTTCAATTTTGGGTTTTCAAAACGCTGGGTGGCCAAATACCCAGTTAAGTGCCAATGAATTGTTTACCAACTCATTGATGATTTTTAGTAACTTTTATCAACCGAAAGCAAGTTTAGTAAATTGTGGCGGAATTGCGGCAAAGATCATTATAAAATTGGTATAAAAAACGCTCAATCGTAAAAACCACCGAATGATTAAAATTCTGCAATAGAGTTAATTGGTCGTCTCTCGTATTTTGGAGAAATAAATTCAAAATTCAAAATAAATGGCTTATTGAGGTAATATTATTTTAAATAACTTTTGGGTATTGAGAGGCGTTTAGAATGACAAAAAAAGAAAAGTAAAAATGGGGAAACAGAATAAGTGGATCTATGAAGTGTGAATGTACTTTAGGGGGTTTTGACCGGGACCAATATGAGGGGAGCTGCAGACCCCCCCCCCCCCAAAAAAAAAAAATTCAGGGGAGCATACCCTTTAGCACGGACAATTTAAGTGGTAATAGCATTTTGGAAGAGCTTGACAATGGCGTAAGGTATTTTCTAGGGAACGGAGTACAATCATATAGGGAACAGAGGCTGGTCCGGAAAAAACTGCTGAAAATTTCGAGCGCATGTGGAGACCCAGAATTTTCGAAATGGTTGTAGTTAGTATGTGACCTAAATTGTAAAAACGAGCCAAAATGTTTTTGGCTTTGGTCAGTGTGAAACTTATAGGCGTAAGTTGCTTGGGCGCAACAGTAGCATGCGTAAGTCCTTGGTCCAAAAAGAACTCTCACCCCCCCCCCTGCTCTTTTAAACGAAGCCGAAAACTTTCCCCGATCAGTTCGACACTCGTATCTTAAGTCTTTAAACTAAGAAGATCCCCAATGCAGAAGTTCCTTTATATTTCACTAACGAAAACAGGAGAAAATTAAATTAAAGAAAATTGTGACAAAGATTCGTAGGAACTTGCAGGCAAGAATGCACCCGGGATTTTGTTGTTGGTGGGGGAGGGGGTACAAAGAAAACTTTAAAAAAACACCAAAATTTGTTTGTATGCATTTTTGTTAAGTTTCACGAGTCGGAAAGATTTGTTTTTTTTTTGGGGTGGGGGGCAAACTCTGACCACCCACCCCAAGCATGCCCACTGGAATGCGTTCCGCCAATTTTAAACTAGTTCATTCTTTCATTTCTGAATAATTTTTCTAATTTCTTAGTTTTTTTGGATCAGTATTTTAATGTCTTTTTTATCGTTTTATTTTTATAATATACCACATTTATTATTACCAGTTTCGGATATTACATCTCAGAAATTGTTCTCAATATTTGTCATCAGGATTCAAATTCAGAATAGCTCAGAACAGCATTTACAAATTTTTATTTTATTACCAATGCAAGTTTTAACAATAATTAACCGAAGATGAAGTTTTTTAGCGGCTCCCTTTCTTATAGGTTACAAGAATGATTTTTCCGATGTTTGAGTACAAAAAGATAATCAGAATACATTAGGAGAAATTGCACAAAGCTAATTTTGTATGCAAATTATAGTTTTATGCAAATTAATCGAGGATTGTAAGTGAAGATTAAAGTTACGTTGCATTTTATTTGAAATTGCAAGTTAATTTACCAGCACCGAAAAACTTCAAATTTTTGACTTTAAATATAGATGGGTTTCGACCACAGAGCGGTTGCTTTCCTACAAGTTCCTTGGTAGCAGTTACTCCTCCTCATTATTTAGCTTTCTAAGTGCAGCAATCGAACAAGTGTTTTGGTTAAAGTAGTAATTTTAGTGACTTAACATTTTTATTTTTATATTGTATGTTTTGGAGAACGTGTCTGAATAAAGGATATTTTTAGTATAGTTTTATTATGGATTTTATTGCATTATTTCCTCTACCCGGAGATTAATATGAAGGGTCCTGGAGAAATAAAAGTTTAAGAGCAATTTTTTTCTTGTTTTCATTGGGATTGGATGCAATCGTGTACCTTTTTCGTGATTTTGCTGAGTTTGGTTATATTCAACTTTCAAGCTTAATTTTCAGGTTAACCAAATCAGAGGGTAAATTTGGTGCAACTATATTAAATTTAGAAAGGATGCAATTTTTGTAGAGCAATTTTCCTGTCTTTTTTTTAAATTCACAAATATACATGTACATGGTACTGCTAAAAAAAAAAAAAAAAAAAAAAAAAAAAAAAAAAAAAAAAAAAAAAAAAAAAAAAAAAAAAAAACATGAAACCGATAGGGAAAATAGTAGCGTACAAATGTATTTCTTCGAATTTGTTAGGCTTCATAACGTATAACGTTTGTGATTTTGCTGCGTTGGGCTATGTTCAGCTGCCAAGCGTAGTTTTCGGATTAACAAGTGGGAGCTAAGATTTATGGCAAACCATTCCGAAATGAGAAAAGATGGAAAGTTTTAAAAAGAATGTTCCCCTTTTTCTGTTGAACCTGACAGAAGATACAAGGACGTGAAGCTACTAGAAATTTATTAGGGATAAAATGTGTGTGGATATGGCTTTTCAAACGAAGCTCTTGGTTTGACCTTGGACTTATACTGAATGTGGATTGGTATCAAGTTTAATGTGAAATTAAAGAGCCCAGATTGTATAGAAAGGTGCAATTGGAACAAAGATTAACCTTAGTTTGTATCAGTCAACGTGTGACAAAATTTTGGACAAAATAAGAATCCTGTTCCAGCTTATTATATAAACATGCACAAAAAAAAACACAAAGCTAAAAGAAGATAAATTCATTTGAACGCTCATTCAGAGCTCACTCGAACACAAATCTAAAGTTCTACTTCCCTTTTCAAACAGTTCGTGGTAACGAACTGTAGTAAGGAGCGACCCGGCTCAATAGTAACCAAAACTCTAAAAAATGGAATTTTGATACCAATAGCTACATCCAGAAGGCAGATCACGGATGCGTGTTTATTTGTTTTTTTTTCCCAGGGGTGATCGTATCGACCCAGTTGTCCTAGAATGTTGCAAGAGGGCTCATTCTAACGGAAATGAAAAGTTCTAGTGCCCTTTTTAAGTGACCAAAAAAATTGGAGGGCACCTAGGCCCCCTCCCACGCTAATTATTTTCCCAAAGTCAACGGATCAAAATTCTGAGATAGCCATTTTATTCAGCGTAGTCGAAAAACTTTATAACTATGTCTTTGGGGACGACTTACTCCCCCACAGTCCCCGTGGGAGGGGCAACAAGTTACAAACTTTGACCTGTGCTTACATATAGTAATGGTTATTGGGAGATATACAGGCGTTTTCAGGAGAATTTTTTTGGTTGTGGGAGGGGTTGAGAAGAGGAGGATATGCTGGAGGAACTTTCCATCGAGAATTTATCATGGGAGAAGAAAATTTCCATGAAGGGAGAGCAGGATTTACTAGCATTATTTTTAAAAAAAAACAATTAAAAAATAAATGTGAAAAAGCTTTTTCAGCTGGAAGTAAGGAACAGCAATAAAACCTAAAACAAACAGAAATTATTACCCATATGAGGGGCTCACCTCCTTCTAATACCTCGCTCTTTACGCTAAAGTATTTTTAGTAATTTCAACTATTTATTCTATGGCTTTTGTGATTCAGGGGTCATTCTTAATGAATTGGGATAAAATTTAAGCTTTAGTGTAAAGAGCGAGGTACTGACGATGGGGCGAATCCCCTCATATATGTAATAAAAACATGAAAATACAAAAGTTCTTTACGTAAGCTAATTTATAAGTTATGTAAATCTTTTACCAATAATAAGATTCGTAAAAAATTAAAAGTTCTAGTTGCCTTTTTAATTAACCAAAAAATCGGAGGGCAACTAGGCTTCGTCCCCCGCTCTTTTTTTCTCAAAATCATGAGAAAGCCATTTAGCCAAAAAAAAAAAAAAAATATGCAAATTTCATTTTGATTATTCCTCTGCTGAGAGCCAAAATCAAAACATCCATTGATTCAATAACGTTCAGAAATTAAATTTAAAAAACAAGTTTTTTTTAACTGAAAGTAAGGAGCGACATTAAAACTTAAAACGCACAGAAATTACTTCGTATATGAAAGAGGCTGCTTCCTCATCAACGCCCCGCTCTTTACGCTAAAGTTTTTTACTGTTTTAAAAAGAAGAATTGAGAGAAAGAGTCAAACTTTAGCGTAAAGAACGGGGCGCTGATGAGGAAGCAGCCTCTTCCTCAAATATTTATTCTGTGCTTGCGCCAAACGCTTCTAAAGCGCATTCTTGCCAACACTATCAATGTAGCCCAAAACTAATCCCTTGGGCTATCAGTAGATATATTTAATGTTGAAGTTTCTCAAGCGTTTGATTCGCTAATCCAGTCTGCCGCCTTCAGACCCTTGTTCGGAGTTTTGCTTGCCAATAAATACATTTTGGAATCATAATACTCTTATTACCCTCAAAAGGCTCCACGGCCAGGGACACAAAAGGGATAAAAAAGAAACAATATAATATGCCGATGTGAACGCCCATATAGTAGCTATGTACTCATATTAGTGTATCTTCCAGATCCTCGTTAATTTTCATCCATGGTCATAATCCCTGGTAACTTGTTCTGGGTAAATCATGGACATGGTTCCCAAAACTCTTCACACCTCTCTAGCTTATATTTTAATGCTTTCTCCACTTTTTTTACTTTCCTATTACAGTATCTTTTGCTGTGAATTTATCCAAGTGTAGAACATTCTCAAACTATTCTGCCTACGTTCAGGGATACAAGGGGATAAAACAGAAACAATATAATATACCGATGTGAACGCCCATATAGTAGCTATAGAATCATATTAGTGTTCTAACAGTTATAAAAGAGAGAACCTTGGTATTGATAGGCTTAGTGACATAGTCAAAGTAAAAAGAGAATAACAACGTTGTCTTAACACCTTAATCTCACAAAATTTCTAGTGGACTAAACTGTGATATTTGTAATCTGAGTCTAGTACGTCATTATGTCGAGTTTCTCTTCAAGTACATTGCAGGATATTTAGATAAGCTTGTCGCTAATCTTAGTGAATATTCTAATATTTACGCTCGCTAATATTCTAATCTTAATTCGCAGATCTATTCTTCCAAGCTTTTTAGAAGTGAAAATACACCCTGTACCTTGCCTATTCTACTTTTAACACATTCACTGCGTCCACCGTCTTTGCTAGTAATACTACCAAGTTAAGTGCTATCCGCTTGATCGATTTTCTCGTTACGAAAAAAAACTTACATTTTATTTTTCAAAAGATTAATTTTTAATTTTCATTAGATAGTTCAGTTTTTTGTTGTATCAAGGTAACCAATCAATAAAATTTATGATTTTAGTTTATCTGGTTCTCTTATTGGTTTTTCCTTCAGCCATAGCTAATATCCACGAAATATAATATTCATAGAAGTATATTCATCTTTGGGCTAACTGTTATTTTCGTGTCACTGTCACTCCTAAAGGACATAATCTGACATGTTAACTTTTCTGATATAACACAAAAACCGTTCACCAAGCCGTTCTCAAAGGGAATATCAACAGAGGGATATGGATCAGGAGAGTCAAAATGTTATTATTCATACATTGCCTTACTGATTCCCCCTTTAAGAACAACTTAATCAAAGGTATTGCCAAATATTTAAAAATATGAAAACGTCAAATACGACCTTGAAGGGTGACAACCATACCGACCTAGTTAAATATTTATTGAGGCAAGTCACTGCGGCACCAAGCTGCCTGAGACCATTACAGCTACGCACGCTCCGCCTCCATCCCAAGCTATTCGAAGCCTCCCTCTTTACATCATCGCAAGACGTTCCCGTTCCTCTCAAATCTCTCCCTGCGACATCCTACCCCCCATCCTATCCCCACTTTTCGTTTGACCCTACACGGCTGACCGACAAGGATATATTTAATACATGCATTAAAAATTTGCTACTAGATAATTCGACTTGAACTATACTAAATGAACTAAAAATTACTAAATTGCTTTTTTCTACAAAGTACACTCGATATTAACAAAACGATTTGATCTTTTAGTTTGACGTGGGGGGAGGGGGGCTCTGCACAGGCCTATTCAAACATACATAGGTGTATATGGATTAATAATAAATAAATTTAAATATTCTAAGTTTAGCCTTGTAGATACACATAAAAAGTGAGTTTATGCAAGACAATTTTAATTTATTTCAATCAGAAAAAAAGAAAACAGTCCATAGGGCACCAAAAAGTAAATTTAAACATCTGAAAATAATGTGACTATTACTACCAAGTTATTGCTAATTATAAATAAATAAAAATTAACTGAGTCTTCAAGTTGAGATTCACAGGTCTTGTTCGGCAATACTTTGCTGTAGATACTCCTGATACAACGTTTTCTGAAAAAAAAAAAAGAAAATCTAAGGATATTCAAGGAAGATGGGAAATTTAATATACAGGAAGTGGAAACAAATTTTTCTGCAAATAGAAAAAATACCTTTCCTGAAAAAAAATATAATTTTAAAGATATTTAGCGAAGATGGAAAATTTAATGTATAAAAAGCGGAAAATGATTTTTAATAGATTTTTGGGAAGTTTAAAATTTCAAAATACGAAAAAGAAACGATGTTTTCTCGAAATAGCAAATTTTTGGGAAGTAAGAAGTTTAAGAAATAGGAAACAGGAACAAAGCTCTAGGAAAATGGAAAATTTTCAGGAAGTGGAAAATTTAAGATATTAAAAAATATAGACAATGCTTTCTGGAAATAGGAAATTTTAGGCAAATATAAGATTTATGATTTTTTTAAGAAAACTTTAGGAAATAGAAAATCTTAAAGAAGAAATACCTATTATGAAAACTAAGATAAGAACTAAATTAATTGAAACATATACTGAACAAGGAATTTAACATTAAAACAGATAGAAATTACTACAAACAAAATTGTTACTGCTACATCCTATCCCGATCCCCAAAGAAACAACAACTTTTATAGGGACAATAACTAAAGGAAGACGCCAAAATGGATGTTTCCTACAATTTTTTGATAATTTTGAAAGCTGAAATTCCTTAAATTACGCATTGCTGCTTAGGATGATTTAATAAAATAATGTCTTAAAGTTTTAATTTTTTATTTGAATTGAATTCTTTCTTTAAAGTTAGTTATTATTCTGGAGGACGGCAACTTGTGAGAAGAAGAGGTGCTTTGAACTCCAGAGAGTGCATTTGTAGGCCTAAAGTGAGAGGCTTTTCAGATAAATATAGAGGGGGGATTTGATACCTAGCGGCCCTTCATTCTAAGGATTGCGCTTCGACGAAAAGTGCTATATCTTTAGACAAATATAGCATAGGTAGGAAGGCATAACCCCTCCTCGTTTCTCCCCTTCCCCCACTATCTTCTCCAAGCATAGTCAATAAACTATTGTTAAATTGACCTTGAATTCCCTTGCTGCCAAGCAAGTTATGTTACGCAATATATATTGCTGCAAACAATTTGAATTCGAAATACATATCTATTAAAATCCAAAGCAAATTAAAAACATTAAATTAAGGTAAAAGGACAACGAAATGGAAACATTCTTCGCCCCAGGACCTATCTTAGGTTTATTTAAACCTGAAAACCGCAATCCTCTGCAATTTTATTTTGGCTGCTTCAAAACTATGAAGTTTTTAGGGGAGTATCCCATTTTCGTCACTGTTGCAACGTCGAACCGTAAAAATCAATGCGTAAAATTAATTAGTCGTTTTGGAAAACAGTTTTCGTCCGTAAAAATTCACAAACGAATCTTATAGCAATTTGACCCCGATTCACGTCAATCACGATGTTGGTTGATAAAATTTTCAGCAATTCCGTAAATGCCATTTATACATGTACATACATGTATATATAAAAACGGCTGAGTGTCCGAAACACACTATTTTCTCCTTGGATTTAGTCAGCGTTGCCAGTCATCTTTTTCAATTTAATGCGAGGTTAAATGATGACAGGTTAGATGAGGTTTGGTTAAGTTATGTTGGGTTAGGTTAGCTTATGTCAGGTTTTTGACCCATTTCTAATATTTATAATCAAATTTAGCCTAACTTTTACCATCATAGCTTGCATAATTGGATACAAGCAGAGAAAAAGGCATTTACATTCACCGGTGAACGTCGACATTAACGATATTTCGAACGTTCACGGTAACATATATATAAATAAAAAATTGAGCTGACTCAGTGGACTGTTCAAAAAAAAATGACAGCTAGCCGCTACAATATTAGCTTAATTTTCTCATTGGAAAAAAATGCACGCATAATTCTTTTTTAGGCTAGAATAGACCAACCCTAGAAATTTTATTGCTGGAAGAATTTTTAGAAGAATTTTAACAGTATTGACTTTTCACCAGAGCTGCTCATTAAGACTTTTCCCCAAGATCTAAGGATTTTGGTTCTGAGATTCGGATCTCGGGATGATTAATTATATTAAACATTCTACTCAAAAAATAAATTACGAGTATACTATATACTCGTAAGTGTATTATAATAATTTCGCAAATTGGGATTTTTTTCTCAAACTTCAAGATTGCTCGATAGTTAATCTTGGGATATTCTTAAAGTTCCAAGGACATTAAAATAGCCATTTTTTTCGCCTCAAGAAGTTTTTAAGGCAATACCAAATTTTACACGTGTTGCCACGCAGAACCGTGAAAATACATGAGTAAAAGTAATTATTTCAATTTAAAAACACGTTATTAAACATCGACAAACCGTTGATTTCCAGAGATATTATGTTTTTAATACCAGACTTTAATTCTAGGGCTACAGTGTGGTTCATGATTCAATCTTGCTTTCTAGGGCTATAATGAGAGAAAGGATGAGATGGCTAGGGCACATTCTGCTGATGAAGGATAACAGATTTTCAAAGATTGTCCTTCTCAACCAACCGCCTAGAGCTAAAAGAGAAGCTGGTCGTCCTTGGTTGGGGTGAGACGATGACGTAAGGATAGATTTAAGGAAAACATGAACTTCCTGGGAGGGTGCAAAGAGGGGAAGTTTTGAATAGATTGGGAAGGAGAAGAAGCGCACATTGCTGTGTTGGCCTCAAGCAGCTTGGTGCTGTGGTGAGTTGTTAGTAGTAGTAATAGTTTTAATATATTCTTAGCCTTGTAACCTTACAAAAACGGAAACCAAAAAAGGAAACCTCGAAACTTTAAATCTGGCCCTGAGTCCAAAGTCCTGAACAAAGAAACAGGGAAAGACCTTTGAAACACGGTATGAGCAATATCTGCTAATAAGGATATAGTGCAACAATGGGTAACAGCATAAATAACAATTAAAATTATGCCACTTACCCTTTTAGACTTAACGATGGTTTCTACAAATTCTCTGTACTCCATTAGCCTTCTTTTGTGAGCGCGGCTGAGAGTTGGGCGGAGTCTAGAGACCCATCTTGAGACAAAGAAGAGTATAAAAGAGAAACCAATCACACTTAGCAAAAGATGAAAGTGATAATCTTCTGGCACTGCAAGCCAAAATGAACGAATTGGGCTCTGAAAAAGAAAGTCTTCTTTTATTGTCAGACTGTTGAAGGGGTTCGAACCCCCTCCCCCAAGTTTGTTTCAAAAATCTGAATTTAGAGATTCTAGACTATTGGGAGCAGCTGCAAAATTAAATTACTTTCGGCTATACTTTTATAACAGCAAAAACTTAACTAATTTGGAATAAAAATATATGGCAGGAATACTACCCAAATTACTTGTATTAATTTTTATACTTTTAGTAATTTTTTGAAAAAAGTGCGCGAAAAACAAATAATGTTCAATGATCTAAAAATATCAATATAATATAAAAAATACAATAAAAGTTGCTTAAACAATAAATAATACTTTCATAAACTAATCAAATTTAACGATACAGTTCATAGAATAAATTTAATAAAATAAAAACATAAGTTTTGTGAAATATATAGAATTTAGTGCCGACTCAGTACTTTTAGTTCAAATTTTGCTCTAAAATGAAATTCTTTCTTGAACAGAAATTATTTTCAACCAATTAAAATCAGAGGGAAGAAAACCCTTCAAAAATATTTTGGATATGTGAAACTGAGGCCCGAATTTTGGAAATTCACACCTTCTAGTGTGTCCCTTACAAATGTTGGACTTTCCCCCTCTTAAAATTCGAACAACTGAACCATCCCCTCTTAGAATTAACATTACGCTTATAGGTGCATATTCTGCTTAGAAAATAAAAACCTATGAAAAGCGGTAAAACACTGAAACAATTTATTTATATTCAAAAAAAGGAAAAAAAAATTCAAATAAGCCCAAAGAAAACCAAGAGAACCGCTCCCACTTACTTTTTTCGTATCCTAACATATTCCGGCACGTATCAGACGACTATAGGCCCTCATGCCCAAAATAAAGAAGAAAAGACCTTCTTTAAGCACTTAAGCATATACCAAAAGAATAAAAAAAGTCCTCACTCCTATCAAATCATTTATCTTTATTATACCCCCCCCCCCCCCCAGAAAAAATCCTCTAGACTTACCTGAGCCTAAGGATTATAACCACTAAACATAAAAACAAACTGAAATTAAACTGAAAGAAAACTGAGTGAAAATGAACAAGACGAATTGAAAAAAAAAGAACTTCTAGTGAAACAGGAAGTTATTATTCTGGAGGACGGAGAAGAAGAGGTGCTTGTGAGAAAAAGAGGTGCTTATGAGAATAAGAGGTGCTTGTGAGAAGAAGTGCTTGTGAGAAGAAGAGGTACTTGCGAGAGAAGAGGTTCTTGTTAGAAGAAGAGGTGCTTGTGAAAAGAAGAAGTTCTTTGAACTCAAAAAAGTGCATTTGTAGGCCTAAAGTGAGAGGCTGAAGATTCAAAATTCTGCAGAAGAATTCTTTAGTTATTTTAACAGTTGTAGATTACTATTAGCAATTTATTGTAGCCTGAATCATTTGAAATGTAATTTATAACCTGAATCATGTTCTAATTACTAGAGCACTAAATAAATCAAGCTTATATTTCATGTACTGATAAGCTTTTACTAGTTGCCAAATTGCCAAAGCAATATTTAATAATTTTTACGCAATATTATTTTTTGGCAATTTGGAAAGACTCGAAAATTCCACTCGATCAGATATTACATTCAGAATTCAGATACTGGCGTCACCTAAGCGTTTTAGCTTGACGACCCGTTTTTGGCCCTTTGTTGACCGTTTTAAATTGCATATATCTATTACATATTTTTCATTGTTCTATAAAAGCAATTTATAACCTGAATCATTTTCTAATTAAAAAAGAAATTGCAACAAAATATCTATGGCTAATCCAGAGAAATCAAGTAGAACAAAAATAAAGAACTACAATTTATCATAGAAAAAGAATAAAATTTTAACAAGTACTTACAGTATAAACATAAAGCATTTCTGTAGTTTCTTCACCAAGAGTAGAGGTAATGGTGCTTCTAGGCAAATTGGCAACTAGGAAATTGACCACAAGTAATGAGGGCAGTAGAAAACTCAACAACATTAATAGCACACCTAAAAAGAAGACAAATGTGCTGTCACTCTTTTTTGGACAAACCCATTTAGTAGTTTTTATCAAAAATAAATTTGGGCTCTTTTAGGTTTAAATATGTGGATTTTTTCAGGCTTTTTCAGGCTATATTTTTTCAAGCTTCAGAGTTGGAATATTTTTTCACAAAATTTAAATGTTTCTTTCAAAGGGTTAGGCAGGGTTAAATATGTCAGTGCTTTTCAAGCCACATAATAAAAAAAGGAAATTAAAAGAATAAAAATTTTAGCGTAACTTATTTTAATATTTAGTGAACTATAATTGTTGATCGCCAGGTTTTTCAATTGTCTGGAATAAAAAGTGTCTCTCTTTTAGGAGTACGGCAGGACCTTTCAGGATGAAAAAAATAAATATTAAGCCCTAAAAGACTCTCAAACCCCTTCTTGATCAAGGATTTGCAGTTTAGAAAGCATACACAGGAATTGCAGAGCGCTGATTTTGGATTCTATTAATTCATAGATTAATAGATAGACACGCACTACTTTGCTTTCAAACCAATAGTGACTGCAAAATTTTAAACGGGTATTGGGTATAACGGGTATAAACGGTTATAATTCATAGATTAATAGAAGACGCGCACTACTTTGCTTTCAAACCAATAGCGACTGCAAAATTATAAACGGCTATTGGGTATAGCGGGTAACGGGTATAATTCACAGATTAATAGAAGACACGCACTACTTTGCTTTCAGGCCAATAGTGACTGCAAAATTTTAAACGGGTGTTGGGTATAATGGGTAACGGATATAAACGGTTATAATTCATACATTAATAGAAGACGCGCACTACTTTGCTTTCAAACCGATAGCGACTGCAAAATTATAAACGGGTATTGGGTATAGCGGGTAACGGGTATAAACGGGTATAATTCATAGATTAATAGAAGACACGCACTACTTTGCTTTCAAACCAATAGCGATTGCAGAATTATAAATGGATATTGCTAAGATACAAAAAAAATGAATAAATTTTAGAATTTTCCAATTTTTTTTTAGCATTATTCCTAAGGTCTCATTAGGTGTTGGAAGCAGGCAAAACCACTTATTTAGGTCTGGTTATTAGTTATAAGTTGTTATTACATTTATTTACTTCATCATATTCATTATATGTGTAGTTATTATTATAGTTATTATTTATTTAGGTCTATTACCACCACTGATTGCAATTATTCGTATTAGATGTCTGGGTGTGTTGCAATGGGTTTTTTTATACTACGAGGTGTATATTCGGGTAGCTCTCTATATTAAATAATTAAATCTCTATATTAATCTAATTATTTATTAAATAATTATTTATTAAGGTAATCTCTATATTAAATAATTAAATTCAGTATATACTTTTCCAAATGAATATTTATAAGCACAATAGAAAATGCTAATAGTGATGACATTTCTATAAAGGCACAAGCACACACACACAGATATTTTCACTGAGTATTATTTCAAATACAAAAAAAAAAATCTTGAACATAAAGCCACGATGCATACAACTTAATACAAAGCAATTAAGAATCCGAAACTCACGTAACAGCTTTCAAACGGGAATGCTTTTCTTTAAAAATTCATAATCAACTGAATTGTCAACGAACAAGTTGAGTTTTGAAACTTCTCCTACTTATGCTGAAGGCTTTCAACCTTCGGGGGTCTCTAATTTCAGTCAGGAAACGATTTATGAAAATTATTAAATTGGATGGAAGGAGAAACGAGTTTCCTTACAATCGTGTTCTATCTAGATCGTTTTTTCACACCAGAAAATGGTAGTAAGTCAAATTATAAATTGATATTAACGCTGGTTTGAATGGATTAAAAACTGACGCAGCAACTTCGTCCCTGTCAGAGGATTAAAGAAAAAAAAACATAATTTCTTATCAACTGAAAGTAAGGAGCAACATGAAAGCTTAAAACGAACAGAAATTACTATGTATATGAAGGGGCTGCCCCTCTTCAACACCTCGCTCTTTACGCTAAAGTTGTTCAGTGCTTTTAAATAAGCTTTTTTATTTTTCTAATTAAACGACCCTTGTGTCTCGGGAGTCTTTGTCAAAGGATTGGGACAAATTCAAACTTTAGCATAAATAGCAAGGTATTGAGGAGGGGGCAGCCCCGTTCATATACGTAGTAATTTCTGTTCGTTCTAAGTTTTAATGTTGCTCCTTACGTTTAGTTGAAAAAAAAACTTTTTTTTTTCATTTGATTTTTGATTGTTTTTTCAATAATGCCAGGGAATTTGTTTTTTACTCAAATTACAGTTTCGCTAGAATAGATTGCCTCACCTTTCTCAGACGCCTTCAGATTATAACTCTTATCTTCGTTGGACAGGATCATGAGAGAAATTCTCTTCCCTCATGATAAATTCCTCCAGGGAGATTTCATCCCACGTATCCCCCTCCACAGTCTTTCTCAAGAGTATTCAAGGTATTCTGGATCAAGGATCATCTGGATCAAGGTATCGGGGGTCTCTAATTTCAGTCAGGAAACGACTTATGAAAAGTATAAAGGGGGATCAGAGGGGAAACAATTTCCTTAAAGTCGCGACCTATCTAGATCGTTTTTTTACACCAGAAATTGTAGTACGTCAATTTTCGGAAAAATTATTGTGTTGTTAGAACAGATCGCCTCACCTTTTCCAGACGCCTTCAGATTATAGCTCCTATCTTCGTTGTCCTGCTTAATAGTTTGATCTACAATTTCCGATATTTTGTCGCAGTCTTTCTCAAGAGTATTCAAGGTATTCTGGATAGTTTGATTGATGGTCTTCTCAACGTCTTTGCAGACATCTTCTATCTGATTGACACATCGTACTTGCTAAAAGATTCATTAATAATGAACAATATTGCGGTATCCTTTGGAACATAACGAATTGTTTATCATAAAAAAGTCTAAATAAGTGGTAGTAAACCACACCTTCTGTGTTTCCTGAACCAAGAGCAATTCCCAGCCTGTAACCGAGTACGCATCAATAATGAGTTGAATAAAAAAATATAACTGTGTTCTATTTTAGACTTAATAGCGCTATTAGCCTTATTCACGTTGTTACCCGAAAGTAAAAAACCCTTTTGAGGACTAGAAGTTCTTGATGTTGAGGACGAAAGAATCAAAAACAGAAAAACTTAAAAGGACAGTATAAAAGCAAATAACGATCTTCTTTGGTTTTAATTTGTTTTTCCCGCTTTTCTCTACTAAGTTTTTATATTTAAGATTCTTTTCTTCTCAGCGCTGAGAACTTCAGAAGTTCCAGAACAACAACTAGAGTACATAGAGTAAATAGAGAAAGAGAGAGAGAGAGAAGAAGCGAAAAAAGTACATAGTACATAAAAGTACATAGAGAAAGAGAGAGAGAGAAGAAGGGAAAAAAAATCGACCCATGGAGACACGGGTGGGACTTATAAACTAATTTATAAAATAAATCACTTTACACTAAGTTTTTATGTTGAAAATCCTTTTCCTCTAAGCGCTGAGAACGTCAAGAGTTCCAAAACAACTAGAGGGAAGGAAAGAGGGCAATTGCCTCCTTCTAAAATTTAAGCATTCTTTTTTTGCATATTCAATAAAAAAATCGAAAAAAATAAAATGCCCACCACCCTAGATTTCTTAAAGTATCTTTTTTCGTATCTTCATCAACAAAAAAGATCGAAATAAATCTTTACTCCCTCTCTCCTAAGTTTTCGTGAATTGGCACACTTAAGATTCTTTTCAGATCTGAACTTGATCGACTCTTAGGAGGCAGTTCACATATTTTGTTTTGTTGACATAGATGTAACCTTAAGCATTATTTGCCATTGATTACTACCATTTTTTTGGAGGGG
Organism: Artemia franciscana; assembly: GCF_032884065.1. NCBI lineage: Eukaryota > Metazoa > Arthropoda > Branchiopoda > Anostraca > Artemiidae > Artemia > Artemia franciscana. The sequence goes on from NC_088866.1 coordinate 1,513,642, forward strand.
GTGGGCTTCAAAAATAAAAAAAAAACAAGTTTTTACAAATATGCACGAAAACATCTTTTTGTATCCATTTTCTACCAGACAGAGCCATATTACTCACTATAAGACCAAATTTTAATTAATAATATTTCGATGTAATCTCGGCTGTATCGAAAAATCACTTTTTTATATCATTTACTGCGACGGTAATTTGCACAAACCGTTCAGGTAAAACAGACAGTTGTTCCTCACGACTGTAGCCACAGCTACATGCTCATGATACCCGGAAAAAAAAACGTGTTTACTCAGTAAGAAACAAACCAATTCATTTTACAAAGACGTTACCTCGGAACTGTTAGTAGAAAGTTTAGTTGTAACTCCACTGATTCAGGAGTAATATTTTGTTTTTATAGACAAAAAATAAAAATAATTATTTTTTCAAACAAAAGCTTGACACATCATAATTCCATTATAATGAGAAGGGTAATCTTTGAATCAGAAAAAATGAATAGCATTGAATTTATTTTTAAATTCAAAAAATTATCTAAAATCTTAATTTCTAATAAGAAGCTGGTAAGCGGCCAGAAATAGAAATCACTTTAGAATTACTATTTTTCAGGAAAGGGTGTGGCCTTTTAGCATGTCAATTTGGTAAGACAAAAGTTTATCAATGTATTTTAGTTCAAAAAAAATGAAAAAATAACAAATTTAAGAGACAATTAAACTGTTTTCTCCTCATTTCTTTTTGCACGATTGGCCGTCATTAAAAGTAGCTATCCCCATTTTTGTGGCAGATCCAGGGAGAGGTTTTGGATGGTTTTGAGGAAGAAGTTTCGAGGTTTTGGACGAATTCACTTTCGTCGGTTTTCACTGACATTTAGATTTTTGAGAATTTTTTTTTTTTTTTATTTAAGCAGACCTCCCTCTTCGAATCCTAGATACGACATAGTTCCCATTTTGCAGGCCTCTTTATACTAGCAATGTTCATGTTTGTTAGTTATGGAAGTTAGCAGTAGGAAAGCAAAAGGTGTTATGTTTACTCCAACAGTGCGTCCTGATTTTTTCGCGGATACAGCATGTATTTAAAGTGTGGACCATGCTTCCATAAGGGGTTCGATGTAAAAGCAACCTTGGGTCTTGAAAAAAAATTCAAAGAAACATTTATTTAAAGGTTAAAAAGTTAAAGACAACTTAAGCAAGCTGAAGTTTAGAATTAATTTTTTTTTGAATATTAATTCAGTAAATTAATTTTTTGTTAGTTTTAATAGGTGGTGTGACACGTCCTTGGAGGAAGCGAGGGGCTCTATTGTTATGGTTAAAATAAATTATTGAAATAGATTCAATAAATAAATTCAATAAAATATTGAGGATGGGTAAGGCAGTCTCGAAGAGACTTTTAGAGAGAGAAGTCTTTAGAATAGAGTAGCATCTTTTATGTTTATTGGCCTGAGGAGGGTTTAAGATTTATCCTAAAGGTTTACCCGGAGGAATCGTCTAAGGATAGTTTTAAATCCTACTTTTTAGAGCTGTAGTGAAGGGAAGGCTAAGACAGCTAGGCAACTATTTACGGATAAAGAATGACTGGATGTTTAAGATTGTACTTTTGGGCCGTCCATCTGGGGCCAAAAGAAAAACAGATCGTACCCGAATGGGATGGAAAGACGTCATAGGGAAGGATTTAAAAGAAATTGGAGGTTGATGGGAGGAGTTAAAGAATGAATCTCGAAATAGATTGGGATGGAAGAGGAGCGTTCGCAGCTGTGTTGGCCTTAAGCGGCTTGGTGCTGCGGTGAGTTGTTAGTAGTAGTAGTAGCTGTAGTAGCTGTAGTAGTGAGTTGTAGTAGTAGTAGTAGTAGTAGTAGTAGTAGTAGTAGTAGTAGTAGTAGTAGTAGTAGTAGTAGGTGCTACAATTAGTATTTAATAGTACTAGTAAAAGTACTCAGTATACATTTGTCAGCATGCAGTGTATTTTAAGTTTCTCTATTTGCTTTTTTCAAAAAAGCCCGGTCGAACCTCGAACCTGGATTTAAATTTTAGAAATGTGTTTCGGCTTTCTCAGCAGAGGCTTCGCTTGGGTTTCCAACCCCTAGAGACAATGTCGGCTTTTGATCCCTTCCATCACCCAGTATTGACGGAAAAAAACAGCTTGACAACCCCCCAGAGCCTGTACCCCGGAAAAACCACCCCCTTCACTCCCAGCTGTTATCAACATATCCGTTATTTCTACAAGGATGATTTTCAAAGCCTCTGGGATACAGAAAAACATATTTCGATACTCGCAACTTCGTATAAGCTTCTAAGACAAAGCTAACACAAAAACCTTAATATAAATTATAACATTTTATGTAAATTAATTTGATTTCCTGATCCCTAAAACTAAACCGCAGTGGAGATAACCGCAGTTGAGTGTATGTTAGAATTTAGCGCCTTATAAGGAGTTTTAGCGTTTGCTTAGGATTTGTTATCTTTTGTGGTTAGATTAGGAATTGCTTGTAGTAAACTATTTGTAAATAAAAGGGAAGATTTCGGTAGTGAATTTTGTCCGACCTTCTGTATTGAAATCGTTAAAGTACCGAGGACAACGAAAATTGAATTTGATTGAATTCATTTCAAAGAATTCAAAAAATTGAATTCATTGAAAATGAATTTGGCTGTTTTGATTGGTAATGAGAAAATTTGCAAAACCATATATATCTTCAAACATTTAGGAAAAAATACTGTTTTTGGCAGTAGCGGGCGCCAAATTAAAAAACAAGAAACCTGGGGGAAAAATCGGCCGAAAATAAAGTGAAAACATATGACATTAAATAGCTTCAGAAGGTGTATTCATTAAATAGAAGGTCTATTAAATAGAAAATTGTTCTATTAAATAGGTCTATTAAAATAGAAAAAAATAAAATTATTAACAATAATAATAATTATTAAAATTAATAAAATAAATTAATAAAATAATATAATAAAATTATTAAAATAAAATATTAAAATAGAAAATAGATCATTAAATAGAAAATCTATTAAATAGAAAATTCATTAAATAGAAGGTCTAAATAGAAGAGAACAAATCAGAAGGTCTATTCATTAAATAGCTTCAGAAGGTGTAGTTGTCTTTGGAAACCAGCAAATTATTGCATGTTAGAATTTTTACGGACAAAGAAAGTTGTCAAATTTTTGACAACATAATCTATCTATCTTTTATATAAATAAATAAAGGTTAAATAAACAAATATTGAATATATGATTAATAAAAATATACAAAAATTGATTATTAATATAACATATTATATAAAATAATATATACGTAAAATATGTTTACATATAAAATAAAACATAAAGATTGAGTAAAATGATAAATAAATAAATAGATTGAAATCTCTCCTCGCTTGTGCTTTCGTCGTTTCTAGGTTTTTCTCATGTCACCGTTCGAATTGCCGTAGCCTCTATCTATATCATTTCCGTTTTTTTCCTTCTCTTCTCATTCATCTACACCCAACATTTGAAGCTGTTCCTCCTCTGTGCGCGTCTCTTCTAATAATATTCGTTAGTGCAATATTCAAATAAATAGTAATGTTAATAAAATCTAGAATTAACTAGAAAAAAAATTTGTCATTACCTTGTTTGAATCAGGGATGTAGATTGTGGGCATATCAAAACCAGTTTTGTTTAAGCCAGGTCGCTTACACAGTTCTTGAACAATCTGCATTAAAACTCTGGAAAAAAGGTCAATTTAAAAAAGATGAATTTGATTTAATATACTTCAGCTAAAAATTATTTAGCCTCTTAGTGTACGTGGCAAATTCAAGTCGAGACTCCAAAAAATCTCTTTGACAAAACTGGAGCAACTTAGATGTTTCGTTTTAACTTATTTAAACAAGTTAAAACAAAAAGAAACAAATAAAATTGGTTAAAAATTTTAATTAAGAGAGTGAATTAGTTAAAAATAGAAACCTAAAAAGTTAAAAGAAAGTAAAAGAAAGCTAACAACCAAAAAAAAGTTAAAAAACGAATATTTCAGTTTCACAATCAGAAACTTTATAGGGCTCTTGAACAATCAGCGAAAAAAAAACTCTGGAAAAAAAAGGTTAGATTTCAGATAATCAAATTAAATTCTTTATCAAATTATTTCAGATAATTATTATTCAGATAATTACTATTCAGATAATATTCAGATTATTTCAGATAATCAAATTAAATTCTAAATTCTCCAAAAATCACACAGCCTAATGGTATCAATGGCAATAACAAGTTGAGATTTCAAACAAAGCCATCAAGAAAACTGGAAACGGAGATATGTTTTTTTTACTTATTAAAATGAATAATAACGCCAAAAAAAAACAAAAAATGAAAATATAGAAATATGAAACACTGATTTGACTAAAAGTTTTAAATAAGACGGTTAACTAGTTGAAAAATGGAACCTGAATGTTTTGGTTTCACATACGGTAAGTGTTAAAGAGAACAAAAACTAGAATAAACAACTGAAAATGAAAAAAAAATTCGGAAAATCAAATACTCTATATACAAAGAAGAAATAAGGGAAAAAGGGTTACCCTTCAATATATGTTTCTATATGTTCATATGATTATGAGTTATCATATGAAGATAACTATATGCATAAAAAAACGATAAAAACCATATCCGAAAGACTATAGAGCTGCTTTTGAAAAATACTGAACTAATCTGCAATACTATATACAAAGTAAAAGTATTGTATAGAATACTATAAAAAATCGAGGGGGAAATAATAAAAAAAAAATAATTATTTGATAATTTGAATAGTGCTCAAAAATTCAAAAAAATTAAGATTTCGAGAGAGACCCAAGGCTTCCCTTGCGTACGCACCTGTTATGGATGTTATGTAAAACTATTCAAATAATGTAAATGTACAAAGGGCATCAAATTTATAACTTTTTTTGGCCCCTAGATCCATATTAATCTTTTTTTTATATCCGTAAAACACGATTTTCTAAGAAATGTGTAACAAATTTTCACCAGTGTTGCCAAGTTGAAATGTGAAAGTAAATAAGAAAATCTACTTAGTTATATTTGACGACGCTTTTTGTCCATAAGAATTTCAACAATAACAATCTGTTGATTCTAAAAGACAACTCCATACTCTTAAAGCTGTTCAGTGCATTTTTTTGGGAGGAGGGGAGGGTCATCTGCCGAAACCAAAAGCTTTGTATGAGGGACTGTTTCATAAGAAATTTTATCCAGGAAATTTCTGTCATTTTTTTGTCAGTGTTTTCTACCCCCCCCCCAAATTTTGAAAAATACTTTTTTAGCCGTGGATTCGATTTTAAGTATCCTAGGTACTTTATTAAAAAAAAATTGTCTAACCTTTGTCTATCTGACTCGTGTCCTGCTTCATCTGCCTTGGACAAATAAAAACGTAGGCATTCAGATATGACGACACTGAAATATCGTCATGTCTCTTGAAATGTCGACTCTACTTTATTAAAAAAACTGTCTAACCTTTGTCTATCTGACTCGTGTCCTGCTTCATCTGCCTTGGACAAATAAAAACGTAGGCGTTCAGATATGACGACACTGAAATATCGTCATATCTCTTGAAATGTCGACTCGACTATATTAAAAAAATTGTCTAACCTTTGTCTATCTGACTCATGTCCTGCTTCATCTGCCTTGGACAAATAAAAACGTAGGCGTTCTGGGTGGCGACTGTTCAATTCTTCGACCAGGTTTAACGTTCTTTTGCATAAGGCTTGGCCGATTGGATCGAAAAATACAAAGATGAGGTCAGCAAGATCACCTGAAATATAAATTAATGTCATAATCCTGTACTGGCAACTGGCCAACAAAAGCAGAATAGGGAGTCGTAGCTTATCCTGCTCCATGTCAGAGCGTGGGAGTTACGTGGGAGGATCTTTCCACGGAGTACTCTAGTATAAGGGAAGAGAATTTCCATGAAGGGGGCGCAGGATTTTCTAGCATTATTAAAAAAAAACAGTAAAAAAATAAATAATTTTTTTTCAACTGGAAGCAAGGAGCAGCATTAAAACTTAAAAACGAACAAAAAATATTATGTATATAAGGGAGTTTGTCTCCTCCGCAATACCTTGCTGTTTACGCTAAAGTATTTTTAGTAATTTCAACTATTTATTCTACGGCCTTTGTGATTCAGGGGCCGTTCTTAAATAATTGGGACAAAATTCAAGCTTTAGTGTAAACAGCGAGGTATTGACGAGGGGCAAACCCCCTCATATACGTAATGTATACAAATATAGAAGTTCGTTACTTAAGTTAATGCGTAAGTTACGTATATTTATTACTAATAAAAACGTTTCGTAAAAAATAAAACTTCTAGTTGCATTTTTAAGTTACCAAAAATTGGAGGACAGTTAGGCCTCCTCCCCCAACTCTTTTTTTTTATCAAAATCGTCCGATCACAACTATGAGAAAGCAAATTAGCCAAAAAAAAATTAATATGCAAATTTCGTTTTAATTATTCATGTGCGATGAGTCAAAATCAAAACATGCATTGATTCGAAAAGTTCAGAAATTAAATAGAAAAATTAAGTTTTTTTTAACTGAAAGTAAGGAGCGACATTAAAACTTAAAACGAACAGAAATTATTCCGTAGATGAAAGGGGTTGTCCCCTCCTAAATGCCCCGCTCTTTACGCTTAAGTTTTTTTTTATTCTTTTAAGAATTAGAGTTTTGAGAAAAGGTCAAACTTTAGCGTAGGGAGCGGGGCGTTTAGGAGGGGACAACCCCTTTCATCTACAAAATAATTTCTGTTCGTTTTAAGTTTTAATGTCGCTCCTTACTTGCAGTTAAAAAAACTTGTTTTTTATTTAATTAAAATAAAAAACTATAACACCCCAATATATAAATTTATATCACAAATTTAATATTTGTTATGATTGAATGAATGAGATTTATTTCCTGTTTTCAAACATAGTTGAAAAATGGAGATCAACAAAAACGAAAATGACATGAATAGAACATGCAAAAATAAAAGCTTTGATAAATAAAATAAATAATATAAAAGTTGATAAATAAAAAAAAAGGTTGTCAAGAAAATAGCATGTAAAAATCACGGCTTGGATCAAGGGAACCCCATAACTACGTTGTGTCTATTTTTTGTTACATCGTCGTATATTTTATTCGATACATCGTCGTAACTTACACAAACCAGCTTTATTTCTTCTATAAATTAGTTTTATTCTTTTGATATATATATATATATATTGTTATCAGAAATCTTTTCTTTTGAGTTGCGTTTACTGATAGCAAGGAGCATAGTTCGTTAGCACGACATGTTTGATTGCTTTCACTCAATTTGGAAGAACGCTTCGAATGTATCAATGGCACCAGTCAAGGAGGGGGGGGGACAATATCCCCCCTCCGAGATTTTTGTCATTCTCCTCATAGATTTAGGATTCTTTTGTATTTTCTTTGAAAATTACTTGTTTCTGTATTTTCATCGAAAAATTAAAAAAAAAATGTTTTACAGATTTGAAAATACATGGTTCCCCCTCCCCTACATCTTCACGAACTGTTACCACTAAAGGCCATCAATACCAAAGAATCCAAAGTGGCAACTAATGTTTGTAGGTGGTAGTGTTCCGTGATTTTGTTATCTCACCTAATGTTTTTATCAACTGAATAATTTTATTAATCTTAGAGGTTTCAAACTGTACCCATACTACTTACTTCTTAGGTTGTTTTTTTTTCTATATACTTACTACTAGTTAGAAAATAATTATCTACTTATTGATAAAACTGTGCTGGTACTTGTAAAATTGGGGGGGGGGGTAAAGCATAAAGGGTCTCCATGTCTAATGTGTTAGATACAAGTAATCTGCATGTTATGTAGTAAGAGTTATTTTCCAACTTCACACAGTCCTAATACTTTACCCCCATCCCCCAAGGCATATGCAGGTGGCGGGAGCCCCCCCCCCAAAGCGTAGTGGCAGATTTGGGGCTAGGGTATTTTAGCAAGACGACGACAAATAACTTGATACAATTCTGCGCTGAAGAAACTTTAAGTACTATAAAACCCAGAATCCACGAAGCTGAATTTTACAGTCTGGTATTTGACGAAACCAAAGGTGCGTCACATACCTCACATATTAGTCTTTCTCTGCACTATGTTTACGACAGCAGTATGGTAGAAGATTTTGTTGGGTTTATGGACCCTCCTGAAAGAAGCTATAAGGTTATAACTGAACATGAACCACAGATAAAATTTTAGGCAAGTCTCTGCTCAAGCTAATGGAAGACATTGGATTAACCGTTGACAATGATGCAGTATCAACATTTCTGAAATGCAATGGACAGTATGCTAAAAAAGATAAAAAATTTAAAAATTTTATCAAAAATTGATAAAGATAAAAAATTTTTGTGCTAAAAGAAGCAGCCTCTGTGGAAGAAAAATCATGCTCTTAACGTATCGATTTCCAAGTGTAATAAAAGGCAATATGTCAAGAATGCTGTAGGGGGTATTAAAGAAGTTGCAAGTTTTTCTAGTGCATCACCAAAGACAAAATTTCGCCCTTAAAAATGTTTTAGGTCATCACGTACAAGGTTGATCATTGGGTAAAACGTCACGAAAGTATATCAAACAGTTCGTGGTAACGAACTGTAATGAGGAGCGACCCAGCTCAATAGTAACCAAAAGTCTAAAAAATGGAATTTTGGTACCAATAGCTACATCAAAAGAATCGCATTTTAATGCTGATTTTAAATATATAAGTTTCATCAAGTTTAGTCGTACCCATCAAAAGTTACGAGCCTGAGAAAATTTGCGTTATTTTAGAAAATAGGGGGAAACACCCCTTAAAAGTCACAGAATCTTAACGAAAATCACACCATCAGATTCAGCGTATCAGAGAACCCTACTGTAGAAGTTTCAAGCTCCTATCTACAAAAATGTGGAATTTTATATTTTTTGCCAGAAGGCAGATCACGGATGCGTGTTTTTTTTTTTTTTTTTTTTTTTTTTTTTTTTTTTTTTTTTTTTTTTTTTTTTTTTTTTTTTTTCCAGGGTTCATCGTATCGACCCAGTTGTCCTAGAATGTTGCAAGAGGGCTCATTCTAACGGAAATGAAAAGTTCTAGTGCCCTTTTTAAGTGACCAAAAAAATTGGAGGGCACCTAGGCCCCCTCCCACGCTAACTATTTTCCCAAAGTCAACGGATCAGAATTCTGAGATAGCCATTTTATTCAGCGTAGTCGAAAAACCTCATAACTATGTCTTTGGGGACGACTTACTCCCCCACAGTCCCCGTGGGAGGGGTTACAAGTTCAAAACTTTGACCAGTGCTTACATATAGTAATGGTTATTGGGAAGTGTACAGGCGTTTTCAGGAGGATTTTTTTTGTTGGAGGCAGGGGTTGAGAAGAGGGGAATATGCTGGGGGGACTTTTCATCGAGGAATTTGTCATGGGGGAAGAAATTCTCCATAAAGGGAGCGCAGGATTTACTAGCATTACTTAAAAAAAAAAACAATGAAAAAGTTTTTTTTTCACCTGGAAGTAAGCAGCAGCATTAAAACTTAAAACAAACAGAAATTATTACCCATATGAGGGGCTCATCTCCTCCTAATACCTCGCTCTTTACGCTAAAGTATTTTTAGTAATTTCAACTATTTATTCTGCGGCTTTTGTGATTCAGGGGTCATTCTTAATGAATTGGGACAAAATTTAGGCTTTTCCTTCTCAACGCCCCGCTCTTTACGCTAAAGTTTTTTTTACTGTTTTAAAATGTAGAGTTAAGAAAAAGAGTCAATATTAGCGTAAAGAGCGGGGGGTTAAGAAGGAAAAGCCCCTTTCATATACGGAGTAATTTCTGTTCGTTTTAAGTTTTAATGTCGCTCCTTACTTTCATTTAAAAAACTTGTTTTTTTATTTAATTGCGATTCAGAGATGATATGCCTATAAAAGTTGAAAAACAGAATTGTGTTTTCATGGCGTGACAGTTATTCATTGACAAAAGCTAATTGCTTGCTGTGCACAAAATTAACCAGTGACTTGGGGATTCGACTAATAAATATGTGTTGCACAGTAATAACTACTTCCTGTGGCGTCAATTAGGGAGAGGAGGAATATACTTCTCAATACCAAGGGTGGGTTCAAATTTGCCGCTTGTTTCGGAGAGGAGGAATTGTTAGGGAGAGGAGGAATATACTTCTCAATACCAAGGGTGGGTGCAAATTTGCCGCTTGTTTCAATTTTTTAATGAATTTACCAAAGGAAGACTTTTTCAATGAAAATACCCACCAAAATATCTTCAAAATCTAAAGGGAGAAAATAGAGGGACAAAGAACACCCCCCCACTATTGACTCCAATGACTAGTTCATACTTTTTTTTACTACCATTCTGTTTTCCAGACATAAGGCAAGCTACTCCTTTTCTCTAGATATTTTAAATTTTCACGACTTTTTTCACATCCCAGTGGAATATATAGGGCATTGTCCTAACTTCTAGTTCTCCAATGAATGTTTACCCTGTCACAACCAGATAGCTTCCCTGGAATTAAAAACTAACAAAGCCATTTGTTTCAACAGATCATGATTAACGAACGGTCTAGATAGGCAGTCGCTTTACGGGATGAAATTTAAAATATTTTCCCATGTCATTTGAGCCGGGAGATAAGAAAAAAACTGGAGATAATTTCGAGGGCTTTGATGATGGAATATAACGGTCTCACTTTTTTTTAATTTACTTGTCTATCATTCCATTTAGGCTGCACGGGCGCCTATATGGGGGAAAGGGGGGTCCAGCCCCCCTGGCGGAAAGATGCTGCCTTGTATTTTTATATTTTTGTCTTGAGCCTTCTATTAAACATCATGGGAAGTGCCAATTAGACCAAGAAAACCTCTCCCTAAAATTTAGCTTATGGGTGCCCATGTTAGGCTGACAATTTCCAATATTCTCTCTTTTTCAGGTTTAAGTGAGAAACATTAGAAAAGTAGAAACTACAGCTGGTAATATTCTTTAAAAGGAGTTTATTTATAGCACTTTTCATGCAACACAGAGCCTTTCCATAGATTTTGATTTTTTTAGGGGGGGGTCAACAGGTAAAAAGTTTTCACATGCCATTTGAGCCGGGAGATAAGAAAAGATTTGAGATAAATTCGTAGGCTTTGATATTTTTCTTTGTTCATTTGTCTATCATTCCATTTAAGCTGACAATATCCAGTACTTTCTCGTTTTCAATTTTCAAGTTAGAAACACTAGAAAAGTGGATACTCCAGCTGACGAAATCCTTTAAAAAGGGCTTATTGGTAGCCACTTTCATATAACACAGAGTCTTTCCGAGGATTTGATTTTTTTAGAGGGGGAGGGGGAAGCTAAACAACGACCAATATTTTCTCATGTCATTTGAGCCGGGATATACCCAACATTAGAAATTCAATCTCGCAAAAAAAGTGCTTTACAGCTGTTAAACTTTCTCTATTGACAAAATAAAATAAATGTGAACATATAGATACTACAACTACTACTACTACTAACAACCCACCGCAGCCCCAAACCACCTGAGGCCAACACAGCTACGCATACTCCGCCTCCGTCCCAATCTACTCAGAGCCTCCCTTTTTACACCCTCCCAAGAAGTTCCCATTTCCCTTAAATCTTCCATATAAATGTTTTACTAAGACGGAGAATTTTTAATCAAGACAGTGAAAAAATATATAGGCTTACTAAAAAATAACCGAACTATTCGGCTTTCCGTCCGCAAGCCTTTATCAACCAAAAAAGAAAAAAAAAAGAAAGAAAAAAAAAAGAAAAAAGAAAAAGAGAAATAGAAAAAAGGAGAAGACAGGAAGAGAAGACAATAGAAGAAGAGAAGGAAAAAATATATAAAAGGGAAGAAGAAGAGGAGAAAAAAGAGAAAAAGAAAAGAAAAAGAGAATCAAGCGAATAAAATCAGAGTAAAAAGAAAAGGATAATTGATTTCAGCTATTTTCTAGTTTTCTAGGCTAGATTTTCCTTCTTTCCTTTCTATGATCTATAATGTTTATAGAGGTCAACTTATTAGTTTGGGACCGAAATCTGTAGAAAGCAGAATAAATTAAGCGTAAAAAAGTGAGATTGCGATACTTGGTATCCAGCCAGTCCCTAACAATTAGAGTAATATATACTAGTTTCAAGTTTTAATATCGTTATTTTCTTTCTTTTGAAAATGCTTGGTTTTCCAATTATCTAAATATCAAAATTCCTTTACTGCACAATTACTTCGAAAAGGGTATTTTGTTTTAATTTGATGAAAAAATTGAAATCACTTTGGAAGATTTAGCCTTCCTTGTGCAACGCGGGATTGAACCGGAGAACCTTCAATCGTGAACCCTGGCCTCATCCACATCGCTGTCACAAGGTAATAATGTTTTTGATTTTTCTAGGAAGCTGTTAAAACACTTCTGACAAAGCGCTTGTATAAGCAAATTTTGTTTTTGTTTTTTATCCGGGGGGGGGGGGGTGACGAGGGGATTGCAAAGCAATGGCTTATTTTTCAATTCAGGATTTGATAATTCAATTTCCTTTTTGACATAATTATACTTAGATTCTTAAAATGTTTCTCCCGTTCTTCAAAAATGCGTTATTTTGCTATATCATTTTTGTTTTGCCAAAAATTCACTTGCCTCTCCTTTTTTTTAAATAGAAAAAAGGAGGAACGTTAATCATATTAGCCACAAAAAAAAACTTTGGCAATAAAAAAACAAACAGATATAATTAAAAAAAAATGAAAAAAAGTTTGTCTAAGAAGTGTAAAGAGCTCAAAACACCCAGAAATTAATATTACAGAATAAATGAAATTTTGAATTATTAAATGAAATTACTGATACGTTTGCTGTGATTGTTTATTTAATTTCTGTCCGTTTTGGATTTCGTTTATTTCTTTCATTTATTTAGAAATTTATTTCTGTTGGTCTTGAGCATAATGTGGCTCTTTACTTTTCTCTGATAAACTTCTGATAAACTCCGATAAACTGTAATTTCTCCGTTGCTTACAGATAGTACTAAAAATTCCCAAAGACAATCACCCCCTCTGCAAAAAACTCCCCCGGGAAAAATGTCCGTTGTTTCCAATAAGAAATACTATCTGTAAGCAATTGACAAATTACATAACTTAAAAAGGCACTTAAAATCATACAATGGGGCTCTCTGATTGTTTTGTAGTTAGGGAGGAAGGGAGATACCTTAAAGGGTGCATTTTAATGCCAAAACATCCCAGTTCTCATTAAGCTTTCAGAAAAATACAGAATTGGTTCTAAGGGAGAGACAAGCGGAGAGTGGAGGAAGAAATTGGTAGTATACTCTCCTGGACCGTAGCCAGGACTTTGGTTTGGGGAGGGGCACAAAAAAACTTTAAAAACTCATCAAAAGTGTGGACTTGATTTTTAATCCTTATTGATTTATGGGAATATTTCTGGTCTACGCTCTTATTATGAAAGTAAAGAGTAACATTCAGCCTGAACCTGAGCAGAATTTATTCTTTATAGGAGGGGGAATACCCCTTCCTCATCCCCACTTCCACCTCATGGACGCAGAAACTTCGGAGGGTCCTCATTACATCAAAACTTAAGAGTTTTAGTCTTTTTTTTTTACAAGACGAAAGTGATTGGAGACCAAGCAGCCGCGACGGGTATTCTCCGGAGGCGCATTTTCTGAGGCGGGGGAAGGGTCTGGAGGTATTTTCCGGGGGGTGGTAAACACCCATCCCCATTTTTTTTTTACTTTAACCACAATATACGTTTAAACGTATTACAACATATTCATAATCCCATAAGCCATACTGAAGCTGTAGATGCATCAATACCATACGTTGAGAGGGGGTGATTGTTTACACTCCCCCCTTTCCATGAAAAAATTACACTAATGACAAAATTCACTTTTCTGCAGTTACAATCCGTTGCTTAAGTTTCTTAAACTTTCATTCTCTTTTTGCTGTGTTTTTTAGTCTTTTCGTGTATTTTTTGAATATTTTCCTTTATTGCTCGTCTATCTCTTAGCGAAAAAGATTGTACATAAATAAGTGCAGCTTCGAAAAAAGCCAGCCAAGTTATATCACGGTAATTAAATTCTAGCTGAGGTGGAAATAGCGTCTTTAACTTAATATAAGTCCTATATTCCCCCCTCTAGACCTTAAATAACCTGACCCTGCTCCCCCCTCCACTACTCTATTTTTCATACAAAAAGATCATATTTAATTAAATCCCATGTCCAACTTAAACAGTCTCTTTGTCTAGAAAACGACGCCTCAAATCCTCCCCCCTCATCCCCTTTAAAGTCATTTTAGGATACCATGCGTAATGAATTTCCATCTCGCTTGCTTCGAAATGGCAAGAATAATGCTTTGATAAGCAACGAAACGGAAGTTTCCCTAAAGCAAGACACCTGTCAAGATCTTAGAAATGTCTAATTATTTTGCCAAGTAGCTTGAAAACACAAAATATCTTTAAGTGATAACTTTTAAACAAGAATGAGAAAACAAGTGAATAAATTATCAGATACGATAAAGCAGAAACCACGAGGGGTTTCGCACTAAGCAATTTGATATACATTAAGGAGTGAAGGATTACCCGCTTTCCAAAATGGTGTACAGCAAGTAGCGTGCGCGACGTTTGCAAGAAGTGTTTGATTTGTTTTGTTGTGTGTGCCAAGCTTGAAGCGAAAACGCAGTGAGAACTTCTCTGCTAATTCTTTACTTTTTTATTTTCCGTTTATTTTCTACCAGCATAAATTATTCCCTACTTATCTATCGTGTACCTTAGTTCTTTCTGTATCTGTGGAATAATTTAATCGCTTATCGATAGTCTGTACGGTTAGACTAATCGCTTAACGAAAGCACTAGAGGCCCATTCACAATCATATTTCATTAATACCGATATCTAGCTAGCGCTATTTTAAGCCAATCAGATGTTCCCAAGAATTTTATCGCTTAAGGCGCATTCACAATGAGACTTCACTAATACCGAGATCTAGCTAGCGCTAGTTTAAGCCAATCAGATTTTCTCCAGGATTTTCTGATTGGCTGAAAAATTGTGATTCTTGTGAATTTTATCACTTAAGACCCATTCACAATGGAATTTCACTAATACCGAAATCTAGCTACACTAGTTTAAGCCAATCAGATTTTCTTAGGATTTTCTGATTGGCTGAAAAATTGTGATTCTCAAGAATTTATCGCTTAAGGCCCATTCGCAATGCAACTTCACAAATACAGGGATCTAGCTAGCACTAGATTAAATCAATAAGCTTTCCCTAGAATTTTCTGATTGGCTGAAAAATTGTGATTCCCTAGAATCTTATCGCTTAAGGGCATTCACTATTACCGATATCTAACTAGCACTAGTTTGAGTCAGTCAAATTTTCCCTAGAATTTTCTGATTGCCTGAAAAATTGTGATTCCCTAGGATTTTGACGCTTAAGGCCCATTCACAATGAAATTTCACTAACACCGAAATCCATCTAGCGTTAGTTTAAGCCAATCAGATTTTTCCTAGGGTTTACCGAGATCCATCTAGCGGTAGTTTTGAACCAATCAAATTTTTCGTATGATTTTCTAATTGCCTGAAAAATTGTGATTTTGCTTATTGGTTACAAATTTTCTTATTGCCTGAAAAATCGTGATTACCTTGAATTTTATCACTTAAAACCCATTCACAATTCGATTTAATCCATTGAGATCTAGCTGGAGCCAGTTTAAGCACATCAGATTTGCACATTAGAAATTGTGATAGGCTCAAATTGGCACTATCTATATATTAAATAAAAAAAAAACAAGTTTTTTTTAATTGAAAGTAAGGAGCGACATTAAAACTTAAAACGAACAGAAATTACTCCGTATATGAAACGGGTTTTCCCCTCCGCAATCCTGCGCTCTTTACGCTAAAGTTTGACTCTTTGCCACAATTCTAATTTTTAAAACAATTAAAAACTTTAGCGTAAAGAGCGAGGGATTGCGGAGGGGAAAACCCGTCTCATATACGGAATAATTTCTGTTCGTTTTAAGTTTTAATGTTACTCCTTACTTTCAGTGAAAAAAACATGTTTTTTTTTATTTAATTTCCGAACGTTTTTTAGTTAATCCATGTTTTGATTTCGGCTCTCCGCAGATGAATAACTAAAGCAAAATTTGTATATTTATTTATTTGGCTAAATGGCTTTCCCATAGTTTTGATCGAATGATTTTGCGAAAAAAGGAAGGGAAGGAGGCCCAGTTGCTCTACAATTTTTTGGGTACTTAAAAAGGCAACTAGAACTTTTAGTTTTCACGAACGTTTTCATTAGTAAAAGATATACGTAACTTACGAATTAGCTTACGTAACAAACTTCTATGTTCGTATGTTTTTATTACGTATATGAGAAGGTTCGCCCACTCGTCAATACCTCGTCAATAACTCTTTGCATTAAAGTTTAAAATGTGTCCCCTGAATCACAAAGGCCATAGAATAAATAGTTGAAATTACTAAAAATCCTTTAGCGTAAAGAGTGAGGTATTAGGAGGAGGTGAATCCCTTATATGCGTAATATTTTCTGTTCGTTTTAAGTTTTAATGCTACTCCATACTTCCAGATGAAAAAAACATTTTCATATTTATTTTATCATTGTTTTTTTTAAATAATGCTAGAAAATACTGCGCCCCCTTTATGGAAATCTTCTTCCCCCATGACAAAATCCTCCATGGAAAAATCCCCCTGAAAACGTCTCTACATTTCCCAATAACCATTAATATATACAAACACTGGTCAAAATTTGCAACTTGCAGCCCCTCCCACGGGGACTGTGGGGGAGTAAGTCGTCCCAAAAGACATAGTTATAAGGTTTTTCGACTATGCTGAATAAAATGGCTATCTCAGAATTTTGATCCGACTACTTTGGGAAAAAATGAGCGTGGGAGGGGGCCTGGGTGCCCTCCGATTTTTTTGGTCACTTAAAAAGGGCACTAGAACTTCTCATTTCCGTTTGAATGAGCCCTCTCGCAAAATTCTAGGACCACTGGGTCGATACGATCACCCCTGGAAGAAAAACAAAAAAAAAAAAACAAAAAACAAATAAACACGCATCCGTGATTTGTCTTCTGGCAAAAAATACAAAATTCCACATTTTTGTAGATAGGATCTTGGAACTTGTACAATAGGGTTCTCTGATACGCTGAATCTGATGGTGTGATTTTCATTAAGATTCTATGATTTTTAGGGGGTGTTTCACCCTATTTTCTAAAATAGGGCAGATTTTCTCAGGCTCGTAACTTTTGATGGGTAATAAAAGCATTAAAATGCGATTCTTTTGATGTAACTATTGGTATCAAAATTCCGTTTTTTAGAGTTTTGGTTACTATTGAGCCGGGTCGCTCCTTACTACAGTTCGTTACCACGAACTGTTTGATCAGTATAAGTAAAATATCATAGTGAATGGGCCTTAACGACTCATGAAATACACACCTATGATGAATAGCAACTTGATTGAGCACATGTGGCGTAAACGTTATGGTCCTAAAAATACTTTAATCCTATTTCAAATCTTTCCTTAAACTGTATGTACTGTTGTATTAACTCAATATATTATGATAATTTTCCATTGAGTTTTTATTCCTTGAAAGGGTAGTTGTATGATAAACGCCCTACCTAATGTTGTTCATTCATCGACGCATTATAGAATCGTTTTTTTTTTCGTTAGTTTCTTTCAGCTTAATGTAAGATAAGACAAAAAGAAGTCATAGAATAGATAAAGAAATTACATAATTTGGACAGCATATTTGCATATTAGGGGTGGGGGTAAAGCATTTTGACAGAGTGAAATTAGAAAACAATTCTTACTATACAATATGCAGAATAATTGTACCTAACACATTAGGCATGCAGACCCGCGATACTTTACCCCCTATCCATTCCATTCTATCCATTCATTGAGCCAGGAATACAATATTTCTTAGCTTTTTCTTGAGGAAGGATGAAAACTTACTTAAAAAAATATGAAAACTTGTCTTTTTCAACTATTTTCACTCAATTTTCAATGTATTTTCAAGTTAAATCATGTACACCTGATTGTATAAATGTAAATCGGCAGATGGATAGAGCTGAATCTCAGCTATGTAATGAGAATAAGAATGTTGTCTTTCGTTTTTATTTCGAAACCGTAAGAGAGCAGAAAAACACACTAAAGATTGCTCAAAGAACATAACCCCTAAACTCTATTTTCTCTAGTAAGTTATAAATTAAAAAAATTTCTTGTGAATAGATACGATTCCTGACGAGATTTCAAACATAATGTGAAAAAGACTTGTTTCCAAAAAAAGTTAAATAAATAAATTTAATTTAATTTTTTTTGTTAATTTGATAAGTTATTTGTTTTAAAAAAAATGCCACCTCGTCGCAAGTTCTTTTTTGTATCTTTTTTGGGGTAGTTATTAATAATTTAGTTGTATGTTTTTGTTTTCAAATAAAAAAAATTGAATTGAAATTCCTACCTAACCAGTTAATAGCCTCATTAACATCGAATGGATACTTCATGTCACCATCTACCAAACCTGGGGTGTCAACAAATGTCACCAAACTAAATTTCTTTTGCTTTGATGTAGATACCTCCGTTGCCAAATAATCAACAACGCCTGAAAAAAAAAAATCATAAGGTTATTTTATAAAATTGGAAGAACAAAAAAATCCAAGGGGAGGGAGCAAGAACGTATCGTTCATTTGCCAAATTTCTTTCTAAATCATTTTAAAAATTACGCTATTTTCAGGGGCTCAAAAAAATACCTCCTTTAAGAAAAAATTTCTGTGAACGCACAAATTTGGAACCTACGTTATCTACCACTACTGCCCACTAATTATATTTTCTACTCCACGTCTATTTTCCATTCCACATCTATTTTCTATTTCACTTTTATTTTCTATTCTATTCCTACTTTCCCATTACTTCTATTTTCTATTTTATTTCCACTTTCTCATGACTTCTATTTTCCATTCCACTTCTATTTTCTTTTTTATGCTATTTCCACCTAACCACCAACGCCTGAAAATAATAGTACAATTTTTTAAAGATGGGAAGAGACATTTTAGAAAAAAATATTCCAGGAGAAGGAAGCCATTTTTCTTTTCAAAATTCCTTGTCAGTCCCACAAAATTTGCACTTTTGTCACAGACCAGACGTGCCTCCTCAACAGACATATTTCTGTGGGCGCCCTACAGTGCAACCTGTGTCAATCACCTCTGTTGCGAAATAATCAATAACGCTAGAAAACAACCATTAAATTATTTAAAAATAGGAAAAGACAATAAAAAAAACTCCTGGGGGATAAATGATAAATACGTTTTTTTTTATTCTTTGTAAATGACGCAAAAATTTGCACTTTTTCCAGAGAAAAGATTTACCTCCTCCATGGACGCTTTTATTGGGCACCCTGGTGCTGGACTAACATCAGTTACCTCTAATGCCAATTAATCAACAACAGCTGAAAACAATTATAAAATTATTTAAAAATAGGAAGGGGCTCTAGAATAAGTTTCCGCGGACGGGTGCCAAAAAGTGCTTTTCTGTCAAAATTTTTACGGGTCCCAAAAACAGACCCATTTCTACAATGCCTTGCTTGGGTAATTAACATCCATCCACGGTAATTTTGGACATTCATTTCAACTGAAGATTCTATTCTCAATAGGCAAGATTTATAACCTCATAAAAGAAATGACAAAGAGCGGGATAAAATCAAGCTACATGAATAATGTATTTTAACTTCAGCCCATAGCCTCTAAGAGGATTGATTCTTTTTAGTTTTCCCTTTCAACATCATCAACGACCTTGACACAAATATTGAGAAAACAGTCTATAAAATTCAGCTTCTAGAAGCGGCACGAGCATAATTTTAGCTACACGGTAGCTAAATAGGGCAATAGGGCAAATAGCAATAGGGCAATTATTATCTGTCTCCAACATATATCAAAAGCAAGTGTAAAGCTAAACCCTGTCAGAATAGAAAACATTTGATCACCCTATCTGGCACTTGCATCCCCCACCCCACCTTAAGAGAACCCAAGAATACAAAGTAAATGCTCCTTTTCAGAGAGGCCCTTTTTTAAAACTTTTTTAATTGCCCGTCATCACTAGATGTTAGACAAACCTTTAAAATACGGGCCATACACGGGTAGATACAGAATTAACAATTGGGGGGCACCAACTAAACCTTGGCTCCCCTTTTATGTTTTTCGCCCTTCCACCCTGTTATTAGTGCATTTTCTGATGTTGTGGGGGGAGGAAGCACGTACCCCAAAAATAATTCCCTGGATCCACCTTTGGGCCATAATATTTAATCGTACCTTAGACCTGAGTTTAGACCAGTTTTTTTCCCACGTAAGTGGAAAATCCGATACCTCAAAACTAAGTTTACCGTTATTTCTTGGTTCAATATTTAAGCACTTTGCAAGAACAGAAATACTTTATGAAAAATTGAACATTACTGGGATTGGAGCCAAAGTCTCCTGCACATTAGGCAAGGGACCTAACCAAATGGAGGAGCTAGGCGTATTCTCTCTGTAAAATTCCCCACGGTAACGAAACAGTTCGCTACCACAAACTGTTTCGTTGCACAGCATATATTCTAAATGTGTTTTGGAATATAGGTAGAATCTCTTTTTCTTCATTCTTTTTATTTGTTTTAATTTCCCTTTGGCTGCCAATTCTATATTTGGGGAGAAGTTTTCGAGGAGAATGGTCAAAGAGAAGTTTCACCGGATCCCCAATATGGGCTACGATGAAGGGCATGTAAAAGAGGAGGATGGGTCTAGGCATGTGTTTGTCTTTTGAATATCCGAAGTCAGTCTGGGAAATGGATCCAGGCAACACCCACAATATATGGATGGCGTAACCTGATCTAAGAAATTAGTTATAAAAAAATTCACAAAAAATAAATTAAAATAAAATTTCTAGGAAGGGTTAACTAATACATCTTTTGAGTCATTTGACATTTCTACATAAACACAACAGAAAGAATGCATGAAAAAAAAATGTTGTGACTCAAGACCTTCCGGTAAATGTTGTGACTCAAAAACTTCCGGTATTTTTTGGCCTAGCGTTTTTCAAAGAGAACACATTAGGTTTTGTATTTTCTTCACTGGATTTTACATAGCACCAACGGGTTATTGCGACAATGGTTAAAGAAGATGGGGTTTGTTTTTTTTTTTCTTTTTGACAGTATACTTAGGGAGTAGCCTAATGTAGCTGGCTTAAGAAAATACGTCACAAAAATAAACCAAAAGAATCAAAGCATGCTTTTCAAGTCAAAAGCCTACGACTTTAATCTCTCTTTGGTATATGCTTGATGTCATGTTTGTTTCAATTTTCAGGATTTTCCAAATCTTTGAATTTTTATATTCCCGTCAAAATTTATCGTTTGAAAGAAAAAAAGGTAAGCTAAGCAATATGCACTTGGAAACACCTAAGAAAAATGTCAAATTTAGATTTACTAAACAGGCATTTTACATTGGATTTCTTAGTCATTTACCTTTGAAACAACTATTACTGAAAATTACTATTTACTGAAACCTCCGACTATTGCTACTACTATTGAAGCAACTATTACTGAAACCTGCAACTTTTAAATGAATTAAATAAAAAAACAAGTTTTTTTAACTGAAAGTAAGGAGCAAAATTAAAACTTAAAACGAACAGAAATTACTTCGTATATGAAAGGGGCTGCTTCCTCACCAACGCCCCGCTCTTTACGCTAAAGTTTGACTCTTTCTCTCAACTCTTCTTTTTAAAACAGTAAAAAACTTTAGCGTAAAGAGCGGGGCGTTGGTGAGGAAGCAGCCCCTTTCATATACGAAGTAATTTCTGTTCGTTTTAAGTTTTAATTTTGCTCCTTACTTTCAGTTAAAAAAAACTTGTTTTTTTTATTTAATTTCTGAACGTTTTTCAATCAATGCATGTTTTGAATTTGGCTCTCCGCAGAGGAATATTTAAAAGGAAATTTGCATATTTTTTTTTTATTTTTTTTTGCTAAATGGCTTTCTCTTAATTTTGATCGAATGATTTTGAGAAAAAAGAGCGGGGGATGAAGCCTAGTTGCCCTCCGATTTTTTGGTAAATTAAGATAAAGGCAACTAGAACTTTTAATTTTTTACGAATCTTTTTTTTAGTAAAAGATATACGTAACTTATAAATTAGCTTACGTAAGGAAGTTTTGTATTCTCATGTTTTTATTACATATATGAGGGGGTTCGCCCCCTCGTCAGTACCTCGCTCTTTACACTAAAGCTGAAATTTTGTCCCAATTCATTAAGAATGACCCCTGAATCACAAAAGCCGTAGAATAAATAGTTGAAATTACTAAAAATACTTTAGCGTAAAGAGCGGGGTATTAGTAGGAATTGTGCCCTTCATATGGGTAATAATTTCTGTTCGTTTTAAGTTTTAATGCTGCTCTTTACTTCCAGCTGAAAAAGCTTTTTCATATTTATTTTTTCATTGTTTTTTTTTAAATAATGCCAGTAAATCCAGCGCTCCCTTCATGGAAATTTTCTTCCACCATGACAAATTCCTCGATGGAAAGTTCCCCCAGCCTATCCCCCTATTCTCAACCCCTCCCTCCAACCAAAAAATCCTACTGAAAACGCCTGCACACTTCCCAATAGCCATTACTATATGTAAGCACTGGTAGAAGTTTGTAACTTGTAGCCCCTCCCACGGGGACTGTGGGGGAGTAAGTCGTCCCAAAGACATAGTTATAAGGTTTTTCGACTACGCTGAATAAAATGGCTATCTCGGAATTTTGATCCGTTGACTTTGGGAAAATAATTTGCGTGGGAGGGGGCCTTGGTGCCCTCCAATTTTTTTGGTCACTTAAAAAGGGCACTAGAACTTTTCATTTCCGTTAGAATGAGCCCTCTCGCAACATTCTAGGACAACTGGGTCGATACGATCACCCCTGGGAAAAAGAAAAAAAACAAAAAAAAAACAAATAAACACGCATCCGTGATCTGCCTTCTGGCAAAAAATACAAAATTCCACATTTTTGTAGATAGGAGCTTGAAACTTCTTCAGTAGGGTTCTCTGATACGCTGAATCTGATGGTGTGATTTTCGTTAAGATTCTATGACTTTTAGGGGGTGTTTCCCCCCTATTTTCTGAAATAACGCAAATTTTCTCAGACTCGTAACTTTTGATGGGTAAGACTAAACTTGATGAAACGAACTACAGTTCGTTACCACGAACTGTTTGAAAGGTAGAATAAATGCGCCTTGTTGAAATTAATGACAAATACAGAAAACAATATAATACGAGTTACCTTTTAGAAATAAGGATTATTACTAGATTAAGCAAAAATTTTAAAACCGATGATTTATGCAAAGGCGATTCATGGATTGGTAAAATTTTGAATACACGTTTTAGAAATACACATTCGACTACTTCTTATGTATTTGAAAACGCACGTTCAATTAATTATATTTTAACTATCCCCCTTGTATCCCTGGCCATGGAGCCTTTCGAGGGAGAATAAGTGTGTTGTAATTCCATTTTGAATTGTATTTTTTATTGTAGTGAATAATAATAATAAACTTCTACTTCTTCTTCTAATAAACTGTATTTGTTATTTTTGACTAAATATGTTTTCATATTTCACTCACTTTATTTTAATATGTACTTAAATACTTGTTTAATGTTATTTTGCGGAATTCACTCTTTAAAAATATCCCTCGATCAGAACCGATTCTTCTGAGATTTTTTTCCTTTTTAAAAATTTTCCCTCAATAGACCAATATCCACTATATCAGAGTTTTCGCAAAAGAAAATCGGGTTCTCCACAAACTCCTCAAAACTGACATTCGTAAACATATAGGTGCTGAAAAAACAAATACAAAAAAAAAAAGTAAATTTTTGCTGTGGTTTGGGAGAATCCAATATTATTTTGTCGAAGGTTGGGAAACCCTAAAAAAAAAAAAAACCGTAAATTTTTGATGTGGTTTGGGAGAATCCAATATTATTTTGTCGAAGGTTGGGAAACCCTAAAAAAAAAAAAAAAAAGTAGAAGCACTACAATAAATAGCCGCGGTATAAAATTTTGAGAGTTTTGCTATTGAAGCGGCAAGTGATCTAACTTTGAATTTGAGATGGATCTAATAAAAAATTCGAATGATGGGTCTAATGCTGACACTAAGTGTAAAACCGATAATTTTTGCGGATATTTCGAAATCCCAGCGGGGAATTCGTGGAAACCGTCGAAGATTGGGAAGTAGTAGAAGGGATACCATAGACTACAATGACAAACAATTTGTAGAGTCTGCTATTAATGCTACCGAATCCTCCTTACCGGCCAGGAATTTTGTTCCGATTCAGTGGCGTTGATTAAGGGAGGGTTTGCAGTTTTCCAAATAAAGTTTTATCCCTCCTTATATATTTTGAAAAATGCCTATTTTTGTAAATGAATTTTTTCTGGTAATTTCATTAAAAATTGAAAAAAAAACAAAGGGCCTGCCGTCCCCTAGATTTTTTAAAGAATAGGTTTTACTCCCCCTCCTATACTTCCGTGAATTGAGGCATTAAGGCCACTGTTTTGGTTCTCTCCTGAAGATTAGCTTGAAAGTAATAATGAAGATGCTTAATACTTCGGCATTTAAAGCTTTCATGGTCCATGTTTCAGATCTACTCTGAATCTTGGACCATGCATGACATTACTGGGGGAGAGGAAGATATTTCAAATATATCTAAGATGGTGTCAAAGGTAATCTGATGATGGAATCCATTATTCAAATCTGTGGATTTTTCCTGAATATCTATCATTTCTTTAACGAGGCCGTAAGTCTTTCCCCCCGTCGAAAATGATCATTTAAAATGAGCGACTAAGATCCCTAAGGATGAACGTTAATTGAGTTTTAAAGATTATAAAGGGATCCCAGGAAGTCAAAGTTAGATGATTTTTCTTTTGCAAATCTCTCTTGAAAACGGTCTCAGGCAAGGGCACCCGGTGAGATTTCTGCTGTGGAGGTGCAGAATCTTCTTAGCGGCCAACACATCTAAGTTATACAAAAGGCCAGGAGGGGTATAAACAAAGGTTTTCTGCACCAGAAATGTTTTTTACTTTCAAATGTTGCAAAAATTATGCAACTGCAATATATTTCTAGTCTTCCAAGAAAGGCTAGCAGGTAGCAAATCCCCTGTCTCCAGTGAATGCTTGGGGTACCAAATTCCATTTAAGATTTTTATGAATTAAGGGATGTAGGACTTAAAAATACGATTTTCTATTAAATTCCATTGCAACGGCTTGAGACAAGTGAATCATGCCATTTTAAGAAAACAGTAATTAAAGTAATGCCAGAACTAGGGGATATTAACAATAAGAAGGATTATTAGATAAGTTATTAGATTTCTAGAAAAGTATCATTTCAATAATAATGATGAACAGTATGAGCAAGATCTTGATAGGCTTTAAAAATAAACGATGAAGGAGTTAACCTCTGAAAAGCCCTTCACAGGGCAGCTCGCAATAAAACAAAAGCTAGTTGCCCAGAGGAGGACCGGTCAGAAGTAACCCAGAGCCAGCTTCTAAAACCCATCTTAAAGGACCAATTGAACAGCCACGTCATTGGGATGACAATCATTCCCAAATTTTGATTTTTGGAAAATAAAGTTTATTTTTTCGGAAATCACTGATGCAAAATGTCCGGCCTGGATTTGCTTGGTGGTTTTAGGAAGCGTCGCAGACGTTAGAATCGTTGCCCAGAGGATAACCGTTCAGAAGTAACTCAGATCCAGCTTCTAAAACCCGTCTTTAAGGACCAATTGAACAGCCACAACACTTTCGTTCCCAAATTTTGATTTTTGGAAAATAAAGTCCATTTTTTTTCGGAAGTCACTGATGCAAAATGTCCGGCCTGGATTTGTTTGGTGGTTTCGGGAAGCGTGGCAGACTTTGGAATCATTGCCCAGAGGAATACTGTTCAGAAGCAACTCAGACCCAGCTTCTAAAACTCATCTTTAAGGACCAATTGAACAGCCAAGTCATCGGGGCGACTACTGTTCCCAAATCTTTATTTTTGGAAAATAAAGTTCTTTTTTTTCGAAATCACTGATGCAAGATGTCCAGCCTCGATTCGCTTGGTGGTTTCAGGAAGCGTGGCAGACGTTGGAATCGAGAATTGATGTTCGCAATTGAGTGAATCGACTGCGGAAAGTTGCTGATCAAATCAAAGGACTGGTGTTTATTGATCTCAGAGTATACTAAGAGCTACATTAATATAATGACAAGATACGATACTTTATTAATAAACACAAGTATATACCTTAAATTTATATATCTACTGCACCGATGGAAAAACATACGTTTTTGTTGGCGTGCAGTATAAAAATTAACCATTTTATAAGCACACCAAAAAATAACATAATAAATAACTAACAAAAAAAGAAAAACATACCACAAAAAATAAGTTAAAAAAAAGAAAAAAAAAAGAAATCTATCTCCTTCACAATATCCCATATCATAAGAAGATATATTAAGTTTTTTGCCGGTTCTGCAATTACTGCAGCCGAAGAAGTACTGCGACAGCACTGATGGAGTACTTGAGTAGCTTTCTTATTGCATATCAGCCTCTAAAATGGTTCAAACGAAAGTTTTTAAAGGTTTGAATGAATTTTATTAATTATTCCAGACAATCATACTTGAGCATAATGTTCTTGACAGCAGTTTAGTCCCATCAGTTTTTTACTCTTAAATTGAGATATGAGCAAACCCAGAGTTAATTTGTGAAAAAAATATCGTTTTATTATGAAAAATTAATAGAGTAAAGAATTTTTTCAACAAAGAACATTAAAGCCCTTTTAAAATACTTATCATTCAAATTCAAGGGCCCTTGTGTTTCAGACGTCGTTATTGAAGATTGGGACAAAAAGTCTAACTTTAGCGTAAAGAGCAAGGGATGAGGACGGGGTAGCCTTCCCTCATTCATAGCCTCCCCCTCATATATATTTATGTTCGTTTTAAGCTTTAATGTTGCTAATTTCTGACCGTTTTTCAAATCATGCCGGTAAATCCACCCGTGTAAAATACAACTCTCCCCCCCCAAAAAAAAAATCGTATATTTCCTAATATCAAATACTAAACATAAACAACTGGCAAATTTTATAACCTACAGCTTTTCCCCATGGGCCATTGGGGACATACCATCCACAAAGGCATTGTTACTGGACCTTTCAACTATGCTGAACAAATGGCTATCTCAAATTTTGAGTAAATGTCTTTGGAAGGAAATAGAGGCCCAAGAGGGGGGCTAGTTACCCTCCAGTCTTTTTGGTCATTTATACATTGCGCTAAAACTTTCAATTTCCGTTCGAATGAGTCCTCTTCCGATCTTCATAAACTCTTGGATCGATACGATCACACATATAAAATCTTCTGGCAGGAATAGAAAATTCCATATTTTCTTATACAGGAGGTCGAAAACTATACACTAGGGTTCTCTGATATGCTGAACCTGACATTGATTTTCATTCAGATCACTTGACTTTTTGGGTGTGTTTCCCCTGTTTTTATGGCACTTGGTATTAACCAAGTGACATATAGCAGTCGCCAATTCTGTCGGTCTGTCGGTCTGTCGGTCCCGGTTTTGCTACTTTAGGCACTTCCAGGTAAGCTAGGACGATGAAATTTCGCAAGCGTATCAGGGACCGGACCAGATTAAATTAGAAATAGTCGTTTTCCCGATTTGACCATCTGGGGGGGAGTGGGGGCCCGGTTAATTCGCAAAAAATAGAAAAAATGAAGTATTTTTAACTTATCAGTGGGTGATTGGATCTTAATGAAATTTTATGTTTGGAATGATATTGTGTCTCAGAGCTATTATTTTAAATCCCGACCTGATCTGACGACATTGGGGGGAGTTGGAGGGGGGAAACCTAAAGTCCCGGTTTTGCTACTTTAGGCACTTCCAGGTAAGCTAGGACGATGAAATTTGGCAAGCGTATCAGGGACCGGACCAGATTAAATTAGAAATAGTCGTTTTCCCGATTTGACCATCTGGGGGGGGGGAGTAGGGACCGGTTAATTCGGAAAAAATAGAAAAAATGAAGTATTTTTAACTTATGAGCGGGTGATTGGATCTTAATGAAATTTGATGTTTGGAATGATATTGTGTCTCAGAGCTCTTATTTTAAATCCCGACTGGGTCTGATGACATTGGGGGGAGTTGGAGGGGGGAAAACTAAAATCTTGGAAAACACTTAGAGTAGAGGGATCGGGATGAAACTTGATGGGAAAAATAAGCGCAAGTCCCAGATACATGATTGACATAATCGGAACTGATTTGCTCTCTTTGGGGTAGTTGGGGGGGGAGAGTAATTCTTAAAAATTAGAAAAATGAGGTATTTTCAACTTACGAACGGGTGATCAGATCTCAATGAAATTTGATGTTTAGAAGGATATCGTGTCTTAGAGCTCTTATTTTAAATCCCGACCGGATCTGGTGATGGGGACGGGGAGTTGGGAGGGGGAAATCTAAAACTTGGAAAACACTTAGAGTGGAGGGATCGGAATGAAACATGGTGGGAAAAATAAACACAAGTCCTAGATAGATGATTGACATAAACGGAACGGATCCGCTCTCTTTTGGGTAGTTGGGGGGGGGGGTATTTCTGAACAATAAAAAAAAATGAGGTATTTTTAACTTACAAACGGGTGATCGGATCTCAATGAAATTTGATATTTAGAAGGATATCGTGGCTCAGAGCTCTTATTTTAAACCCGACCGGATCTGGTGACATTGGGGGGGGGGGGAGTTGGGAGGGAGAAAACAAAAAATTGGAAAACACTTAGAGTGGAGGGATCGGGATGAAACTTGGTGGGGAAAAAAACACGAGTCCTAGATACATGATTGACATAACCAGAACGGATCCGCTCTCTTTGGGGTAGTTGGGGGGGGGGGGGGGGTTAATTCTGAAAAATTAGAAAAAATGAGGTATTTTTAACTTACGAACGGGTGATTGGATCTCCATGAAACTTGATTTTTAGAAGGATATCGTGTCTCAAAGCTCTTATTTTAAATCCTGACCGGATCTGGTGACATTGGGGGAAGTTTGGGGTGGGGAGACCTAAAATGATGGGAAACGCTTAGATTGGAGGGATTGGGATGAAACTTGGTTGGAAAAATAAGCAGAAGTCTTGCATACGTGATTTACATAATTGGAACGGATCCGCTCAATTGCGGGGGGGGGGGGGGAATTCTGAAAAATAAGAAAAATGACGTATTTTTAACTTACGAAGGAGTGATCGGATCTTCATGAAACTTCATATTTAGAAGGACCTCGTAACTCCGATATCTTATTTTAAATCTCAACCGGATCAAGCGTAATTGGGGGGGGGGGGCAGTTGGGGGGACCGGAAATCTTAGAAAATACTTAAAGCGGTGAGATCAGGATGAAACTGGATGGGAAGAATAGAAACCTGTCTAAGATACGTGACTGACATAACTGGACCGGATCTGCTCTCTTTGGTAGAATTGGGGGGGGGGGGTAATTTTGAAAATTGAGGTATTTGTAACTTACGAAAGGGTGACCAGATCTTAATGGAATTTGATATTTAGAAGGATCTTGTGCTTTAAAGTTCTAATTTCAAATTCCGACCAGATCCTGTGACATTCGGGGGAGTTGGAGGGGGGAACCGGAATTCTTGGAAAACATGAAAATTGGAGTATTTATATCTTACGAATAGATGATCGGATCGTAATGAAATTTGATTTTAGAAGGAATTCATGTCTCAGAGCTCTTATTCCAAATCCCGACCAGATCTTTTGACATTGTGGGGATTTGGAGGGGGAAATCTTGGAAAAACACTTGGAGTGTAGGAATCGGGATGAAGCTTGGTGGATAGAATAAACAAATGTCCTTGATACGTGATTGACAGAATCGTATTGGATTCACTCTCTTTGGGGGAGTTGGGGGGAGGGGTTCAGTGATCTTTTGGACGTGCTAGGCCGATGAAATTCGACCATCTGGGGGGCAAAAGGGAGAGGAAAAATTAGAAAAATTAGGTATTTATAACTTACGAGTGGGTGATCGGATCTTAATGAATTTTGATATTTAGAAGGACTTTGTGACTCAGAGCTCTTATTTTAAATATTGACCGGCATTAAGCCTCTTATTTTCCTTTTTAAATCAATCTATTGATTCATAGAATTTTGTTAGAGCTCATACCATATGATCTCTTGGCTCTTAGCTCTTCTCGCCTCGTCACAAGTGCAATATGAGCTCTTAGCTCTTGTTTAAAAAGCAGACACATTTTCTCAAGCTCGTAGCTTTTGACGGGTAACATTAATCTTAATGAGTTTTATACATAAGGAATAAGCACAATAAAGTCAATTCTTTTGATGCATTAATTGTTATCAGAATTCCGTTTTATAGAGTTTCGGTTACTATTGGGCCGACTCACTCCTTTCTTACAGTTCTTTACCACGAATTTTGCGAAATTGCAAAATACCACATAAAAAATGAATCTATGGTGTCGAAGCATACTGTTTAATATGTAAACAGTATTTTCATTTTCATTTTTATCGTCGGTACACTTCATAACAGCAGATATTTAGGCCCGAACAAACCAACTTCGCGAATTCGAATATGCTGTCTAAAAGAAATCACAGAAGAAGAAGGAGTTAACTGATACTTATGAAGAAGGGACTTACCATCAGAAAATTCAACTGGTATCCGCATTTAAAGATTTACAGAAAGTAAAAGAAAACTGGGATTCTAAAAGTATAAATGGATAAAACCTTGGAAGTATCTTGGAACTGGTCGATCGTGGTTAGTTTTTATGTAAAGTACTTGTGGTATCTTTGAGAAAGATACAACACACTCCTCCCCATGGTATCTTACTCTTTAGTAACCCAATTTATTGAGAGAACAAGCTAAGAGGTTTGAAATGACTAGAAATTAAAAAATTCGCGACACTCACGTCATCACTAATGTGAATAATGGAAAACACACCATGCCCCAAAACTGATTTGTAGACTCTCTTTATATGAAACATTGCAAAGTCGTCGCCTATAAATATACTTTACGGCATTTTAGACCTCCTTCCCTAGATAAAAAGCTTCCAACAGCCCCCTCTTCCTCCCAAAAAATTATGCACGCCTAATATTTAACAGAAAAGTTTGAGGATATTAGACTGATCATCCTCCACCTTCAGTCGACAGCCACACATGTATTGAACGGGGTAAAACCTATTAAAGATAGTTTCTAATGGAAAGCAAAGTAACTTACATAAAAAGTGGCCATAATGTCTAATTTCCAAGCGAACTCTTTGGAACCAGACAGTAAACTAAGCTAGAAAAGGAAATTACTTTGAAATATATGAGCGACAGAAATTCAAGGTAGGAAAATACAGCAACCGCAAGTCTTATCAAAATTTGAAAGTGCTCTTACCAGGGATTTCCTGTAGAGGCTTGAAATGTGGGTACAGGTGCAGAGTTGCATTGCCCTGAAAAAAACAAAACATTCTTGATAAGGCTTTCTTAAATTGCGTCGAATATTTAAGGAATAAGGATAAGTACTCAGACCACACCTAAAAAGTGTCGTAACGTTTTATCGCATCCGCTTTTCAGCAAAATTTAAAGTTAAAAAAGCGACTTTTTCCATTTTTTTTAAATCCATGTGAAATTTTCTATACTTGAAATGAACAGGGACAAAAAAAAACTTTCTTGGACCACAGAAAAAAAATTACCCCTTATCATATTTTTAGGAATAACAAACTTGTGTTTGCGAATGCAATTAATATAGAATAGTCTATGCAAAATCTCAGACTACGTCATAAAAGTATCGTTACATTTTATCTCGTACGTTTTTCAGCTAAATTTCAGTTTTCAGCTAAAACTTGGTCAACCTGCCTGAGACTCTAGGCGGGCGTGCCTCTCCAAAAGCTAATACACAAGTATTTGTCCAAATTGAGAGTCATAGCTACTCCGCCGTGTACCCGTGCCGTTTACCGAAACACTTGGAAAACTATAGGTCTCCCCGTTCGCCTGCGAGTCCAGGTGACTTGTCGGTCATGCGTCAATCCTAAAACACGGTAATCCGCCTGAGACTCTAAATAGACAAGCCTATCAACCTTGCGTTACTTGTTCACCTGTGAGTCCAAGCAAATTCAGTCCCTCTCTTTTGCATATAAGTCAAATCGAGATTTTCCGTCATTTGTCAACTCAAAAATCTAGATCATCCCTAAAGTTATATGACTATCTACTTTAGTTCTGCCTTAAGATAGATGGATGGATGGATGATAGACTATCTATCAACAAGTGAAAATGACATCATTTTTATACATTCCTGAAAAAGGCTTATGTTTTCAGGCATTATGCGTTTTTCAGGCATTTTTTAGGAAAATAATAATAAACATGTGTACACGAATGCAATTAATATAAAATAATCTATGCGCAATTTCAGACCACACCTCAAAATTATCGTTACGTTTTATCTCGTCCGTTTGTCAGATAAATTTCACCTAAAAAAAGCGTTTTCTTTTCTTTTCTTTGTTTAGAAGATATACATGAAATGGTCTATGCATGACATGAATATGGACAAATATTCCTGCACTAGAGAGAAAAATCACCCCTTATCATTTTATTTGTTCCTTCTTTATTTAATTTCTTTAGGGAAATAATAATAAACAAGTTTATGAGAATGAAGTTAATATACTTAGGGGTATTCTCAGACTACACCTAAAGACATTCGTTATATTTTATCTCGTCCATTTTTCAGCCACATCTCATCCTAAGTGATTGTTTTTTACTTTTTGCGTATTTCAAAAAGAAACACGTGGAACCCACTAATAGGGATAAATGGATAAAATTAAACACAAAACATAAACTTCTGAATACCCTTAGAATGCGGTTAAACAGTAAGCGAGTCTGAAAATCAAGTAAGCAGAAATGTCCTGAACGTAACTAAAAAAAAAAAAAAAAAAAAAAAAAAAAAAAAAAAAAAAAAAAAAAAAATTATTTCCTTCAAAAGAGGGATTAGCTACACTACTACTCCATTGAAGCATTGCACTGAACCCTCAAAAAATATTTTAAACTACTTTCCAGCCTTTCAAAAATCCCCCAAATACGTGTTACAGGTGAATTTTGACAGGAAACGATAATTGTCACAGAGGACGGGGACGGATTTTGGGGGTAAATCTATTTAGGGACGAACAAACCGACAATATTCTTCATGAGGCTTCCGTAAGATCTGATTTATTTACAATGCAATATACATACTATAATACACTATGCTATTCCCCTCAAAGACTCCCTGGCCTGTAAAGGAGAGGGAATACGAGTCCTTGCCCAGAGAAAAAAGTCACTTATAGAGAGAAAAGAAATAAATGATATATATAAAAATAGAATAAGTTCATAGATAAATATAGTCCAACAATAAAAAAAACGACATTCAACAAAAACACGACATTTATCCTCACAAAGACTCCATGGCCTGTAAAGGAGGAGGGAAATACACGTTCTATTTAAACACTAACTCATAAGCAACAAAAAGGAG
The DNA here is from genome assembly GCF_032884065.1 of Artemia franciscana. Lineage (NCBI taxonomy): Eukaryota > Metazoa > Arthropoda > Branchiopoda > Anostraca > Artemiidae > Artemia > Artemia franciscana. Next base: position 1,547,092 of record NC_088866.1, read on the forward strand.
AAAGGGGGCGAGAGAGGGAAACTAAGTTGTGTCAAATATTTAACGAATGGAAAAAATTTGCTTTATCTACCATTTAGAAAAGTTTTGTCATAACCATTTTCGGCTAAATTTCACCTAAAAATGAAATTTTTTGTCTTTTTTCAAAAAATGAATGTAAAATTATCTGTCCATGACAAAAATAGGGACAAATTTAAGAGGATTTATAAGGTCAATAATGCACATTGAAATGGTCAAAATGGAGAAGCAAAGTGGCTAATTGTAAAAAAAAAAAAAAATCTTGTCACTCAAAGAACTCACCGAAAAAAGACTACAAAAACCGATTAGTCAAGTCAATGAAAAAAAAATTACAGCAAAAAATTTCGTGTACGAGGTTTTAAAACCAATCAGGCTTATACAAGGCACGATTATTTGTTTTCCCAGGAACAAGAAATAACGTGAATGGCTTGCGAAAAGAAAACTGGCCTACAACTCAACCAACTCAACTCACATCTCACGACAACCAATTTCATAACGTGGAAACACGTGTGACATCTGAAATGTTCATAGTGGTATGTGAAACAAATATCTTGCGAAGGACTTTTCATCTTGTCAGTTTCACTAGATTTCTCCCAGAAAGATATAACAGGAAATATATAAAGGATACGAGGCAGCACGACAGCATTAAAAAGACTGTCGGTTGAACGTACATGAAATCGGTTAAACGAACGTTATTTGGAACAGCTGATACACTTATTGGAAACAGCTAACGCATAGAAGGAAGGCACTTGCCCAACCTTAACAAGCTGATACGCTGGGAGTTGAAAAGTATAATGAAGGATAGATTACTATGAGGGTCGAATGCAGGATTCTGTCAGTGGGTTCGTGTAAGAAAAAGAATTCCGTTAACACGTATTTTAATGTATTTTTGATACTTTTGTATGAGTCAGACAAAAATTTCGAACAGGGGGGCTTGAAACTGGGTAACCCTCCCCCTGGATAGAACCAAGATTACTAGCCTATTCCGTGCACAGCTGGAATGACGACCAATTTGTATTTGACAGGGCTAATCTAGTGAAGGATGTAGGTAAGAATGGTATGAGTGGGTTGTTTTTAATTATATTTCGATAGTTGAAAAAAGAAAGAAAGAAAAAGAATCGGTAAAATATACAGATAAACTCTCAGTGGAAGGAATCAGCAATTATTGGGAAACCTAATGGTGCTCTGATCTGTGATCTGTGAGCACCAGCTGTGAACGAGCTGTGATCTGAACAGGATAGTGCAAGATATTCGAGGCAATTCAACATTAAAGATAACTTCAATAAACGAATCAACTAGAAAAAAAACGAAAAACTTCTCACTTTTATGAAAAATAATTATTTTTATTATAACTTGGCAACCACTGGGTTATAGTGCGAGTGCACCCTCCATAGATTTCTTGAAAAGTTCGTGGAAATGGTCTTGGGACCAATAGACATAGAATACTAAGATTGTGGTATCGATCAAATCCTGGTGGCAGAAACAGCCAACCTACGAACATCTCTAATGCAACAAAATCGGTTTACAATTTGAACAAAAAGGATTGAATCTTAATTTGACAATTTCTGGAGTAGAATTTGTTGCTCCCTGACATTGTTCCCACTTCTGAGATAATTATCCAAAAATCGTTAGCTAGACGCTAATTTCAAAGGGAGGAAAAGCTTAATAGAATATGGAGCAGCACAACAACAAGCTTTCTACAATTATATTATGCATGCGAAAATTCAAGATACGACCTTTGGGCGTGACAGCGACAAAATGTCAATAGGGAATCGAAAAAGATTCTAAAATGTAAATGGTTTTCCTTTAAATTTTTAGTTTGTTTCATTCAAGCTCACAGTCTTTGGGCTATGGTGAGCAAACTCGTGGCACGTACTACATGTGGCACATAGTGTACCACGGCACAAAGAAACTCATCAAGGTGGAGAGGAGGTAACGTACCGCCTGGATAATCAATCTAGGGTAAACTGTTGTCCATAGCTTGAAACTTGTGTATAGGAGCGTGAACATCTACAGTAGGGTTCTCTGATAGGCTGAATGCGACGGTGTGATTTTCGTTAAGATTCTATGACTTTTAGGGGGTGTCTCCCCCTATTTTTCAAAATAAGGCAAATTTTCTCAGGCTCGTAATTTTTGATGGGTAAGACTAAATTTGATGAAACTTTCATATTTAAAATCAGCATTAAAATGCGATTCTTTTGATATAACTATTGGTATTAAAATTCCATTTTTTAGAGTTTCGGTTACTAATGAGCCGGGTCGCTTCTTACTACAGTTCGTTATCACGAACTGTTTGACAGGTTGCCCTCTATTGAAAATCGAGTAAAGCACGTGGCACGTGCTACGCATGGCACATAGTGTACCGCGGCACAAAGAAACTCATCAAGGTGGAGAGGAGGTAGTCCACCGCCTGGGTAATCAATCTAGGGTAAACTGTTGTCCATAACTATACTACAAGAAATTATTAGATAAAGCTGGTTCGACAAAGTAAAAAATATTAAGTTAATCAAATTGGGCAGGAAGTTTGCGAAAAACCCTTGTTTTGGAAATGGTATACAACTCAGATAAAAAAAAAACACAAAAAATAATTATAAATCTAAATATAGACCAAACAAAAGTATATATCAAACGTTTTTATAGGGTTATAATAGGGTTCTATTCGGTAATAGGGTTTCATTTTTGAGCTATTATAGGGTTATAGGGAGAGCAAAATACAGTGTTTAAGAAATACAACATTGGTTATTTCTTTTTTCACTATAGTAATCCAGGTTGGATCCAGTGCTGGTGGAGAAAAATTTTTTGAGTTTTTTTCCCCGACAGACCTTTACCCTGATTCAAGTTTTTAACCTGACATTGTTAATTATTAGTGATATGGCATTTATACAGATAGAATATTTTAAAATCTGATTTAGGTTCCACTCTATATTTTTTATGTTCGGTTCTGTGGTGTGTGTTTGTTTCTGCGTTTGTGCAGTTGCATTGGAGATTTCTTTGTTCACTATAGATAAAGACAGAACTGCAAAATTCAAAAATGTGGATCAAACTCAGCAAGTCCATCAAACGGATAAAGAACTACAAAGAAACCTCAATCATTTTCGAAAAAAGCAACGTAAGATACGCCCTTTCTTTAGTAGGATGATACTCACAGTCCCTTTCATCTCTGTAACTGAAATTAAAGATCTGTATAATTTCTCAGGAAATCCAGGTAGAAAAAACATATTTTTGTGTAAAAATTTCAAAAAATTTATATTTTTTTCATTCCTTTTTTCATTTATTTATTTTTTTTTCATTTCTTTTGAATCGGCCCTTAAAATAGGCAATAGAAATTTCAATCTCCGACGAATTGAGCTCCTTTCAAAGGCTCTTTGAGCATCCCTTCTACATTTTTGTGTAGAAATTCTCAAAAATCTCAAAAAAATTTACATTTTTTTCATTTCTTTTGAGTCGGTCCTTACAATAGACAATGGAAATTTCAATCTCCGACGAAATTAGCTACCTTCAAAGACTCTTTGACCATCCCTTCTACATTTTTGTGTAAAAATTCTCAAAAATCTCAAAAAATTTACATTTTTTTTCATTTCTTTTAAGTCGGCCCTTAAAATAGACAATGGAAATTTCAATCTCCGACGAAATGAGCTCCCTTCAAAGGCTCTTTGACCATCCCTTCTACATTTTTGTCTAAAAATACTCAAACATCTCAAAAAATTTACATTTTTTTCATTTCTTTTGAGTCGGCCCTTAAAATAGGCAATGGAAATTTCGATCTCCGACGAAATGAGCTCCCTTCAAAGGCTCTTTGACAATTCTTTCTACATTTGTGTGTAAAAATTCTCAAAAATCTCAAATAAATTGTATTTTTTTCATTTCTTTTGAATCGGCCCTGGAAATAGGAAATAGAAATTTCAATCTCCAGCGATATGAGCTCCCTTCAAAGGCTCTTTGACTATCCCTTCTATAGGCAGAGACTGGAAAACAACACTACTGTGAAGACACGTCGCTATTCACTTAGTTATCACTACCACATCGAACCAGATACCAGATGTGATCAGAGAGTTCAAATATTCATTAAAAATCCATTTCAAGGATTCTTTTTTTCACTTAACTTATTTTCTAAAAATTTGGGCGGGTAAAATGATGCTTCGAAATTAGCAAATCCCCGTTGCTGCAAAAAGCTGTGTCAGGATTCTCAAATATCAATATATCTTTGTGAAGTTATCGAGAAAATAATTTTCGAGAAATTATTTTCGAAAAAAAAACAAAATTAATTTTGTAGAAGAAATTCCACTTTAAGCTGCTCCCAGTGCTAAGCACCAGATCTGAACAGAAGAAAAGTTTCTTCCCTATTTTAGAACTAAGCCTTCTAAAAAGCTTCTTTCTAATAGAATGCCTTTTTATAAATAGCTTTTTTCTAGTAAGCCTTCTAATAGCCGTCTTTCTAATAGCAATAATATGCTTGTTTCAGTAAGGATTGGGTTACTTATTAAATAAAAAAAAACAAGTTTTTTCAACTGAAAGTAAGGAGCGACATTAAAACTTAAAACGAACAGAAATTACTTCGTATATGAAAGGGGCTGCTTCCTCATCAGCGCCCCGCTCTTTGCGCTAAAGTTTGACTCTTTCTCTCAACTCTTCTTTTTAAAACAGTAAAAAACTTTAGCGTAAAGAGCGCGGCGTTGATGAGGAAGCAGCCCCTTTCATATACGAAGTAATTTCTGTTCGTTTTAAGTTTTAATGCCGCTCCTTACTTTCAGTTGAAAAAACTTGTTTTTTTTATTTAATTTCTGAACGTTTTTGAATCAATGCATGTTTTGATTTTGGCTCTCCGCAGAGAAATAATTATAACGAAATTTGCATATTTTTTTTTTGGGGGGGGGGGCTAAATGGCTTTCTCATAATTTTGATCGAATGATTTTGAGAAAAAAAGAGCGGGGGAGGAAGCCTAGTTGCCCTCCAATTTTTTGGTTAATAAAAAAGGCAACTAGAACTTTTAATTTTTTACGAATCTTTTTATTAGTAAAAGATAGACGTAACTTATAAACTAGCTTACGTAAAGAATTTTTTATTCTCATGTTTTTATTACACATATGAGAGGGTTCGCCCCTTCGTCAGTACCTCTCTCTTTACACTAAATCTTAAATTTTGGCCCAATTCATTAAGAATGACCCCTGAATCACAAAAGCCGTAGAATAAATAGTTGACATTACTAAAAATACTTTAGCGTAAAGAGCGAGGTATTAGGAGGAGGTGAGCCCCTTATATGGGTAATAATTTCTGTTCGTTTTAAGTTTTAATGCTGCTCCTTACTTCCAGCTGAAAAAACCTTTTTCATATTTATTTTTTCATTGTTTTTTTTTTTAAATAATGCTAGTAAATCCTGCGCTCCCTTCATGGAAATTTTCTTCCCCCTTGACAAATTCCTCGATGGAAAGTTCCCCCAGTATATCCCCCTCTTTTCAACCCCTCCCCCCAACCAAAAAATCTTCCTGAAAACACCTGTACACTTCCCGATAACCATTACTATATGTAAGCACTGGTCAAAGTTTGTAACTTGTAGCCCCTCCCACGGGGACTGTGGAGGAGTAAGTCGTCCCCAAAGACATAGTTATAAGGTTTTTAGACTATGCTGAATAAAATGGCTATCTCAGAATTTTGATCCGTTGACTTTGGGAAAATAATTAGCGTGGGAGGGGGCCTAGGTGCCCTCCAATTTTTTTGGTCACTTAAAAAGGGCACTAGAGCTTTTCATTTCCGTTAGAATGAGCCCTCTCGCAACATTCTAGGACAACTGGGTCGATACGATCACCCCTGAAAAAAAAAAAAAAAAACAACAAATAAACACGCATCCGTGATCTGCCTTCTGGCAAAAAATACAAAATTCCACATTTTTGTAGATAGGAGCTTGAAACTTTTACAGTAGGGTTCTCTGATACGCTGAATCTGATGGTGTAATTTTTGTTAGGATTGTATGACTTTTAGGGGGTGTTTCCCCCTATTTTCTAAAATCACGCATATTTTCTCAGGCTCGCAACTTTTGATGGGTAAGACTAAAATTGATGAAACTTATATATTTAAAATCAGCATTAAAATGCGATTCTTTTGATGTAGGTATTGGTATCAAAATTCCATTTTTTAGAGTTTTGGTTTCTATTCAGCCGGGTCGCTCCTTACTACAGTTCGTTACCACGAACTGTTTGATAGGGTATACTTCAGTTGAAAATCGTTCTCGATTGAATTCTTCTTAAGAACTTCAGCTGCCTCAGAAAAATACCGTGACTCATATTACAAAAGTTTGAGCATGAAGAGAATATTTTTATCAAACAGTTCGTGGTAACGAATTTTAGTAAGGGGCGACCCGGCTCACTAGTAACCGAAACTCTAAAAAACAGAATTTTGATACCAATAGTTACATCAAAAGAATCATATTTAAATACCGAATTTAAATATATAGGGTTCATCAAGTTTAGTCTTACCCATCAAAAGTTCCGAGCCTGAAAAAATTTGCCTCATTTTAGAAAATAGGGGGAAAACAATCCCTAAAAGTCATGGAATCTTAACAAAAATCACACCCTCAGATTGAGCGTACCAGAAAACCCTACTGTAGAAGTTTCAAGCTCCTATGTACAAAAATGTGGAATTCCATATTTTTTACGCCAGAAGAAAGATCACAGATGCGTGTTTTTTTTGTTAGTTTTTTCAGTGGTGATCCTATCGACCCAATGGTTCTAGAATGTCGCGAGAGGGCTCATTTTAACAGAATTTTAAATTTTCTATTCTAGTGCCCTTTTCAAGTGACCAAAAATTGGAGGACGCCTAGGCCCCCTCCCACGCTCATTTTTTCTCAAATTTACCGGATCCAAATTCTGAGATAACCATTTTATTCAGCATAGTCGAAAAATCTATTAACTATGTCTTTGGGAAAGACTTACTCCCCCACAGTCCCCGGGGGAGGGGCTGCAAGTTTCAAAGTTTGAAGTGTACAGACGTTTTCAGAGGGATTTTTTTTGTTGGGGGAAGGAGGGGTTTAGGGTCAGGGGTTACGTGGGAGGATCTTTCCCTGGAGGAATTTGTCATGGAAGAAGAGAATTTCCATGAAGGGGGCGCAGGATTTTCTAGCATGATTTGGAGAAAAAAAATAAATATGAAAAAGTTTTTTCAACTGAAAGTAAGGAGCAGCATTAAAACTTAAAACGAATAGAAATTATTACGCATATAGGGTTCACCTCCTCCTAATACCTCACTCTTTACGCTAAAGTATTTTTAGTAATTTCAAATATTTATTCTACGGCCTTTCTGATTCAGGGGTCATTTTTAAGGAATTGGGATAAAATTTAAGCTTTATTGTAAGAGCAAGGTATTGACGAGGGGGCGAACCCCCTTATATACGTAATAAAAACATACAAATATACGTAATACGTATTCGTTACGTAAGTTAATTCGTAAGTTATGTATATTTTTTACTAATAAAAACGTTCGTAAAAAATAAAAAGTTCTAGTTGCCTTTTTAGGTAACCAAAAAATTGAAGGGCAACTAGGCCTCCTCCCCCGCTCCTTCTTTCTCAAAATCGTCCGACCAAATCTATGAGAAAGCCCATTTAGCCAAAAAAATATATTCAAATTTTGTTTTAATTATTCATGTGCGGTGAGCCAAAATCAAAACATGCACTAATTCAAAAACGTTCAAAAATAAAAAAAAACAAGTTTTTTAACTGAAAGTAAGGAGCAAAATTAAAACTCGAAACGAACAGAAATTACTCCGTATATGAAAGAGGCTGTTCCCTCCTCAACGCCCCGCTCTTTACGCTAAAGTTTTTTACTGTTTTAAAAAGTAGATTTGAGAGAAAGAGTCAGGATTTTTTTCTAGTGAAGAGAAGGGGCCAGTGTGCAATAAATTCATTTTCAAGCCAATTTTTACAGTGGAGAGGGTGTCCCTCCACCTTCATTCAGGTATGCATGAAAATTTCCTAGTGTACAAATTGAAGCCCGTTACTAGGAAGGGGCGATTTAAAACTGCTTAGGATTTCTCCATGAATCTTGGAGGGACTTTTTCCTAGGGAGGAGAAGGCGTCAAGCTGCCAAAAAAACAGTTTTCAAGCCACTATTTTCTGGTGGAGAGGGTATCCCTCCACCTCGCGTGAAAATTTCCTTGTGTGTGTGCGTACAAATTGAAGCCCGTTATTGCGAAGGAGCGAGTTAAAGATGCTTAGGATTTCTCTATAAATCTTGTAAGGACTTTATCCAAGGGTGAGAGAAGGGGTCAAGGTGCCAAAAAAGCCATTTTAAGCCACTTTTTCCGGTACAAAGGAGGCCCGTCCGCCTTCGTACAGTTACGCGTGAAATATTGTTTGTGTGTATAAATTGAAATCCGTTATTGCGATTAGGCGAGTTAAAGCTGGTTAGTATTTCTCCATAAATCTTGGCAAATTTGTCGAGCAAACGCAGAATAAATTTCAAAACAAAACTCTACTTGGAGTTGCAGATAAAAGGCGCTCCTGCGTTGCATCAAAAGAAGTTTTTCCTATCAAAAACATTTTCCTATCAAAAACATTTTCTAACTTTGAACCATCTCCATTGAAATCTTCAAGCCAAATCTAGGGGGGCAGGGAATTATACTTTCCTTATATAAAATTTATCTTCAAAGGGACTGAATAGTTTATAGCCTTTCCATGTTTTAAACTTGGAAGCACAACACAGCAAAAAAGATAGTGAAAAGAAAAGTTTTACCTTAAACTTATGTCGAAATCACATTGAGAAAGCAGTTACATTTGAGAAAAGTAATTTCATGACAGATCTAAAATGGTACTTTCTTTTCTAAAATACTATCGAAGGTATGTGACAATTACACATTTGCAAATTAAAACTTTAAAATGATGCATAATAAACATCACCGAAATTTAATCTTCTTGAATGACAACACAAAATGGATATTGGAAAATCAAAAAATATTTCTTATGTATGGTATAAGGGGGGATTTTGAAATGGTATTTCGATGAATGTAAAACTGAAAGGTAACGATAAGGTAAATTACAATGCAAATTGTATTTCGATAACCTAAGGGAGGGGGGCAATTTTTTCGATTTTTAAAAGAAAGATACAAACACGGTATTTTTTAAAATACCTAAGTACCAAAAAAATAAAACAAAGAGAAAATTTTGGGTTTATCAAACGTTATTGAACAGCTGAGTGATTTACAAGAATAGGCTGTCAGAAACGGCATATCGGCGCTATTCACCTCAAAACAGTATAACCCGTTTGTTTCAGTAGTTCTTTCGTTGATTTATTTCTTGTTTATTTCTTTTTCCGTATTTATACACTTATTCCTCTTTATATTTTTGATGTATACGGGCAAATAATAACAATTGCGTCTTGAGAGTACTAGAAAGAGAAAAATTATTAAACTACGGCTGAAATGAAAGAATAGGAAGCATTTGAGCGTTTTGAGCGTTGAGCGTGATTATTGTAGACCATCAGATGACGTTGCTCTTCATCAATGATCTCTAGCTGGCCTTGAATTAAGTGGTAGCATTTTGGGTTTATTTCATCTCCATCTATCTCCATCTCCATCTATAGTTTTTCCTTGTAGTAGGTTATGCATTGTCTTTACTTCAATTGGTGTTCCACCTAGCAATATTCCGTCCAAAGACGCAGCAAGATATTGGCAAGTCGAGTGGACCAAAAGTCCAATGTTATCACCCTTAGTAATCGGCAGCCCGATCTTATTTTCATACAATGTAAGAGCTTCTTCTTCTATTTGATTTCCCTTTATCATTACAGCCGGGCGATAGTGGCTGCCACCATTCCGGATCTCTCTTAAGATGAGGCCTGTTTTTGTGAATTATTTCCGAAAAGTTATCTGATGAAAAAAAGGACTTGCGATTTTTTTGCTTCTTTCAAAAACCCATTGTTCATTGGAAGATTGCCCTTTTGTTTTCTCATAAGTCTGCAGCAAAGCAGCTTGATCGAGGTTCATAAAATCCGCATTTGTGACCTTGGCAGCTTCCAGCCCCTCTGGTCCCACATCAAGTCTGTTCTACTTAGATCCATAATCAAGCACATGAGTACATACACTTGGGCCAAAATAACTTGAAATTCAAATGTAAATTTAAGCGTTGAAATTTGGTGGTACCTGGCCAGTAGCAGGGTTTTTAATTTTGGTAGGAGTGGGGGGGGGATTAAGATATAAAATGGGTAAACCAAAGTGGTTTGGATCAACAACACTCGGTACTAACGTTACCATTTCAACTTTTGGATTGACCAGTAGCGAGGAGTCATTGGGTAGCTATTACACCAATGAGTTTAATTGTTGGACTGCCCTGTTCAAGTTAACCTCAATGTCAGTTTTCTCTACAGCTTTTCAAAGTCGTAGGGAAAGGGCTTAAGGGAATTTGGAAATTCCTGGGATTTTAAAAGAAAGAGCCTTTGAACGAATAGAGATGAAGTACCGTGCGTTGCAATGCTGGCCTCTGGCGGCCGTGTATTTTTTGGGAGGGAGGACCCCTGACTCGCCGATTCTATAAGTTTTAGACCTTCCCCCTATGTGGTGTTCTCCAAAGACCAAACTTAGCGCCTTCTTCGTCATGCCAGTCTGCCCCTGCTCTTACTCTTTCAAACTACATAATACATCTAAAGTAAATCAGTAATGGCCTTACAAAAAAATTATATGGATCAATTTCAGAATGATTTATTACTAAAGCAACAATATTAGTCGCAAGGGATTCAATAAAGAGAGGTAGAGAGAGAGAAAGAGAGAGTTTTCTAGCTAGCCAAATAGATTAAGAGCTTCCTCATCCCCATTGTCAAATTGCCCCCTTACCCCACTAAAACAATTGCTCTAGATCCACCTTTTCCATCAGTAGGGTGGGACAGGAGGAACTTAATTTCTTTAGACCTATTGCCCCTTTCCACCCTTCTCTGGTTACCGTTTGCCCTCTTCAACCGTCTCGAGTATTCTGTAGTTTTTTATGCTACATGCCTCGCTACCCATATACTACACGTTGCATACTACCCAATTTAGCCTAATTTGCCCTTGAATTAGATTTTTTTTTTTTTTTTTTTTTTTTTTTTAGTTCCTTCCATCACAGGCTGCTTAGGAAAAGTGAGATTGCTCCTACCTTATACCCCGGGATTTTCCTTTTTACCTTACACCATAGTTACCCTAATTGTTTTAATCATGTAAAATGGCCCTCCATGTCCTGGTGGGGGGGGGTCAGCTACCACCCCCTTCCCAGTTTCTTTGTCAAAAATTCATTGTTTTACATTTTACATTCCTCTGGTACACCTTATCCCTCCCCCCCCCCATTAAGAGCCTAAAACAACTACTCACCAAATACTAAACTAAATTCTTAATCCAAAAACAGAATCCCCTCCCCCCACACCCAGTTGAAAACTGCTTCCATGGATATTTAAACAGGGAGAATTTTTCCCACGGATAATACCCCTACCCCGAAAAAATCTTCCGAGCAAATCCAACCCAGCTGAAAATTACCCGGAACACCTCCACATGTAAAATTGAGTCGGCAAAGACAATATAAGACACATAAGAAGAATTTCATATAGGATTTTTTTTTTAATTATTACGATTTACGCCATGGTTACTCTCATTGTTTTAATCAAAAACGTTGGCGTATTTTTTTACACTATTGTGGTGTGTACCTCCGTCACCCTCCGTTACAAAGCCTAAAACCAATGCTGATGAAATACTAGACTAATTTCTTAATCCGAACAATCAAATACTTATTTTAATGTGAGTCTTTCAACAGCCAAACTTAGATTAAAAATGTGTTAACTCGCCCTCTTCTTGGGAATGTTTCCAGCCAGGGGGTGTAAAGTGGGATTGCATAAAACAGCAGAAACAAAAAACATAATTTGTTCTATAAATAAATATAAAATTAACGATATGGATTAGAAAGCTAAAAAGTTCGAAATATATAAAATAAAAAAAGAGCTCATATTTGGAGTTAATTTCGACTTTGTCGCTTTTATTTATGCCCTGAAAGACACCAACATGTAAAAACACAAAAACAAATATGGAAGAATAACTTTAAAAAATTTAAAAATTTTCGATCCAGCCAATTGATTTTGAAGTGTCTTTTTTTGTTTATAGCATTTTCGAATTTTCTCAAATTTTCCATTTTTTACACTCCAGACTTTTTTTCAAAAAAAGTCTGTTTTTTTCCTATCTCCTGGGAACAGAAAAAACAAATCGTCCAAATTTTAGATCCTTTTTTAAATATCACTGCTACAAACATCCATTTTGTTGACATGTCGGGTGAGAGAGCAAGATCTCTTTTCATAACATAGGGAAATTCACATTGTAATGAATTTAGTGACTTTCACCTTAACAAAGTATTACCAAAAAAGTACTTGAATTAACCATTTCAACTATTATCCTCTTCTAAGCTCATTTCATTTTCCATAAATTATAATTATTTCGTTAAATCTTCAATGTAATTTCTCAGTAAGCTTTTCTGGTAAAATTTTTAATAAAGTAACTTCTACTGAAGTACTTCACACAATTATTTCAATTATCATATAAATTTATATTTAACGCATATTTTATAAATTACAATTATTTCATCCAACCGTCTTCAAGATTCTTCAAGTATTTTTTAGTAAAATACTTATATTACAGATAATTTAAATATATTCAATAACTTGTACCAAACAAAAAACTTACAGTAAGAGATTCTCTCTTCCGACCACTAGTGACGAACGTAAACCCTTGGGTTTCAATTGCCACTCCAGTCCTCTGAACATGCTCTTCTATATACCTAAAGGGCATAAAGGGTATAAGACGAATACGTTAAAAGTTATAAAGGCAAAAAATAAATAAGAGCTAGGATAAAAAATAAGACACGCCAGAAAACAACTCGAAGCATTTAAGCCATCAATATAATTATCACGCGTTAAAATTTAAAAGTTCCGCTTGAATTTTTATATTTTATTGAAAACTCAAGTAAAGAAAAACTCAATTCCTTGTGAGCTGAGTAGCAAGGAGGCATGGATAAATCATTTGGGGGCCCTCTGGATCTGAAAGTCTCAATGAGGGGGTTTGTTAGTCTCAATACAAACGAATACGTTACAAGGCAAAATGCAAGATTAAATAAAAAGCGAAACACAAAATAAGATATACAAGAAAACAAAATTCGAAGCACTTGAGTTTGACATACTTTAAGAACGTTGGGAAAAATAAAATTTTAAAGCATTTAAGATATCGACATAAATATTAAGCGTAAAAAAATATAAAAAATCACTAGTTTTGCTTAGATTTTACTGAAAACTTAATTCCTGGTAATCTGAGTAGCAACAGGACACGGGTGAATCATTAAGAAGCCCTCTAGATCCGTCGGTCTCAATAACAACGATTGCATTATAAGGTGTAAAGGCAACAATCAATAAAAGGCAAAATACAAAATTAGATATAGAAGAAAACAAAATTCGAAGCGTTTCGTTGGTAACATGGAAATACCAATATTTAAGAAAATAGATGAAGACTTTCAAAGAGGGTATAAGAATCAACTTAAATCAGATACCAGTCAGAAACTCAAAGCGCAAAATCAACCATACAAGCTTGCCATCTACAATTACCTGGTTTGCTTAAAAATGTGTCATTAAATAACTTCTTGCATGAACGTAGACTAAACCCTGTGCAACTTAGCAGTCGCATCATTCAATATTAAACAAGCATTGAACAAAAAATTTCACTCGATTTTCTTTTGTTTTACAGGAAACTCAGTAATGAATCTTAATTTCGTTATGATTTGAGAAGGGCAGGTATGAATCATTCAGGGGGCTTTAGATCCATCATTCTCAATAAGGGGTACACACACTACGGGGAAGTAACATGATTCTTAAGGGGCCAATCAGAAAATCGTTCAGATTTTGTCAATTGTTTAGACCTAATCTATGTAGGTTTTTTAAGGCAGGACGAGCTCTCAAGGAATCTTTGGAGTTTGCCTGGCGTTCCTGAATTAGTGATTTCGGCTTTTTTTACAGATATAAAAAAAAAAAATTGGTAAATATTTTGATCTAATCAAATCTTAAAGCCGATATTTATTCTTTTTTTATAATTCCAAAATAATTTTAAAACCTGTTTCGGGTTTGCAATCTAGATTGCTACACTTGACACTGTTGTTGTGGGGTATCAAAAAATAGAGCAAAAAGTATTCTATTTAACAATCAGAAACTTATTTCTATAATATATACTGCAGTCCCTTCAAATACTTTACATATTTGTGTTCCGAAGTCTAAAATTCCCCTCAAAAGACTAGATTACAAGAAGAGCTGCTAAGTATAACCCGCCCCTAATCGTAATTTGAGTGAGAAACCCCTTAACTTCAACCTTCTTATGTTTATCTAGTGGAAGCGACAAAGAAAACTGATAACTTTGCCTTTGACTGAGTTGCCACCCCCTGAAAAAGAATTGATTAGGGAGTAAAATGCTTGGACTAGCAGCATTGGCATAGTAGCATACTGGGAGCCCCCCAACCTAGATTAGGGAACTTAGACTATTTTTTATTTTACCTAAAAATCAGCAATGAAAAAACTTTCTTTCCTTGTGATCTGAGCAGGAAAAGAAGAAAATGAATAGATTATTGAATATTATTGATTATTGATTAATATATTATTGATTATTGATTAATATATTATTGATTATTGAATATTGAATAGATTATAATGAATAGATTATTGAAGAAAATGAATAGATATAGAATAGAAAATGAGAAAAAAAAATGAATAGATTATTTGGGAGCTTCTCAGCTCCCATTTGCTCCAGGAAGCTAGGTGTTATCTAAAGATGCAAAAGCCTCCTCCCTGACCCAGTCTATCTTGCCTCTGATGATGTCACCACATCAGACCAATCATGGCATATGTATGTATGTATATATTTATTTCCCATCAAAAGAAACAGATGGAGTATAAGATAGAAAAGCAGAAAACACACTACAAAAGAATACACAAACACAAGAAAAATAAAGAACAAATGGATATCTAACTACAAAAAACAAAACCTATTGCCTCAAAATAATTGCCCAAGGATGAGTAACAATATTAGAGTTATATCTGGCGATCTGGGCTATTATCGCTTCATTAGGGTCGATAATCCCATACCGACTTGTCACAATACGGTTACTTGTCCATGGTAGAAGGTGTAAGAGGTACTTCGCATATTTATAATATGTAGACCGCAATTCTTTCTTATTTTCCTTTTGGAATATCCTCCAAAAGGGACTTAAATACAGATAATGGGATAGTGCCATTGCATTATACAGATGGGCAAAAATCCGCCAATCAAACTGACGCTTATAAACTACAATACGGCTATACGCTAAAGAGATCCATTTCTGCAGATGACTCTGCAAAAAATGACGCGTTTCAAGCATAGACCGACCAATATGGATCCTCAAATAAACTATGTGTTCGGCAAGCCGAACAGTACCACCACCCAGCCTAACATCAACAGCAGACCCTTGCTTAGCATTAAACAACAACACATCTGATTTCTTTTCATTAAACTGAAGGCCTATTTTTCCATATTCTACTTGAAACTGGATAAAATTCTCCTCTAAACCACAAAGGAGGCGGCTCAGATTAAGTAAATCGTCTGCATAGCTTATTAACGATAGATCAATCCCTCTCAGAATGTATGTCAGATTTGACTTAGATTGCAGTTTAACGATGCTGTTATTAAATGCGGTAGGTGATGTCAATGCATCCAGCCTTACACCTTTTTTAACGGGAAGCACCGGGTTATTTGTCAGGTTTATTGTTGTCGGTAACTTAATATGTATTCCATCTTTATGTCAACTCCAAAAAGCGTTATCGCTGCTCTCCAACGCGTTCACAGTCAAGCAGCTCGCGCAGCAGCTTCTGGAAACGCTGATACTCAACCCCTGTAATCGATCCAAGATCGTTTCAACGTGGCAACTATGTTAGTTTCTTAGAAATACACACATTCCCCACCATCTGAGGAGTTATCGAAGCTTGTTCCTCTAAGAGCAAAGATTTAAGAGTAACCTGCCAGCACAACCTGGCAGGACTACCTTGAGCAGGGTACACTCCATCCAGAATACCAAGAAATGAACTTCGTCTGAGGATCCATCACGACCTGGAATAGTCTCCCAGCAAAGGTAACCTCTAAAAATACCTCGGTTGAACTATTCAAGCAAAAATAAAACAAATACATCAAAGCTAAAGATAAAACAAGGGAATTGCCAGGACTAGCAGCATGTTATTTTTGTTGATGGACTCGCGAGGATTGTAATAAAAACAATGAAAGATAATAACAATTCTGGTTGGACATACAAAAAATTTTATATTTCAGCGGAAAGCCAGTGCCAAACGTCCCCCTAAGCACTCCCTCCTATGTAGGTCCCTGCTCTCCAACTCCACTAAATATGATTTTAAGTATAAGCTTCCCCTCTTCTTGGGAAAAGTCTGGTCACCCACTGGACCACCAAAAGTCTGGTTACCAACACATTGCGTGTCCGTTTAATAATTTCGATTTATTTACTCCATAAATGGTGTTCACACCTAAGCCCACTACGGTTCTAGGCGTTTACCCCCCCCCCCCACAGAAATTACCCCCCGTGGAAAATTCCTCCCCCCAAAAAACACCCTCCCCCGCGGAAAATAAAGCTTTCCAAATTAGAGAATTTTATCTGAGTTTTTTTTATTAATTTCCGTTGAAGCAATTCCGTCGAGGGAACTGACAAAAAACCGATTTGTTTTCGAGTTTTACACAGCGTAAACTTGAGTAAGTGGCACAAAATACACAAGTACCAAAATTCCTTCCCCTTACGGAAATTAAAAAAAAACGAAACTCCAATAAAATTCTCAGGCATTTTCCATGGGGGGCATTTTCTGCGGGGGATATTTGCCGGGGGAGAGGGTATTTTCCGGGTGGAGGTATTTTCCAAGGGGGAGGTATTTTCCTGGGAGTATTTTCCACGGGTATATTTCCAGGGGATGGAAAGAGGATCATTGGGGGAGTAAACGCCGGCCACCGCCCACTACTTACATACGAAAGACCATTACTTGACTGCTAAGTCACTGTCACAATGCAAAATGTAACAACACATGTGCAAAAAAGTTCAACCCTGAGAGGGGGGGGGTAATATCAGAAGATTTTCAGCAATAGAGGGGGGTGCGTATCAAACCCCTCTATCAGTGTCCCTGAAGATACTATATATAGTACCTTCGGGGAGACTTTAAAAATAGGAAAAAGTACACTTTTAAAACACTGTGTTTCGGTTTTTCAGTGAAAGAGTCCGCTGGACAAAAGTCAGGGTAGGGGAAGGAGGTCTCATCTTCAGATCTCTTCCCTCGTGTTCAGGAGTATATACTGTCATTCTCAATAAACACTACATTTTATATTTAACATGGTTTGATTTGCACAACCTCATTTAGACAAATCATGCTTTAATTACATAACATTCAGACAACCTCTAAATTTTATATCACCTACCAAAAAACTCCAATTACCAACCTCTCTCCTCTCCACCCACAAATAAAAATACTGGGTAACTCTTAGCAACAACATTAGAAGCAAAAGCGAATATACCAATTTATAAATGAAGATTTTCCAGCTGAATGGTTCCCGATCAAAATGACAGTAATTTTCTTTCGTGGGGCAAGAAGCGTAAAACCAAGTTCTTCCGCAATTTTCACTAAACCTAGAAAGGAAAATATAACGAATTGTAACTTTTTTTTATTAAAAATGAGAAAGCAAACTGTAAATTATTCTTTCCCTTGCTTAACCTACTTTGAAAAGTGACAAGGGAGATCTTATATTATATTTTTTTGCAATAAAATGATACTTGTTCTAACAAATCTTCTGAGGTTTCTAAGCCAAAATGGGGAAACAAAATTGAAGTACCAAAAACTTGAAAATAGAGCATTTTTCGGCTCCTGGAACTTCACAAGTCTATTTATATCGGAAAACCGTATTTATTTTTTTGTATTTCTCTTGGATGTCTCAAATGCACCAAGTTTTTAGGGAAGTGGCACGTATTAGTCGTGATATTGCCACGCTGACCCGAGAAAATAAATAAGCAAAAGTAATTAGTTAAGGTAATTAAGTATCATACCGGCAACTCTCACGAAGTGAAGTTAGGCTAATCCTAATCAAAAATACCAAAACATAAAGAAAATATAATACTATAGAAACAAATTTGGGCTATATATTTGCGCATTCGGGGGGGGGGGGATAACCTAACCTAACTCTCACCCCCTAATCAACGAGAATGAAAACAGTAAATTATTCTTTCCCTTGCTACTTTGAAAAGTGACAAGGGAGATCTTATGTTATATTTTTTCGTAACAAAATGATACTTGTTATAACAAATATTCTGAGATTTCAAAGCCAAAATGGGGAAACAAAATTGAAGTACCAAGAACATCAAAATAGAGCATTTTTCAGCTCCAGGAACATCCTAAGTCTATTTATATCTGAAAACCGTATTTTTTTTTAAGAAATACGGTTTTTAACCGTGTTTTAAGACCAGGTTAAGGAGTTTAAATACCTGGGTAGTTGAATGGATTATCATTAACATAAGAGAATAAATAACATGTTTAACAAAGCATAAAAAAAGAAAAATAGATAATACACGAAACAAACTTCACTCTTTCTAAGTCAACGCTATTGATTTGCCTCAGATTGAAACAGTTCGTTATTAGAACCACATTGCAACCGAAATAATACGTAAATCGAAAAGATTACTAAAGCAAAAATGGACAAAATCATGACTTATGACCCCCCCCCCATATTTAGCCTAGCATAAAGAGTGACAAGATGAACTTTTGTTCAGCCTCGCAATAACCTGACTTAAGATTGATGAGCCTATTTATGATTACACAGTTTGCTATTATACCCACGTTTCAACTGAAATAACAGGAAAATTGTGAAATTTACTAAAGTCGACATGGAAAAATCATGACTTACTGCCCATGTTGTACTGCCTAGCATCAAGTGATTTTTGTTCTATCCTTGTAATAAAGTGATTTGTTTATGACAAATTTGAGTTTTTTTAAATGAAACGTTAACATCAGAAAGTTAATAATATTTCATAAAGCAAATAATATTTTTAATAAGTGAGAATGAACAATAATGATAGACAGTTCGTACTTACTAAACTAAAGCTAGTTCCTTGACTCTGGTTTAATTCATTTGTTATTCGAACCATATTGCTACCAAAATAACACGAAATTGTAAAATTTACTACGGTTGAAATAGGAAAAAATTCATAATTTATTTTCTCATTGCTTACCATAGCATGAAAAGTGACAAGGTGAATTTATGTTCTACTCTTGAAATAAAATGCTACGATTAATGAAACATTTTGTAGAGTTTCCATGGACGAAAGAAAAAAAAATTAATATTACTGAAGAAAATAATGTTTTCCTTTCTGTAAAGAATTTTTGTTATTGCAAAGAGTGGATCTCTTTGGAGGAGCTGGGGGGGGGGGGTTAATTTGGAAATTTTTGTATTAATATTAATTAAATATTAATTAAAAAAATTAATATTACTAAAGAGTGGATCTCTTTGGAGGAGCTGGGGGGGGTTAATTTGGAAAATGTTTAATTAATATTAATTAAATATTAATTTAAAAAAAATAATATTACTAAAGAGTGGATCTCTTTGGAGGAGCTGGGGGAGTTAATTTGGAAAATTTTTAATTAATAATAATTAAATATTAATTAAAAAATTAATATTACTAAAGAGTGGATCTCTTTGTAGGAGCTGGGCGGGGTAATTTTGAAAAATTTTAATTAATATTAATTAAATATTAATTTAAAAAATAATATTACTAAAGTAAATAATGTTTTCCTTTCTGTAAAGAATTTTTATTAGTGCAAAAAGTGGATCCATTTCAAATAGATTTTGGCAAATTCAACTTTACCAATGCACTTTACATATACTTTACACTTTACACTTACACTTTACATTGAAAAATAAATAAAAAAATCAAAAAGGGATCAAATATTCAATAGCAAAGCAATAATATTCGAACAATTAAATTTTGTCTAATGCTAGTCGGAATTAATTGCCTAAATAAAATATTTGACAAACCAGAAGAATCATGGACTCTGAATCCATGGTTGTCACTATCCCTGATTTATCTACAGATTCAAGAGTTTTTTCATGCTTCAATGATTTTTGAAGATGTCCTTCAAGCAATATTTTCAGGGGCTGCATTTGACTCAGGGTGATTATGCGGCCTAAATGGGAACAGAGTGACCACATGAGGCGAATTTGTGCCATTTCGGCGCTTTTTATTGCGGTTGCGCATTTCAAATCAGCACTTTTTTGGGGGGGGGGAATTGTTCAGTCGGCACATTTTCTATAGAAAAACGGAGCTTTCGGCGCATTTTCAGTTGAATTTCTTTAAACCAGACATCTGGCAATATTGGATGAGAGTTATAAATAAACAAAGGTAAGGGGTTTACGTAAATAATGATGAGTATTAGGTCCATATTTCAAGTGTATTTCTAGATTGAAATAGAATCTTTTGCTATTCCAGTAGCAACCAACTAGTTCTTTTATTATTGAGTGTCCTATTGGCCAGTTCCCAAAGTTTTTACATTAAAACTAAGCTAAACTTTTCACCAATGGCATTTGAAATCGTACAGTCACTGACTTCTAATCAGGTATTCGGCAATAAGAAAAGAGTTAAAGTTAATCCCATGGGTTAGTCTAATCATTAATATCTTACAAAATAACCACCTTCCCATTCCCATAAGGATAATAAGAAGTACTAGCGACCTTAGTGAATGCTAAAAGAGTTAAATTTGGCACCCCTGTAACAGAATTATAATGAAGCATATGACCAGGGACACACGCAGGGGGAAGGGAGCCCCCCAAAAAATCCTTTAAAGATCATATTATTAATATCAATGTATTTTTTATTATTAACAACCCCAAAAAAACCCTTGAAACTAAAAAAGGATCAACTTGGAGCAAGCTTTAGAAAATTGGATTAAATTATAATTGCCTTTTAAATAGCTTTGCTTTATTTGGCACCGCTGTCAGAGAATTAGAAAATACAAAAATCCTACATTTCATAAATTTTCGGCGATCCTTATCCAAATCATAAAAATAGAATTTGGTCTTTTTTACGAGTAAATCTAACTTTTGTTAATACCGTTTTACATTACCTGGTTTACAAGATAATGTACACAGCCTCTTGGTATTTTGTTGTACATCCCTAAGTCACAGATGTACCAAGGGGGCCTCAGACCCGACCCTACGCCTCCAGAAAAACAAATTTTCCAAATATCCGGGCACTTTTTATTCAAATTTAACAAGTGAAGTGTATTTTTTTAGTATTATCCCCCCTCCTCGAATTTTCAAAATTTAAACAAACTTCTTTACAAGCTGAGCTCTACTCTGGTCTCAAAACTATCATTTAGGAGGGCACTTCGGTCTGATCAACAAGAGGAGATTGACGAAATGGGGTCGAAATCAAAAGCATACTTCCTTTAAGGCCGTGATTAAGTAAACTGATGGAACTCGAGAATTGAGAGACAGAAGGCTACCCTAACTTCAATTTTGAAGCTCGATGTTTTCAAGTTCACTTAATCACGGCCTTAAACGAATCGAACGCGAAAACACAAGTTCAGGAGTACAGATGACATTCGCCTAGCTGTCGTACTCGTGGCCTATAGGGCCTATAGAAGGGTAACTGGACATTTTTGTCATCAATAATTCATTTCACAATGCGTCACTTCTTATGTGACAAATTTGACTAAATTTGGAACGTCAGCTATTGAGGCTGCTTTGAATGGTAAAACATTAAATAGTGCGACTATATTAAAAAGATATCACAAAAAAGAAGATCCTGTGTATAATTGTACGTTTGATACAAAAGCCAAGGCGGTTTTAAGGAAGGAACAGAGGCGGCACTTGCCCCGGGCGCAGAAATTTTAGAGGCGCAAAATTTCAAAAAAATAATCGGTACTTGACGGCTATTGAAAACGCACTGAAGAGTTACACTGTGCACTGTAAGACAAAAGCCGATTTCTCTGATATTCCAATTAAATATACCAAAATATGACGAAAATACAATACTTTATTAACTGAATAATGGGAAAGTTAGGTTAGTTTAGGTTTTCATAATTTTGTTTCTAAAGTATTATTTCAGCATCATGTTTTGTTATTTAATTAAGATTAACCTAACTTCACTTCTTTCGATCTTTCGTTATTCGTTATATTAGTTATTCGTTACTTCTTTCGTTATTCGAGATCTTTCGATCTCGAATAACTGACAATTACAGGCAAACAGGTTTTTGTCTTACGGAGTGCAATTCTTGAACGCGTTTCAAGTAACCGACAAGTACCAAATAACCTAACGATTACAATCATTTTGTGACTTTTGAAAATTTATGAATAAAGTAGAGGACGTAGTTAATGAATGAAACTATTAATAAATTGCTGATTAATTGATAAAATAAATTACAAAAATCAAATAATATAAAAAATTATTAACTAATTAACAAAATTGAAAATAATTGTGTCAATAAAGTGAAATTTTGTTAAAATTTGTAATGAAAATTTTTGGGAGATAGAGGAGAAGGATAAACAAGATTTTGCCTCGGGCGCAAATGAGGCCAGAACCATCACTGTACAAAAGTCCTTTAAAACCTTGATGTTTATTTAAATTGAGCATTTTTTTATTGAAATTGACCTATTAGAGTAAGTGCCCAAGATCGATTCTTCGGGAATCCCTATATATAAAACTCTGTGGGATGGGGGGTCTCCAAATTCTTACGATCAGCACCTATAGCAAAGAGACGAATTCAAACGCTGAGTTCGTTCCATACTAAATAAAGTAAGAGCGCCAGTTTGAACCAATCAGCATGAAAACCTGACGCAGGTGTAGAAGACTTTTTTGGATAGGATAAGATCCATATGTAGATAAAACCCAAAGAGGTGTAAGACATGACCCTTTTGGGTCAGGTTCACTGATCACAAGAATAGGGTGTCATTTTCCATGCTCAAACGAATCAGCGAAAAGAGAAGCGTCTAAACATTTTAGCCCCCAGTGGGGACGGGGTCCTAGATTATTTTCAAAACGAAAACAAATCCTGTTTATAATAATTTTCTCCGTAGTCTACAATAAATTACCTGCCACAAAACTGCTCATATCTTTGCAATCACGCCTTTTATTCACACACTTCTGAGCTAATTACCAAGGTCAAAGGCTGACCTTTCAAGATTGAGAAGTGAAATGAAAAAAGTAATTAGACTTGAAAAATAAAAGGAATACTCTTTAACTTCGATTCTTGATTAAAATCAACCCTTCAATTAGTATAAATAGCTCGTATGAAAGTACTAAAAGAAAATTAGCGTAAAGAGCGAAGTATTGACGATGGGGATAACCCCCTCATATACGTAGTAATTTCTATTCGTTTTAATTTTTAATGTTGCTCCTTACATTCAGTTGAAAAACCTTTCAGCTTTTTTTCAATCTAATTTTTGATATTTTTAAATAATGCTGGGAAATCCGGCACCCCCTTCATGAAAAATTCCTCACGGAAAGATCCTCCCTCGTAAACACTTTTAGAGGGTGTTTCTCCTTTTTTTGAAAATAAGGCAGATTTCCTCAGGCTCGTAACTTTTGACGGGTGGGGACTAAACTTGATTGACTTACATATTTGAAATCAGCATAAAAATCTAATTCTTTTGATGTATTTATGGTCATCAAAATTTCCGTTTTTTTAGAGTTTCGATTACTATTGAGCCGGGTCGCTCCTTACTTATAGTTCAATACCACGAACTGTTTTATAAGAATGTTTTGCTAATATACAAGCACAAGGCTAAGAAATATATGTTCGCTGGCACGATAAGATGTTATGTGTGAAATTTTCACAAATACTACTAAAAACTCACTACAGCATCAAGCCGCTTGAGGCCACCACAGCTACGCACACTCCTCTTCTATTCCCATCTATATAAAACCTCCCTATTTACACCCTCCCAAGAAGTTCCAACTTCCCTTACATCCTTCCTTATGATCTAGTCCCTTCACATTACGGGACGATCTGCTTTTTATTTGGCCCTAGATTGTTAGCAGAAAAGGACGACCTTTGGCAGTCTCATCCTTCATCCGTAGAACGTGTCCTAGCCATCTCAACCATTCTCTCATTATTATAGGCATAGAAATCGGGATAGAACCACATCATTTGTACAGCTTACTGTCTCAAAGACGGTCAGAAATACGAGAAACCAAAAAAGTCCGTGGACAATTCCTTTGGAAAACATCTAATAAATCCTCCTCCATCTTTCGGAGCACCCACGTTTTAGACTCATACTTGACCACTGTCACCACTGTAGCTTCTAATATTCTAATCTTAGTCCGCAGACTTATCTTCCTATTCTTCTAAAACGTTTTTCAACTTGTTTAGTTTTCACAAAAAAACTCCACACTTCTGAGATAATTGCCAAAACCGTTTCCTAAGCTGTGGTCAAAGGGAGGATCAACAGGACAATGTAGATCAAGAGGATCAAAGAGTGACAGAACGGCATTGCCGCACTGATCTAACCTTTGACAACAGCTTAGCAAGCGATTTTCGGCAATTATCTCAGAAGTGTAAAAACGTCAGATACGACCAGTAAAAAATTAATACTTAAAAAAATATTTTGAAGTTTAAATTGTCCTACCAGGGAAGGCTCTTTTACAAAGGGGAAAAACAGAAAAAAAAGTCTTGTCTCAATATACCACGCCCAATGGAGCACCAATAGCCCAGCGGTTATCGGAGCTATATTCTTTTTGGCAGGGGTGAACTGGTGAAGGTAGGCTAATAGGTGTTTGTTGCCCGAGCGTCAACACAGTTTTGTGAGTCTCCCCAATTATGATAACGGGAATACTGATTTGAATAAATCATTTTAATCTTTTTATTGTTGTAAAATATAATTTTAACTTTCAACTCTATTTCTAAGAGATTTTGGGGCATTTTCCTTTTCCCCTTTTTGTATATACATGCACAGTATCTGTGATTCAATGTTTTCGAATAATTCTGGTTGAAACAAGATAGTGAAAGTTCAGAGACCTTTTCCTGTTTACCAAAGGAAATTGCGGGCAAGATTCGAAGATTTCCGCAGATAGAAAAATACCATATAGATTTTAAAATTCTTAGAATGGAAAAATATTTTATTTCGCAGAAACATCAAGTACACTAATATTTTTTTTTTAAGTCACAAGCAAGGCCGCATCCAGAGGGAGGTAGTTAGGGGGTTTGAACCCCCCTTCAAAATGCTTGTCCAGCTCTTAAAAACGTAAGAAGAATGAATATAAACACATTTTTATACATTTTTAGTTTTTTGTACACCCCCCCCCCCAAAAAAAATATACTTTTGTACCCCCCCCCCAAACGGCCCAATACAGCCCTGGTGACAAGGTTAAGGGAGCAATTCGCAAAAAAATACATTTTCAGTCAGGCCTTATCAGGACTTTTTCCCCACGTTTGTGAGTCTTGAAAGACCCCAGATGCCACTGAAATATACTAAATGAAACATTTTTCAAAGCATGTCTATTTGAAGTTAATAAATTTACTAAAGGTAGATTGACCAATGGAACGTTCAGGTGAATAAATTGACCTTATAAGGAGCTACCCCAGTCATCGGATTTCAATTATTTCTACCCGTAATTTTCACAATTATTCCTACAACATCCTACATTTTCTACACAGGCTGCTAATTTGTCGTTGTTTTTATTATATTTGCCATTTTGAATAGTTTAACAGGACTGCAAAATAAAATTATGTCAAGCAAGAATGGATAAATTATCCTTATGAGATGCTACCTCAGTCATCTGACATCGATAATTTCCACCCATTTTTTCCTCTCATAATTTCACAATTATTCCAACAACTTCCTGGATTTTCTATATAGGCTACTAATTTGTCGAGGTTTTTATTGTATTTGCCATTTGCTATAGTTCAACAGGACTGCAAAATGAAGGTTACTGAGATCTTCGCGGGAAAAACTTTGTTTGAGGAGTTATGCGAGAAAAAAATATAGTTATAATTATAAAAATTGAATCACGTCTCAAATTTTGAATAGTTTGCTTATGACAATTATGACATTTTATGTATTATTACGTCAGCCTAGTGAGAAAGAACCTTTTTAATCATGATAATAATAATAATATTAAGGCAACACCTGTTCTGTCCCTCTTAAATTATCCTTCAAATTATTTTGGTTATATTGATTATAAAATTATTTCAAGCAAGATGGAGGGAATGGGCCTGTGTGACCTGAGCCTCAACTCAGGTTTGTAAATCCATATTAATATCCCCATTCCCGGTCTTAATTTCTTTAATCTTGTTTTTGTTATGGCAGGTCAATGTGGTTTATCCCCATTCTCGGTTTTGATTTATTCAGTTTTTTTTGTTATGGCATACAATGTAATCTACAAAATTATCTTCAATTATCCCTTAGAATTTGAAGAATACAAGTTTCGGTATTTTTATTAAAAATAAAACAAGAGCTAAAAGCTCATATGGCACTTGTGACGAGGCAATAAGAGCTAAGAGCCAAAAGATCATAAGGTATGAGCTCTAAAAAAATTCTAAGAATCAATAGATTGATTTAAAAGGAAGATCAGGGGCTTAATGCCGGTCAGGATTTAAAATAAGAGCTCTCAGTCACGATGTCCTTCTAAATATCAAAATTCATTAAGATCCGATCACCCACTCGTAAGTTATAAATATCTCATTTTTTCTAATTTTTCCTCTCCCTTTAGCCCCCCAGATATGGGCCCACACCTTAGCCCACGCCTACCAATTTTCATCGTCCTAGCACGTCCAGAAGCACTAAACTCGCCAAATCACTGAACCTCTCCCCCAACTACCCCAAAGAGATCCGGTCACCCGTTCTTGTTAAAAATACCTTATTTTTTCTAATTTTTCCAAATTAACAGCCCGCAGCTCCTCCAAAGAGAACGGATCCGTTCCAATTATGTAAATCACGTATCTAGAACTTGTGCTTATTCTTCCCATCAAGTTTTATCCCGATCACTCCACTCTAAGCGTTTTCCAAGATTTCTGTTTCCCTCCTCCTGCCCCCTATGTCCCCGGATCCAATTCGAGTCAAAAATGGAGCACCTGCGACATAAGATCCTTCAATATATCAAGTTTCATTAAGATCCGATCACCTATTCGTAAGATAAAAATACCCCAATTTTCACGTTTTACAAGAATTCCGGTTTGCTCCTCCAACTCCCCCCAATGTCACAGGATCTGGTCGGAATTTAAAATTAGAGCTTTAAAGCACAAGATCCTTCTAAATATCAAATTTCATTAAGATCTGTTCACCCGTTCGTAAGTAACAAATACCTCAATTTTCCGAATTACCCCCCCCCCCCAACTCCACCAAAGAGAGCAGATCCGGTCCGCTTATATCAGTCACGTATCTTAGTCAGGTTTTTATTCTTCCCATCCAGTTTCATCCTGATCTCTCAGCTTTAAGTATTTTCTCAGATTTCCCGTCCCCCCCCCAACTTCCCCCCCCCAATGACGCTGGATCCGGTTGAGATTTAAAATAAGAGATCTGAGTTACGAGGTCCTTCTAAATATGAAGTTTCATATGAAGGTAAATATGAAGAGGTCCTTCTAAATATGAAGATCCAATCACTCCTTCGTAAGTTAAAAAATACGTCATTTTTTCTAATTTTTTAAAATTACCTCCCCCCCCCCCTTCAAAAAAAAATAGAGCGGATCCGTTCTAATTATGTCAAATACATATCTAAGACTTCCGCTTATTTTCCCACCATGTTTCATCCCGATCCCTTCAATCTAAGCGTTTTCCATGATTTTAGGTTCCCCCCAAACTCACTCCTATGTCACCAGATCCGGTCGGGATTTAAAATAAGAGCTTGGAGACACGATATCCTTCTAAATATCAAATTTCATTGAGATCCGATCACCCGTTCGTAAGTTAAAAATACCTCATTTTTTTAATTTTTCAGAATTAATCCCCCCCCCCAACTACCCCAGAGAGAGCGGATCCATTCTAAGTGTTTTCCAAGATTTTAGGTTCCCCCTCCCAACTCCCCCCAATGTCACCAGATCCGGTCAGGATTTAAAATAACAGCTCTTAGACACGATATCCTTCCAAACATAAAATTTCATTAAGATCTGATCAACCGTTCGTAAGTTAAAAATACTTCTTTTTTCTATTTTTTCCGAATTAACCGAATTTATTAGATAAACGATCCATTAGACAAAACTAACCTATAATCAAGCAATTATGATCAAACAGTTCGTGGTAACGAACTGTAGTAAGGAGCGACCCAGCTCAATAGTAAACGAAACTCTAAAAAACGGATTTTGATGCTAAAAGATACATCAAAAGAATCGGATTTTCATGCTGATTTTAAATATATAAGTTTCATCAAATTTAGTCTTTGTCATCAAAAGTTACGAGCCTGAGAAAATTTGCCTTATTTTTGAAAACAGGGGGGAAACACCCCCCAAAAGTCATAGAATCTTAACGAAAATCACACCATCGCATTCAGCGTATCAGAGAACACTTTAGCAAAAATTTCAACCTCCTATCTACAAAAATGCGGAATTTCGTATTTTTTGCCAGACGACAGATCACGGGTGCGTGTTTATTATTATTTACTTTTTCCCCCAGGGGTCATCGTATCGACCAAGTGGTCCAAGAATGTTGCAAGAGGGCTCGTTCTAACGGAAATGAAAAGTTCTAGTGCCCTTTTTAAGTGACCAAAAAAATTGGAGGGCACCTAGGCCCCCTCCAACGCTCATTTTTTTCCAAAGTCAATGGATCAAAATTTTGAGATAGCCATTTTGTTCCGCATAGTCAAAAACCATAAAAACTATGTCTTTGTGGATGACTTACCCCCCACAGTCCCTGGGGGAGAGGCTGCAATTTACAAACTTTGACCAGTCTTTACATACAATCATGGTTATTGGGAAGCGTAAAGACGTTTTCAGGGGGGATTTATTTGGTTTGGGGGTTGGGTTGAGGGGAGGGGGCTATGTGGGAGGATCTTTCCTTGGAGGAATATGTCATGGGGGAAGAGAAATTCAATGAAAAGGGCGCGGGATTTTCTAGCATTACTATAAAAAAAAACGATGAAAAAATAAACATGAAAAAGTTTTTTAATTGAAATTAAGGAGTAGCATTAAAACTTAAAACGAACATAGATTATTACGCCTATGAGGGTTTCTAAAAATACTTTAGCATAAAGAGCGAAGTATTTAGGAGAAGATAAATACCTCGCTCTTTATGCTAAAGTATTTTTAGTAATTTAAACTATTTATTCTACGGCCTTTCTGATTCAGGGGTTATTCTTAAAGAATTGGGGCAAAACTTAAGATTTAGTGTAAAGAGCGAGGTATTAACGAGGGGACAAACCCCCTCGTATACATAACAAAAATATAAGAATATAAAAGTTTGTTACGTAAGTTGATTCTTACACATAATTTTTACTAATAAAAACGTTCGTTAAAAATTATAAGTTCTAGATGCCTTTTTAAGTAACCGAAAAATTGGAGCGCAACTAGGCCTCCTCCTCCACCCCTTATTTCTCAAAATCGTCTGATCACAACTAAGAGAAAGCCATTTAGCCAAAAAAAAGAATTAATATGCAAATTTGATTTTAATAATTTATGTGCGGAGAGCAAAAATCAAACATGCATTAATTCGAAAACGTTCAGAAATTATATAGAAAAAAACTAGTTTTTTTTAACTGAAAGTAAGGAGCCACATTAAAACTTAAAACGAACAGAAATTACTCCGTATATGAAATAGGTTGTCCCCTCCGCAATCACTCGATCTGTACGCTAAAGTTTGACTCTTTGCCACAATTCTGCTTTTTAAAACAATTAAAAACTTTTGCGTAAAGAGCGAGGTATTTAGGAGAAGATAAATACCTCGCTCTTTATGCTAAAGCATTTTTAGTAATTTAAACTATTTATTCTACGGCCTTTCTGATTCAGGGGTTATTCTTAAAGAATTGGGACAAAACTTGAGATTTAGTGTAAAGAGCGAGGTATTAACGAGGGGACAAACCTCCTCATATACATAATAAAAATATAAGAATATAAAAGTTTGTAACATAAGTTGATTCTTAAGTTACGTATAATTTTTACTAAAAAAAAACATTCATTAAAAATTATAAGTTCTAGTTGCCTTTTTAAGTAACCGAAAAACTGGAGCGCAACTAGGCCTCCTTTCCCACCCCTTATTTCTCAAAATCGTTTGATCACAACTGAGAGAAAGTCATTTAGCCAAAAAAAGAATTAATATGCAAATTTCATTTTAATAATTTATGTGCGGAGAGCAAAAACCATACATGCATTAATTCAAAAACGTTCAGAAATTAAATAGAAAAAAAACTAGTTTTTTTTTTAACTGAAAGTAAGGAGCAAGATTAAAACTTAAAACGAACAGAAATTACTCTGTATATGAAATAGGTTGTCCCCTCCGCAATCCCTCGCTCTTTACGCTAAAGTTTGACTCTTTGCCACAATTCTGCTTTTTAAAACAATTAAAAACTTTAGCGTAAAGAGCGAGGGATTGCAGAGGGGGCAACCTATTTCATATACGGAGTAATTTCTGTTCGTTTTAAGTTTTAATGTCGCTCCTTACTTTCAGTTAAAAAAACTAGTTTTTTTAATTTAATTGCATTAATAAACCACAGTAGACAATATACAGCACATTTCGTATAATTATATCCCCTATGGCACAAATTCCCTGACATTTGAAACCATATTTAGAAGGAAAGAACTTGAGAAGCTAGTCATTATTTCAGGGATTTCCCCAAATCCTCTCCCGTAGTTTCATTTTATGGAATTCTACTTTCTATATTTGTGGAAAGCAAGATTTTGCAGGGATTTCCAGGGATATCCGAGAGGCATTTTTTTCAGTTAGGGAGTGTCGTTATGATTATTCAAACTATTCACATTTTTAGAGTTTGTTGTTCCAGCATCAGGCTTCATTAAGTAGAACGGAAAATGGGAGCAATAGTTGAAGTTTAGGTTATAAAGAAAAGTTTATTGGACACAATATATGTTAATGCTCTGAACGTAAATCAATTGGTAAAGGACGTATCACAGTCGATGTGCTTTTCCAATTTATTTGTTCACAGCAAGGGTCCAAGGAGAGCTCTTGGAGGGAAAATTTTCCTGATCCTAACCATTATTGTAGATATATCCGCATGCGTACCCTCCAAGAAAAGAGGGACAGGTGATAATCCACCCCACCAGAGCCAGTTTTTAAGTACCACACCTCAAAGAATTGAAAGATTGCGACCAGGAAATGTACTTTTCCGTGTTTTCAATACCCACCTCGCCCCCAGAGAAAAATCTTCTGAAACCTTCTGAGGGTCGGACTTATGTATACCAATCGTTTGCGATCATTTAAAAGATACTATGAGGCTTTTTTTTCAAATGAGATTTACAATCCATCAAGGACTTACCCAGCGGCAGAGAGTTTGTTCCCTCTCAAAATTCCGAATTTTCCCGAATTTCTGGGCAGTTTTTATTTGATCAGATAAAATATGGTTTTATATAATAAGAACCCCTCGCCCAAAAAATCCTGTTCTTGGCTATTTCCTCGCGTAAAATTTTCCCCAAAAAATCCCCCTCCCGTGGACAATTTACCCGAAAAAATCTCCCATGGACAAGAACCCCCCAGGATATGCCCTCCATAATAGTAGCCAAATGGAATTTGGAATATTTTACCTATATTCCAAAATATAAGTAGAGTGATGGTTCAGAACATCCTACAATAGTTCTTTTATATTTGTATTTTTTTTTTTTTTACTCTTTTTTTCGTGTTTACGTTGAGTTATCACAGCAGGGTAAGATAAAGGTTAATGAAAATAATTCAAAAAAACGAAATTAGTGACAACGGAGATTTGAAAAAATCACTAAGTCCCAAAACGAAAAAGTTCATCTCTAGATAGCCTTAAAAATGGGGGGCGGGTCCTACAGTGGGAGTACTTTCTGGCAGCGAAACCTATAATATATTATAAAACTTCACCCCTTGCAATAGAGAACTCTTCTAATAGACGTACGACAGGAGTTTTTCCCTCCTGAAGCACCTTTAAGAGGCTTTTTTTCTTTAAATTAAATTTCAATAACATGGAGTCAAACTCTATATCTTCCAAAATTGGGCCACATATATCTCCCAAAATTAGGAAAACCTGGCAATTCGATTTTTAATGTAACATAAATCCATACGAACTTCTGCAGCACTTGATAACTGCAGAAACAAAGTTAAACAAAGAAGGAACGTGGGCGAAAAAAACAGTAAAAAGGAAGATAAAAAATGTACCAAACATCTTAAGAAGGTGTAATTTTCCTTCGAAGTTTTAGTTTGCCTTAAAAATAGATGGTTAATATTTTAATTTTTACGGACGAAAAGCGTTGCCTAATTTAACTGATTAATTTTGCTTATTAATTTTCTCGGTTCAACATGGCAACACTGACAGAACAATGATACTGCCCTAAAAATTTATGCTCTCTCACCCACTCAGACTATCTGTCTTGGCTTTTTCTACATTTAGCCACGGCTTGATGCCCACAACCACTTAGTATTAATTAACAATCAACGGTTTTTAATTCAAAAACCGGGAATTCGGCATTTTATTTCAATCTCGAATTAATCATAATTAATTGAATTAAAATCAAGTAGTTGTGAGTATCAAGCCATGGCTAATTGTAGAGAAAGCCAAGATAGGTAGTCCGACTGAGTGAGAGGCAAATCTGGCATAAGCCCTTTTAGGATTGTATAAAAATGATGTCATTTCATTTGTTGATAGATAATTCTATCTATCATCCGTCCATGCGTCATTGAAGAATTGACACTGTGTGTAGAGGGGGATTTACCTTGGGCCAAGGGTCCCACAAGGGGTCCTCCAATTATAGGGAGCATGATTTCTTTAGTTATTCTAACTTAAACAATGAGTCAGATGTTCATCTTCTTATTAACAAAATATTTTTTTTGATTAAACAAAATCAAAAGAAACAATGTGAATCAAGGTTATCAGAAGGGCGTATCTACGATATCCCAAAAACGGCAAAGCGTATCAAGTTCAAACTTTAAGGGAGTGTTGAAGGGATGTTGAACTAAATCCATGACACTTCTCTCATCCAGGCTATCAAAAGGGCGTATCTCCATAATGTGATGATACAATTTAAAATTTAAATTATTTGAGTTAAGTTCGATTTCAATGGGTGTATTACCAAATTAAACATAAATCTCGCACAATCAAAATAGTCAGTCGACTCCTGGACGCCGACAATCAAAATATTTACATACTTCCATAAATAAAATATTATAATATTTTTATATATATTATAATATTTTATATATTATAAAATACATAAAATATATATACATACATAAAAATATTTACATACATACATAACACGCCGAGTGGTCATCACTCCTACTCTCAGACACAACCTTACTTTTCAATTTCGAAGAAAAAACTAACCAAACCCTTTCTTGCTATTACACTCAGGGGAAAACGATCCCATATAACATATATAAGCTAAATGATTTCAATTCCTAACTTTTTCTAATTTTTTTATTCAAAACATAATTCATTTATGTTTATTTGATGCCTTCTCAATAGAGATATTTGGTCAAAGGAGATGCAACATGTTTTTAGACGGGGGGTTTACTTTAGACCAAGGGTCCCACCAGGGGTCCTCTTGAGTTAGTCTTGCTTAAACAATGAGTAAGATTTTTACCTTCTTATTAACATTTTTTTTTGAATGGACAGGTTGCATAATTGGCCACTCTTGTCCGTGGAGGTGAACGTTTCATCTCACCTTGCTTAGGGGTGGGATAAAACGTTCATCTCAAAAATCGAACCCCCATAGATTTTTAAAAACACCTTTGTGTCTTCATTTAAAAAACTAAAAATAAATCCCCGTCCCCTACTTAATATTTTCGTGCATCAGTCCCTTCCTGTCGGCCTCTTCACCCAACGCATTTTAAGGATACTCTTGCTAATGTCAGTATTCTTTATTTGATTTTTATTCGTGAGTTTCATTGAATTTCGTATTTTATGACATAAATTACCGTGCACATTTTGAAAACATTGAATAGGATTATTATATTCATAATAATACCAATTCCTAACAAGCTTAAATCTAATGGACTGAAACTCAGTATTAATAGTGGAACATCCTTCTTAGTATTTAAGTAACATCCTTCCCAGGTGTTTCAATAATACTTAGAGTTTTATTGCATATAAATTTAACTCGATTTACGTAATAATTTCATACAGATTTAAACCTTGAATGTGATGAAACCATTAGAAAATTAAACCCAGATTGAGCACTAGATTATTAGTTTGAAAATTACCAAGAAATATTACTTTTAAATCATCTGATTAGTTTACGTTATCGGAGTATATCCCAGCGGATATCCGGTGGTATACTAAATCCCGCTAGGGATACGGTTATCCGGTGGGATACTTAAACTAACTAAAACCTGCTAGGCAAGAAAAACCTCGAAGCATGAGAATCTAGTGGCAACCAACGTAGAAGGGGGCCAAACAGTATTAGAGACAAAATGCACAGGGACCACGGTCATATCCAGGATTTTTGTTCGTGAGGGGGACGGGGTATTATTTCGAGGCGAGGGGTACAAAGGATACTTTAAAAACCCATCAAAAAGTTGTTTATATTCATTTTTATTATGTTTTTACGAGTCGGACAAACATTTAGAGGGGGTCGAACCCCCTGTTCCCCACAGCACGGCCTTGGAAGGGACATACCAAGGGGAGGGGGAATTTATTTAAATTCCTGGGCACTTCTTATTCATATTATCACATACATTTTATTATATATCAGCCCCCCCCCCAAAAAAAAAAAATCCTCGGTACTTGCTTGTAGCTACACAATCTGCTACTAATTTATCAACGGTCACGCTAAAAAAAAGGCTCTTTAATTATAGAGATTTTAACGGTAACTCCGTGATCAGACAAGAGTAAACCAAGATACAAATCCAATTAAGACAAAAAGCTCTAACGAAAATGTGGTTCCATGTCGTGCCTGTGGTTCCATCTAGGGACAATAAAAAGCAAATTTCCCGCCCCTACAGTGTGGGAGGTCATAAGAGTGGAGTTAAAGAACATTGGAAATTCAAGAGAGGGGTTAAGGAGCGAAACTTTGTTCATAATGGGATTAAGGAGAGGTGTGTGGGCTGTGTTGACCTTAGGCGAATTGGTGCTGAAATAAGTTGTTAGTAGCAGATGGATTTTCTTTGTATCTCCTTTAAGACGGTGGACCAAATAGATAAAAAATGGATGTATTGTGAAAACTATAACTACTATGGCTAAAACAAACCATTTTAAATCTTAAATCAAGTTCAAAACGACTGTATAATAATACTAATTGAAGTGAGGTTAATGACATAAAGTAAGAATGCTGTTTTGTCAATTAATTCTATTAAATAGCTAAAGTGCACCTTTAACTTGAAACGAAGCACTGGGTTCTATACCAGCGTGAATGGGACTTAGATCTTCCCCTAAGATTCGCCCCAAGTAAGGCCGAATCCAAATGGGGGAGGGGGGTTACAGGGTTTGACTCTCCTCCCAAAATTTTTGCCCAACCCGTAAAAACAACAAAACACATATAGACAAATTTTTGATGCGTTCATGAAAGTCCCCCCCCCCAAAAAAAAATCCAGAGTGCACCCTTGGTCCCGAGTAAGGCATCCTCCAATGAAACTAAAATATAGAGACTTCAGAATACATTTTTCCCAATTTTGAGCTCCTCCCCCACGTCTGGGGAAGATTTTCTGCTACTGGTGGAATCCATAAATTCCAGCATAGCTGAACTCTGGTCTTACACCCTATGAGGGGACGGGAAGCCGAGAACGAAAAAAGACACATTTTTAGGTCACAAATTTTCCGTAGAGTTGGAAGAGAGTGGGCCTCAGAATCAATCTTCGAGTGGGGATTGTCAACAGTATACTTTTTGTTTCCGAAAAGATATCTTTGAGTAGATGCCCATGTAACCCTCATGAGGGCACAAATGTGTGCGCCCTTCCTGAATATGGGAAACTGTTATTTTCTCCAAATTTCCTGATTAGATCGATCCTAACAGCCCAGCTGAAAGTTTTGTTATCACAAAATTCCATGAATTTAAACCGTAGGAGGGGTTTCACTTTCAGAAATCACGTACACTAGGTAATACGTGCCGAGCGTAACAGAGACCTTGACAAGCGTGGCGGATCTTTGTCGTGTACGTAACGAATGATATGTACACCAGGTGGCAAAAAATGAGTGCATCCTCGATCTATACCATGCCAACTTTATAACGTTTAAGTTTCTAAAGTTTTTTATTGTTTAAAAGGTAGGGTTGTGATAAAGAGTCAAACTTAAGCGTAAAGAGCGAGGTGTTGATGAGGGGACAGCCCCTTTCAAATGCAGAATAATTTCTGTTCGTTTTAAGTTTCAATGTCGCTCCTTACTTTCAGTAGAAAAAAACTTTTTTATTTAATTTCTGATCATCTTTTAGATAATGCCAAGAAATCCAACCCCACCTCCACGAAAAAAAACTCTCACCATGGAAATATCCTCTAGACAATTCAATCCCGGTGAAAATTTATCCCGGACAATTACTCTTACCATTCCGCGCGCAAAATGGAGACGCAAAAGAGAAATCAAGACATGTTAAAAGGATTGATTTTGTATTAGAATCCTGGCAAATTCCCGCAGTTAGTAATTTCACAGGACAAATTCACTCCCTGGAAACTTCCCTCCCCATGGAAAAACAGCCAGCAGAAAATTTGCCCCCCCCACACGAAAATGTATGCATGTATCCCAATAACAAATACAATGCGTGAACAATGAGCAAATTTTATAACTTAAAGACCTCTCCCCTGGGGCCGTGGGGGGAGGTGGTAATGTTATACCCAAAGGCACAGTTATAGGGCCTTTTCAACTATGATGAACAAAATGGCTATTTCAAAATTGTGATCGGACCCTTTTGGGGGAAAAAAGTGGCGGGGAGATGGCCTAGTTGCCCTCCAATTTTTTTGGTCACTTAAAAATGGCGCTAGGAATTTTAATTTCCGTTCGAATGAGCTCTCTTCTGATATTCTAGGATCCGTGGGTTGATGCAATCACCCCTGGATAAAAAAAAAACAAAGCAAAAAAAAAAACAAATAAACACGCATACGTGATCTTTCTTCTGCCGAAAAATACAAAATTCTATATTTTTGCAGATAGGAGCTTGAAACCTACACAAAACAATTCTCTGATACGCTGAATCTGATGGTGTGATTTTCATTAAGATTACTTGACTTTTAGAGAGTGTTTCCCCCTTTTTTCGAAAATCTAAAAATTTTCTCAGGCTCGTAACCTTTGATGGGTAAGACAAAACTTAATGAAATTTATATATTTTAATCAGCATCAAAAATCAATCCTTTCAATGGATCTATTGGTATCAAAATTCTTTTAAAAGCGTTTTCAGTTACTATTGAGCCGGGTCGCTCCTTACTTACAGTTCGTTACCACGAACTGTTTGAACCGCAATTTTCTCAGATTTTTCTTTTGGTTGTTATTACGTAGGCTATATGAGGGAGTTGCCCCCTCCTCAGTATCTCGCTCTTTACGCTGAAATGTCAGTGAGTTTGTAAAAAGCTTATCTGTATATGAAGGGTTGCACCCTCCTCAATACCTTGCTCTTTACACTAAAGCTGTTAGCAATTTTAACAAAGCTTCCTATTCCAAGTAAACGGTCCCCGTGCTTCAGTAGACACTCTTAAAAAGTGGGGACAAACAGTCAAACTTTAGCGTAAAGAGCAAGGTATTTAGGAGGGGGCAACCCTTCATATATGGAATGATTTCTGTTCGTTTTTCAAATAATACCGGTAAATCTTACTCACCCTCTATGAAATATACCACTCCCCCTCATGGAAAACTCCTCCGTGGAAATTCCATTCAACATAAAATGCACCCTTCCCGTCAAATTCCCTCCAGACAGTTCCATCCTCGCCGAGAATCGCCCCTCCCTGTAAAATTGCTTGCGGGCGATTCAGCCTCAAAAAATTTCCTAAGCATTCTTTCGTTTGAATAATCCATTCAAAATAAGGGGGCTCCAGAAATGCCCTTTTCCGTGGAAATTACTTCCCGGAAATCAAAACACGCGGGAAAAAGCCCCTGGATAATTCCCTCGGAACATCTCCACATTTAAAATTTGGCAAAGAGAATATGGTACAATTACAAATAATTTCGTCAATAACTCAGTCAAATTCCCCCCCCCCAGCGTAACATTTCCCCTGGAATATTCAGCACCCAGAAACTCCCTCCCCAAGGAAGATTCTCCCTATATCCACCACAAGCACAACCCCCCTCCAAAAAAGTGCGTGTTTCCCAATAACAGATATTATACGTAAACAATGGGTGGATTTCATAACTTACAGGCCTCTCCCCCGGACTGTGGGTGATCATTTTACACCTAAAGACATAATTATTTCATCTTTCAATTATACTGAACAAAATGGCTATCTCAAAATTTTGATGAAAAAATAGGCGTGGGAGGGAGCCCAGTTGCCCTCTAATCTTTTGACCACTTAAAAAGGGCACTATAACTTAATTTCCGTTCAAATGCTCCCTCTTCCAATCTTCTAGGACCATTATTTTGATACAATCACCCCCGGGGAAAAGAAAACAAAGAAAACAAACGCATCCATGATTTGTCTTCTGGCGAAAATTGCAAAATTCCACATTTTGTAGATAGTAGCTTGAAACTTCTACAGTAGGGTTCTCTGGTACATTGAATCTGATGGCGTGATTTTCATTAAGATTCCTTTAGTTTTAGGTGGTGTTTACCCCTATTTCAACAATCAGGCAAATTTTCTCAGGCTCGTAACTTTTGATGGGTAGCACTAAACTTGACGCATGTGTTGATATTAAAATTCCGTTTTTTAGAGTTTCGGTTACTATTAAGCCGAGTCGCTCTTTATTTACAGTTCGTTACCACGAACTGTTTGATCTTAAGAATGCAAAATTTTCTAAAACAGGTCCTTTGCCAATGGGTCCCAGATAATTTAAATGTCTTCACTAGGGGGCGCAAATTTGGGGCTTTTGAAGTCGAAAAATCTAAAAAAGAAACTTCCACCCCTTTTTGTCTGGAAAAATTTGTTATATTTACAAAAATCTTGTATCGTCATTCAAAAACTGGAAAGAAAATTCTCACTCCCCATACATTTTCGTAAATTGGCGACCATGACTTCTATACGATCACCAAGTTTTATTTGTATCAAGCTTATACTATATCATATTTATATCTATATCATATTACTTAACTATATACTATATATGATATTTGACTCTAACGAGAAAAAAAATTGAATGGGTATCCAGCGCTTGAGTGAAAATAGCCCTTTCCCTTCAAGGATGCAATGTTGATGAAGCATATCACAAGACCAACCAGAAAAAAATCCCCAAGTAAGCAAACACGATAACAATCGTGTCCCAGTTCTGTTCGATATTAAATTAAAAAAAAAACAAGTTTTTTTCAACTGAAGGTTAGGATCAACATTAAAACGAACGGAAATCGTTACGTACGCAAGGGGGGTTTACCCCCTCCTTAATACCTCACTCTTTATGCTAAAGTATGACCTTTTATTCCAGTTCCTTAAAATGACTCTTGAAACGCAAGGGCCTTTTAAATGGAATAATAAGCTTTTTCAAAAGTTCCAAAAAAAAACTTCAACATAAAGAGCCAGGAATTGAGGAGGGAGCAATTCCCCTGATATACGCAATGATTCATGTTCGTTTTAAGTTTTAATGTTCTCCTTACTTTCAGTTGAAAGAACTTTCTTTTCATTTAATCTGTTGTAAAATCGGTTATTGTCGTGGACTCAGAGATATTTAGTTTAGCCTGAGTGAGATGACTGAATATTGGATAAAGAAAATACAGTGTTAACTTAGCTAAAAATGAGGATAATAATAAAAAAAAATGATGGTTTATTTAAACATGCTGCGTATTTTAAAATTAAGATTGTTCAGTTTTTTACAGTTTGTTTTATATAGCCTAGCAAATTTAAATATAAGAAAATCTAGAAAAAAGGGGCGTAATATTTTAAATAAGACACTGGGCAAAAACAACAAACTTTAAATAATTAAAAAAAAATCCGAGTATTTTGGCCTCACATACGACCTTTATCAACCGAAAAAACCAAATAAGCACAAAACTAGCTTACAAACAAAATACTTATTTTTGTATTTTTATTTTTATACAACTTGTTCTTTTACATTCTTCTTTTTATGTCTTGCCATGACTTTAACTATTATCAATTCTAGTAGTAGACCATTATTTATATCTATACCATTGAATGTTAGGAATGTATAAATACAACAATTCATATAACCCAGGCTATATGAGATCATTAGGGGAGGGGCTGGGAATTTATGAATTCTTTTCATTTTTTATTTTTATATTTATTTTAATTTTACTAATTTTGAATTTTTTGCAGGGTAATATTGCATTCTCCTCTGCTCCCTAATAAACATTTTATTCAGCTTATGTTTGGAATATATTTTAGTTTGGAATGGCCAATCAATAAAAGAACGAAAAATAATTCACCAATGTTTCCTACTATATCATAGATAATTAAGCTGCCTTAACAATCACAGAAAAACGATATACAAAAGCAACTTACAATGTTCTAAGGAAAGACTTAATCAATCACATTTATACCAAACACACAAACACTTCATCGCCCCAAGAAATTTTTTTTAGAAAAAAGACATCACAAAAGGGTCTTATCTGAGCCTTCAGTTAAGACAATAAAACCCACACCACTCTTTTCTTTGCCATATGTTTCCATCAATCGTGACACAGACGCAAAACCATTTGGAGTAGAAAACATACGCCCCCTTTCAAACACGATTTAGATCAAGTTCCCAATTTTTCTGACAGTGACTCATGTTTGCCTAAGAATAATAGCCCTTCGAAACTGGGGAAATGGCCATTAAGTTCACACATAAGGGCTTTGGGACTTTTTTGGGTGTCGAAATAGAGACAAAGGAACTTATTTGAAGGGGGAAGGAAAAAGGGAATCAGACAACAGTAAAATACAAACAAATTTCATGAAAATTTAGAAATTTACGAGGTAATTACTGAGATAAAATGGGATAATATAGGAGAAGTGGGGCAAACCCCTCACATAGCTCCATGTATGTACTTAGTCTAGGGCGTCCAGCTCTTTCCGCCATACTAGTACACAGGTTTATTCCAAGGGGTTATTCATAAGAGCCAGGTTTCAATTTTTCTGGAAGCCCTGTGTGTCTGTGTGTTACTTTTAACCCTGATGAAGGGAACTAAAAGCAGATTTCTGAGGATTATTTCGAGCCCATGAGACCATTCCCCCATCACCAAGTAGCTGTAAGGAGATGGATTAGCCCCAGAACCCCTCCCTCTGCAGTGTACACCTATGAGCTCGGTTCTAGATAGAACCTAGAGTACCTTTCGTCAAAAATAATTATACAAGAAGCTTCAAAAATACCGCAAAATCAAGCAGACCTTATTAATTGCCAAAGGGAACAAAAATGTGCCGCCGACGACGCTTCGCATCGGCACCTTTCGGCGAATAAGTCACGTTAAGTAAAGACAGAACCTAGGGTACCTTTCGTCAAAAGAAATTATACAAGAAGCTTCAAAAATACCGCAGCCATCAAGCAGACCTTATTAATTGCCAAAGGGAACAAAAATGTGCCGCTGACGACGCTTCGCATCGGCACCTTTCGGCGAATAAGTCACGTTAAGTAAAGATAGAACTTAGGGTACCTTTCGTCAAAAGAAATTATACAAGAAGCTTCAAAAATACCTCAGCCATCAAGCAGACCTTATCAATTGCCAAAGGGAACAAAAATGTGCCGCTGACGACGCTTCGCATCGGCACCTTTCGGCGAATAAGTCACGTTAAGTAAAGATAGAACCTAGGGTACCTTTCGTCAAAAGTAATTATACAAGAAGCTTCAAAATACCGCAGCCATCAAGCAGACCTTATCAATTGCCAAAGGGAACAAAAATGTGCCGCTGACGACGCTTCGCATCGGCACCTTTCGGCGAATAAGTCACGTTAAGTAAAGATAGAACCTAGGGTACCTTTCGTCAAAAGTAATTATACAAGAAGCTTCAAAAATACCGCAGCCATCAAGTTGACCAAAGGGAACAAAAGGGACCATTAATTGCCAAAGGGAACAAAAATGTGCCGCTGACGACGCTTCGCATCGGCACCTTTCGGCGAATAAGTCACGTTAAGTAAAGATAGAACCTAGGGTACCTTTCGTCAAAAGTAATTATACAAGAAGCTTCAAAAATACCGCAGCCATCAAGCAGACCTTATCAATTGCCAAAGGGAACAAAAATGTGCCGCTGACGACGCTTCGCATCGGCACCTTTCGGCGAATAAGTCACGTTAAGTAAAAACGCAGGTTTTACCGATGACGTGATTTATTTCCCAGATGATGCAAGATGCTGCGCCCTGTGGGATACCGGGTGCATGGAAGTTTTCAACAGATCCGGCGTCGTAGTCGATGCGAACTCAAATTTGACCAGAAAACATGACTTTAGAAAACTGAAACACGCTCATCTTTTTGGTACCACATCTGTGTGAGCCAAGTGTAGCCAGTTAGCCATTGAACCATAAGAAACGGTTCTACTTGGCCTCCTCATTGCCGGTTGCTAAGGCCCTTCTCACTACCAGTGGCGAAATTTTGTCGAAATCCTGGGGGAGGGGTAGAGTTGGAGCCAATTTTTCAAAATCAAGTGAGAATGACTGTAAAAACTAAAAAATAAGCCATTGGGACAAATAAGGTACTATAAAAGTACTATAAAGGTACTTTATAGTACTATCAAGGTAAATTTTGTGCTAAAAAAACTGATCTGTTTCTGTTGATACTTGAATTATGCCGGTTTATCTTAGTTTTGACAAGCTTTTGGAAGAGACTAAATTTTAGCTGGGGAGCAAACCGGGCACTGGGGAGGGGGGGCAAATCAAGGTATGGGAGAGGCAGTTGCCCCTATGCCCACAGGAAATTACGCACCTACTCACTACCTATGGCGTTTTTCCACTTTCGGGAGCTAACTAAGTTTTTTTCTTTCTTATAAACCCTTCGTTTCTTTTTTTTTGTTGGTCTGTCAATTTCGCTGAACGATAAGCTGAGTTCGGAGCTCAATTTAACTTCGACGTTTGCCGTTTATATCTTTTTCTCTAGATCGGAATAGCAAATCCGCTCGAGATTTATCGAACCGCTGTAAGGCCTTTTTCCACTCGGTTTTATCTTGGAGAATTTGAGCTAAACTAAGAAAATGAATTCTTTATAGTCGTTACAAAGTAAACGACCGGAAAATTTAAACGATGAAAAAGAATGCAGCTAGTTCTCGAATCAAACAGTTCGTGGTAACGAACTGTAGTAAGGAGCGATCCGGCTCAATAGTAACCAAAACTCTAAAAAAATGAATTTTGATATCAATAGCTACATCAAAAGAATCGCATTTTAATGCTGATTTTAAATATACAAGTTTCACCAAATTTAGTCTTACCTATCAAAAGTTACGAGCCTGCGAAAATTTGCCTTATTTAGGAAAATAGGGGGAAACACCCCCTAAAAGATCCCTCGTAGGATCTTAACGAAAATGACACCATCAGATTCAGCGTATCAGACAAC
Organism: Artemia franciscana; assembly: GCF_032884065.1. NCBI lineage: Eukaryota > Metazoa > Arthropoda > Branchiopoda > Anostraca > Artemiidae > Artemia > Artemia franciscana. Next base: position 1,590,783 of record NC_088866.1, read on the forward strand.
CCTACTGTAGAAATTTCAAGCTCCTATCTACAAAAATGTGGAATTTTGCATTTTTTGCCAGAAGACAAATCACGGGTGCGTGTTTATTTGTTTGTTTGTTTGTTTTTTTGTTTTTTTTTTCTTTTCCCCAGGGGTCATCGTATCGACCAAGTGGTCCTAGAATGTTGCAAGAGGGCTCATTCTAACGGAAAGGAAAAGTTCTAGTGCCCTTTTTAAGTGACCAAAAAAATTGGAGGGCATCTAGGCCCCCTCCCACGCTCATTTTTTCCCCAAAGTCAACAAATCAAAATTTTGAGATAGCCATTTTGTTCAGCATAGGCGCAAACAATTATAACTATGTCTTTGGGGATGACTTACTCCCCCACAGTCCCTGGGGGAGGGGCTGCAAGTTACAAACTTCGACCAGTGTTTACATATAATAATGGTTATTGGGAAGTGTACAGACGTTTTCAGGGGGATATTTTTGGTTTTGGGGGTAGGATTGAGGGGAGGGGGCTATGTGGGAGGATCTTTCCATGGAGAAATAGGTCATGGAGGAAGAAAAATTCAATGAAAAGGGCGCAGGGCGCAGGACGATTCTGGTCACGTTAGAAAAAAACGTCAAATTCAGAGCTTAATATACAATGCTGGGTGTTCGGAGCCTCTCTATTATGGAGTATAATTTGAAAATAACGCAACTATACGAGCGATAAAACATATATACCACAACCATAACTCAACTAACGAAAGAATTGCTAAGAGATAACACAACTATAAAGCGAAAACAGGTGAAAACTAATGGGAAAATAAACGAACTAAGAGGTGGAAGGGGCCCAGAGAAAATATATAATCCTTTTCCAGTTTTGAGCCTAACTTCCGCAAAGGTGTAATAATGTCAGAAGCCCCGAAATACAGAATTATTTTCTTTTTCCTATAAGACCGGGGTAGATGAAACAGAAACTTGCAATAGCGGAAATATAATATACACAATTCAGCCAGATCTTGTCTTTTTTTCAGGATAGGTGAAATACCAGATAGGAAAAGTATTGAATGGTCGCAAAAACTAGTGTATAGCAATGCAAGCGCTTTTCGATAATAATAACCACGATTAGCTACTATTTTACCATAACCCGCTTTTAGTTTTCTTTAATATGCCGTACAATATTGATCCTAAAAGCTAGTAGATTCCAATAAATATGAATGCTTGACCACCGCAGAGACACAATGGATGGAGAAGTTAGAACGCGGATTTCAAATGGGCATAGACTTTGCATTAAAGACTAGTCGCTCACACTTATCAATATTCAATGACAGACCAACAGTTTTGAAATATTTTGAAATAGATGATACGGAATTCGAGAGGCTAGATCTAGAAGTATATCATCCGCATATGCAATACAAAGACATTTACCAAATTACAAAAAAGAAAGGGCATAATTTTGTATAACACACTGCGATACAAATACTGAAAAGATACGGTGAAAGAACACCACCTTGAAGCACTTCCAAGCGGGTTGGAATATTCCCATAAACATTAGAGTGAAACTTAACCGAATATGGGAATCAAACAGTTCGTGGTAACGAACTGTAGTAAGGAGCGACCCGGCTCAATAGTAAACGACACTCTAAAAAACGGAATTTCGATGCTAAAAGAAATATCAAAAGAATCGGATTTTTATGCTGATTTTAAATATATACGTTTCATCAAATTTAGTCTTTGTCATAAAAAGTTACTGAAAAAGAGCCTGAGAAAATTTGCCTTATTTTGGAAAATAGGGGGTAACACCCCCTAAAAGTCACAAGATCTTAACGAAAATCGCACCATCGCATTCAGAGTATCAGAGAACCCTATAGAAAAAATTTCAAGGTCCAATCTACAAAAATGTGGAATTTCGTTTTTTTTGGCCAGAAGACAAATCACGGGTGCGTGTTTATTTGTTTGTTTTTTTGTTGTTTTTTTTTCCCAGGGGTCATCGTATCGACCAAGTGGTCCTAGAGTGTTGCAAGAGGGCTCATTCTAACGGAAATAAAAAGTTCTAGTTCCCTTTTTAAGTGACCAAAAAATTGAAGGGCACCTAGGCCCCCTCCCACGCTCGTTTTTTCCCAAAGTCAACGGATCAAAATTTTGAGATAGCCGTTTTGTTCCGCATAGTCGCAAACCATAATAACTATGTCTTTGGGGATGACTTACCCCCCACAGTCCCTGGGGGAGGGGCTGCAAGTTACAAACTTTGACCAATGTTTACACACAGTAATAGTTAATGGGAAGTGTACCGACGTTATCAAGGGGATTTTTTTGGTTTGGGTGTGGGGTTCAGGGGAGGGGGCTATATGGGAGGATCTTTCCTTGGAGGAATATTTCATGGGGGAAGAAAAATTCAATGAAAAGGGCGCAGGACTTTCTAGCATTACTATAAAAAAAAAACAATGAAAATATAAACATGAAAAAGTTTTTTTCAATTGAAAGTAAGGAGAAGCATTAAAACTTAAAACAAACAGAGATTAATACGCATATGAGGGGTTCTAAAAATACTTTAGCATAAAGAGAGAGGTATTTAGGAGGAGATAAATACTTCGCTCTTTATGCTAAAAAAATTTAAGTAATTTCAACTATTAATTCTACGGCCTTTCTGATTCAGGGGTCATTCTTAAAGAATTGGGACAAAACAAGATTTAGTGTGAAGAGCAAGGTATTAACGAGGGGATCAACCCTCTCATATATATAATCAAAAATATAAGAATATAAAAGTTTGTTACGTAAGTTAATTCTTAAGTTGCGTATTTTGTTTACTAATAAAAACGTTCGTTAAAAATTAAAAGATCTAGTTGCCTTTTTAAGTAACCAAAAAATTGGAGGGCAACTAGGCCTCCTTCCACACCCCTTATTTCTCAAAATCGTCTGATCAAAACTAAGAGAAAGCCATTTAGCCAAAAAAAGAATTAATATGCAAATTTCATTTTAATAATTTATGTACGGAGAGCCAAAATCAGACATGCATTACTTCAAAAACTTTCACAAATTAAATAAAAAAAACAAGTTTTTTGAAATGAAAGTAAGGAGCGACATTAAAACTTAAAATGAACAGAAATTACAGAAATTTGCGCTAAAGTTTGATTCTTTCCTGCAACTCTACTTTTTAAAACAATAAAAAACTTTAGCGTAAGGAGCGGGTTGTCGAGGAGGAAAAGCCCCTTTCATATACGGAGTAATTTCTGTTCGTTTTAAGTTTTAATGTCGCTCCTTACTTTCAGTTGAAAAAACTTGTTTTTTTTATTTAATTCCAATATACATCGATAATAGTTCTATATGAACTTCAAAAAACAATAAAAGAGACTAGTTAGTAAAGACTAACCTAAACACTGAAAAACTGAAGACCAAGAAAAAAAAATAAAAATAAAATTCACCACAGACTAATAAAAAACAAATTTTTCGATCCCCCTTCATTTTTACGTTCCAGTGTCGGGCAGGCCTAATCAAAGAATAAGGGATATCCAAATCACGTTGGGTTGGGACATATTGATTCACTCTCATGAGTGCCGACAACATCTCTGGACCCAAGTTGTTTCTCAATAGTGCTTTATTCAACTTCAGAAGCAAAATTGTCTTTCCGCTGCTGCAGAGGAATTTGGCACACATAAAAATCTGCACGAAGCTTAGAAGCGCACTGACCACGGGGTTGTCACCAACGAAATGTACTGGTCAAGCTCGCACAAAAATGCTCCTAGCTCTTTTTTTATCAAATCGCCAAGTGAATCGCTGATAACTCTAATCACTCAGTGAATCGCGGATAGCTCAAATTCCCACCAGGCTCTGAATTCGATCACCCACCGCTACCTTAGGATCAACGCACTCCAGCTGAACCAAAAGCTCGTCACCAGAATTGACCCTTCTGATGATTTCTGTGCAAAAACTCTGATAAGATGTGGCATGATTATTTTTGACGGAGTTAACTTCCGATTGAAATAAGTTTCTTTACTAACTGCATCACTGAGTCCCTGAAATTCTAGTCCAATGTAGGTGTTTTCATATGATCTGAAATTATTGGGAGGCCGCACACTAGTCTTAAAGGGGTCATTTTGTTCACAACTTTCTCATTGACAAAACACTGCATAATTTCATATAGGGCTCCACTTTCTTAAGAATCATGTAAACTCTAACGCTTTCGCTCTGGATTTCGAGGTTTAGACAGTTCACTGTCGGTAATATATATCCCACAAAGAGATAATGCAGCCGAAGTTTAGAAATTCCATGTCTCTCATGGACACTCGTTGCAGTGAGAATATTGCCAACGAGCATACTCTGGAAATAAATTTTCAGGTCGTTCCACTGTTCCAGCAGCCTCTTGACTCCTTACTCCATTCAGCGTGTCTTAGATGGATGGAGAATAGTGTCCGGCAGCTTCGACGAATTTCCGGACCCCAAGCAAATTCATGCTTTCTTTTGGGGCTGTATACAACAAAACTGTAAACATCATGAGCAAACTGAGCAACTTCAAAACCTAGGACAATGCACGCAGCGACCGAACACGGAGCAAATGAATGGGAAATAATCCGAAAATAGCAAACCATAGCATATGCGAAGCCAAAACTGCTTGCTTGCCAAGCATTACCCTTGAGTTATCCGAAGCAAAACCAATGAGGTTGGTTGAAGGAATGTCTCGCTCTCAAAGTTCCTTCGAGATAAGGTTTTTCAGCCCTAGGATTGAATTTCTGTCGTTTACTCTAAGGTTGTCATATTTGAAAAAATGAATAGTAAAGGTATAGAGTAGTGACTCTTAAGATCAACATATGCTAGAAGAAAAGCGTTCTTAGACAGAACGTAGAACAACGGAGACGCCCTTAGAGAGGCTAGTCAAACAATAACAAGCGAAATTTATGATGCTATAAACCCGAAGTTTCCGAATATCCAACAGTCACTTAAAAGTCTTAGGACTGAAATCGAATACCTGGAATAGCAAATTGAAAGACTTGAACTAAAGCTGGATGGATACGACCAGAATGCTCTGCTTGACAGTCTTGTGTTCCAGGGAATGAAGCAGAAACCAGGAGTGAGACTGAAAACTTCCCTGCTTGGTGTGTTCAGCCAAAATATGGGTGTCAATGTATCGAAGAATGACATAGCACTTACCGGTTCAGAATGAACAATACATCGCAATCACAAAATAGTTTGGAAAAAGTTCTTCCGGTTTTTGTCAAAATTACAAGTCAAGACTTGTCTTACAAAATATACAAGACAAAGTCCAAACTGGTAAAAACTGGTATCTACTTTTCGGAAGCTCTTATAAAATAATCAATTGTTACGTTAGTTCTCATATAGCTTAGGGCTATAAGAAACCGTTAGAGGGGCGGCTGCAGATGATATGTAAAAACGCAAACAAAACTATAGCAATGAAAGATTTTAGTTTTTCTGTTTTTTGATTGCTAATTTTACGTTCCTTTTTTTTAAGTTTTGTTTACAATTGGAATGTACAGCAATTGTAAATGAATCATATTTCCTTGTTTTGTCCCATTTTATCTTCTTTTGAATCAGCTTTTATCAATTGTTACGTTAGTTTTCATATAGCTTAGGGCTATATGAAACCGTTAGAGGGGCGGCTGCAGATGATATGTAAAAACGCAAACAAAACTATAGCAATGAAAGATTTTAGTTTTTGTGTTTTTCTGTTTTTTGATTGCTAATTTTACGTTCCTTTTTTTTAAATTTTGTTGACAATTGGAATGTACAGCAATTGTAAATGAATCACATTTCCTTGTTTTGTCCCAAAACAAGAATCAGCTTTTATCAATTGTTACGTTATTTTTCATATGGCTTAGGGCTATATGAAACCGTTAGAGGGGCGGCTGCAGATGATATGTAAAAACGCTAACAAAACTAGCAATGAAAGATTTTAGTTTTTCTGTTTTTCTGTTTTTTGATTGCTAATTTTACGTTCCTTTTTTTTAAGTTTTGTTCACAATTGGAATGTACAGCAATTGTAAATGAATCACATTTCCTTGTTTTGTCCCATTTTATCTTCTTTTGAATCAGCTTTTATCAATTGTTACGTTAGTTTTCATATAGCTTAGGGCTATATGAAACCGTTAGAGGGGCGGCTGCAGATGATATGTAAAAACGCAAACAAAACTATAGCAATGAAAGATTTTAGTTTTTCTGTTTTTTGATTGCTAATTTTACGTTCCTTTTTTTTAAGTTTTGTTCACAATTGGAATGTACAGCAATTGTAAATGAATCATATTTCCTTGTTTTGTCCCATTTTATCTTCTTTTGAATCAGCTTTTATCAATTGTTACGTTAGTTTTCATATAGCTTAGGGCTATATGAAACCGTTAGAGGGGCGGCTGCAGATGATATGTAAAAACGCAAACAAAACTATAGCAATGAAAGATTTTAGTTTTTCTGTTTTTCTGTTTTTTGATTGCTAATTTTACGTTCCTTTTTTTTAGTTTTGTTCACAATTGGAATGTACAGCAATTGTAAATGAATCACATTTCCTTGTTTTGTCCCATTTTATCTTCTTTTGAATCAGCTTTTATCAATTGTTACGTTAGTTTTCATATAGCTTAGGGCATATGAAACCGTTAGAGGGGCGGCTGCAGATGATATGTAAAAACGCAAACAAAACTATAGCAATGAAAGATTTTAGTTTTTCTGTTTTTCTGTTTTTTGATTGCTAATTTTACGTTCCTTTTTTTTAGTTTTCTTCACAATTGGAATGTACAGCAATTGTAAATGAATCACATTTCCTTGTTTTGTCCCATTTTATCTTCTTTTGAATCAGCTTTTATCAATTGTTACGTTAGTTTTCATATAGCTTAGGGCTATATGAAACCGTTAGAGGGGCGGCTGCAGATGATATGTAAAAACGCAAACAAAACTATAGCAATGAAAGATTTTAGTTTTTCTGTTTTTTGATTGCTAATTTTACGTTCCTTTTTTTAAGTTTTGTTCACAATTGGAATGTACAGCAATTGTAAATGAATCACATTTCCTTGTTTTGTCCCATTTTATCTTCTTTTGAATCAGCTTTTATCAATTGTTACGTTAGTTTTCATATAGCTTAGGGCTATATGAAACCGTTAGAGGGGCGGCTGCAGATGATATGTAAAAACGCAAACAAAACTATAGCAATGAAAGATTTTAGTTTTTCTGTTTTTCGTTTTTTTGATTGCTAATTTTACGTTCCTTTTTTTTTTAAGTTTTGTTCACAATTGGAATGTACAGCAATTGTAAATGAATCATATTTACTTGTTTCGTCCCATTTTGAATAACCTTTTATCAACTATTTATGCTACTTGTCCGGACCTGGAGCCCAACGGATATAGGTGATTGGGTTACCTCCATAGTGGCAGTCATTGGACCTTACATTTTGCAGAAGAAAATAGCTCTCTCAAATTTACAATCGGATGAACGAGAGGAGTGCAGTAAGCGGGAATGTGTTGGGGGGGGGGTCCGTCCAATTAATTTTTAATGTTAAAACGGGCATTAAAGTTTTCCAATGTGATGAACCCTTTCTGAAGTTCATCTAGCGACTTCGCTCGCTACTAATGACTCCCAAGTGTCTATGAAACCGTTAGAGTGGCGGCTACCGATGATAAGTAAAAACTCAAACAAAACTATACCAATGAAAAGTGTCTCTCTGTTCTAGCATGCCTCCTCCTGAAGAGCCGCTTTTCTACACCTTTACTAAATGGCACCACATACAGAAACCTTTGTAGATCTCATAAATTAAAGTTTATTGAAGTCTAGTTCAAACGAAGAAACCCTTATTAAGCTAAAGTATGGCGGATTTGTGAGGCACAGGTGTAATTGTGTGCTGAAAGCTTTTTTTTAATCTGTTAAGCTGTCTTCCATTTTCTCAGTGTCTCTTCTGTAAAAAAAAGAGAATAAAACAGCTCAAAATAGGGATGAATCTACGAAAAAAAAGAGGACAGCAGTAAAGCAGTATAGCTCTCCTGTACAAAAGATGAAGATTTCCAGTTTACCTCAGCAGGGGCAAGAGCAAGGACAAATCTCTTGTTTTTGGGCAGGGTACAAAGAAATCACATGCTGACATTTTTGAATTCCCCGTGCTTCATAAGTGTGCTGGCGAAACCATCTGTGAGTCATGCGAACCCATTTTCGACAGCAGAAGATTCACTATTTCAGAGTGTCATGAGATTTTACCTGAATCTCAATCTCGGTCGGTAAATCCACCGGTTTTATAAATAAAGAACACGACAATACTGAAATGACATCTATCGAAATCTCAATCTCCGTCGGTAAATGAAGCGGTTTTACCGATTCGTGCAGTGATTTTACGAATGATGCCACAACTTTCCATTCCGTTAATAAGGAATATGAAAATACTGATATGACATATACTGAAATCTCAATCTTGGTCGGTTAATGTTGCGGTTTTACCCACTCGTGCAGTGATTCTTCGGATGACGCCACAATTTTCCATTCGGTTAAAGATCATGAAAATACTGACAGGACATCTACTGGAATCTCAATCTAGGTCAGTAAATGCAGCAGTTTTACCGATTCTTGTCGTGACTTGACGGGCAATCCCAAAATTTTTAATTTGGTTAAATAAAAAACCTGAAAATACTAATATGACTTGTAAAGAAACTTCGATCTCAGTCAGTAAATGTAGCGGTTTTACCGAATCGTGCAGTGATTTTGCAGACGACATGACAATTTTCCATTCGGTTAAATAATAACATAAAAAATAATGACATGACATCTACCAAGAGCTCAATCTCTGTCGGTAAATACAGCTGTTTTACCAATTCATACCCTGATTTTAAGGATGGTGCCACAATTTTCCATTCGGTTAGCTAAAGGACATGAATGTGCTAACACGGGAATCTCGACCTTAATCGGAAAAATCCAGCGGTTTTATCGACTCTTGCAGTGATTGTATGGATGCTTTCAGAGTTTTCCATTCGGTTAACAAAGAACATGAAAATACTGATATGACATATACCGAAATCTCAATCTCGGTCGGGAAATGCAACCGTTTTACCGACCTGTGCAGTGATATCACGGATGACGCCAAAATTTTCCATTCGGTTGAAAAAAAAAAAAAATACTGACAAGACACCTACTGGAATCTCGATAAATGCAGTGGTTTTACCGACCTGCGCAGTGATTTTATAGATGACACCAAAATTTTCTATTCGGTTAAAGATCAAGAAAATACTGACGTGACATCTAATGGAATCTCAATCTAGGTCGGTAAATGCAGCGGTTTTACCGACTCGTGTCGTGACTTGATGGACAGTGCCAAAATTTTCATTGGATTAAATAAAGAACGTGATAATACTGACACGACCTGTAACAAAATCTCGATCTCAGTCGGTAAATGCAGCGCTTTTACCGACCTGCGCAGTGATTTTATAGATGATGCCAAAATTTTCCATTCGGTTAAAGATCAAGAAAATACTGACATGACATCTACTGGGATCTCAATCTAGGTCAATAAATGCAGCGGTTTTAGCGACTCGTTTCGTGACTTGACGGACAGTGCCAAAATTTTCATTGGATTAAACAAAGAACGTGATAGTACTGACACGACATGTAACGAAACCTCGATCTCAGTCGGTAAATGTAGCGGTTGTACCGACTTGTACAATAATTTTGAGGACGGAATCACAATTTTCCATTCGGTTAAATAAATAACATGATAATAATGACAATACATCTACCAAAATCTCAATCTTTGTCCACTAAATGCAGCTGTTTAATCTGCTTGTAATCTGCTTTTACGGATGGCACCACAATTTTTTATTTGGTTAAATAAAGAACATGAAAAACGTAACATGACATCTTCCAAAATTCTGATCTTGGTCAGTAAATGCAGCGGTTGTACTGACTGGAAAAAATGGGCACAAACATCATTCAGTAGCAACTAGTACCATTTATTTGCAAGACGGCAAGGTAGCAGTCACACTTTACGATAGGTTAAGCAGTTAGTATATTAAGAGCTGTGGGTAGTAAAGAGAGCGACACCCATCCAAATGACGCACATGTCAGTTTCAAAATTAGAAAATTGCGCGAGTTGGATGATTGATCTCAAGTGCAAAAGAATAGATTAATGAAAGGAATTATATATGTCAAGTTTAAGAACGAACCGAGTAAAAACAAAGGGTTGGGGCTCATGAATACAATTGGAAACGACTATCGTGAACAGAACAAATGCCAATTTTCACAAAAACAACAAGTCTAAATGGATATTAGTTGTTGGGAAGTTTGTTTGCAACCCGCAAGCCACATAAGCAGCCAAAAGAATCAAACTGGCTGTGCATTACTGCCAAAAAGTCTAAAAGTCATAGAAAAGGAAGGCGTAAGCGAAGCAGTGCTTCTGTTTCAAAGCTACAGTTATGCAAGCAGTATGTCTGGTATTCAAGAGGATGTCTAATGGCACATATGAGTCAAACTGGGAAGACAAGTACCCCAAATTTCAATTCAAGACTCATAGAAAGAATCCGATTGTTGAAAACGCCTGCAGCAACACCTCCATAGTCCGAAAAATGTTTGAAATCTCAAAGGAACTGTATGTCTTCTTTATGTGTCGATTAAAACGAGTCATTGCTTACAAACGAGCAGTTGAGAGCGCTGAATTGACAATGAAGCTTAAGAATCTGTAAATGACTAAATGGGCCTCCAGGTTAGGGAGTTTGACAGCGTTGAGGATCAGCTTTGACAGTGTTGTTCAAGTTCTCAAGGCCCAAGATCTGCATCGCCACATTATCTGCTTTGATTTACTTACAATACTTACGGTCATATGCCAAGTCATGTTCAAGACGAAGGTTCTTGGAAGTTTTAAACTGAACAGCTTGATCTAGTTATTGCAAACACAAGACTAAGGGCGAAATACAAAATCTAAAATGCTCTCCTTCGAGACTAATCAGAGAGGGAAATCGGAGCATCAAAAGCAGCATTGAAAAAAAGCTAGTTCAGTAGCCAAAGATAAGTTCCAACTTAAATACCATACTAGGCGTCCACCTGCTTGTAATTCAGAGGCAATTTCTAATTCTGAGGTACTTATTTAAAATTTCAACTGTGTGAGGGATGAGCGTTCTTCTATATCTTTCAGTAGAAACTCTTATTGGGGCAAGAAAGGGTATTTTTCTTGAAACAGAACGTGGGGGCGAGTTCGGGGGGGGGGGGGGATAAATGTTCACTAGGGAAAAGAGAAGTAGTACGAGGGCTACACACGGCATTGTGGGCAAAACACAAGGAAATTTGTGCTCGCCTTTCCTTAAGGGTGACTAGATTTGCTCTTCGATGAACGGAAATGTAAGGCACCTTACAAGAATGGCCAGAGGGGGCGAGTCAAGACGTAAAACTGTGCAGTAATTGGCCAAACCATATCAGCCTCCCCTCCCCAGAAAGTAATACAGGGTGCTTCATTAAGTTACGATCCTACTACATTCTGAAAAATATCATTAGTTAAAAATGGCTCACAGCTTATTGTGAACACACTTACCATTGTCAGGGTGTGTGTACAACACATGACACTCTTTAAGTATCTTCTCATTGGTCGTCAAGGTCACATCTTCAAGAGCCGAAACAGTTTTCTGTTTTACGTTTTTTGGCATAGCAAGCCTGAAATAAACAGAAAAATTACGGTCTATAAAGAAAATATTAAAGTTTAAGAATATATTCTAAGATATTAAAGTATAGTATTAAAGTAGTAAATACTTTAAGTATTATATAGTACTTATATTATTAAAGTAAAGTATTAACGATTAAACATTAAAGTATATTCTTAGATCTTGGTTCAAACCTATGAGTTCTGAAACTTAAGATTTACTGAGAAGACTAGAGGTGAATCCAGTGAGATGACAGACATAAAAAGGAATTTTTAAATGTTGGAATATTACCTGAAATAAAATTATGTTTCCGTTTAAAGATAGTCTACGGTCTTGTAACCGCACACATAATTTTACTCCAGGTAATATTCCAACATTTGGACTTTTCATTCCAAAGAGAAGGAAATTGGTGCCAAAAAAAGCTATGTGTGTTCTAGGCTTTAGACTGTGTAATATTGCTACAGACCCGCATGGCAGATGATATTGGTTTCTGAAAATTTCGTAGTGAAAAGATTACATAAACTAAACGACCAAAAATTACCCCGTATATGAAAGGGGCTGTTCCCTCTTCAACGCCCCGCTTTTTACGCTGAGGTTTGACTCTTTCTTTCAACTCTACTTTTTAAATCAGTAAAAACTTTAGCGTAAAGAGCAGGGCGCTGAAGAGGGAACAGCCCTTTTCATATACGGGGTAATTTCTGCTTGTTTTAAGTTTTAATGTCGCTCCTTACTTTCAGTTAAAAAAAATTTGTTCTTTATATTTAATTTCTGAACGTTTTTTAGTTAATCCATGTTTTGATTTCGGCTCTCCACAGATAAATAATGTAAAGCAAAATTTGCATATTTATTTATTTGGCTAAATGGCTTTCTCATAGTTTTGAGCGAAAGATTTTGATAAAAAAGGAGGGGGGAGGAGGCCCAGTTGCCCTCCAATTTTTTGGGTACTTAAAAAGGCGACTAGAACTTTTAATTTTTACGAATTTTAATTCTCGTAAGTTATTCTCGTAAATAGCACTAATCACTTTAATTTATTTATCTGGTATACCATACATGGATAAGACCTTTACTAAAGCTCTTCTATCTGCTTAATCAAAGGCTTGTTCATAATCTGTGAAAATGTGGACCAAAGGTGTTTGATGACTCATGCACTTCGTATTTATTAATCCAAGAATGAAAATTTTGTCAGGGGTAGAGGATCCTCTGGAGCTTTAGTAAATAGCTCGAGAGCTATTTACGAGAATAACGCCCCGGTTTTTACGCTGAGGTTTGACTCTTTCTCTCAACTCTACTTTTTAAATCAGTAAAAACTTTAGCGTAAAGAGCAGGGCGCTGAAGAGGGAACAGCCCCTTGCATGTACGGGGTAATTTCTGCTTGTTTTAAGTTTTAATGTCGCTCCTTACTTTCAGTTAAAAAAATTTGTTCTTTATATTTAATTTCTGAACGTTTTTTAGTTAATCAATGTTTCGATTTCGGCTCTCCACAGTTAAATAACGTAAAGCAAAATTTGCATATTTATTTATTTGGCTAAATGGCTTTCTCATAGTTTTGAACGAAAGATTTTGATAAAAAAGGAGGGGGGAGGAGGCCCAGTTGCCCTCCAATATTTTGGGTACTTAAAAAGGCGACTAGAGCTTTTAATTTTTACGAACGTTATCATTAGTAAAAGATAAACGTAACTTACGAATTAGCTTACGTAACAAACTTCTATATTCGTATGTTTTTATTACGTATTTGAGTGGATTCGCCCACTCGTCAATAACTCGCTCTTTACACTAAAGCTTAAATTTTTTCTCCTGAGTCACAAAGGACGTAGAATAAATAGTTGAAATTACTAAAAATACTTTAGCGTAAAGAGTGAGGTAAAAGGACAAGGTGAAGTCCTTATATGCGTAATATTTTCTGTTCGTTTCAAGTTTTAATGCTACTCCTTAGTTTCAGTTGAAAAATCTTTTTCATATCTATTTTTTCATTGTTTTTTTTTAAATAATGCTAGAAAATGCTGTGCCCCCTTCATGGAAATCTTCTTCCCACATGACAAATTCCTCCATGGAAAGTTTACCCCACATAACCCCCTCTTCTCAACTTCTCTTCCCAACCAAAAATCCCTCTGAAAATGTCTCTACACTTCCCAATAACCATTGCTATATGCAAACACTGGTCAAAGTTTGTAACTTGCAGCCCCTCCCATGGGGACTGTGGGGGAGTAAGTCGTCCCCAAAGACATAATTCTTAAGATTATTCGACTATGCTGAATAAAATGGTTATCTCAGAATTTTGATCCGATGACTTTGGGAAAAAATGAGCATGGGAAGGGGCCTAGGTGCCCTCCAATTTTTTTGGTCACTATAACTTTTCATTTCCGTTCGAATGAGCCCTCTCGCAAAATTCTAGGGCCACTGGGTCAATACGATCACCCCTGGAAAAAAAACAAAAAAAAAACAACAACAAAAAAAAGAAACAGGCATCTGTGATTTGTCTTCTGGCAAAAAAATACAAAAGTTCAAATTTTTGTAGATAGGAACTTGGAGCTTGTACGGTAGGGTTCTCTGATACGCTGAATCTGATGGTATGATTTTCGTTAATATTCTATGACTTTTAGGGGGTGTTTCCCCCTATTTTCTAAAATAAGGCAAATTTTCTCATACTCGTAACTTTTGATGGGTAAGCCTAAACTTGATGAAACTTATATATTTAAAGCAGCATTAAAATAAGATTCTTTGAATGTAACTAGTGGTATCAAAATTCTGTTTTTTAGAGTTTTGGTTACTATTGAGCCGAGTTGCTCCTTACAACAGTTGTTACCACGAACTGTTTGATTAAGACAATATATGGAAAATATACTTAAGTTTGCTTTCATTTAGAGCAGTCGCACTGCAATCTCAATCAATGATTCTGATTAAATCAGTAAGGGCCATTCTCTAAAAAATCTCTGAAAAATCATGCACTGAATGGTGTCTAACATTGGCTTCTTAAATTAGAGATGGTAACGTTGGTAACGATGGTAAGTTGTTTGAAGGGGTATAGTTTCTCCTATCCCATAGATTGGCAGACAACAAATGAAAGATTTAAAGAAATAAACATAATCCAGTTATTTATATAATATATCATTATATAATATATAATATAATAATATTACAATATAATAAAAATAATAATCCATAATCAAGTATCCAATAATTGCGAAATGTAAACATAGCATATTGAAATTTATTTGCAATATTAACCTTGGATTTGTAATTGATAAGCTCACAAATTCTAAAAAAAAAAAACTATTCTTTCTTTTGTGTACAAGCAATTCTAATGAGTTCTAGGCTCCCGCCAGAGAAGAGCCACGAATACACCTCATGGAATTTATTTATATAGGAAAATATTTATATAGAAAATTATATAATATATAAAATAATTAAAGATAAAGAAAAATAAAGATAATTATGATTAAAGATAAATCATACTGGTTTATCATGCCCCATGGGGTAGTTCATGGTAACCAGGGGGTGGGGTAGCTTGAACCAAAAAATATAGTCTCATAAAATCAATGGTGCATTATTTAGCATTAGCCCACGAAACAGAAAAAATCACTCAGAGGTAGCCCGATAAAAAAAAGCCATCTTTTGATGTAAAAAAAAAAATTTGCTGAAAGTTCTGTTGGTTTTCCTTAAAAAAAAAAACTGAAATTTGGTTCAAGTTACCCCACTCTCCCCTATAACTACATATATATATATATATATATATATATATATATATATATATATATATATATATATATATATATATATATATATATATATATATATATATATATATATATATATGAGATATGCATTATGACTTATGAGATTGTGTATATATGATATATAATTATATATAATGACTAATGATATACATATATATATATATATATATATATATATATATATATATATATATATATATATATATATATATATATATATATATATATTCCAGAACATTTGTCACTGTTCAATACAAAAATAAAAAAGTGGGTATTATAACCCACAACATGTCTCTTCATTATCAAGAACTTTCGACAGAATACTGTGCTGTTTATATATATATATATATATATATGCTGTTCATATGTTTATGCTGTGCTGTTTATATGTTTATATACTGTGTGTGCACAGAATACTGTGCTGTTTATATGTTTATATGTTTATATATATATATATATATATATATATATATATATATATATATATATATATATATATATATATATATATATATATATATATATATATATATATATATATATATATATATATATATATATATATATATATATATATATATATATATATATATATATATGTGCTGTTTATATGTTTATACTGTGCTGTTTATATGTTTATATACTGTGTGTGCACAGAATACTGTGCTGTTTATATGTTTATATATATATATATATATATATACATATATACTAGCTGTTTGGGTGGCGCTTCGCGCCACCCCAACACCTAGTTGGTGGGGGCGCTTCGCGCCCCCCAAGCCCCCCCGCGCGCGTAAGTCGTTACGCGCCATATTAGTTACGCGCCATTGTAGTTGTGTCCCTATGTCCCACCTGTGAATATAGATATATATATATATATATATATATATATATATATATATATATATATATATATATATATATATATATATGTTTTTAACTACGTAAAACTTGCGAATATACAACATTCTTTGCTGTCCCATTGTCTGTGCATATAAATAGATTGTCAGGTTTACCGACTCTTGAACATGCAACATATAATGGTCCATGGGAAAACAATCCGTATTCAGATCTATACCTCATGATTCTAATGATTGCCCTTGAGCTTTGTTGATGGTGATTGCTAATCGACCATTCCCTGAGTCGCCATCGTCATTTATATATCCCCCTGTGCACCCCGGCGTCCCCTTTGTAGTTATGTCCCTGTGTCCCGGTCGTCATTTATATTCCCTGTGTCCCGGTCGTCATTTGTGTCCCGGTGTTCCAGTCTGTGATTTCTCTTTGAGTGTCCCGGGCGTCATTTATATTCCTTGTGTCCCGGTGTCCCGGTCGTCATTTATATCCCCCTGTGCCCCCCGGCGTCCCCATTGTAGTTGTGTCCCTGTGTCCCGGTCGTCATTTATATTCCCTGTGTCCCGGTCGTCATTTGTATCCCGGTGTCCCGGTCTGTATATACATTCGTTTTTTAGTTTTGTTTTTCTCCTTTATTTTTTTCCTTTTTTCTTTTTTTTCTTTTTTAGTTTATTTAGATTTTTAGATTTTTTAGTTTTTTTATTAGTTTTTGGTTTTTTTGTAGTTTTTACCATTTTTTTAGTTTTTTTAGTTTTTTTTTTTTACTTATGTCCTGGTCGTCATTTATACTCCCTGTGTCCCGGTCGTCATTTATGTCTCGGTGCTTTGTTGATTGCTAATTTATATTATATTTATATTTATATTTTTTATATTTATTAATATTTTTTTAGTTTTCTTTTTCTCTTATTTTTCAGTTTTTTCCTTTTTTTTAGTTTTTTCTTTTTTAGTTTTTAGTTCTTTTTTGTTTTTTACCTTTTTTTAGTTTTTTTAGTTTTTTTAGTTTTTTAGCTTTTTTAGTTTTTTTATTAGTTTTTAGTTTTTTTTTTAGTTTTTGCCTTTTTTTAGTTTTTTCAGTCTTTTTTAGTTTTTAGTTTTTTACCTTTTTTTAGTTTTTTTTAGTTTTTTAGCTTTTTTAGTTTTTTTTCTTTTTAGTTTTTTTTGTAGTTTTTACCTTTTTTAGTTTTTTTTCTTCTTTTGTATTAGTGTGAAATAATTCAGACGTCATATGCGGACAAACACGACGTCACTCGACAGACAGACAGACAGACATAACCCACAAACAACTTATTTTTATATATATTTATTCATATTTTTTTAGTTTTCTTTTTCTCTTTTATTTTTCAGTTTTTTCCTTTTTTTTTAGTTTTTTTCTTTTTTAGTTTTTAGTTTTTTTTAGTTTTTTACCTTTTTTTAGTTTTTTTTAGTTTTTTTAGTTTTTTAGCTTTTTTAGTTTTTTTTATTAGTTTTTATTTTTTTTGTAGTTTTTGCCTTTTTTTATTTTTTTCAGTTTTTTTTTTAGTTATTAGATTTTTACCTTTTTTTAGCTTTTTTTTAGTTTTTTAGTTTTTTTAGTTTTTTTTTCTTTTTAGTTTTTTTGTAGTTTTTACCTTTTTTAGTTTTTTTCTTCTTTGGTATTAGTGTGAAATAATTCAGACGTCATTTGCGAACAAACATGACGTCACCTGATCCACAGATCCACACACAGACAACTTATTTTTATATATATAGATATATATATATATATATATATATAGATAGATAGATAATTTTATTCACCCACTCGATACAAAACCACAAATGGCACGAATGGAGTACAAAGAAGAAAAGAAAAAAAAACAAAAAAAAAAAAAAAACAAACACTTAACTGCACAAACAAAAACAAACGTTACGATACACCGCCAATAAATAAAAACATTATTACAAAAACTCACTAAGGACGAATTGCAATTGCCAGACTACTAGGCCCAAGCGACCCCAAAAATTCAGAACGACGTTTCGTCACAGCAGCAATCGGATCTGTGATACCGAACCTTGCAGACATCTTGGAATTTTTAACCCACGGTGGGGTATTTAAAAGAAACTTTGCATATTTGTAAAAAAGTGATCGAAGGTTTCTTTTATCACTAACACTAAATATATGCCAAAACGGTGATAAAGCCAGAAAGTGTGGGATCACCAGTGCATTATATAGCCTAGCTCGAATTTGTCGATTATATTTCGCTTTAGTTGAAGATAGCGCCCCGTAAGCCTTACGTGCCTTTTCTGCGAAATTACCTATTTGGCGAGCACGTGTAGATGCCATGTTATGACCTATAGGCATTCCTAAGTACATTATGGAGTCAGACAGTGGAACCTCTTGAGCACCAAATTTGACAGCAAGATCTATACAATCTGCATTTCTCCTATTGAAAGCAACAATCTCGCTTTTACTTGCATTAAAAGATAGGCCTATCTCTCTATAAGCATCATCTAGAATCTGAAAATTTTCTTCAATACGAGACAAACATCTACTTAAATTAAAAATATCATCTGCGTAATTAAGTAATGTTACATCCAAACCTCGGAAAATGCAGCTCATTTGCACTAACTTTTGGGCCTCGAGAACACTATTATTATACAACCGGGGTGACGAAATTGCACCCTGCCTAATGCCCTTTCTAACCGGAATAGCATTTGGTAATACAATCGGCCCGTTAGGAGACGGGACTTTAACTTGGACTCGAAGCTTCTTATACATATCCCGAAAAGGCAAAATAACCGATCGGTCCACACCACGTTTATGAGCAGACACTAATAACTGGGGATGTATCCCAGAATCAAAAGCACGTCTAACATCGTGACTCGCTAGAATAAGGGATTCATTCAGTTCATCAGCTTCTATTAATATATTAGCAAGAATATAATGGACGTGCTCGCGACCAACACCTTTTTTAAATCCGAACTGATTATCGGGGGTAGAACATTGAAAAGCAATATGATCTATAACTAGCAATTCCATAAGCTTACATAAAACCGGCGAAACAGTTATAGGGCGGTAAGATACGCATTCAGACGGATTTTTCCCTTTTTTCAAAATAGGTGTAATTACTCCAGTACCAAAAACGTCGGGAACGAGACCAGAATTAAAGATAATTTGGAATAGAAGCTCTAAATGACTCAGGAGACCAGCAGTACCATGTACAAGATGCAACCCACACAACTTATCGACACCTTTCGATTGTTTCTTTTTTAATTTTGAAATTGCACGAATCAGATTAGGAACAGTTACTATGTAGCCAACACCAGAACTAGGCAATTCCATGAACTTATCAAGTTCGACTTCATATTTATCTTCAAGATCTTGTTCGGGTGGAGAGAACTCAGAAGTAAAGTGGGACACCCAATCTTGCTCAGAGATCACAGGTTCAACACTATTCTGATCACCATTACGTTTAAGAAATCTCCACACAGCATTTGGGTCATTACTTATCAATTGACTATGTTGATCGATCACTTCACATTTATGCTTAGACAAAATCTTGGCAAATCTGCGTTTGCTGAACAGCCGAACTTCATTTACAACACCTGATTTCGGACGACCACACTCGTTCCAGAGCCTAAGCCAAAATTTTGCACGACCACATGCTTCACTTAGAGCAGGGTTTTCGGACCACTTTGGAATTTCCGTTCCCACTCGGACTTTACGAATGGGGACCGCAGCGGCCTCGGCAGATAACAGTGCGTGAGATATTTCACTACAGTAGATGTTTAGTAGCAGCTGTTTCTCTTCATCTTGAATACATACACTCTGCTGTAGTAATTGGAACGGCACTTTAATCTTTGTGAGAATCTCATCCAATACGTAATGATAAGTAGCCAGGTCAATTTTACTCCAATTAGTTTTGATTTTCCACTTCTTTTCATTAGTTGGGGGGTTAGGAGAGGCAGGAATTACTCGAAAAGTGTTTATAATTGGAAAGTGATCAGACGCGCTTACGCTCAGATCTACGTGCGAATTGCCGCAAGCTGGAGATTGGATGGAACTTAACATGAAGTCGAGAGATGAAGTCGAGCCTGAGTTATGGATATAAGTAAAACACAGATCATTGTTAGCAAGACGAAGACCGTCACAGGAAGATAGGAGGATCTGTGCTCGAGCGTTAGACTCATCAGTCAAGTCACAGTTCACGTCACCAGCGACTATACATTCAAGGCCCTGGCTAGAACAGCTGCCCACCGAACTCGATAGCTTACTGCAGGCTTCACTAAATTTTTTTTCTGATTTACTGTCTCTGTAGTCTGTTGGCATGTACACAGAGTGGATAACAGTTTTGTGCACCTTAACAGCAACAAAAAAGTCTGAAGATTTATACAGAATGGGATTTAACCTGCTGCTAACAAGAATGGCGATTCCACCGGACGGCCTTCCCCTGCCCGATGACTTTGCAGGAGTAGCAAATACTTTGACGCCATCGTTTAGCTCAAGCAGACTAACGGCTTGATTCGAGAGGAAGTGTTCCTGCACACAGAGTACATCGTTATAACATAACAATCCTTCTAACAGTGGCATTTTATCAACCACTCCACCATTTAAGTTCCATGAAACAACCCGTATAGAATCACCGATCATTGTTTAGAAATTAGCTTCTGAGCTACTGGACATTGGAAGCTGTAGCACGGGTGTCGAGAAGAACCACACAGAGCGCATTTGGGGGCATTTTGGCATGGATTGTCCCGAGAGCTGGAATGATCTCCACCGCACTTTGAACATTTCGGGGGATCTACACAAGATTTTGCTGCATGTCCGTAGGACTGACAGTTGTAGCACTGCATCGGTAAGAATTTAAATTCTGTAATGGGAAGTCGCTCGTAACCAAAAATGGGCGGAGAGTTCATTGCGTTAAAGAGATGAGCTTTGCTTTCAAACTGTAATTTGAATGACCGAGTACTACCAATTTGTACGGCCTTAACACAGTTCGGTACAACTGAGCGCAGTTCGTCATCTGAAGTTTCAGTGGGAACGTGGCGGATTATTCCGAAGAAAGCGGGAGTTTTTACTTTAACACTTATAGTTGAGTCACTTTTACCCACTGCCTCAGCCAGGGACTCGGCAGCATTCTTGTTGTTCAAGACTACTCTCCATTCAGATTTCCTAGGTTTCAGCTCCACAATATTCGAACTAGTATCACCACATACTCTGTCCAAATAGGATTTCCGAGCGCTAGGGTTCGAAAGATCTTTCGGGGGATTCTTCAAAACAACCGCATATGACAGTTTCGACATGATCGATATATATATCATATATATATATATATATATATATATATATATATATATATATATATATATATTATAATTATATTACATAGTGTTTTTTCTTTTTATATTGTGCTGAGGACGCCTAGTTTATATACAGGTGAAATATCCACGTTGTTTTAGTCTTTCATCTCTTTTCTCTTTGCTGGCTGCAGTCTTGTTTGATGTTTTTGTTTTCTCTCTTTATAGAAGATCAAGTCCCTTCAGACAATGGGCAACAATTCAGCTCAGAAGAAAGTTTTCATAGAAACCTGGGATATCAGTTATAACCCATCAAGTCCCCAGTACGTCTAATCATGTAAGATGAGCAAAAAGGCAGTCCACACTGCAAAACAGATAATGTGAAAGCTTTAGAAAGTGAAACAGATCTGTAGATTGTATTGTAACAAAATACTACAGTTAATGGAGCAAATCCTCTGGTCCAGCTGCTTCTGAGCAGAAAAAGACAGTCAATGATCCAACAGCTGCCATCACAACTGCAGCCAAAAATAATCACAAAGCCTGTTTTTGAGAAAGCTCAAGTTAAACAACAGAGCACTCACAACAAGAACAGCAAGGAGCTGAAAGAATTGTGCCCAATTCTTTGGGGGGGGGAATTTGATGAGTAGTAAATGATGTAAAGATATAGCAGAAAAAAGGTTGGAGCAGCCAGAGGACTGGTATAGAAGATGGCAGCTTGCTTTGTAGAAACAGGTGCCACTTAAACCCAAGGTGGAGCCGTTCATGATTGAGTCAGCACTAACACAAATATATCCATGAAAGGTCAGCTACTTTAACCAGTAGACTTTCAAAACGACCTGTTAATATGAACCTGAGCATAGGATGCAAAGACAACAATCACTGCCAGCCATTCTGCTCATGATCCAAATCTTTCTACATGAGGAAGAAAAAATACACTGATTTGCTTGCTTACTTTTGTTTATCATGGAAATGGAATAAAATGACTTAAAAATTTGGTACAGCTTTTAGATTACCATCTTGAAGATAAACTGAAGTTAAAGGTGTCTGGGAAGAGTCAAAATTATAGACTAGCCTAAGAATTTGGATCACAGTTTGAAATACTCATTACTAGCCAATAGGCAGAAATAACAGGATGCTCAGAGTTTATGTTATGGTTTGTTAATTCTTGATCCTGTATAGTACTGGGATACATTTTTACAGTTACAAGTTTAGTCAATTAACATAATCAAGTTAATGGACAGACCTTTTGTGTAGGCTATTCAGTTTTTCATTCTAACAAAATGTATCCAATATTAAGCTTAGTTTATTGAAACTTGTATTTTTAATTCAACTTGTCTATTAGACCATTCAACAAATTCTTGACTTCACTACTGTTTTGTAGAAGAAGCATACATTTTTTGAGATTAAGATGAGCTTAATTAAATTAAGATGAGCAAAATTAAGATTTTGAAATTAATTAATTAATTAAGGTAGTATTAGTGTTGTAACTGGTAAAATTTGTCATGGTAAAATTGTGTGTTTTATGTATTTTACTGTAATTTTATAGACCCGTGTAAAATCGGTGTTTTACCTGCTTTACCAATATTTTATATATTTTATGTACTTTACCAGTATCTTACATATTTTACTGATATATTTTATGACACCTTATAATTTTCACAGCACAAAAGTGCAAAGAGGCTGACAGAAACAGAGTTGGATAAAATTTTTAAAAGGCTGCTTGTCTTAATTCAGTCTCTTATGAGAACAGTAAAGTGTACCATACAACAGGTAATTATAATTTTAAAATGGTGAAATATTAGCAAAAAGAAAATTATATTAGTTCTATGAGCTGTTTAAAACAGAAAGGGCTACAAGCAAGATTGACATATGACAACCAAGGATAAAATAATAAAATTAGATCGTCAAGAAAATGAGTGTTTGTCAGCCAGTGGACAGAAAAGAAGCAAAAATGACAGAAGCAGATATTTTGTCAGGGACTTCTGCCCAACTGTCTTCAGTGCTCAAAAACAAAAGGAAAACTGACCTTTTGAAGTAATGCTAAACAGAGCATAAAGACTGAATAAAACAAACCAAGCTGGTATAAATGAAAGATAATTCACTAATTAGATTAGACAATAATTCTCTTCTTAGTGATTGAGTTAGCTTATCTGCTGACCTGATTTTCATTAAGAATGTGGTCAGATAATCTTTGCTTAAACTAAAGAAAAATTTTATTTGAATCCTTTAATTTTGAGTTATTGTAAATTCAGTTTATAAGAATATTTCCAGTATCTCTATTTATGATTTTTTTTTTCATTTCAATTGCCTTCCTAAAAGAATATTGGAAGCCATTTGCTTCAGATAATAAAGTTGGCTCATTGAAAAGAACTAGATGATCTGGATGTTCGAAAATGTGAAGGGCCAAAGCAGAATCAAATTCTCATTTTTATTCGAAATTTAATATCTCAGAGAAATCTTGTGCTCATGCTGTCATTTCCTAGTGAGCCAGCAGGTATCTCCTCCTCCCCTGGAAAATACTCCAAAGGAGAATATCCCCCAATTTTCCCAATGGATAATTCTGGATCTTCAATAGAAGGGATATTGAAATGTCTACTCTCTTTTTTTAAATTTGAGACAATCATAAGGCATTGCCTGTAGTAAAGACCCATAAGAGTTTAATATATTGATATTTATTCATTGATTTTTTCTCAGAGGCATTTCACGTGGAAGGGGTGGTCAAATTAACTGTGGAGGGGGCTCAGTCAATTGGGAATCAAAAGTTCCAGTGCTCTTTTCAAAAATTTAGCCTGCTTTTCAACTAATTGCTGCTAAATGAGTTGTTACTGATTACAATCTCTTTAAAGAAATTATTATTCTAGTTTAATAGCCATTGTGCTTCAGCAGTTGTTTTGAGATAATTTTTGAATAAATATAGAATTAGTTCCAAGGGAACAACAAGGGGATATGGGAAGTTGAAATTGGACAGACACATTTATCTGAATCATATTATGAAGAAGAGGAGTTAGATTTGCCACCAGATCCTTTTAAAGACAGCCTTAATGACTGAATTTTCTGCTATCTGATCTAGTTCTTAGTTAATTAAAGTGTTACAAACCCCTATTTACTTGTATTTAGTGTTTTTATAAATAAATGAAAAATAACATGTATGGGGTATGAGAAATGTGTCTGAATACAGCTATTTAAATATGTTAGACTGTTAGGGTAACATTTCTTAGGTTTAAATGTAGAAACAATTGTAAATCTGATCTTACTCCCAAATAATTGTAAATAGGGTAAAGGCACTGACAATTCAACAGTGCAATTTTGGAACCACTGTCAAAATTTTCAAAAAAAAAACAGAATAAGTCTGCTTAGTCAAGATTTGGAACACCATCTGTTGAAGCCATTGTTATATTTTGACAAAGCATAACATAGACACTATATCTAATACACCCAGACAAGAAAAGAATATTCAATTCAATCAGTTTCCTGTTTTCAACACAAAATGAGTTCTCAACAATTTTTTAGCTATGTAATGCTCAAAATGTCATTACTTGGTTACTTTTTTGTAAAAAAAAAAGTTGGGATCAGCATCAATGTATTCAGATACCTGATCATCTGATCTTCTGATCTTCTCTAAAATGCAGCCACATTGGCCTTTTCTTGATAAAATTAAGTTAAACTGGCAGTTAATATTATATTGACAAAACTGTGTTCCAAGTGTTGAAAATTCTTGCCTGAAGTAGTAAAATACCAGACCAACCAAAAATGTTCCTTCAGCTGAATTTAAATCTAGATATTGGCTTCTATTATGAGATTTTTTTTTCTTTTGAGAATACCTTGTTGTAACCTTGTCAAAATTTTTGACACACAGCAACAGACCTTGTCAAAATATAGGTGACTGTTGAAACTTCACTGAACATGTAAAATAGATAAGAAATAGTTGGTGTCAAAATGCAAGGGTTGAAAATACAATTTTTGAAAATGTTGAAAATACAACAAAAACATAGTTGTCAAATTACAGGTACTTTCTCAACAACAAGAGATTTTGATGATTATTATTTGTAATAATATTTCACATGAAAAAAAATTAAATGTTTATTTTTTAGATTGTAGTTTTACTGATTTGATGCTAATCAGACAGATAGTCCAATTAAGCCTTTAGACACATCCCTGAAACTTTCATTTTCCTAACCTAACCCCTTTCTGTGACAGCCAAAAGTCAATAAACTAGAATTTTACCTGAAGTCCTTTACAAACCTTCAAAGATGATAACCTTTTTTCTTATTCTAGACAGAGCTTATACACCTATGTTAACATCATTGCTGTTCAAACCAGTTTACCCATAAAGTGAATTAACAGAGACAAACATGAGAATCAATAAATGCCTGGAAAATATAAAATATGGCATATGTAGCCTATTTGGGTAAGGTTAGGTTAAAATTTAATTTTTGCCAAAAATGATTATTAAATTTGGAAAGAGCTTAAAAGGCACTGAGTGTTATGTTAAATTTATTTGTAGGTTGTTTATATAAATCATTCAAGATTTACTAAAAAGTTTTAAGGTAAAATTCTAGTTAATTGACTAATGAAAGTTCTTAAGCCAAACTGGCCAGATACAACAATAAACAACAAAGAGAGATAAAACTCTACAAAAAGAATATCTCAAACGAGACAATGGCCAGTAGAGAGGAAAGACTAAAACAATGCAGATATTTTGCCTGTATCCAAACAAGGTGTCCTCAACACAAGATAAAAAATTTTAAAAATCAAAAGAAAACTAATCTAAAAACAAATAAAAACCATCACCAATAATAAAAAATATAATTGTCACTACTTATCCACATAGAGAAAAGCAGCTATTTGAGTTACTTCTATGCTCTTTGATTCTCATTGAAGTAACTCAAATAGCTGCTTTTCTCTACGTGGATAAGTAGCAACAATTCTATTTATTATTATTGGTGGTGGTTTTTATTTGTTTTTAGATTAGTTTTCTTTTAAATTTATTTTAATTTTTTATCTTGTGCTGATGATGCCTTGTTTGGATACAGGCAAAATATCCACGTTGTTTTAGTCTTTCCTCTCTACTGGCCATCATCTTGTTTGAAGTTTTCTTTTTGTAGAGTTTTATCTTTCTTTGTTGTTTATAGTTAATTTACTTCTTACTATCTCAGAAAGGATTTAGGTTAGGAAAATGAAACTTTCAGGGATAAATCTACAGACTAAAGTATGTCCCAGGAAGGAATTTTGAAGCAACTACCTCTACTCCTTCTCCCTTTAGAGAGCCCTGACCTTTGATGACCTTTAAAAATATGTGTGTTATTAAAGTGAAATCTTGCAAAATAGATCTTCTGCTTAATTGAAGTACAACAAAGTTGTTTTCAGCTTCATAACTTTGCTCAATTCCATTTTATGAGGTTTTAAAGATGTGTAAACACATTTCCTACGTTTTGAAAAAAAACATTTATATGGCTCAAAAATCTACTCAAATAACAGGAATTGTATTTTCAGAACTAAAGGCAGAGAAAAAGCAACTAGTAACTGAAAATTAATGTAAAATGTTGTTTTGCCAAAATTTTGATAGATATAGACCTGTCATGTAGGCACATTTCAGAGGCCTCTAGAGGGAGAAGGAGAGGAGGTGGGTAGATTAAAATACCTTTCCCGTGACATACTTTAGCCTGTAGACCCATCCCTGAAAGTTTCATTTTTCTAACCTAAACCCTTTCCGAGATAGAAAGAAGTCAATTCACTAGAATTTTACCACCAATATTTGCAAAAGAAAGTCGTTCAAGAACCAATTAGTCATCCCTTTTTAGAACTACCAAAACTTACAAAGACTGAGCTATTTGGCAATTTTTTCGGCATGTATATTAAAGAATATAAAATAAAATAAAGAGTGGTGCTTGTTTGGCCACATACTTATATTATTTTTTAAACAAGGAAGTATGAAATTCCCCTATTCCTTGCCGGTTTATGTTTGAAAATAGTATATTTGTGAATTAGAAATGAAATAGCTAATACCAATAAATGTAATCCCAAAATATCACTTGAAAAAATGAAATAATTATGAACAGAACTTTATATTTCCTCTATGAATAAAAACTTTCAAAGAAAAATTTTTGTGAGATTTGAATGAGATAAATAATGTAAATGTTTATCCCCTAAAATATGTGATGTAGTTAACTAAATACCTGTTAATCAAAAACGAACATAAGTTAATAAAAAAAAAAAAATCCCAAAAAGAAGCTTTTTCGAAGAAAAGTAAAAGCAATATTAAGCTTAAAATCAGTAAACATGAATTTTTGTAATAATTCAAACTCAAAACGACTAGAAATTACCATTATAGAATAAATAACACCTACAACAAACAAAAAGTTAAATACACAATGATAGCAAACAAACAAACAACTGTTACAAATGGAAATGAATAAACAGATCTTAAACCGAGCAAAACAAAAAGTGAATATGCAAATAAAGCTTAAAATGAACAAAAATGACTAAAAACAAGATTTTGTATACGACCTCCCTCCTTCTGTGTAAAAACCCAAAGTCTACTGTGTCATTGACGTTTTATCGAAAATTATAGGCCTACGTGTCTTGAACAGTCATAGAAAGAACTAATATACTAAACTGAATTTTTTATATATATAATGATGTTAATCGCTTAAAGCTCATTAGTTAGCATTTTATTTCACTGTTTTCTTAATTTTTATGTTCAATGTTGTAATAACTACAAAAAATATTTGTGATACAAATCATTGTTCTACTGTTTGTTTTGAAGAGTCCTTGAAAAGAATTAATGAAATGTAATTGAATGTTACTAATATCAATTGTTGAAAACTCAGCAATTCAAAGTTTTATTTCATTGCAACTATTATTTTTGTTTTCAATATTGTAAGTACATAAAAAATATTTGTAATTTGAATTAATTGTTGGCAAATAAAATAGAATTCATCAACAAATCATTTCTTTTTTACGTTAGGCCAACACAGCGCCGCAAGGATGTATCAGTTTCTTGGCTAAATTCAAGTTTGAGATTACCAATCCCTTAGAAACTATTTACAGACAGGTTCAAACTATGGACCTCAGATTTCTAGGTGTGGTTATATCTAGTCCCCGAAGCCACACCGAAATAATATTCGGCGGAGGTGGCGCACCGACAAGTACATTTGCACGACACTGAAATTTTTTTAGTGACGATCCACCGATAATTGATTGGCTGCACGTCGTCAATGGATTGGCGTTTGTTCTATTTTTAGAATTGTATTACTTATTTCTTAAAAGTTTCAAAAACTAAATTAGTGTCAGTTCTTTCCGGAATTCCTTTTCAGCAAGTGTCTTTGGGGTCCTCAATTCCTTTTCAACTTCGTTACCACGACGAAACCTGGGACAAAATAAAGACGGGACTTTAATATTAACTTCTCCCATACATTTTTTTTAGCCCAAATGATTGACAGTGAGACCTTAAACTGTTTAAATAGATCCTACACCATAGGGAATTTAAAATTTAAACGGAATTTAAATCTTAAGACTTAAATAAAAAAATATTATTTTCGCCATATTTGGTGCAAAAAACGTCAATTGAAATCTCAATGGAATCTGATGCATATGTTTTACTCTTTTTCTGGATTTACTGGTCTTGCAACCTACATTCCACTTGTTTTTTTTTTTACTATCCTCCACCTATTTTGCGACATCTTCTCCTTTCATTACAATAGACCGTTGTTTCACATTCAATGGCATCACAACAAAAACTAAATGTGAAGGTAAAGAGTATAGCATTGGACTTAATAGTTCCTACTGCCGGTGCTGTTCTTCGTTTTTTGGCCCTTCAGCCTGGAAGAGCAAAGGAAGGCCGGGGGCCAGGTATCCTTTGCTTTCAAACACCCTTACTCTTTGCCATCACTAAATTTCTCCAGGTGCACATCTAGAGCTGGTTCGACTTTGGCTCATCCTAAAGAATCGCGCCAGTGAACCCTATTTCAGACCAAATAACCAGTGATACTAGGATTCGAACCCTGTCCTCACACACAAAGGATTTCAGCCCAGTATGCTAATTTTAACCTAACCTTGGCAGAGGATAAGGAGATAGCTAATTGACTTTGGACTTCTAAAGGCTATATGAATATCATTTTAGTTTTAGAGGCCATATTGCTACGTAGTGTCATATTTACCTCTAAACGTTAAGTCTTTTAGCCCATTCATGATGGCTAAATGATGATGGTTATTTACTATTGCATTATTGAACACAAACTTTTGGGAAAGTTGGGAAAGTCCGTGAGTTTCTTTTCTTTGGGGAAGGGGTTTTGGAAACTCTCAAATTTGTAGTTTTTAGGGCCAAATTCTCGTGAGCAGTTCTTCCTATCAATTTGGAGAGAGGATTTAACTTGTATTATCCCTTCAGCTGGAGTTTAAGAAGTTCATCACTTGTACCACGATCAAAGGCTAATTCAAAACTTTCACCTCCACTATCACATATAATGTATTCTTGAACCTGTTGATATCTATTTTTTATATTATTTTTCGCTTTGATACCAATATTAGCGAAAAAATAACCAAACTTATTTGCAATTCAAGACTTATCATCAGGGGCGAACCTTTCAAGTTGTGAATCCTCCTCTAAGAAATGAACGTAACAACCCGAGGCTGAAGAGAAGGCTGTAATCTCATGTGCTGTCAGGTGATCAGCTACCCCAATCAGTTGTTTGAATTTGACTTTTGGGTTTTCTAAAATCTTTTGAGAAATCAAGGGCGTGGTAGGGGGCCTAGTTGCGCTCCAATTTTTTTGGTCGCTTAAAAAGGGCACTGTAACTTTTAATTTCCGTTCGAATGAGCCCTCTCGCGATATTATAGAATCCCTGGGTAGACACGACCACCCCTGAAAAAACAAACAAACAACTAAACACACAAAAAATACCAAAATTCCACATTTTTTCAGACAGGTGCTTGAAACCTCTACAGTAGGGTTCCCTGATACGCTGAATCTGATGCTGTATTTTTCATTAAGATTTTATTACTTTTAGGGGGTATGTATTCCTTTTTTTCAAAAATCAGGTAAATTTTCATAGGCTCGTGACCTTTGATGAGTACGATTAAACTTAGTGAAACTTATATAATGGAAATCAGCATAAAACCCCGATTTGTTTGAATTATCTATTGGTATTAAATTTCTGCTTTTCAGAGTTTCGGCTACTATTGAGCCGTGTCGCTCCTTACTTACAGTTCGCTACCACGAGCTGTTTGATTTTATTACTCTTTTAACGCCCTTGTTAAAGTGAACTGTGTGTTTCAAATGAAAGTTGCTTTGCATCTTATTGTTATGCAAGTCGTTTTTCCATATTTTTTAAACCGGGCAATAATTATAGCACGTGACTGCAAAAAAAGCCAACAATGTCAGTCACTCTGACCCAATAAAACCTCGTGACAAAATTAACAAGTCAAACTACCATTGCTTATGTAGACTTTAATAAGGTAATTTGGAATGCTAAGTTTTTTTTAGTTTTCAATGTCGATTCAAATGACTTTGTCTATGCATAGTAATTGTGAGTTGACATTACAATAAATCCTGGTATGAAAGGAAGGGGGGGGTGGTTCATGCCCACATCCTTCAATATTTTCTTGCTTTTACTTAAAATTTCACTTAATATGTACTTATCCACTATTTACCCTTTTAGCCACCTCCTTCAAGATTTTGGACTCCTTCTAGAATCAATTTGTACCTAATTAAGCAATTAGAACAGCTGGAGCTTAAAACTGAAAATAAGAACTTATGAAATAAATTACAATAAAACAAAACAAATTAAAACTTTTTCTGCTGAGAAAGTTGACAGAGTAACTGATACTTACAAGTGTCAGGGCTACAGCAGGTACTACAGCCTAGTAAAGAGTGAATCATGACCCACACTAGCCAAAATTTCAAAATGGGTTTTTAAGGGAACTGCTGAGTGAGAATCACTTTTAAGAAACATAATTGTAAAGACAGTAGTTTTAAATTGCCTAAACAGTATTTTGTGATTAAGAGAAGGAATTTTGAGAGATTGTAAAAAGAGCCTAAAACCCCTCAAGAATGAATCAAACGGTTCGTGGTAACGAACTGTAGTAAGGAGCGACCCGACTCAATAGTAACCGAACTCTAAAAATTGAATTTTGATACCAATAGTTACATCAAAAGAATCGCATTTTGCTGCTGATTTTAAATATATAAGTTTCATTCATTCATTATATTCAAGTTTCAAGATCAGTTATACCCATCAAAAGTTACGAGCCTGGGAAAATTTGCCTCACTTTAGAAAATAGGGGAAAACACCCCCTAAAAGTCATGCAATCTTAACGAGAATCACACCATCAGATTCAGCGTATCAGAGAACCTTATTGTAGGATTTTCAAACTCCTATCTACAAAAGTATGGAATTTCGCATTTTTTGCCAGAAGACAGATCACGGATGCGTGTTTATTTGTTTGTTTTTTTTTGTTTTCTTCCCCAGGGGTGATCGTATCGACTGAGTGGTCCTAGAATGTTGCGAGAGGGCTCATTCTAACGGAAATTAAAAGTTCTAGGGCCCTTTTTAAGTGACCAAAAATATTGGAGGGCAGCCAGGCCCCCTCCCACGCTCATTTTTTCCGCAAAGTCACCGGATCAAAATTCTGAGATAGCCATTTTATTCATCATAGACGAACAACCTATTGACTATGTCTTTTGGGATAACTTAATCCCCCGCAGTCCCTGTGGGAGGGGCTGCAAGTTACAAACTTTGACCTGTGTTTACATATAGTAATGGCTACTGGGAAGTGTACAGACGTTTTGAGGGGGATTTTTTGGTTTAGGGGGAGATTTGAGGGGGGGTGTTATGTGGGAGGATATTTCCACGAAGAAACTTCTCATGGGGGAAGAGAATTTCAATGAAGGGGGCGCAAGATTTTCTAGCATTACTTGAAAAAACAATGAAAAAATAAATATGAAATTTTTTTTATACTGAAAGTAAGGAGCAGCATTAAAACAAAACGAACAAAAATTATTACGCATATGAGGGGTTTACCTCCTCGTTATACCTCACTCTTTACGCCAAAGTATTTTTAGTAATTTGAATTATTTATTCTACGGTCTTTGTGATTCGGGGGTCATTCTTAAGGAATTGGGACAAAATCTAAGCTTTAGTGTAAAGAGCGAGGTATCGACGAAGGTTGAACCCGCTCATATACGCAATAAAAACGTACGAAATTAGAAGCTCGTTACGTAAGTTAATTCGTAAGTTACGTATATTTTTTACCAATGAAAACGTTTATAAAAAATTAAAAGTTCTAGTTGCTTTTTTAAATAATCAAAAACTTGGAGGGCAACTAGGCCTCCTCCCTTGCTTCCTTTTTCTCAAAATCTTCCGATTAATTGCAATTAATTAATATGCAAATTTCGTTTTAATTACTTATGTGTGGAGAGCCAAGATCAAAACATGCATTAATTCAAAAACGTCCAGAAATTATATAAAAAAACTAGTTTTTTTAAATGAAAGTAAGGAGCAACATTAAAACTTAAATGAACAGAAATTACTCCGTATATGAAAGGAGCTTTTCCCCCTCAACGCCTCGCTCTTCGCTGAAGTCTGACTCTTTCTCTTAACTCTACTTTTTACAACAGTAAGAAACTTTAGGGTAAAGGGGGTGTTGATGAGGAAAAGCCCTTTTCATATACAGAGTAATTTCTGTTCGTTTTCAGTTTTAATGTTCCTCCTTATTTTCATTTAAAAAAACTTATTTTTTTATTCAATTTCTGGACGTTTTTGAATTAATGCATGTTTTGATCTTGGCTCTCCGCACATATATAATTAAAACAAAATTTGCATATTAATTAATTGCAATCAATCGGAAGATTTTGAGAAAAAAGGAGTGAGGGAGGAGGCATAGGTGCCCTCCAATTTTTTGATTACTTAAAAAGGCAACTAGAACTTTAAATTTTTTACAAACATTTTCATTGGTAAAAAATATACGTAACTTACGAATTAACTTACGTAACGAATCTCTATATTCGTATGTTTTTATTGCGTATATGAGGGGGCTCAAACCTCGTTGATATATCGCTTTTTACACTAAATCTTAAATTTTGTCTCAATTCCTTAAGAATGACCTCTGAATCACAAAGGCCGTAGAATAAATAGTTGAAATTACTAAAAATACTTTAGCGTAAAGAGTGAGGTATAATGAGGAGGTAAACCCCTCATATGCGTAATAATTTTGTTCGTTCTAAGTTTTAATGCTGCTTCTTAAATTTATTAGAAAAAACTTTTCATATTTATTTTTTCATTGTCTTTTCAAATAATGCTAGAAAATCCTGCGCCCCCTTCATTGAAACTCTCTTCCCCCATGAGAAGTTTGTCCGTGGTAATATCCTCCCCCGTAACCCCTCCCCTTCCTCAACTCTCTCCCCTAAACCCAAAAGATCCCCCTGAAAACGTCTGTACACTTCCCAGTAACCAGTTACTTTATGTAAACACAGTCGAAGTTTGTAACTTGCAGCCCCTCCAACGGGGACTGCGGGAGTGTAAGTCGTCCCTAAAGACATAGTTATTAGGCTTTTCGACTATGGTGAATAAAATGTCTATCTCAGTATTTTGATCCAGTGACTTTTGGGAAAAAATGAGCGTGGGAGGGGTCCTAGGGGCCCTCCAATTTTTTTGGTCACTTAAAAAGGGCACTAGAGATTTTAATTTCCGCTAGAATGAGCCCTCTCGCAACATTCTAGGACCACTCAGTCGATACGATCACCCCTGGTAAAAACAAAAAAACGAACAAAAAACAAATAAACACGCATCCGTGATCTGTCTTCTGGCAAAAAATGCGAAATTCCACATTTTTGTAGATAGGAGCTTGAAACTTCTACAAAAAGATTTTCTGATACGCTGAATCTGATGGTGTGATTTTCGTTAAGATTGTATGACTTTTAGGGGGTGTTTCCCCTTAATTCCTAAAATGAGGCAAATTTTCTCAGGTTCGTAACTTTTGATGGGTAAGACTAAACTTGATGAAACTTATATATTTAAAATCAACATTAAAATGCAATTCTTTTGATGCAACTATTGGTATCAAAATTCAATTTTTTAGAGTTTCGGTTACCATTGATCGGGGTCGCTCCTTACTACAGTTCGTTACCACGAACTGTTTGACAAGTACAGCCCTATTGTTTTTTAGACAATTTAAAAAAAATGTTTGTATGTCTTTTTTTCAGTTTTATGTGCATGATTGCTTTTAAACCCGTATCTATGTAGGCCCAGGTATGTTTTTTTTTGGCAATTTTGGTTTAATGACGGTGTGGTCTTTTGCCAGTTTCATCTGTATGATTGCTTTTAAACCCGTATATGTACAGGCCTATGCTTGTTTTTTAATTTTTTTTTATTGACATTTTTGACAATTTTGAAAAAAGGACAGTGCGTTCTTTTTCTAGTTTCAGGTGTATGATTGTTTTGAACCCGTATAGTCATGGGGCTATGCATGTTTATATTTTTTCTTTAATTTCTTTTGACAATTTTGATAAAATGACGGTACTTTCTTTTGCCAATTTCTTGTGTATGATTGCTTTTAAACTGGTATATGTATAGGTCTATGCATGTAATTAAATTTTTCATTGATTTTTTCTTGACAATTTTCATAAAATGAGGATGTCTTCTTTTTCCAGTTTCATATGTATGATTATATTAAAACCATATAGGCCTATGCGCTTTTTTTTACTTTTTTTATTGATTCTTTTTTGACAGTTTTGTTAAAATTACAGTCTTTTCTTTTCCAGTTTCATGTGTTATTAAACCAATTTTTTTGTTAGTCTGTTTTTGTATTGACGTTGAAATATGAATTCGGTCCAGCTGGGCTTTCGATAGCTATTTTTTTTCAAAAAATCCTTAACTTATATATCAGTTGTATGGCTGTAATAGGTATTGGGAAAAAAAATCCTCATTTAGACACTACGGACTCCCTAGACTAAACTATAGCATTGACCTAAATACATGACAAGCTGCCAAGACAGCAATTAGACACTTTTGGGTGAAACTTACATATTCCTGTCAGGACATGATTAAGAAATATTCGATCTTCACTGAAAAAAAGCAATGCCCAGTTATTATAAGTACTTAATATTTAAGTCATGACAATGATATGAAAGAATTTTTTGTCTTTTGAAAAAACTGTTTAGTATTGGGGTATGCATAAAGTTAAAATTACTAAAGTCGTATATATTTTAAGCCATGATAGTCCTCAGTTATCCATGTCCGAACCTAGAAGGGTGCCTTCAATAGCCCTTCTCTCAACTTTTTTGCTCCTCATACCCCCCTAGAAAATGAAGAAAAATAAAAACAAGTTTAAAATGAAAGAGTACAAAATAAAACAATTTAAAAATAAATGAAAATGAAAAATACAAATGAATTTAAACATGAAAAAAATAATGAAAAAAAGCTAATTTCTAAAAGTATTTAGGTATGCATAAAGTCGAAATTAATAAAGTCGAGTATAATTTAAGCCATGAAACGAAAGCCCTATGAATCAAATGATAGAATAAAGCCTTTTGAAAAGTATTGTTTAGTATTGAGGTATGCCCAAAGTCAAAATTAATAGTTACATGTATTTTAAGTGACGATACGACAGCTCTGTGAGGGAAATGATGTAACAAAGCCCTTTCAAGACTATTGTTTAGTATTAGGGTGTGCATAAAGTCGAAATTAATGAAGTTGTATACATTTTAAGCGATGATAGGAAATCCCCATGAGAGAAATGATATAAAGAAGCCTTTTCAAAATTTTGTTTAATATTAATGTATACGTAAACTTGAAATTCATAAAGTCGTATACGGTATATTTTAAGCGATGATACGACAGTCCTATGATGGAAGTAATATAATTAAGTCTTTAGAAAAGCATAGAATAATATTGGGGTATTGATAAAGTCGAAATCAATAAAGTTTTATTTATTTTAAGCGATAATACTACAGCTATGCATGAAGTTGAAACTAATAAAGTTACATATATTTTAAGAGATGATACGACAGCCCTATGGGAGAAATGATTGGACAGGTGAACATGTTTTTTTATGTGGTAGTCCCAGTGGTACTGTATGGCTAGTCATTGACACAATCCTGCCTTATTATATGTTTTCAATCAGTATTTCTGTACATTAGAATGATAAATATTTACATCATGTTTAAAAACAGTGAAGATGAAACACTCAAAACACATGTGTGCACATGATAAAGTTATAGTTGCGTTGATTGTTAACAAAATCGAACATTTGAACTTTGAAATAAGTACTAGTGGTATAACCATTGGAAATATACGCGTGCATTTTCATGACAGTGAAAGACTATATTTCTTTGGACTACCCATAAACCTCAAATTTTACGCTGGTGGCTATGAAATAGTAGCATCTCTAGAGAAGTTTGTACTCAAAGAAAATACAAGCTTGAATCTAATAGTTGATAGTAACGTTCAACTTCTTGATAATGGTTCTGGTAACATGTTACCTGCTGATAGATCATATTACCATT
Organism: Artemia franciscana; assembly: GCF_032884065.1. Classification (NCBI taxonomy): domain Eukaryota; kingdom Metazoa; phylum Arthropoda; class Branchiopoda; order Anostraca; family Artemiidae; genus Artemia; species Artemia franciscana. The sequence continues at coordinate 1,627,686 of NC_088866.1, forward strand.
TTTCTGTTATTAGCATTCAAATGAAAGCAAAGGGAAAATAAAAAGCCTACTTCTGCACTAATGTCATTATGCTTATCTAATGTGCCAAAGCTGCAAATTATGTTAAAGCAATGTAGTAATAGACAGTCAAGTCGAAAGCAGAATAAAAAGGCATTGTCAGAAAATATAACAACGAGCGTAAAGATGAATGAATGAAAAAAGAAAGTACACGTGAATATATTGCTAGTCGACCGTACGTAGTAAGGTACGCTAGAAAGTCGACCGTATAGAATATTTATTAAAAAAGTCAGAGATGTAAGAAAAGGAATTTTCAGAGACATAGATACTACTAACGGGCTCATGAGGGGTATATGAGAATCTGATATAGGTTAACTGAGGTTTTACCAAAGTCTGAGAGAGATTAACTGCATTTTCCCCAAAATCCACACAGGCAGGTAAACACCTGCTCAGGCACACAGGCACATACACAGAGATAAGCGATCAGTCGCTCAGATACACATATACAGGGAGAGAGAGAGAAAAAGGCCATACAAACACACTGAGTCAAACACACAAACACAAAAAGACAGACACACAGACAAAAAACAACCGCTCAGACAAACAGACACACAGAGAGAGAAACAAAAGCACGTAGACACACACACAGAGTCAGACGAACAAACAGAAACAAAGATAGACACAGAGCTATGCAAACACCTGCTCAGACACATAGCCATAGAGGGATAGAGAGAGAGAGAGAGAGAGAGAGAGAGAGAGAGAGAGAGAGAGAGAGAGAGAGAGAGAGAGAGAGAGAGAGAGAGAGAGAGAGAGAGAGAGAGAGATAAACAAACAAACAGCCGCGCTAACGTGGTTTATGTTATCGGTAACGTGTTAACAGAACCTTTAGTAAGAAGTTGAACGTTATTCTCTACTATTAGATTCAGGATTGCATTACCTTTACTTGCTACTCTCGTATATCCACCAGCATAAAAATTTAAGTTTTTGGGTAATCCCAAGAAATTTAGTCTCTAACTGTCAGGACAACGCACGGATACATTTACAATTTTGTTACCACTAGTGCTTATTTCATAGTTAAAATATTTGTCTTGGTCTGCATTCAACGCAACGATAACTTTATCATCTGCACACACTTTCTTAGAAGATATCATCCACACTTCTTTTTTAAATATGATGCAAGTGTTTATTATTCCAATGTGCAAAAACACTGATTTAAAAGATACATCTTTCTAGGTAGTGTCGTTGACCAGCCATAGTTTACAACGAGGGCAGGAGCTTCAAAAAAATCTATAAAACCAAGTTCACCAATCCAATCATTTACTCCATAGAGCAGTTTTATCATTACACAAAACATACATGACTTTATTAATTTTGACTTTATGCATGCCCCAATACTAAGCAGCATATTTCAAAAGGCTTTATTGTGTCGTTTCCCTCATAGGACTGTCGTATCATCGCCTAAAAAATACACAACTTTATGAATTTCGACTCTACGCATACCCCAACAATAAGCAATATTTTCAAAAGGCTTTATTATACCAATTTCCTCGTAGACCTGTCATATCATCGCTTAAAATATATATGATTTTATTACGTTTACTTTATGCATACCTTAATACTAAGAGACATCCTTCAAAAGGCTTTATAATATCATTTCCCACATAGAGCTGTCGTATCATCACTTAAAATATATACAATTTTATTAATTTTGATTTTATGCATATCCCAGTACTAATCATTACTTTTCAAATCTTTTATCGTGTTTCACTATTTCTTTCGTGTTTAAATTTGTTTTTTTTTATCATTTTATTTTTTTTATTTCTAATTATTTTTAATTAGTATTTATTTTTCGATAGTTTTTTATTATTATTTTTCTTCATCTTTTTTTTTGGGGGGGGAGGTCAAATAAGTAGAGGTATAAGGTTTAGGGGTATAAGGGGTATAAGAAGGGATATTGAAGGTTCCCTTTGATGTTGGAACATGAATGACAAAGGGCTGTTGTATCATTGCTTTAAATATATACGACTTTATTAATTTCAACTTTATGCATACCCCTATATTAAACAATATTTTTCAAAAATAAAGAATTTATTCATATAATGTTTGTGGCTTTAATATCAAGTATTACGATAAATGGACATTGCTTTTCGTTAGTGAAGATTGAATGTGTAGGTCATACACCCAAAAGTGTCGTATACCTGTCTTGACAGCAAGTCATGTATGTAGGTCAATGCTCTAGTTTAGTATAGGCAATCTTTAATGCCCAAATAAGGGTGTATTTTTTGTGCCTGCTACAGCCATAGGCCTACTACTTCTATTCTATTAATTTCCGTAAGAATGTTTTTGTTTTTAATTAAATATAAATGTGAAGGCAGAATGGTCTAGAAAATCATTTCCCTAAACTGTGTTCAAGTTTGATGTAGTTGTAGAGGGAGGACTGATGGGGCACTTGCCCCCGGTGCAGAAATATTAGGGGCATAAAATTTCAGATAAATAATCCAGCGCTTTTAATAATTTTTTAATTTTAAAATTTTTATTGAAATAAAATAAGAGATTCAGTTAATGATGAACTAATTGATAAAATGCATTGAAAAAGTGACTAAAAATACTAATTAAATGATACATTTCAATAACAAAATTAATAATAAATAGATAAGCCATAGCATCTCTTGTGGCTTGGTCTCTAATGTGCAATTTGAAATGACTTTAATTTATATGGCAGCCACCTGCCTAGTTTTTGGTTTTGGTGAATTTTGAGGAAAAGTATTTTTTTTTTTTTTATTATTTTCTTTTCTGGAGTTGATTTTCTTAAAGTTGGGAACGTATTGCGTTGAAGATGTTTTTCTTAAGGACAATTTTTATTTTTGATTCTCCCCTCTTTTTTTTCCTGGCCACAGAGCCTTACGAGGGATACTATGTTGAAATCTTTTTCTTACCCAATCTTTATTTCCTGACTACAGAGCCTTACGGGGGAGACTATATTGAAAATGTTTTTTATATACTTTTTTCATTTTTGTTTTTTCCCTCTTTTTTTCCTTGCCACAGAGCCTTACACGGGGGAGACTATGTTGAAGATATTTTTCTTATGTACAATTTTCATTTTTGTATCTCCCCTCTTTTTTTCCTGGCCTTGGAGCCTTACGGGGGAGACTATGTTGAAATGTTTTTCTTATGTATAACTTTCATTTTTGTTTCTCCCCTTTTTTTCCTTGCCACAGACCCTTACGGGAGAGAATATGTTTAAATGTTTTCTTATGTACAATTTTTATTTTTGTTTCTCCCCTCTTTTTTCCTGGCCACAGAGCCTTACGGGGGAGACTATGTTGAAAATTTGTTTCTTATTTACAAGTTTCACTTTAGTTTCTCCTCTGTTCTTTACCTGGTCATAGAGCCTTAGTGGGGAAAATATGTTGAAATGTTTCTCTTATGTACAAGTTCTATTTTATTTTCTCTCGTCTTTTTTCTTGGCCACAGAACCTTACGGGGAGACTATGTTGAAAATGTTTTTTATGTACAAGTTTCAGTTTTGTTTCTCCGCTCTTTATTTCCTGGCTACAGAGCCTTACAGGGGAAACTATGTTGACACTATTTTTCTTATGTGCTTTTTTCATTTTTGTTTCTCCCCTTTTTTTACTCCTTGCCACAGAGCCTTGCGGGGAGACTATGTTGAAATGTTTTCTTTTATACAAGTTTCATTTTTGTTTCTCCCCTCTTTTTCCCTGACCACAAAGCCTTACGGGAGAGACTATGTATAAATGTTTTTCTTATGTATAATCTTTATTTTTGTTTCTCCCCTCTTTCTTTCCTGGCCGCAGAGCCTTACGGGGGAGACTATGTTGAAAGTGTTTTTCTTATGTACTTTTTTCATTTTTGTTTCTCGCCTCTTTTTCCTGGCCACAGAGCCTTACGGGGGAGACTACATTGAAATGTTCTTTTATTGATTGAATAAATTGATCGATTGATTGAACGGAAAATGACAAATAATTATTAATTAATTAATAGATTAAATACGATTTCGTTAGTAAATGAAAATTTTGCTAAAATTTGACTCGGAAATTTTTGTGGGATGTTGACTAATAGCAATATTTCAAGATCATGATGTCAATTTTTTGAAAGTATCATGCGGCTTGCGAGTGAAAGCCAAATTAGACACAAAGAAATCCCTTAGCGGTATTTACCTAAAAACTTAGTAGTTTAACTTGTTGAGTAAGTCACGAGGTTTTATTGGGTTAGAATGGCCGATATTGCAACTTGCTCTTCAGTCACGAGCCATAGAAAATCGGCCAGTATACACAATATTGCAAAAACTACTTTAATAAGAAAAGGGGAGGCATAACAAGTTTTACCAAATACTAAAAGACTTGTGTAAAAAAGATGCCAAAAAGCTTCAAAGACTTTATTGTATTCTGTTTTTCGTTATTTAATTATGAAATTTGTCCGTCAGTTCAAAGTGAAAGAACGATAATAAAATTAAAAATACCAAGGAAATCAAAATCAAAAAATTCAGCCTCTGGGCCCATCTTGGGTCTATTTACACCAGAAAACATAAATTTTCAAAGATTTTTCGTTTAGTTATTGCGTAAAAAGACTTGTGTAAGAAGATTCCAAAAAGCTCTAAAGGCTTGATTGGTTTTTGTTGCATGATTAAATATGAAATTTGTCCGTCAGTTCAAAGTGAAAGAACCATAATAAAATTTAAAATACCAAGTTCATCAAAATTAAAACAATTTTAACTTCTTGGCCCATCTTGGGTCTATTCACATCAGAAAACACGGATTTTCTAAGATTTTTTGTTTAGTTGTTTCAAAATTATAAAGTTTTTAGGGAAGTATCCTATTTTTGTTAGTGATGCCACGTTGAACCGTGAAGCGAAATAAGTGAAACTAATGAGTTAAAGAAATTTGTCTATTGAATCAAAGTAAAAGACGTTAAATTAAGTATAAACAGGGATAATTCCTTTGGCAGTGCAGTGGGTTTATCCCAGTTTGGTAGTGCCCATAGCTCAAACTCGAATTGACGAACCAATAATTATTGCAGCAATTGATTTTCCATATAATTGAAAGGAATACGTTTAAAAGCAAGAAAATATGATTAAAATTTCACTGTCTATCCAATAGGTCGTGGCAACAAACTGTAAGTGAGCGACTTGGCTCAATAAAAATCGAAAATCTAAGGACTAAATTTGATATCAAAAACAAATCGAAAGAATTGTATTTTAAGTAAATTCCAAATATATATCGCTTATTAAGTTTAATGCTACCCATGAAAACTTACGAGCATGAGAAAATTTGCCAAATTTTGAAAAGAAGGTAAAAAAAAAAAAAAAATTTATCTAAATGAAAATCACACTACCACATTCAGCACCATATTCAGCACCATATTCACCAGATCAAAAGGTTGGAGGGCAAATAGCCTCCCTCCCACGCCCCTTTTTTCTTTGAAGACATCTAATGACAATTTTTAGATAACCATTAGATTCAGCATAGTTGAAAAGTCCCATAACTATACCTTTGGGTATGACATCACCCTCATTGTCCCTGGGAAAAGGGCTGTAAGTTACGAAATTTGCCCATTGTTCACATCCATCATTTATTCTTGGGAAATACACGGAAAGTTTTTTGGGTATTGTCTGCAGGGGGATTTTCAACAGAGAGAATTTTCCGCGGGTAGGAAAATCACCAGGGGGAATTTTCAAGGGAAACTTTTACACCAAGGGGGGATTTCATGGTATTATTTGAAAAATATCAAAAATGAAAAAAGAAACAAGATTTCCGATCAAATCAGCCCCCAACTAGACTTCTAGGATCACTGGTTCGATGCGATCACCCCAAGAAAAAAACATTCATACGTGATTTTTCTTCCTGCAAAAATACGGAATTTACAATTTTTTAATATAGAAGCTTGAAACCTCTACACCATAAACTGGATCGTTTCTGTCCGTTTTAATTTTTAATGTTGCTCCACACTTTCAGTTTGAAAAACTTCATTTTTTGTTGTTTTTTAGATCTTACGAGGCTATTCCCTCCCCCATGAAAAATTCCCCTGGGAAAATTCCCCCTGAAATTTTCCTCTCCTAAGAAAATTCTCTCTGTAGAGCCCCCCTCCAGAAAATCCCCCGAAAAATTTTCGTATGCTCCCCAATTGTAAATACTATATGAAGATAATGGGCAAATTGCATAGCTTACAGCCCATTTCTCAGGGATGGGAGGGCCCTGGTCATCCCCAGAGGCTTAGCTATTGGACCTTGCAAGTACGATAAATCAAATGACTAAATTAAAATTCCGATTCAATGTGTTAGGGAGAAAAAAGGCGTTAGATACCCTCCAGTATCTTAGGTAATTTAAAAAGGACACTAGAACTTTCGATTTTCTTTCGAATGATTCTTTTCCTGATGTTCAAGAGCCATTGGTTCTGCACCATCACCCCCCCCCCAAAAAACAAAAACAAAAACGAATAAACATGTATCCGTGATCTTTCTTCTAGCAAAAAATCCACATTTTGTAGACAGAAGCTTGAAACCTCTAAAACAGGGCTCTCTGATACGCTGAATAACTATAGATATAAATAGACCGTATATTTTATTGGGGACGTTTCCGCCTTTTATAAAAATCAGATGCATTTTCTCAGGCTCGTAGCTTTTCCGGGGTAACATTAAACTTAATAAGTTATATATATACATTTCGAAATTGCATAACAACAATATATTTCGAATTGGCATAAAAACAAATTCTTTTGAATCAACTATTGTTTTCGAAGTTGCTCATTTTAAAGTTTCGACTACTATTGGGCCGAGTCACTCCTTACTCACAGTTTGTTACCACAAACTGTTAGACTGAAAAGAACGGAGCAAAAAATCTGGGAGTCAACTTTATAATGAATTTGAATTGAATTTATGTTGAGTTCATATTGAACTTATTTTGAATTGTACTTTATGGCCCTCTTAAGTAAAAGGGGGAGTACCACCTTATCAACTCCCTTTAAAGTTCAAGTTTTTAAATCAGTGCTTCGTGAATGATAATCATCCCAGAAAAATCGCACCCCTTAAGGAGAACACCAAAAACAAGAAGAACAATAGGGAATTTTTTAAGACAGTGAGAAACAAATTAAAATGAATATTTCGACCCTATGTCCAAGGGCCGTCCTCAGCAATACAAATAAGAAAAAACAACTTACAAAAGGATAAAATCAACAAAACTAAAATGAACAGTTTTCTAAAACAGTCCCAGCATCCTTACCTCAGCGAAGTCAAATAGTTCGTGGTAACGAACTGTAGTAAGGAGCGACCCGGCTCAATAGTAACCAAAACTCTAAAAAATTGAATTTTGATATCAATAGCTACATCAAAGGAATCGCATTTTAATGCTGATTTTAAATATATAAGTTTCATCAAGTTTAGTCTTACCCATCAAAAGTTACGAGCCTGAGAAAATTTGCCTTATTTAGGAAAATAGGGGGAAACACCCCCTAAAAGTCGTAGGATCTTAACTAAAATGACACCATCAGATTCAGCGTATCAGAGAACCCTACTGTAGAAGTTTCAAGCTCCTATCTACAAAAAAGTGGAATTTTGTATTTTTTGCTAGAATCACGGGTGCGTGTTTATTTGTTTGTTTGTTTTTTTTTTGTTTTTTTTCCCCAGGGGTCATTGTATCGACCAAGTGGTCCTAGAATGTCACAAGAGGGCTCATTCTAACGGAAATGAAAAGTTCTAGTGCCCTTTTTAAGTGACCAAAAAATTGGAGGCCATCTAGGCCCCCTCCCACGCTCATTTTTTCCTCAAAGTCAACAGATCAAAATTTTGAGATAGCCATTTTGTTCAGCATAGTCGAAAACCATAATAACTATGTCTTTGGGATGACTTACACAATCCCTGGGGGAGGGGCTGCAAGTTACAAACTTTGACCAGTGTTTACATATAGTAATGGTTATTGGGAAGTGTGCAGACGTTTTCAAGGGGATTTTATTTTGTTTGGGGGTGGGGCTGAGGAGAGGGTGCTATGTTGGAGGATCTTTCCTTGAAGGAATCTATCATGGGGGAAGAAAAATTCAATGATAAGGGCGCAGGATCCTCTAGCATTACTATAAGAAAACAATGAAAAATAAACATGAAAACGTTTTTTCAAATGAAAGGAAGAAGTAGCATTGAAACTTAAAACGAACAGAGATTATTACGCATATGAGGGGTTCTAAAAATACTTTAGCATAAAGAGCGAAGTATTTAGGAGGAGATAAATACCTTGCTCTTTATGCTAAAGTATTTTTAGTAATTTCAACTATTTATTCTACGGCATTTCTGATTCAGGGGTCATTCTTAAAGAATTGGGACAAAACTTAGGATTTAGTGTAAAGAGCGAGGTATTAACGAGGGTACAAACCCCCTCGTATACATAATAAAAACATAAGGTTATGAAAGTTTGTTACGTAAGTTAATTCTTAAGTTACGTATATTTTTTTACTAATAAAAACGTTCGTTAAAAATTAAAAGTTCTAGTTGCCTTTTTAAGTAACCGAAAAATTGGAGGGCAACTAGGCCTCCTTCTCCAGCCCTTATTTCTCAATATCGTCTGATCAAAACTAAGAGAAAGCCATTTAGCCAAAAAAAGAATTAATATACAAATTTCATTTTAATAATTTATGTGCGGAGAGCCAAAACCAAACATGCATTAATTCAAAAACGTTCAGAAATTAAATAAAAAAAAATTAATTTTTTTAGCTGAAAGTAAGGAGCGATATTAAAACTTAAAACGAACAGAAATTAATCCGTATATGAAATGAGTTGTCCCCTCCGCAATCCCTCGCTCTTTACGCTAAAGTTTGACTCTTTGCCACAATTCTACTTTTTAAAACAATTAAAAGCTTTAGCGGAAAGAGCGAGGGATTGCGGAGGGGGCAACTCATTTCATATACGGATTAATTTCTGTTTGTTTTAAGTTTTAATGTCGCTCCTTACTTTCAGCTAAAAAAATTATTTATTTTTTATTTAATTCAACCAGGACTGATAAATAAATTGTTATGAAACGAGGCAATTCATTCCAGCCTAGCTTTTTTCGTTTCTGATCTTACAGGTGTATTTGTAACAGGTTCTGTGTTAATATCTATTGTTTTTTTTATAATATTTCGTAAGGTCATTTTTAATTAAATTTGTGGATAAGCATTCATTGAATATTCTCCTAAATCCCTATTTAAGGAAATATTGTTGTTAATCTTAAGTCTGATTTCAATTGCTTCTCGAACTACTTACTTTATGCCTTGATCATTGCTCATAATGGCGGATTCTTCAAAAAGTATTTTGTGGCTAGGATCAAACAGTTCGTGGTAACGAACTGTAGTAAGGAGCGACCCGGCTCAGTAGTAACCAAAACTCTAAAAAATGAATTTTTGATACCAATAGCTACATCAAAAGAATCGCATTTTAATGCTGGTTTTAAATATATAAGTTTCATCAAGTTTAGTCTTACCCATCAAAAGTTACGAGCCTGAGAAAATTTGCGTTATTTTAGAAAATAGGGGGAAACGCCCCCTAAAAGTCATAGAATCTTAACGAAAATCACACCGTCAGATTCAGCGTATCAGAGAACCCTACTGTAGAAGTTTCGAGCTCCTATCTACAAAAATGTGGAATTTTGCATTTTTTGCCAGAAGGCAGATCACGGATGCGTGTTTATTTGTTTTTTTGTTTTTTTTTCTTTTTCCCAGGGGTGATCGTATCGATCCAGTTGTCCTAGAATGTTGCAAGAGGGCTCATTCTAACGGAAATGAAAAGTTCTAGTGCCCTTTTTAAGTGACCAAAAAATTGGAGGGCACCTAGGCCCCCTCCCACGCTAATTATTTTCCCAAAGTCAACGGATCAAAATTCTGAGATAGCCATTTTATTCAGCGTAGTCGAAAAACCTTATAACTATGTCTTTGGGGACGACTTACTCCCCCACAGTCCCCGTGGGAGGGGCAACAAGTTACAAACTTTGACCTGTGCTTACATATAGTAATGGTTATTGGGAAGTATACAGGCGTTTTCAGGAGGATTTTTTTTTGGTTTGGGGGAGGGGTTGAGAAGAGGGGGATATGCTGGGGGAACTTTCCTTCGAGAATTTGTAATGGGAGAAGAAAATTTCCATGAAGGGAGAGCAGGATTTACTAGCATTATTTAAAAAAAAAAACAATTAAAAAATAAATGTGAAAAAGCTTTTTCAGCTGGAAGTAAGGAACAGCAATAAAACTTAAAACAAACAGAAATTATTACCCATATGAGGGGCTCACCTCCTTCTAATACCTCGCTCTTTACGCTAAAGTATTTTTAGTAATTTCAACTACTTATTCTACGGCTTTTGTGATTCAGGGGGTCATTCTTAATGAATTGGGATAAAATTTAAGCTTTAGTGTAAAGAGCGAGGTACTGACGATGGGGCGAATCCCCTCATATCTATATATATAAAAATAAGTTGTCTGTGTGTGGATCTGTGGATCAGGTGACGTCATGTTTGTCCGCATATGACGTCTGAATTATTTCACACTAATACAAAAGAAGAAAAAAACTAAAAAAGGTAAAAACTACAAAAAAAACTAAAAAGAAAAAAAAACTAAAAAAGCTAAAAAACTAAAAAAAACTAAAAAAAGGTAAAAATCTAATAACTAAAAAAAAACTGAAAAAAATAAAAAAAAGGCAAAAACTACAAAAAAAATAAAAACTAATAAAAAAACTAAAAAAGCTAAAAAACTAAAAAAACTAAAAAAAACTAAAAAAAGGTAAAAAACTAAAAAAAACTAAAAACTAAAAAAGAAAAAAACTAAAAAAAAGGAAAAAACTGAAAAATAAAAGAGAAAAAGAAAACTAAAAAAATATGAATAAATATATATAAAAATAAGTTGTTTGTGGGTTATGTCTGTCTGTCTGTCTGTCGAGTGACGTCGTGTTTGTCCGCATATGACGTCTGAATTATTTCACACTAATACAAAAGAAGAAAAAAAACTAAAAAAGGTAAAAACTACAAAAAAAACTAAAAAGAAAAAAAAACTAAAAAAGCTAAAAAACTAAAAAAAAACTAAAAAAAGGTAAAAAACTAAAAACTAAAAAAAACTGAAAAAACTAAAAAAAGGCAAAAACTAAAAAAAAACTAAAAACTAATAAAAAAACTAAAAAAGCTAAAAAACTAAAAAAACTAAAAAAACTAAAAAAAGGTAAAAAACAAAAAAAAACTAAAAACTAAAAAAGAAAAAACTAAAAAAAAGGAAAAAACTGAAAAATAAGAGAAAAAGAAAACTAAAAAAACATTAATAAATATAAAAAATATAAATATAAATATAATATAAATTAGCAATCAACAAAGCACCGAGACACAAATGACGACCGGGACACAGGGAGTATAAATGACGACCAGGACATAAGTAAAAAAAAAAAAACTAAAAAAACTAAAAAAATGGTAAAAACTACAAAAAAACTAAAAACTAATAAAAAAACTAAAAAATCTAAAAATCTAAATAAACTAAAAAAGAAAAAAAAGAAAAAAGGAAAAAAATAAAGGAGAAAAACAAAACTAAAAAACGAATGTATATACAGACCGGGACACCGGGATACAAATGACGACCGGGACACAGGGAATATAAATGACGACCGGGACACAGGGACACAACTACAATGGGGACGCCGGGGGGCACAGGGGGATATAAATGACGACCGGGACACCGGGACACAAGGAATATAAATGACGCCCGGGACACTCAAAGAGAAATCACAGACTGGAACACCGGGACACAAATGACGACCGGGACACAGGGAATATAAATGACGACCGGGACACAGGGACATAACTACAAAGGGGACGCCGGGGTGCACAGGGGGATATATAAATGACGATGGCGACTCAGGGAATGGTCGATTAGCAATCACCATCAACAAAGCTCAAGGGCAATCATTAGAATCATGAGGTATAGATCTGAATACGGATTGTTTTCCCATGGACCATTATATGTTGCATGTTCAAGAGTCGGTAAACCTGAAAATCTATTTATATGCACAGACAATGGGACAGCAAAGAATGTTGTATATTCGCAAGTTTTACGTAGTTAAAAACATATATATATATATATATATATATATATATATATATATATATATATATATATATATATATATATATATATATATATCTATCTATATTCACAGGTGGGACATAGGGACACAACTACAATGGCGCGTAACTAATATGGCGCGTAACGACTTACGCGCGCGGGGGGGGCTTGGGGGGCGCGAAGCGCCCCCACCAACTAGGTGTTGGGTACCCCAACAGCTAGTATGTAATAAAAACATGAGAATACAAAAGTTCTTTACGTAAGCAAATTTATAAGTTACGTAAATCTTTTACCAATAAAAAGATTCGTAAAAAATTAAAAGTTCTAGTTGCCTTTTTAATTAACCAAAAAATCGGAGGGCAACTAGGCTTCGTCCCCCCCTCTGTTTTTCTCAAAATCATTCGATCAAAATTATGAGAAAGCCATTGAGCTAAAAAAAAAAATATGCAAATTTCGTTTTGATTATTCCTCTGCGGAGAGCCAAAATCAAAACATGCATTGATTGAAAAACGTTCAGAAATTAAATAAAAAAAACAAGTTTTTTTAACTGAAAGTAAGGAGCGACATTAAAACTTAAAACGCACAGAAATTACTTCGTATATGAAAGAGGCTGCTTCCTCATCAACGCCCCGCTCTTTACGCTAAAGTTTTTTACTGTTTTAAAAAGAAGAATTGAGAGAAAGAGTCAAACTTTAGCGTAAAGAGCGAGGCGTTGATGAGGAAGCAGCCTCTTTCATATACGAAGTAATTTCTGTGCGTTTTAAGTTTTAATGTTGCTCCTTACTTTCAGTTAAAAAAAACTTGTTTTTTTTATTTAATTTTCGAAAACATGTCTAGTGAAAACACTAGGTGCTCTATGCACAAATTTGTTTAAAATTGACTTTGCGAAATACTATAAAAACTAATTGATATTAACACAGAACCTGTCACAAACAGACCTATGAGATCAGCAGCCAAAAAAGCAAGGCTGGCATAAAAACCGTATTTTTACATAAAGAAAAATAAATCAAAAAGAGTCCTGGTTGAACTTTGCTGAGGTAAGGATGCTAAGACTGCTTTGAAAATTTTTCTTTTTAGTTTTATTGATTTTATCCTGTTGTAAGTTGTTTCCTCTTATATATTTTTGTATTGCTGAGGACGGCCCTTGGACCTAGGGCCGAAATATTCATTCTAATTTGTTTCCCACTGTCTTGAGAAATTCCCTATTGTTCTTCTTGTTTTTTTTTGTGTTTATTACTGACAACAAAATATATTTTAACCAGTTTCCTTTTTACTAGTAAATAATTTTAAAAACTAGGTTTTTCTCATAAAAGTCAAGAGCAAAGTTGAAATTTAAAATCGATACACAAAACAACTTTTACAACTTTTACTTATAGACCAATGATGTCAGAGTAGGTCAGGGGCCAATCTTCTGATACTCTGCCCTCAATAAGGAGTGCTATCCATGGTTGAGGGCAAGTCATCTAAAGCTTTCCGTGTTTTCCTCGGGAGTTGTCTAGGCACCTATTTTAAGCTTGCTTATAGGGAAATGCCAGTCATCTTCACGCCTAAGCCCAACAATTTCCGCCTCTAAGACTCAAAACAGCGACCCTTCGCTGATATGTCTTGTGTGCTAACCATTCGGCCAGCTTGAACCTTAAATTTTAAAAGGAACAAAATTAAAAACTAAGTTTTTCTGATAAAAATAAAGAGCGAAGTCGAAATTTAAAATCAATACACAAGACAACTTTCACATGTAGGCCAATGATGTCAGAGCAGGTAAGGTGCCGATCTCGAGGACTAGTAAGGAGAGCTATGCATGGTTGAGGGCAAGTAATCTAGAGCAAGTAATCATGGTTTCCATGTTTTACGCGGGAATTGTCTAGGCACCTGTTTGAAACTTACTTGTAGGGAAATGCCAGTCATACTCACGCCCAAGCCAAACGATTGGTGCCGCTAAAACTCAAAACAGCAACCCTTTGCCCATATGTCGTGTGTGCTAACCATTCGGCCAGCTTGAACCTTAAAGTTTAAAAGGAACAAAATTACTGCTTCGCAGCCTATGCAATACATATCAGAAAAACTGCTTCAAATAAACTGCCACGTAATATTTCTTTATTTGTAGAATTTTGAAAAACTACAAAAAACTGAGCTTGTTTGAGTTTTTAGAGAATTGAAACTGTGTAATAAATTTTATCGATTTCATGGCTGGTGAAAAACTATTGAAAACTTTATAAATTAATCTTTTATTATTTTCTGCAGGCTACTTAAAGATTTTCCTGCTCCTAATCCTGCTTTATTGCATTGTTTTTGTTTTTTTTTCGACGAAGTGCTAGCTTTTCAGAATTTTACAATCAGAGATCAGAGACAAGGACGTAGCTCCAGCACTTTACTGGGAGGGGGACAAGAGGGGTCCATATCCAGATAGTCAAGGGGGCATGGACTATATAGTAAATTTCTCTCCAAATTATTGGGAGAGGGCAACTCCCCCTCCCCTCTGAAATGATGGCCCCGATCAAAGGGTACCCTTTGTCACGGGCTGTAAAAATTTGCCCAATCAGGGGCAAGGTCATAGCGTTGCCTATAATAAAGGCAACAAGACTTCAATGTTTTATTATTTATTTATTTGTAGATTCATGCTGCCAAGAAAAATTATCATCTTGGACCAAGCAATTCTAATTCTGATTTCAAGGTCCATATATGCATATCAATTTTATTATTAAAGGCATATTCATAATGAGATTTCATAATGCGATAAGGAGATTTTACTCGCAACCACTATTTTGAGCCAGTTTTGCACTAGTTCGAGCCAGATTTTTCATTGATTTTTGATTTGTCGAAAAATTCTGATTGCCTCAAATTAGCACTAGCTAAATCTTGATATTAGTAAAATCTCATTGTGAGTGGGCCTTAAACACACTTAATAGGCTAAGAAACCAGAGCAAGGCCAATGACTTGTCAAGGATCTAAGAATTTCTCCCATGGGACCTAAAGATGAAGAAAAAATGCCCAAAATAAGTACATTGTGCTATTTGGAGGAGAATGGCACTTGGGAGGTGAGTGCAAGCAACCTTGTATAACTTTCAGAATGTTCCTAACGAAGTTCCTCAATGACTCGGTTTTTGTCTTTTAACTCCGAGAATCTGTATCTCGAAAGCTACTTTTTCCCGACCTGGTCCTCTTTATTTCTGGTTCTTATAAGTTGGCTTTAGTTTAGTTGGCTTTAGTTTCTTATAAGTTATAAGTTGCACTAGTTCGAGCCAGATTTTTCCTTGATTTTTGATTTGTCAAAAAATTCTGATTGCCTCAAATTAGCACTAGCTAAATCTTGATTTTAGTAAAATCTCATTGTGAGTGGGCCTTAAACACACTTAATAGGCTAAGAAACCAGAGCAAGGCCAATGACTTGTCAAGGATTTAAGAATTTCTCCCATGGGACCTAAAGATGAAGAAAAAATGTCCAAAATAAGAAAAGCGTCCAATATATGCTAATAGACCAACCAAAACTGACACGTTCAACTGCTTCGCCAAATAGGAGGAGAAAGAAGGAAGACTGGATATTTTAGACTACTACTTATGCCTAATTAGCATATCATGTGACTCTGTCTCCGCGAAAAAATATAACCCTTGAAACTTCATAAACTTTGGGAGCCTAAAGGGAAATGGAGTTATTTCAAACCGGCTTATGGTTAGTGATTACGGCTGTGTCCACAATTTGTCCTCCTTTGGGTTTTGCGCTGCTCAATTGTCCTTATCATTTCGTTTGTGAAAGCAGCCGAATATGGACTTACATATACACATCTTGCTTTTCATGCTCCTTAGCCCGTTACTTTCAGAAGTGAGTTTTTTCTTTTTAACAAGACATGGGCAACTGTGGACTGGATTCGAACTGACATTTTTTTTTTCGTTTTTTTTTTACTATAGATCCATGCCAAGGGTAGTATTTTGGGGACGAAGATTATTTGCTACTGAAGTTTAAAGTAAAAAAAAAACATAAAAAGTAACTTTCCAAAAATAGAGCCTTTCCTTATTCTTGGCATGGACGCATGAATTTTTTTTCGGGGGTTACAAAAAATAAAAGAATAAATTTTGTTTGATAATTTGAATCAGAAGTGCCCAGAATTTGAAGACAATTTAGGGCGAAAGCCTCGAATTGGGAGCATTGAAGGGCCATCGAATTGAGGCCATTGAATTGGGGCTCGAATTTTCTGTTAAGAAGAAAATTCAATAAATATGTCACAGTTCATATTATTGACTTTTTTATAAAGTGAACATACCACTCGATGCCTTTTTTTATGCTCTTTACGAATATAATGATCGCTTCTATCGCAAATTGAAATTTAAGCACTATTTGACATAACCCAGCCTAACTATAAATAATTTTGGCACTGAGAAAATGTAGTATTATTTTGTCGAAAACGACCGAGAAAACGGCGCTGACAAAACGTATTATTTTCTCAAAAACGACCGATACCTCATAGTTGAAAATTTGTCATTTTTAAGAGCTCAAAAAGTGCCTAAATTTGGATTTACCATAGAAGCGACTATTATGTTCGTAAAGAGCATAAAAAAGGCATCAACTGGTATGATCACTTTAATGGTAAGTCAATAATATGAACTGTGATACATTCTTGCTTTTATATACAGAACAATTGCAGTTAATAGGTTTTGAATGTGCTTCCATTATACTTTAACCCCCCTCCTAATGTGCAAATATATAGCCCAAATAATACAATTTCCATGTATTTTGCCATGCGTCAGTATTGTTTCAACCCATGTACCCGTAAACTGAAACAACACTGCCAAACTCAAGAAACGGAAAGCACATAGCAAATATATAATTTGGCCAATATATTCGCACTTTAGGGGGAAGGGGGCTTCGGGCAAAGCATAGTGGAAGCACATTCAAACTGTGTTAACTATAATTCTTTTGCATATTATGAAGTAAAAATTGTTCTCTTAACATGTTTCCTTCTCAATAGCCCCAATTCTTGGCTTCTACCCAATTTAAGATTTCGAGGGACCCAGGCTCAAGGCCCCCTCCTGCTTACGTACATCCTTTCCTTGGCTTAATCCCCCATGGAGAAATTATTGTCTTTGACCTTACAGAGGAAATGCGAAAGGTCTCGGTGCTTACGTATTATATCGACCACACTGAATCAGTGAAGTTAGGTTAATCATAATGAAATATACCAAAATATGATGAAAATATAATACTTTGATAATAAATTTATGGAAATTACAACAGAGAATCATGGAAAGCAGGCCACCCAGAACGCATTATATCAAATACCTAACATAACCAACTCTATATATTAAATATTTAATTAAAAGATGCCTCCATAGTAGTTCATCTCACTCAGGCTAAGTTAGTTGTATTCGACTGTAACAGAGAAACCGGTTTTACAATAGACCAAGAACAGCAGTGTGGTCGATATAATACGTAAGTACCAGGGTCTCTCTGGAACAAATATTTTAGCGCCTGAAATTATATTAGTTGTCTTAAAAAATTAGATTTTCTCCGTGAAGAAATAAATTACTTAGTGAGCATACAAAGATACTTAGAAATTGCAAATTATTTTGGCTATTTTCAACTTTATATGGCTCTTTTAAACTTTTTGGCAAAAAGGTCATTTTTTAATCTATCTGATCTTGCTGTTTTCCTGCGAGTGAAGATTTCTATGATCCATATTTCTCCTAAAATATTTATTTGATCCAAATAACTTTTATATTTTTAAATTTGCTCGCACCACAATAAATTCCTGCTAACTTGTCTAACCCCCCCCCTTCTGTCAAAGTTCTTTAGGCTTGTCCACCATTTCAATAATTTTCAACGGATCCCACAGGAAAAATGGTTCTTGTCTGTTAAACGGAACACACTCAAGAAGTGAAGTTAGGCAAATCGTTATGAAATATACCGGTACATGGTGGTAATATAATATTTTAGAAACAAATTATGGAAACTACGACAAAGAATTATGGAAAGCAGGCAGCTCAAAATGCATTATATTAAATGCCTAACGTAACCCCTAACCACCTTTAAATATTAAATATTTTATTAAAATATACCTATATCGTAGTTGTCTCACTCAAAATAAGCAAATCATGACCGATTCCAAAGAGGCAAACCGCTTTTTTCAGATCTTAGCATAATTCTTATGTATGCTCTGTTTAACAGACAAGTACCGGAAAAGTTGTTTTTTCTTAATTATTTACTTTATTTCTTGAAAACCAAGGGATGGTTAACAGACATTGGCCGACCCCCAACCACAGGAAAGTTGATAGAGTTTATATCCGGCACAGGTTTAATAGAGCGTCCGAATGGTTTGCTTTCTTAGACAGCTTCCTAAATCAAACGAGGTTAATGCGTAGGATATAAAATTGCTTGTCAGCTAGGCTGTATCCAGGGTTTTTGTTCGGGGGGGGGCTATTTTTCATTTTTTCAAAAAAGCTCAAAAATTCATCAAAAATGCATTTTATACATTTCATTACGTTTTACGGGTTGGACAAACATTTCAGGGGGGCGATTCCTACACCCTCTAGATACGTCTTCCTTATTAGGTAGGCTACGTCTTTTTCGATATTTTGAAACACAAAGGCCATCAAAATAAAAAATCATTACCCACCTTTGGCCTACTATTACCTGAAAATCGTGGTTTTCTAAGATTTTTCTTTTGGTTGTTTCAAAATTATGGAGTTTCTTGGGTGGTATCACATTTTCGTCAGTATAGGCACATAGAATTATGGAAAGAAATAAGAAAAACGAATAAGTAAAATTTGACAACATTTTTTGTCCGTAAGAATTCACAGATTAACGATCTGTTGATTCTCAAAGGCAACTACATCTTAAAAAAATGTGTTACTGCAAATCGAGGTCTTTTTCACTAAAAATTGGCCTCTCAATTTTTCTTAATTATTTTAATAAGTTTCAATCCAACCAATTTTGACAATCATGTTCATTTTTATTATCCTCGGTAATGTGCAGAAAGTAGTTGGACTAGCAAAGTAGACTAGAAAGTAGAGACTAGAAAGAGACTAGAAAGTAGATTGGACTAGAAAGTAGTTGGACCTGAACTTTGAGAAATCAACCCTGAAAATCCATGAGAGTTTTGTTCATGCAGCCCAACTAATTGCTTGAAAATTATGAAGACCTTGGGATCCAAAAAGTAATTGTTTATCCTGCCGATTCTGTTCACCGTTATTGGTTATCTAACAAAAGATAATGTTCTCAATCCATATTTTTCCTGGTATTTATCTAAAGGAACGTTTTCGTTTAATGTATTAACGGACCAAATGCTAAGTTAATCAGCCAATTTGAAACCCTGTTTTCCTACGCTGTGTTGAGAAAAAAGTTTTCTTGCTGTTTCATTGGTTCATCTGCTTTTCAGTCTGTCCTGCTATTGGAAGTGAACGTGATCTTAAAAAAAAGGATTGCAGACCTTCGATTTCTTTTCACACTTGTTTCTCATGCCACTAAGGGGCAATATTTTTTTTCATATGTCTAGATGTAAATTTGCACCATGAGATTTGACATGTCTGAGAGCCCCTTTGCAGAATTTCCAATCTCCTCTTCGAAAATAAAAGTTTATTTGAATTGTTCTGGTTAAGGATATTTACAGACGTGTCCCTTAACCGTAATCGTTATTTTTTGTTTTGTTTTTAATTTGTTTGTGAAAGAATGTTGACATTGTTCTGGATTTATTGGTTCCGGTTTCTTGGAGTTAATCCATATAAGTAGTAAATGTCCGTTGTTTCATGACTATTTATTGCCTTCACTTATTTAATGGAATTAAATAGCTAATTGAATGTAAGTAATTCTTTCCATCATGCACATTTATGCACAATAAGTTCGCATGATGCACATATCACTGTTTATCAAAACGTATCAGGAACCGTATATGAGAGATACGCTTAACACCTTGTATATCAGGTATCTTCACTATATCCCAGAAGTAATCATATTTATTATTTGTACCCAACTCCCATCTTTAGATTATGACTAAAATCAAACTTCTTATGAAAAAATATTGTTTTTGAAATTTTCTTTGAATAAATTTTTATTCTGTTACACGCCCTCCAATAGTGTCAATTGGGGGGTCCTGGGCCTCCCACAAGATTTTCTGCCCCTTCTAGACTTAGAAAAATACCCTTTTTCGGTATTTTCATTGAAAAGTGGCATTTTTGTTGGTGCTTTCATCGAAAAAAAAAAAAAAATCAAATTACCCCTCTAGATTTTCAAGAACACACCCCCTCGTAATTTTCTTGTGAATTTAACGCCATAGCCTTCAATAAGTTGCACAAAAGTCCGATAACAAAAAAAAATCGACCTTAGGGCTACGTAGATAACTGATGATGAACACTGTATATGTGTTCGAAATATCCAGTTAAAAATTTTTATATCTGTTCATCCCTATTTTGAACTGTTATACTTTCGTTTGTGCTACGTGGTACAGTCTATTGAGATTAAACATCCTTCACAATTGAAAGCCTCCTTTATCAAGATTTTAAGTTGATTTCCACGATTTGGTTTTGCTTTGGTACGTTATATAATTTTGGAAAGTAAATTTTCAATTATGGTTCACATAAATCAAAATGCAGAGCATGTATAGCTTTAATTCTACCCTGGGATTAAGGTCAAGCTTTGGCCATAGATCGTGGAATAAAATTGAATTAAGGTTAAAGCTTCATTATTCATGTGACCTGTCTCCCTGATGTGCAGAAATTTGAGAAAATCATGGTCGTATCTGCAAATTTATCCACGGCGGATAGGGTAACCTACAAAGTTGTCCAAGGAGGGAGGGGCAAAGAAAAAGCTTTGTTGAGGGAGGTGTTATGTTTATTTATATGCATACAAATGGTATTGTATGTCTATTTTAGGCGTCTAAGAAAGGTAAATGCCTTATCCTTCCCCCATTTTGGACGCCTTAGTCTTAATCTAGATAATAAATCAGAGCTTAATTGAAGTGTTTAGTTTTTCGCGTTATTAATTAAATTTGTTTTTGCCTATTTTAAATACTTCTAAGGAATTAAATAAGATAAGATCTATTCAATGACAATTAAACTAAAAATTAAACATGAAAACAAATGCATGGTGCTTGTCTCCATAAACGGCCTTTAAAAATGTTTAATTAACAATTAAACAGAAAAATAAACATATGGTGCTTGTCTCCATAGGCGCCCTGTAAAAATATGATTAATAATTAAACTGGAAAACAAACAAATGGTGCCTGTCTCCATAAACGGCCTGTAAAATATTTGATTAACAATTAAACAGAGAAATAAACAAACGGTGTTCGTCTCCATATGGCCTGTAAAAAATATCTGTCGGCCTGTAATAATGCTCAATGGCCTGTAACAAGAATCCATGATCTATAAAAAAATTGCACAGCAACTAAGTTGGTGCACAGGTATTCTGCAATTACAAATGACTTTTCCAAATATAGAAAATCAAAGTATATTCGGGACCGCATACTATTCATTTTAAGGGGATCACACATCTGGACCATTTTTTTTCTGGAAAATATTTTCTGCTGCCTAGGGCCCACACACTTAATTGTTGATTAAAGATTGGTGAATGCTATACAAAAGTGAGTAAATTAGTGTTTATTGAACAAATAATTATAACAAATACATTTGTTAAAATTATTTAACAAATGTGTTTAATTGCTTTGTATTTAATTAAGTTTTGTTTACTTTGTAATTAAAACGACTGAATAGAATCTAATATGATTAAAGCGTATTCAGGGTGAGATTTAGCTACCGCCAAACTTAAGCTGAAACCGAGATTTAGCTAATGCCGGACCCATTTATAATAAAACTTACCTTAAAGGCTATTTCAGAATAGTCTAGATAGTCAGATATTTCTTCATCTTCTTCTTGTCCCATTATTTGGAGACTCTAATGCGCAATCCTTGTGCAATTCTAGGTTAGAATTGCAGTCCGACCCATAAAAATATGATCGACTCGGGTAAAATGGGTCGGAGAATGTAATTGTCTGACCCGTTTGTCCGACCGTAAAAATGTAATAAAATGCAGTCTCTGTTTCAGAATAGTTTAGACGGTCAGATATTTCATAGCTAAATCTCGGCGTTTTCTAGTGAACGGTCTTTAGCTAAAGCGGTTTACGCCCTATCTTCATTGTTGCTTCTTTCAAGTTGGCCGGATGAATACAGCTTCTCGTTCACAGTATTTAACTTCTGCTGAAAATGGCCACCTCAAATGGCCCAACTTCCCTTTGAGCTACCAGAAAAATTTTAAAAAAAACGCCTGAAAAAATCCATAGTGAAGACACAGCTTTATTTACGACAGCCCATATCTTAATGGTCCATATTGTCAGCAATAAATATTCAATAGAAACAATTGTTCAAAAACAGATATAGAGCAAAATCTTGGAGGGGGGATGTTACAAGGGTGCCAATAATTGACGAAATTGACAAGTCTATTTAAAAAAAGGTAAAAAAGAGCAATGAAAACAAATGAGGGCACCAACAAAATTTTTGGGGACCTTCGGTCCCCATCTCCCTGTATTTACCTTTGGCATTGTCAGCTTATCAGACCAGGGATTGGAAGTTATCGCTAACTGCTGGAAAAATTCGAAAAGCCATAATGAAGACACTGCTTTATTTGTAGAAAAACAAACATGTCTTAGCGGTTAATATTGTCGGTAATGAGTATTTAATACAAAGCATTGTTGGCTTATAAGGTTGGCAAGTCGAAACATCGACTAAAAAAGCAAGCAATTTGAAAATTAACCATGCTTCTAATCTTAATCAGTTTTGTCTTAACAGACTCGGATTACTTATTGGTCCCATCCAAGATTCTGTAAGATTTCCAAAGTATCCTTCATTTCATGAATTTACTGATTGCAAAATAAAAAAAAAGTATAAGTCACGAGTGAAATAATTTGAATTCAGCGCTAGAAAACACTAGCCGGGAATGTTTTGCAGTATCGGCTTCGATTCGCTTTCCAAGTCTATACAACTCTTGTCTTCTTACGAATATTATTCTTTCAGCTTTCTGCTAGCTACGAGTATCAGCTGACTTTGCTAGCCAGCTCACAATTCACACCCGTAGATAATCTAAACGCCTAGGCATGCTATATTTTTTCTGCATTCTAGATGGCGATATATTTTTACTTTTGCCAAGATCAATGGCAGTCAACAATCTGATTAGTTGTCGTATTTTAAGCATTTTTGAATCATTTTTTCGGTTTCCAGTTGCCTTCAAATGGCCAAGAGAACTGATAGACTCTCAGAATTGCCCCTAAGATATGTCTACCTTCCTTAGTTCTGCCTTGGGGTAATAGACCCTCATGAAAACGTGAAAATAATCATTTTGATAGAGCTCCAAAAAGCTATGCCAGCTTTACCTGTTACAAGACTATATGTCTTGGTTTAACTCTTGTTAGACTTTCAAGTTTTTGATAACTTAGACCAAATTTTTCACTTGGACCAGGCCGGACACGATATCAGCATTAAAACTGTTAAGCTTTAAAACTGCCCAAGTATCTCTATATCATAGTACCTTAGACAGATGAGTTTTATCTTTCAACCAAATCCTGTACACATTGGACATACATATAAACATTGGACATTTTAGGTGGAAAACAGGGTTAACAGTTGGAGGGGAGATTAGCACCCTCTATAAATTTTCAAAAATGTCTTTTCTTGTTGTTTTTGCTGAAAAAACTGAAAAAGGAAAATTGCCACCCATCCCCAAGACCCCAAAAAATCCCTTTTTCCCAGGTTCAGTAACCAAAAAAAAAGATAAAAAAAATCTTTGCTGTCCCTCTGTTTTCGTGAATTAGTACCCTGGGAGAAACTTCAAAGAAAAGCAAAAACTGGAAAATTTTATCAAAAATATAAAAGGCCAATGGCCCAATACTTGGATTTGGGCGGCATTGGCTTAAAGACCACTCCTCACTTGAGTGCTCCGGATCCTCCAAACACGCTCAAAATGAATCCTAGAAAATAATGCAACACATTGTAAACCAGAGCTTCTCAAATTTTAAATCTCAATCTCATTTTGGGTTTGGTAGCTAAATTAGAGTGTCTAGATTGGAGTGTCAAATCCTACCCTTGGGATTTGAGTGTTATGGATATTGTCTTAAAGTACCCTCCTCTTGTGATTGTGCCGAGAAATACACTGAAAGTAAAATCCTAGAAAATATTGTGGTCACAGCTTCTCAGATTTTGATTTTCGATCGCGTTTGGGGACGGGTAACTAAGTTAGAGTGTCGAGATGTGAGTGTTAAATCTTGGCCTTTGGATTTGAGGGGTGGGGGTATAGGCTCAGATACCCTTCATTATGTGATTGTGCCTCTCCTACAGTTACACTGAAAGTGAAATCCTAGAAAAAAAAAATGAAATGCGCTATATTGTGCATCAAAGTTTCTCAAATTTTGAACCGTGACCTCATTTTGGGTTGCGTAATAAATTTGGAGTGTCGGAGAAACTATTGCGTACTGAAAATTTTCAGGCTAGCGTACCATATCACGAATCATGAGGCAGTATAACTAAATGTTAATTTATTGTAAAAACGAGATATAAGCTAATTAAATGCTTTTAACTAAAATGGTCAGATATTATCATTATATACAAGAAAAATCAACAGTTATCGAAAATGATAGGTTAAAACCTGAAGTCGCAAAATAACAATAATGTACCAAGGACGCTTGATAAATGATCTTGACAAACGACCACCAACATCCGCTATACTATGACGACCACAAAGATATGACTTCATTATTTATAGCCCCCTCTCGTATTCCTAATTTTTTTTTTTATTTAAAAATAATATCATGGTTTATAGCGCTAAATCCTTATTTTTATATCAAAGAATATGGTTGATATATAGTGCTGTAAAACCAAGAAATAAAGAGGACACATCAGCACTGTCCATGCAAAAAAAAAGTGATTCTCCATGCTCTTTTAAGTGATTCTTCCTCTTAAAGTGATTCTCTCCTCTCGATTCTCGCTCTTAAAAGTGATTCTTCCTCTTGATAAGAAATATCCCGTTCGCGTAGGGACAGCTAAAAGTAAAACTGATTTTATACTCAAATTTGACAATAACGGTATATTCTTTAGAAAAGGAACAAAAAGGCACTAAGCATATAACAAAATATAAGACCAGATATTACTTTCGTATAATTGAGGATTAATTTCCAATAATTAGTTGTAAACTAAATTATTTTTGTACATATGGGATTTCATAAATAAATCCAGACAGAGGGAGTTTGCCTCCCGTAGAATGGGAAGTTTGTTTTCTTTTGAAAGATAACCCATAAATATTGGGGACATGAGCCAACGACTTTTAGTTTCCAATCAAAGAAAAGAATATCCGTCAAGGGCAAAGGGATCCTATGGTGTTTTTTAGACTAACGAAGAAAAAAAGGACACATCAGCGCTGCCCATGCAAAAAAGCGATTCTTCTTGTTGTTCAAGTTGGGGGGCTGTAACTTTCCTGAATGGGGTTTTCAACAACGATGATTTCAATGGCGCATTTTTCATTTCTATGTAACACCGTTTGGGGGTTTTCAGGCTATCTTTTGAAATTCCCATAAATTTGATTAGCATTAAACTTGAACCGTAAGGACACCGTAATAGACACATAATACACCGTAGTATATACACCGTAATATAACCATGATAGACACCGTAGTCAGCATTCCTCAATCAGATTCTAATGGCAATTGGTCTCACATGGCAGTTTTTTAAAAGTTTTTTTTTTTAATTTGTGGCCACTGGGCGGTAGTTCTTTACTAGTTTGCAGATGTCGCTGCAACTATGAGTATCTAAGCTGTCATTTAATTTTAATAGAGTTGCTATTAAAGATGCTATTAAAGATGCAAAAAGATGCTTTTTGCAGAGTTTATACTAGTCTATTCTTCTCTAGTTCGTATTTGAAATGCAAGGCCAGGGACCGCACTTCATGTCTTTAAATCGAAATCACTGATGGTGTATATCGAACTCATATATCGAATAGCTGTATCGTATAAAGATGTTAAGAAGGTCAAGCAGATTATGTGAAGTGAGGAAGACTAGAGCGCATCAAAATTTCACGTGTTTTCTTTTTTGTCGGATATTATAGTGGAGATAAATAACAATGCCCATATCATTTCAGGGGCAGCTAGCGTCGTTCCTCCTGTCTCGGATGCACCAGCACCACAATAAGAATGTCCCAATAAAGACGAGTAGAAGTGATGCTAGTAAGCGGTATAAACCTGGGGATCACAAACCTTTTCACCATCTTAACAAGAAAGTCAATTACTGGCGCTCTCTTAAAGCGGTTATCAATGCTGAAACTCCCGAAGAAAAATTTGAACGAAAAGAAATTTTTATAACATACGGTGAAGGCAATGCTTATTTGGCCTTAGCAATCCTCAATTTCTTAGAAGCGATTAAACGACATGTGGAGCTTAATATTAAAAAGGCAAGACTTGAAAGAGAAAAGGAAGAACTGAAGGCTGAAGAAGGAAGTGAAGAGGGAGGAGAAGGAAGCGAAGAGGGAGGGACAGGAAGTGCAGAAGCAGGTACAGGAAGCACAGAAGGAGGAAATGGAAGTACAGAGGGGGGTGCAGGAAGTGCAGAAGGAGGTACAGGAAGTACAGAAGGAGGAAATGGAAGTGCTGAGGGAGACGCAGGGAGTGTGGAGGGAGGAGCGGGAAATATGGAGGGAGGAGTAGAAAGTGTAGAGGGAGGAGTGGTAAGCGCAGAGGGAGAAACAGGAGGTGTAGAGGCTGGAGCAGTAAGTACAGAAGCTGGTGGAGCAAATGAAGGAGTGCAAGAAAACGAGAATGAAATCCAAGAATCAAGAGAACAAAATAATCAATTGCGGGGTCAAGAAGAAGTAAGAAGTCAGCTGCAAGGAATGCAAGAGCTCAGAAGTCAAGTCCAAGCACCACAAGAGCTGAGAAACCCAGGGCAGGGGCCACGGCTGGGAAACCAAGTGCAAGGATCCCAAAAACTAAGAAATCCATTGCAAGGGATGCAAGGGCTCAGAACCCAAATGGAAGTATCACCAAAACTAAGAAGCCCAAGCCAAGGACCACAACTAAGAAATCAAGTGCAAGTACCCCTAGAACTAAGAAACCCAGGCCAAGGACCACAACTGAGAAATCAAGGCCAAGGTCCCGTAGAACTAAGAAATCAAGTGCAAAGGGAACAACAACAAAGAAATCAAATGCAGGGGCTGCCAAAACTAAGAAACCCAGCTCAAAGACCCCAAGAACTAAGAAATCGGCTGCAATCAATGCAACCACCCAGAAACCAAATGCAAAGAACCCAAGAACTAAGAAACCAAGTGCAAAGGGTACAACAGCAAAGAAACCAAATGCCACAAGAACTAAAAAAACAGCTGACACAAGAACTAAGAAACCAAGTGCATGGACAACAAGAATTAAGAAATCAAGTGCAGGGTCCGCAAAGACTAAGAAACAAAGTGCAAGGACCGCAAAAACTAAGAGATCAAATTCTAGGACTATCAAAGAGAAACCTCAACACTCAAAAAAGTTCCCCCAGTGACCAGATATTTTACTACACTTATAAAAATTTAAATACTATACGTGATTATAATGAGAGAACTTACAACAGATTTCATGGCAATAGAAATTTTTGATAGTGTCATAAAATTCTATAAGACTGATACTGCCTCGCGAGACATCGAATTTACGGTTTGTCGATTCGTTGTCGACTAATTCCTTGTGAAAATTAAAAATTTGCCTATTAGGGCAAAAAATTTGCCCTAATAGGGCAAACATAAATTGCCCTACTACACGACGCCTACCAATAGTGGCACAAGCCTGTGGCACTGGCACTTACTCTATGAGTATTTTTACAGCTATCAAGTTACCAAATGCAACTACTCTACGAGTAATTGCAGTCTTCAAGGGACGGATTATCAAAGCAACGTGAAACTGTTGGTGAAAATTTTTCGGAGGGGTACCAATTTGTGGAAGAGTTGACTTCAAAAAGTTGAAGTCAAACAGGTAATTATGATATTGTCTATCGCATAACAATATAAAGTCCTTAGTAAATCTTCATATTAAACTGTAAAAACCTAAAGCAAACTACAAAATTCAAACTGGATTTTCAGCTTTACTGGGGGTGAGTTGACATCCTTCGGTGCCTTTAATATTGATTGCATAATGATAGGTTTTGTCGAATCTTCTTGAGCCCAATGGGTCTGAAATCTCACAATAATAAAGAATTGTGTGGGGGATGATTTGGTTTTGTCTTGTCTTAAAGTTTAAGCGCGATAATCCGTTTCTCCGTTCTGGTGGAATTTTACTAAAATGAAAAAAACCTTTCTTTTGCAAAAATATAATGTTGAATTTAGCACTGCAATGAATCAAATATGAATTAAATATTCAAAATTAACTAGATGAATTTTAATATTTAGATGAGCGTTAAAATTACTGGGAAATTATCAGGAAGGAAATTCAGAATAAAAGGCATGTACACACAAATTTTTCTGGCGAGGGCCATTAGTAAAAACCATATTATTTTATAATTAAAGTCCCAAGAAAATTATGAAATTTTCGGATTTCGGGGGGAGGTCCAGACTCCAAGAACCACTCCTTCTGCGTATGTCGAATAATTGATTATTGATTGTCTCTTTCATAGAGGGCACTGAGGCTAGAGTGAAAAAGAAGCCCAAGTATTTGACAGGGTGTATGTCAAAGTGGGAGGATGGATATTAATTGCACCCTCGTAATACAGTGCTTTGATGAAACCTCAAAGGAATACTCTAGGGCTATTGTGTTTGACTGAATTTTCATTTACTAAACTATATTTACTTGATACTATACTTTACGGGAGCTGGCTTTGACCTCCCCTAGAAAATATCCCCCCATGGTAAATACCCTAACAGAAAATACCCCCCGGGAAATCCCACACGGGACCCCCCCCCCCTTCACGTGGAAAAATTTCCCTTGGTAAATTCCTCTCATAGAAAATTACCGCCCCCGATAATTCCCACAATGGAAAATTCCCCAACGCGCAAAGTTGAGCAGCCAAAGAGAATGTACAAAAAAGGTACATGTTTTATTTAGGTATAATGCCAAGTATTTTTTTTTTAGTTAAACTATATGTTCTTTAAATTAGCCTACATTTAAAAAACTTGTCCCTTAAGCAGTTCTTTTATTGCGGCATAATACCCAATCTATTTTTATTTAGACTAGATGTTCTTTAAGTTATATTAAAATATAGAAAATAAAACAGTTCCTTTAATGTAGAAAGTTCTTTTATTTCGGCATAATGCTCTATATTTTTTTTTAGTTACGCTACATGTTTCTTAAACTTTAAATATTTACTTGATACTATACTTTACAGGAGCTGGCTTTGACCTTCCCTAGAAAATGTCCCCCCTTCACGAAAAGTAACCTCACAGGAAATACCCCCTGGAAAATGCCACCCGGAAAATACCCCCCCTCACCTGGAAAACTTTCCTTGGTAAATTCCTCCCATGGAAAATCCCCTCCCCCAGATAATTCACACAATGGAAAACTCCCTAACACCCAACATTTAGCAGCCAAAGAGAATGTACAAAATAGGTACATGTTTTGTTTAGGTATAATGTCAAGTATTTTGTTTAGTTAGACTACAAGTTCTTTAAATTAGCCTAAATTTAAGAAATATGCCCCTTAAAGTAGGCAGTTCTTTTATTGCGCATAAAACCCAATATATTTTTATTTAGACTAGACATTCTTTAAGTTATATTAAGAGATTGAAAATAAAACAGTTCCCTTAAATTAGAAAGTTCTTTTATTTCGGCATAATACCCTATATATATTTTTTTTAGTTTCACTAAATGTTTCTAAACTTTAAACCTAGGGGGCACTTGCATTCCTATCCCCAACTGGCACCCCTGGGGGCGGCTATTATACAATAATGTATAGCCATAACCTGCTGAACTAAAATTATTAATTTCCTAGACAATTCTTGATTACTGACATCCTTAGTTGACAGTATTACAGCGACTGTTTTACTATTTAACCCTCAAACTCAATCAAGGAATTATCTAGCGCTCTCAGTGCCTCAGCGCCTCAGTCAAGAGGAGAGGACCCTCTCCTCCATTCACTGTCTTGATTGCAATTTATAATGAAATAACCTCTCGTAAACTATTGAATTCTGGCTTGATCAATCGTTACTGGAAGTCTATTACTTTGTATATCCACTATGGTTTTTCAAACAGTTCGTGGTAACGAACTGTAATAAGGAGCGACCCGGCTCAATAGTAACCAAAACTCTAAAAAATTGAATTTTGATATCAATACCTACATCAAAAGAATCGCATTTTAATGCTGATTTTAAATATATAATTTTAATCAAGTTTAGTCTTACCCATCAAAAGTTACGAGCCTGAGAAAATTTCCCTTATTTAGGAAAATAGGGGGAAAAACCCCCTAAAAGTCGTAGGATCTTAACGAAAATGATGTCCGAGAACCCTACTGTAGAAGTTTCAAGCTCCTATCTACAAAAATGTGGAATTTTGTATTTTTTGCCAGAAGACAAATCACGGGTGCGTGTTTATTTGTTTGTTTTTTTTTGTTTTGTTTTTTTCCCCAGGGGTCATCGTATCGACCAAGTGGTCCTAGAATGTCGCAAGAGGGCTCATTATAACGGAAATGAAAAGTTCTAGTGCCCTTTTTAAGTGACCAAAAAAATTGGAGGGCATCTAGGCCCCCTCCCACGCTCATTTTTTCCCAAAGTCAACGGATCAAAATTTTGAGATAGCCATTTTGTTCAGCATAGTCTAAAACCATAATAACTATGTCTTTGGGGATGACTTACTCCCCCACCATTCCTGGGGAGGGGCTGCAAGTTACAAACTTTGACCAGTGTTTACATATAGTAATGGTTATTGGGAAGTGTACAGACGTTTTCAGGGGGATTTTATTTTGTTTGGGGGTGGGGCTGAGGAGAGGGGGCTATGTTGGAGGATCTTTCCTTGGAGGAATCTGTCATGGGGGAAGAAAAATTCAATGAAAAGGGCGCAGGATTTTCTAGCATTACTATAAGAAAACAATGAAAAATAAATATGAAAACGTTTTTTCAAATGAAAGGAAGGGGTAGCATTGAAACTTAAAACGAACAGAGATTATTACGCAAATGAGGGGTTCTAAAAATACTTTAGCATAAAGGGCGAGGTATTTAGGAGGAGATAAATACCTTGCTCTTTATGCTAAAGTATTTTTAGTAATTTCAACTATATATTCTACGGCCTTTCTGATTCAGGGGTCATTCTTAAAGAATTGGGACAAAACTTACGATTTAGTGTAAAGAGCGAGGTATTAACGAGGGTACAAACCCCCTCGTATACATAATAAAAATATAAGGTTATGAAAGTTTGTTACGTAAGTTAATTCTTAAGTTACGTATATTTTTTACTAATAAAAACGTTCGTTAAAAATTAAAAGTTCTAGTTGCCTTTTTAAGTAACCGAAAAATTGGAGGGCAACTTGGCCTCCTTCTCCACCCCTTATTTCTCAAAATTGTCTGATCAAAACTAAGAGAAAGCCATTTAGCCAAAAAAAGAATTAATATACAAATTTCATTTTAATAATTTATGTGCGGAGAGCCAAAACCAAACATGCATTAATTCAAAAACGTTCAGAAATTAAATAAAAAAAACTAATTTTTTTTAGCTGAAAGTAAGGAGCGACATTAAAACTTGAAACGAACAGAAATTACTCCGTATATGAAATGAGTTGTCCCCTCCACAATCCCTGTTCGTTTTAAGTTTCAATGCTACTTCTTCCTTTCATTTGAAAAAACGTTTCATGTTTATTTTTCATTGTTTTCTTATAGTAATGGTAGAGAATCCTGTGCCCTTGTCATTGAATTTTTCTTCCCCCATGACAGATTCCTCCAAGGAAAGATCCTCCAACATAGCCCCCTCTCCTCAGCCCCACCCCCAAACAAAATAAAATCCCCCTGAAAACGTCTGTACACTTCCCAATAACCATTACTATATGTAAACACTGGTCAAAGTTTATAACTTGCAGCCCCTCCCCCAGGGATTGTGGGGGAGTAAGTCATCCCCAAAGACATAGTTATTATGGTTTTTGACTATGCTGAACAAAATGGCTATCTCGAAATTTCGATCCGTTAACTTTGGGAAAAAATGAGCGTGGGAGGGGGCCTAGATGCCCTCCAATTTTTTTGTTCACTTAAAAAGGGCACTAGAACTTTTCATTTCCGTTATAATGAGTCTTCTTGCGACATTCTAGGACCACTTGGTCGATACGATGACCCCTGGAAAAAACAAAACAAAAAAAACAAATAAACACGCACCCGTGATTTGTCTTCTGGCAAAAAAATACAAAATTCCACATTTTTGTAGATGGGAGCTTGAAACTTCTACAGTAGGGTTCTCTGATACGCTGAATCTGATGGTGTCATTTTCGTTAAGATCCTACGACTTTTAGGGGGTGTTTTCCCCTATTTTTCCAAATAAGGGAAATTTTCTCAGTCTCGTAACTTTTGATGGGTAAGACTAAACTTGATGAAACTTATATATTTAAAATCAGGATTAAAATGCGATTCTTTTGATGTAGCTATTGATATCAAAATTCAATTTTTTTGAGTGTTGGTTACTATTGAGCCGGGTCGCTCCTTACTACAGTTCGTTACCACGATCTGTTTGATTTTTGGCATCACCATTAAAAGCCGATTCTTTTGATGTATATATTATAATCGAAACTCTCTTTTCAGAGTTTCGGTTATTATTAGCACGAGTTGCTCCTTATTAACAGTTCGTCCCCACAAACTGATAGATATGATTCATTATAAATCCAGGATTGAAATCCAGGATTTTTTTTTTGTTGAGCCATAAAGAAAGTTTCAACACTAAAGGTATTAAAGTTGCTATAGGGATTGAGATGTATCAAACAGTTCGTGGTAACGAACTAAGGAGCGACCCGGCTCAATAGTAACCAAAACTAAAAAAAAAGGAATTTTGATAGCAATAGCTAAATCAAAAGAATCGCATTTTAATGCTGATTTCAAATATATAATTTTAATCAAGTTTAGTCTTATCCATCAAAAGTTACGAGCCTGAGAAAATGTGTTTTATTTTAGAAATAGGGGGAAAATAATCCCTAAGTCATAGAATCTTAACGAAAATCACACCATCAGATTCAGCGTATCAGAAAATCCTATTGTAGAAGTTTCAAGCTCATACCTACAAAAATGTGGAATTTTGTATTTTTTGCCAGAAGGCAGATCACGATCGCGTGTTAGTTTGTTTTTTTGTTTGTTTTTTTCGCCAGGGGTGATCGTATCGACCCAGTGGTCCTAGAATCTTGCGAGAGGGCTCATTCTAACGAAAATGAAAATTTCCAGTGCCCTTTTTAAGTGACCAAAAAATTGGAGGGCACCTAGGCCCCCTCCCACGCTAATTATTTTCCCAAAGTCACCAGATCAAAATCTGAGATAGCCATTTTATTCAGTGTAGTCAAAAAACTTATAACTATGTTTTTGGGACGACTTACTCCCCCACAGTCCCCGTGGGAGGAGCCACAAGTTACAAACTTTGACCAGTGCATACATATAGTAATGGTTATTTGGAAGTGGACAGACGTTTTGAGGGGAATTTTTAGGTTGGGGGTGGTGAGAAGAGGGGTATATGTTGGAGGAACTTTCCTTGGAGGAATTTGTCATGGGGGAAAAAATTTTCATGAAGGTAGTGCAGAATTTTCTAGCATTATTAAAAAAAACAATAAAAAAATAAATATGAAAAAGTTTTTTCAACTGAAAGTAAGCAGAAGCATTAAAACTTAAAACAAACAGAAATTATTACGCATATGATGGGCTCACCTCCTCCTAATACCTCGCTCTTTACGCTAAGTATTTTAGTAATTTCAACTATTTATTCTGCGGCTTTTGTGATTCAGGGGTCATTCTTAAGAAACTGAGAAAAATTTTAAGCTTTAATGTAAACAGCGAGCTACTGACGAGGGGGTGAACCCCTTCATATACGTAATAAAAAATGAGAATGTAGAAGTTCGTTACGTAAGCTAATTTGTAAGTTACGTATATTTTTTCTAATAAAAACATTCGTAAAAAAATTAAAAGTTCTAGTTTTCTTTTTAAGTAACCAAAAATTCGGAGGGCAACTAGGCCTCCTCCTCCGATTCATTTTTGTCAACATCATTCGATCAAAACTATGAGAAAGCCATTTAGAAAAAAAATAAATATGCAAATTTCGTTTTAATTATTCATCTGCGGAGAGCCAAAATCAAAACATGCATTGATTCTAAAACGTTCAGAAATTAAATAAAGAAACGAGTTTTTTAACAGAAAGTAAGGAGCGACATTAAAACTTAAAACGAACAGATATTACTTCATATATGAAGGGGATGCTGCCTCATCAACACCCCGCTCTTTACGCTAAAGTTTTTTACTGTTTTAAAAAGTAGAGTTAAGAGAAAGAGTCAAAATTTAGCGTACAAAGCAGGGATATGTAAAGAGGATCGTGGATATGTATGTGCATGCAAACAACATGCAAATGCGCCCATTCATCTTTATTTTATATTATCACTTTCTTTATATTATAGTATAAGCTCTATAGCTACAAATAAAAGGCTTGACAAATAATTACCAAACCATATAACACACAGTTTAAATGTAAAATAAAGTTATTCGTCAGGGAGCAGAGCTTCTCCAAAGAAGCAGATAAAATAATAAAATAAAGCTTAGAAAGTCGTTTTTTATTGCGGTTTAGTCCTTGAAAGTTTAGAGAAGAGAGGGAAAGTAGATTATATACATAAACTAGCTGTTGGGGTGGCGCTTCGCGCCACCCCAACACCTAGTTGGTGGGGGCGCTTCGCGCCCCCCCCCCCAAGCCCCCCCGCGCGCGTAAGTCGTTACGCGCCATATTAGTTACGCGCCATTGTAGTTGTGTCCCTATGTCCCACCTGTGAATATAGATATATATATATATATATATATATATATATATATATATATATATATATATATATATATATATATATATATGTTTTTAACTACGTAAAACTTGCGAATATACAACATTCTTTGCTGTCCCATTGTCTGTGCATATAAATAGATTGTCAGGTTTACCG
The DNA here is from genome assembly GCF_032884065.1 of Artemia franciscana. Taxonomy (NCBI): domain Eukaryota; kingdom Metazoa; phylum Arthropoda; class Branchiopoda; order Anostraca; family Artemiidae; genus Artemia; species Artemia franciscana. The sequence continues at coordinate 1,662,814 of NC_088866.1, forward strand.
ACTCTTGAACATGCAACATATAATGGTCCATGGGAAAACAATCCGTATTCAGATCTATACCTCATGATTCTAATGATTGCCCTTGAGCTTTGTATATGGTGATTGCTAATCGACCATTCCCTGAGTCGCCATCGTCATTTATATATCCCCCTGTGCACCCCGGCGTCCCCTTTGTAGTTATGTCCCTGTGTCCCGGTCGTCGTCATTTATACTCCCTGTGTCCCGGTGCTTTGTTGATTGCTAATCGAACATTCCTTTTGTCCCGGTCGCTTTCTCTTTGAGTGTCGTCATTTATTTAGATTGTCAGGTTTACCGACTCTTGAACATGCAACATATAATTGTCCATGGGAAAAACAATCCATATTCAGATCTATACCTCATGATTCTAATGATTGCCCTTGAGATTTGTTGATGGTGATTGCTAATTGAACATTCCCTGTGTCCCGGTCGTCATTTATATTCCCAGTATTCCGGTCGTCATTTGTGTCCCAGTGTTCCCCTTTTAGTTTTTTTTTATTGGTTTTGACCTTTTTTTAGGTTTTTTAGTTTTTTTCTTTTTTCTTTTTAGTTTTTTTTGAAGTTTTTATCTTTTTAGTTTTTTTATTTTTATTTATATTTTTTTAGTTTTCTTTTTCTCCTTTATTTTTCAGTTTTTTTCCTTTTTTTAGTTTTTTTCTTTTTTAGTTCTTTTAGTTTTTACCTTTTTTAGTTTTTTTTAGTTTTTTAGATGAAATTTTTTTTTAGTTTTTTTCCTTTTTTTCTTTTTAGTTTTTTATTGGTTTTTACCTTTTTTTTAGCTTTTTTAGTTTTTTTTCGTTTTTTCATTTTACTTTTTTTTTTAGTTTTTATCTTTTTTATTTTTTTTTATTTTTATTCTTAATTTTATTAGTTTTCTTTTTCTCTTCTATTTTTCAGTTTTTTCCTTTTTTTTAAGTTTTTTTTTTAGTTTTTAGTTTTTTTAGTTTTTTTTCCTTTTTTTCTTTTTAGTTTTTTATTGGTTTTTACCTTTTTTTTAGCTTTTTTAGTTTTTTTCGTTTTTTCTTTTTACTTTTTTCTTTAGTTTTTATCTTTTTTATTTTTTTTTATTTTATTCTTAATTTTATTAGTTTTCTTTTTCTCTTCTATTTTTCAGTTTTTTCCTTTTTTAAGTTTTTTTTTAGTTTTTAGTTTTTTTAGTTTTTTAGTTTTTTTAGTTTTTTTAGTTTTTTTAGTTTTTAGTTTTTTTAGTTTTTTTTTCCTTTTTTTCTTTTTAGTTTTTTATTAGTTTTTACCTTTTTTTTAGCTTTTTTAGTTTTTTTCGTTTTTTCTTTTTACTTTTTTTTTAGTTTTTATCTTTTTTAATTTTTTTTATTTTATTCTTAATTTTATTAGTTTTCTTTTTCTCTTCTATTTTTCAGTTTTTTCCTTTTTTTAAGTTTTTTTTAGTTTTTAGTTTTTTTAGTTTTTTAGTTTTTTTTAGTTTTTTTAGTTTTTTAGCTTTTTTATTTTTTTTATTAGTTTTTAGTTTTTTTTTGTAGTTTTTGCCTTTTTTTAGTTTTTTCAGTTTTTTTTTTTTAGTTTTTAGTTTTTTACCTTTTTTGTGGATCGTCACCTGATCCACAGATCCACAGATCCACAGACAACTTATTTTTATATACATAAATATAAAAACAATTCAGTCACCACAGTCCACAAGGTTACGTTTGAAAAAGATGGAACATGATATCTACCAGCTGAAATAATTTACAAATTCCTCCCGTGTCAAGAAATGAAAAAGAAATGTAAAAAATAGAAAAAAAGAAACGAAATTTTTACCGCTAAACTACCGCTTTTGCATCTGTAAATTCAACTCTTGAGTACGAGGTAGGCACTTAAGCAAGGGAGGTTCTTTATGCCCATTCCCCTTTCTAATCTGATAGTTTTTATAAGGTACCATATTTTTATTGTCCATATAATTCATCCATTTGCGGCATATTGTATTTTTTGTGCCCAAACCCAAAAGCACAATACTTTGCACCAGAGTTGTCTCCAGGATTTTCGTTCTGGAGGGGAAGGGATTGTAAAAAAGAATGAAAATTAAACTTGTTTCACTTCTTTACCATTTTGTTGGTTTCTTTTTGAAGAGTGTTCTGAAACAGGAGAAGAAAGACACCTAAAAAGAGGTTAAATTTTGATTAGACGGATCAATGTAGGCAGGGACGTATCCATGATTTTTTCGGGGAGGAGCTTTACAAAATGATTGTTTTTCGAGGGGGGAGGGTACAAAAAAACGTTAAGAACATACCAAAAATCGGTTTTTATCCATTTTCGATATGTTTCTACGAGTCGGACAGACATTGTTTTTGAGAGGGGAGTCAAACCTCCTTACCCTCCCCCTCCCTGTATACAGCCTTGAGAGAACGAAAAACCCAACTCTCACGAAAATAAAGCCTGGAACTGAGAAAGCTCATTAACTTAATTCGTTTGGAATTATTAATTCGTAGATTTTGTTTGATTCAGATTTATCTTATTTATCAGATGAAAAAGATTTATCAGAATCAGTTAGCAATAACTTGTAGTCAGTAATTTTGATTAAGATCAAGCAATAGATATAAAATACAAACTCGGTGTGTTTTGATTTGGGAGAGTAAGCATCCCTAAATATTGCTAAGAGTCTCACAACAGCTAGCTGGGTAGAGGGGGTATAAGTGGGCCTGTTTTTTCTTAGGACTGATGTCTGAAACCACAGAAAGCATATTATTAGGGCCAAGGTTTTCAAGTTTTCACTAGGTCGCTCTGGTGAATACAGAGGGGGATTATCCTAAACCTCCATTCGCTTGGGAGAATACAATTTGAGTACTCGTATAATTTAAATGGTTAGGGGGTGATCGCTCCCAGTTTATTGCAGATTATTTTTAGTGTGAAATAAAGGATCACATTCCTACGCTTCCCTGCAGATAGCTGAAGGGTGGAGGACATCCCCCAGGAGCAAGATGTATGACTTCCCTGCCGTTTTAAAAATTGAAAATAAGCCCTGAAAATGGTTCGTGGGACTTCAGAGTCCCTTTCTACCAGCCCTTCTCCCTTTCACCAGAATAAAGTTTAAGAAGTCACTTCTTAGAAGTGATTATCATTTTAAAACCAGCAGAAGTTGAACTTCCACCTAAATTGAGAAGGGCTAAGGATATCAAAGCTCCCCTTTTATAAAACAGTTCGTGGTAACGAACTGTAGTAAGGAGCGACCCGGCTCAATAGAAACCAAAACTCTAAAAAATTGAATTTTGATATCAATAGCTACATCAAAAGAATCGCATTTTAATGCTGATTTTAAATATATAAGTTTCATCAAGTTTAGTCTTAGCCATCAAAAGTTACGAGCCTGAGAAAATTTGCCTTATTTAGGAAAATAGGGGAAAACACCCCCTAAAAGTCGTAGGATCTTAACGAAAATGACACCATCAGATTCAGCGTATCAGAGAACCCTACTGTAGAAGTTTCAAGCTCCTATCTACAAAAATGTGGAATTTTGAATTTTTTGCCAGAAGACAAATCACGGGTGCGTGTTTATTTGTTTTTTTTTTTTTTTTTGTTTTTTTTTTCCCCAGGGGTCATCGCATCGACCAAGTGGTCCTAGAATGTCGCAAGAGGGCTCATTCTAACGGAAATGAAAAGTTCTAGTGCCCTTTTTAAGTGACCAAAAAAATCGGAGGGCATCTAGGCCCCCTCCCACGCTCATTTTTTTCCCAAAGTCAACGGATCAAAATTTTGAGATAGCCATTTTGTTTAGCATAGTCGAAAACCATAATAACTATGTTTTTGGGGATGACTTGCTCCCCCACAGCCCCTGGGGGAGGGGCTGAAAGTTACAAACTTCAACCAGTGTTTACATATAATAATGGTTATTGGAAAATGTACAGACGTTTTCAGGGTTATTTTTTTGGTTTTGGGGGTAGGGTTGAGGGAGGGGGCTATGTGGGAGGATCTTTCCTTGGAGAAATATGCCATGGGGGAAAAAAATTCAATGAAAAGGGCGCAGGACGAATCTGGTCACGTTAGAAAAAAACGTCAAATTAAGAGCTTAATATACAATGCTGGGTGTTCGGAGCCTCTCTATTATGGAGTATAATTTGAAAATAACACAACTATACGAGCGATAAAACATATATACCACAACCATAACTCAACTAACGAAAGAACTGCTAAGAGATAACACAACTATAAAGCGAAAACAGGTGAAAACTAACGGGAAAATAAACGAACTAAGAGGTGGAAGGGGCCCAGAGAAAAAATATAATCCTTTTTCAATTTTGAGCCTAACTTCCGCAAAGGAGTAATAATGTCAGAAGCCCCGAAATACCGAATTATTTTCTTTTCAAACAGTTCGTGGTAAGGAACTGTAGAAAGGGGCGACCCGGCTCAATAGTAAACGAAACTCTAAAAGACGGAATTTTGATGCTAAAAGATACATCAAAAGATTCGAATTTTTACGCTGATTCTAAATATTAAGTTTCAATTAATTTAGTCTTTGTCATCAAAAGTTACGAGCCTGAGAAAATTTGCCCTATTTTGGAAAAAGGGGGAAACATCCATTAAAAGTCACAGAATCTTAACGAAAATCACACTATCGCATTCGGTATATCAGAGAACTCTATAGCAAAAATTTCAAGCTCCTATCTAAAAAATGTGGAATTTTGTATTTTTTGCCAGAAGACAAATCACGGGTGCGTATTTATTTATTTTTTTTTATTTTTTTTTCCAGGGGTCATCTTATCGACCAAGTGGTCCTTGGATGTCGCGAGAGGGCTCATTCTAACGGAAATGAAAAGTTCTAGTGCCCTTTTTAAGTGACCAAAAAATTGGAGGGCAAATAGGCCCCCTCCCATGCTCATTTTTTTCCAAAAGTCAACAGATTAAAATTTTAAGATAGCCATTTTGTTCAGCATAGTCGAAAACCATAATAACTATGTCTTTGGGAATGACTTACTCCCCCACAATCCCTGAGGGAGGGGCTGCAAGTTACAAACTTTGACCAGTGTTTACATATAGTAATGGTTATTGGGAAGTGTACAGACGTTTTCATGGGGATTTTTTGGTTTGGGGGGTGGGGTTGATGGGAGAGGGCTTTGTGGGAGAATCTTTCCTTTGAGGAATATGTCACGGGGGAAGAAAAATTCAATGAAAAGGGCGCAGGATTTTCTAGCATTACTATAAAAAAAAACAATGAAAAATAAACATGAAAACGTTTTTTCAAATGAAAGTAAGGAATAGCATTGAAATTTAAAACGAACAGAGATTATTACGCATATGAGGGGTTCTAAAAATACTTTAGCATAAAGAGCGAGGTATTTAGGAGGAGATAGATACCTCGCTCTTGATGCTAAAATATTTTTAGTGATTTCAACTATTTATTCTACGGCCTTTTTGATTCAGGGGTCATTCTTAAAGAATTGGGACAAAACTTACGATTTAGTGTAAAGAGCGAGGTATTAACGAGGGTACAAACCCCCTCGTACACATAATAAAAATATAAGAATATAAAAGTTTGTTACGTAAGTTAATTCTTAAGTTACGTATATTTTTTATTAATAAAAACGTTCGTTGAATATTAAAAGTTCTAGTAGCCTTTTTAAGTAACCGAAAAATTGGAGGGCAGCTAGGCCTCCTTCCCCACCCCTTATTTCTCAAAATCGTCTGATCAAAACTAAGAGAAAGCCATTTAGCCAAAAAAAAATTAATATACTAATTTCATTTCAATAATTTATGTGCGGAGAGCCAAAATCAAACATGCATTAATTCAAAAACGTTCAGAAATTAAATAAAAAAACTAGTTTTTTTAACTGAAAGTAAGGAGCGACATTAAAACTTAAAACGAACAGAAATTACTCCGTATATGAAATGGGTTGTCCCCTCCGCAGTCCCTCGCTCTTTACGCTAAAGTTTGACTCTTTGCCACAATTCTACTTTTTAAAACAATTAAAAACTTTAGCGTAAAGAGCGTGGGACTGCGGAGGGGACAACCCATTTCATATACGGAGTAATTTCTGTTCGTTTTAAGTTTTAATGTCGCTCCTTACTTTCAGTTAAAAAAACTAGTTTTTTTTTATTTAATTTAGGGTAGCCTTGAATATGATATTAAAAAGTGAAGACTTTTTTACAGGTTTTTTTTTCAAATAAAAAGTAATAAAAAGGTACAACTGAAGATGTGAGAACGACTATCACCCACTAAAATATTTATTCCTAATAAAATAATCACTACTATTACCACTAGTTATGTTACCACTTTAATTTTTAATAAAAATGAACAATTGAAGATTTGAGGATGAGTAACACCTACTAAAATAATTACTCCTAATATAATAATTACCACAACTACCACTAATATTATTACCACTTTAATATTTAATAAAAAGGAACAATTGAAGATACGAGGACGACTACCACCCCCTGAAGTGTTTACCCTAAAGTCTCAGCATATAATGGATAGTGATCATGTAAATAATGAAGAAGATGTGGCACTAGATTTCATAGTCCAAACAGGTGATGCTCATATCCGTTTCATGACCCTTCAGCAAGGAAGTACAATGGGGGAGGGATGTACTTTTGTAGGGTTCATTTTATCTAAGTCCTATATCATTATTCTAATAAACAGCTGGGAATATTATACTATGTTTTAATAAAAACGTGAGAAACCCATTTAGCTCGGGAATGCTACAATAGTGTTGCATGCATTGCACTTTCGTTTGGTTAAAAATGTAACCACGGTACATTTCACAGTAGCATGAAATGAACATGTGTCGGTATGAAAGTGTACTCTATTCGGGGGCATAAAAAATAGTGCTGAGGTTATAATTCAAGTTATTATGTTTTTTAGATGTCTTTTGCATATTTTCAATTTACTTTGCACATACGCACAAATAAAGATTTTATACACACATTTTTAAAAATTTTTTTCATTTTGGTATGAAATGCAAGTAAGAAATGCAAATATTATGGTAGGATGGCCTACTATATTCAGCAGTATGAATAGTGTTGCAGACATATGTGCTACAGACATAAGTATGCGCACATACTTTGGGCATTTGCATAAATAAAGATTTGCACATATTACACCTATTTAGTAAGAGGTACAACCACTTTATGTTTCGATGTGGTATGAAATGAACATATTTTGTGATTGTGTTCTATTTATTGGTGTGAGATGGTGCTGCGGTTACATTAAGTAACCGCAGTTGCGGTTACATTTAGACGGTGCTGCGGCTATTTCGACTGGTTAACTAAAATGTTTCAATTTTTTCAGGGTTTCTTCTTGCATTCTAGAAAAAGGAATGACAGGACTGTTGATTTGAATGAACTAATCCCTGAAGAACTGATCGAAGATGATATTGCTTTTGAAGAATTTGAACAACAAATAGAAGTAAAAGAAATTGCACTTGGGTACCTAGAAGGGGCCGCGTATATTTGTTTAACGGTTTTTAACTTTGTAACTGCAGTTGCTACACAGTTTGAATTCTATCGCAAAAAATTAGAAGAGGAGGAAGAGGCCGAGCATGGAGAGGAGGGAGAAGAAGAAGAACACCATCACGAAGAGGGGCATCATGAATCTGGTCATACTCACAACGAAGCCGGAGAACATCACGAAGAGTCAGAACAACATGGAAATGAGTTGGTTCATTACGAAGGAAAAAATAATGAAATTGAAGCAAGTGAAATTGATAAAGGTAACTCTGAACCAAATGAGATCAACGAATTAAATGCTTCAACTGATGAGCCTAAAGGAGAAGATGAAGAACTCGTTGATGAAATGCCAGGAATCGTGCACGATAAGGTTGAAGATAATGAAGTAGACATAGATCATACCGTTGGCAAATCTCTCTCGAAACGAGGGAAACGCACACTGCGAAATTTTGTTAAAAATTGGGTAGCTTCGAAGATATTTAATTATATTTAAATATTCTAAAGAGGCGTCAATTTGTTATTTAAAGTGACTAGTCAATCGTGCCACTAAAACTAAGTTTATATCTGAAAGCCAAGGGGGCAAACAAAAATCAATGAAGTGATAATGTTTATTTATTTTATTTATATCAATAAATTATTTCAACAATTAAAAATGTTTAATCATTTGCGTCCAGCTAAGGCTTTGTTCAAACATACAGCTTTTTTTTAGTAAAAACGATCGCCTTTCTTGCAACAACCGGTTTTTGCGTGTATTTTCTTGAACTTCTTTTTTCTACTTAAAATATAGAAGTGAAAAACCTATTTTTACAGCCTAAAATTCGGCCACAAAGAACAATCGGTTTACAGAATAAATCTATATGAACAAATTATGGACCAAACCGTAAATTAGGCCCAGTATAACCCATAACACCCACAATAAGTATGAACCCATGACAACCCACAAGACGCAACCCATAGTAAAACCCATAGCAAGCATTGAAGACAGTGATTTCTCGACCTAACTATACTCATGCTGCTGCTGTGAAGGAGGATTTCAAACAACGAAGGTAAAGGGATAGAGTGCTTTATGCAATTGAGAGAATCGTATGTGCTTGAGCTTAGGACCTTGGAAAAAGTCTAGGTACTTGTATGATATGCGCCCTATCTAATGTTCTTCTAATGTGTTTCTCTGACACTCAATCCTATGAAATACACAAAATTAAGATACAAATTTAATGCTTTGGAAGCAAATTTGGGCTACATATTTGCACATTAGGGGGTGGGAGGTGGTAAAGCATAGCAGGTCTGCATGCCTAATGTGTTAGGTGCAATTATTCTACATGTTATCTAGTAAGATTTGTTTTATAACTTCACACTGTCCAAATACTTTACCCCAACCCCTCCCCCTAATATGCGAATACATGGCCTAAATTATATGTTTTCCATCTATTCTGTCACTCTCTTTTTCTTGTCCCGCGCTAAGCTGAAAGAAAAAAAAAACGGTTTCTATTAGGTGTCAATGAATAAACAACTTGAGTGTTAGGGCTTTTATCGGTAGACCAAAGTCTGTGTATGAAATGTGACGCTCAAAGAATCAGGAATATATATTATTCTATTTTTATTTTATTATTTCATTATTATTTAATATCTTTGGATTTTTATCGAACCTTGCGATTTCTTGCAAGTAACTTTTGGGATAAGGTTAAACTGTCAGTGGCAACCCTTGAGTACTTTTCTAGATAAAGAAAAAAACATTTAAAAAAACTGTGTTTTTTCAAAAATGTTACAATTAATAAATAGTATATTATGGTACTCTGTAAGCTATACAGTTTGTTGGAAAACATACCATCTACATTCCCCACTACCACTTGTTTTCTAGATAGTCCTAATTGTTTTAAGTAAACTAACTTTTGCGGAGTGAAAGTAATTGAAAATTAGGAAGTAACTTCTGCCTTACGGAAAGACAAATTTAAAAGTTTAGGTTTGGAGGGATCCGTAAAATCAAAATTTTTTTAATTCGATTTTTAATATCAAGCTTTTATTCAGACTGGACTTGTGTAAGAGGATAAATTGAATTTGAGTAGTTTGAGTTTAAAACATTTCGGTAGAACTAAAGTCAGTTCTTTGGTACACGGAAACCCTTTAGATCTAAAGCTGTTTAACACCTTGCGAATTTCGGTACACAGGAACTCTAGAAGTATCTAAAATTGAGGAGACTAATTGCTAATTTCGGTGCTCAGAAAGATCAGAGAAGCCTTAGATTGAATGATAGTAGGATGATTAGCTGCCAAATTCGTTACTGAAGAGCAAAGAATTCAAAAGTGTATATGAAGGAAAACTGGAGGCATTAGTTAATGTTCTGTCCCCCCCCCTTTTTCACGAAACAAAAAATCATAGGTAAAGAGGATAAAAACTATACTTTTGCTAAAAAATATTCATGGTTGTTTTACCTTATATAGAAGGAAAACTATAATTACTGTATAATACTTAAAATACTATGATCGTATCATGACGAGAATGAAGCAAGGTTGCGTGTTATCGCCTCTGCTCTTATGTTCATTATCAACTACAATATTCATACTTTTCTTAGAAATCCAGCTACAAAACAAGAGATTCGGGGACCTAGAATTTGCTAGTGATATTAGTCTCCTAGAGCCCTATAAGCTGAAGCTCCAGCACCTTAACCAAGTCAAAGATACTGCTGAACCTCATTACATCAAGATCAACACCAATAAAAAAAAAGTATGACAAACCCTGGATCCCTGTTAGATTTATGGTGGGATAAACAGATGGTCAACAGACTGTGTATAACATTGGGCTGTTGGAATAAGAAGTCGAACTTAGTATTAGACAAGGCAATACTTCTTGTAGAAAGTTAGCAAAGATTTAGAAAAGTCAACAGTACTGAGTCTAAAGCTGAGATTCATCTATTCCAATGCCCTCTCCACAGACTCTCATGGTTTGATAACACGGCACTAAGAGGAAAAGAAACTACTAGGGCTCGACGACCTCTGCTGAAGACGCATTCTCAACATCCAACAGAGGCAAAAATAACAAATACGTGCGTATGGCAAAAAAACGCAAAAAAATATCTAATAACCGAAGTCATCAAGCACATGAAGTGGAGGTACCATGACACGTGGCTAACAAACCTGAAACCAACCTTTCCGAAATCGTTCTTCAGTGGCAGCTTCAGGACTCCAGTTAAAGAAGAAACGCAAAAAACACTAAGACAGAGCTACCAAACTTATCTACGACGTCTCAACGCCTCTTTTAAACTTGACAGGGAAGAAATCTGGGCGGCTGCATCAATGATAGATTGCTACTGATTCTTCTTGGAGGCCCTAAGCGCTTCTTGGGGCAAAGGAGGATGTTCGATCTAAAGTAAGTTATCTGAACTGTAGATTCAATTACATCTCAAAATTAGCAAGCCGATTAATGAAGGACCGACTTTAGTGAGAACCCTAAAATTTGTTTCGCTCTACAAAGTGATAAAATAAGGAGTCGCAACGTTTTCTACGACGTCGTCTTATAGGTAGTAGGATTCTCCGACAATTTGTGATATTGTTCGTTTAATTGACCACAGCCTTTTTTGAATTTATTTCCCAACTATAGAAAAGGGAGAGGATGTGCCGACTAAATTTTCACTCTCAGATTAATAACTGAGGAGTGCCTGAGTCATCAGGCCCCCTTGGTCTTCAGTTTTATAGATTATGAGCAAGGATTTGATTCAGCCGATAGAAGAGTTTTAGTGAAGGTCCTATCTTTGTATGGTATTCCAGATAAATACATTTAAGTGTCATGTACGAGAAAAACCTTGCTTCGGCTAAGGTAGGAAACGAGGTTATTAGCTGGTTTCGCAATAAATCAGGAGTTAAGCAGAGTTGTATCCTATCCACATTCATATGGATCATTTTGATAGACTTTGTACTAAAGAACTTGGCAAAGACTATGGCAGAGTATGGAATCATACAGGAGGGTAAAATCTCCTAGACTTAATTTAGGCTGGTGACTTGAGTGTCCTAAATGAAAATATTAGCAAAATGAATGACATGAGATTTCGAGGGTTCAGGGTGTTGGAATATACTTGAAAATTAATGTTCAGAAGACAAAGTCGCTTAGACTAGGAATAAATGAAGGTTAAGAAGTGATGCTGGCTAAGAAGAAAATCGATCAAGCGAATAGCTTCACTTACCTGGACAGTATAATTAGCCTTTTTAATAGTCGAAAGCGATTATAGGGCAACTTAACCCCCTCCCACGTACGCTATTCCTCAAACAAATCCAATAAAAATTTTGAGACAGCCATTTTGCTCAACGTAGCTGAAAGGTCCAGAAATTATGCATTTAGGGTGACACCCCCCCCCACACACCTCAGGGCAAGGGTTGTAAGTTATGTCCTGTGGCTAAATAAGGTTTATACTTTGGAGGGGGCTCATTAAATGAGACTCTAGGTGGGCGTGCCTTGCTAAAAGATAACAAACGAGCATTGGTCCAATGAGAGAGGAATACTTACTCCCGCCCTTTACCCGTGCCATTTAACCAGACACTTGGAAAGCTATAGCTTCTATGACTCTCTACCTTAGTTCTTCTGCCCTTGGAATGACGCATGGACAGATAATAAACATAATTATCTATTAACAAACGAACTAACATCATTTTTATACAATCGTAATAAAGGGGTTAATGCCAGATTTGCCTCTCACTCAATCAGACTATCGGTCTTGGCTTTTTCTACAATTAGCCATGGCTTGATGCTCACAACTATTCGATTTTAATTCAACTTCTAATGCCTCTTTTAAGATTCAGAGCGATTGAAGGGTGGATACCCCCCACACCTCACATTTTCCCGAAATGCATCTGATATAAATTCTGAGATGGCCATTTGTTGTGGTAGAGACTTTCATAAAGGCTCATTCAATTGAAAATTGAAGGGGCTATTACCTCTTTTAATAGTCAAAAGGGATTAAAGGGCAACTAGCCCCCCTCCCAGGCCCAACATTTCCCCAAAAACATGCAGTCAAAATTTTTAGATAACCATATTGTTCAGTGAAGTTAAAAGGTTCGGAAATCATACCTTTGAGGATGACATCCCCCCACCCACAGCCCTCAGCGCAAGGACTGTAAGCTACGCAGTAAGTTAGGACTGTAAGGGCTGTAAGTTATGGGTATCATATGCCTTTTAGCATAAGTTTTTGCATTCTTTCGGTTGATCTATGTGGGGACGCAATTCAACCCACTGATGTCTAGCAACATAAATTAATTATTATCTTAATCACGACGTCAGCACTTTTCCTGAGACCAAAATTATCCTACGGGTAAAATTATCATATCCCGCTTGTTTGTTTTAACTTCAGAAGAAAATTTAAGCTGTAACAATTCTATTAATTGGACTATAGAGCGTTTTAAAAGCAGCGTTTGAAATCTTTAATCGTGTTTTTCCCAGAGTGAGTTTTCGAAGAGTAAGACAATTTCATTCCCATATATTATTATGTCAAATAACCATGCGAAGTTTCACTTTAAGACGAAAAAGCTTGGGAGATAAAAATATCTAATAATATTACTTATTTAATATATCTTATTAAAGCAAAATGTACAGATATATGTGAGGCTACATTTGTTTGTTGGTTACATATGTGTGATCAGCGTGAGAGTGAGGAATAGCTCTAGTACAAAAGGAAGTCCTAAAAAAAGAGTTTAAAAAATTCATATCCAGACAGCAAAAAATTCAGCAAAATAAGGGAAAATCAATGAAACTGGCATTCCAGGACCTACATTTTGACAGGCACATATTTCTCGAGAAAGAAGGTGAAAAAAAAAAATCATTTTTCAATTTTCCCCCTTTTCTGAGCCAAACGCAAGGGGTTTATTGTGTCTATGCGTTTGGTATAATTTCGGGATAATTCCGTTTAAAATTGAAATCGACCCTTTTGAGTTTTCTCAGACTCAAAGAAGTAAGGAAATTCGATAGAGCTTTTTCAAGCCGTTGAGCCACTTCAATTTTCCTCAACCAACTTCAAGTTCCAAATGAGAAAATACATCATCTCATTTAACTTACATTTCATTACATCTCATCCAGGTACATCATTTCAAGTCAATTCATCCAGATATATCATTTCATTATATTTTCAGGAAATGAATAATTTTGTTTTTCATTTTAATATGCGTTTTATTTATTTCACTTTCATATTATTTGGGAGGAAAGCAGAGAGTTTTACCAATAGGAGAGAGGGAAAGCAAATCAATATTTAATTTTTCAGTTCAGCAAGAAACTTAGGAAGTTTAAGCACGGATGTAGTGGGATAATGATTTTTCTTTTTCTCTTTTTTTTTGCGAAGACAGAAGAAAAAAAATGTATATTTCAAAATCGAGGTGTAAGGGTATTTATTTTTTTTTTGATTTTTTAGCGGAAGCACCAAAACCGGAATTTTACAAATCTAGGAGGGACATTGGCCATCCGGCGCCATAATTGGTGCCTCTGAACTTCGTTTCCCCTACTAAATCTGATAGATTAGGTTAGGTTATTTTTTTTCTCAATCTTTCGATTAATGTTCTTCAACTAAACTAAAAAGAACAATATGAAAGGTATGACTGAACTTCATTTCAATTCATTTGAGAATCCATATAAATCTGCGATAAGTTTTCAAAAAATTATAAATGTATTTGTGTATAAATTTGTTATCAAGACAATTTTCTAAGCCAGCGTAATTGCTGGACAAAGTTGCTGGACAAAGTTGCTGGACAATGGAGAGAGCATCATTAACCATGCTTGTAGCTTTGCTAGAATTTTCGGCAAAGAATTTATATTTAACTAGCTGTTGGGCTGGCGCTCGCGCACTCCAAAACCTAGTTGGTGGGGGCGCTTCGCGCCCCAAACCCCCAACCCCCCCCCGCGCGCGTAAGTCGTTACGCGCCATATTAGTTACGCGCCATTGTAGTTGTGTCCCTGTGTCCCACCTGTGAATATAGATAAAAGAGAAAAGATTTCTCTTTTCGTTATAGATATATATATGTTTTTAACTACGTAAAACTTGCGAATATACAACATTCTTCGATGTCCCATTGGCTGTGCATATAAATAGATTGTCAGGTTTACCGCCTCTTGAACATGCAACATAAAATCGTCCATGGGAAAAACAATCCGTATTCAGATCTATACCTCATTATTCTAATGATTGCCCTTGAGCTTTGTTGATGGTGATTGCTAATCGAACATACCCTGTGTCCCGGTCGTCATTTATATTCCCAGTATCCCGGTCGTCATTTGTGTCCCAGTCTGTAATTTCTCTTTGAGCGTCCCGTTCGTCATTTATATTCCCTGTGTCCCGGTCGTCATTTGTGTCCCAGTGTCCCGGTCTGTAATTTATCTTTGAGTGTCCCGGTCTTCATCTATATCTCCCGGTCGTTATTTGTGTCCCAGTGTCCCAGTCTGTAATTTCTCTTTGAGTGTCCCGGTCGTAATTTATATTCCCTGTGTCCCGGCTTTTAGTTTTCTTTTTCTCCTTTATTTTTCAGTTTTTTTTCATTTTTTTAGTTTTTTTTTTCTTTTTCAGTTTTTAGTTTTTTTTTAGTTTTTTTTATTAGTTTTAGTTTTTTTTCTTTTTATTTTGTTTTGTAGTTTTTACCTTTTTTTAGTTTTTTTCTTTTTTAGTTTTTTACCTTTTTTTGTTTTTTAGCTTTTTTAGTTTTTTGTAGTATTTTCTTTTTAGTTTTTTTTTTGTAGTTTTTACCTTTTTTAGTTTTTTCTTCTTTTGTATTAATGCTAAAGCCAAGGTTCAAACCTGGAGTCTCTCGGACCTAGAACCTGAAACATAACGCTTTACCAACTCAGCTACTTCGGCTTGAATACATTCGTTTTGAGCAGCTTCCTCGGGTGTTGCCATTGTAGGTTCTTCAGTCATTTTACAATTAGAAATTTCTCTTTCAACGATCTTCTTACAAATAAAAATTTGTCTTTGAACGATATTCTTAAATACCTGTGTCCTGGTCGTCATTTATATTCCCTGTGTCCCGGTCGTCATTTGTGTCCCGGTATCCCAGTCTGTAATTTCTCTTTGAGTGTCCCGGTCGTCATTTATATTCCCTCTGTCCCGGTCTGTAATTTCTCTTTGAGTGTTTTTTCTTTTTAGTTTTTTTTAGTTTTTTACCTTTTTTCTTTTTTCAGTTTTCTTTTTCTTCTTTATTTTTCAGCGTCACTATGAAATACATATCGCCGAACCTTTGTTTTTTTCTTAACTAAAATCTGGTAGGCATTGATGACCTCATCCAAGTCCAAATACCAAAGACAATCATCATCGCTATCATTTTCAGTTTTGATATGTTTTGACTCTCGCTGTCCAGGTGGATTTTCATCTAACTGCGCGGTTTTGCGTTCCTTAGCCGCAAGCCTGTTTTCTTGCTGGTCTTGTGATTCCTCGGCACGCTTTCTTTTCTTACTTTCTCTATCAGCCGCAAGTTTTTTGGCATAGACTCTTTGGCAGCTTCCTTGGCTGTTGCCATTGTAGGTTCTTCAGTCATTTTACAATTAAACATTTTTCCGTCCACGATCTTCTTACAATTAAAAATTTGTCTTTGAACGATTTTCTTAAATACTTTTAATGACGTCATCGTCATAACAAACATGACGACATGACGTCACTCGACAGACCCACATACAAACAACTTATTTTTATATATATAGATTGAGATTGATGATGGTAAGGCACCGGAGTACCGGAGCCATATGCAGTGTTGTAATGCACTTTGGGACAAGCTCTACCGATTTTCTGACAGAATTGTGCCTAAGGATTTTTTGTAGCACAATTATAGCACTCTACGTTTATTCTGAACAGGCGATTTTTTCATTAATATATTCATCCTCTGTCAGATTAAATAAAAAAAACAAGTTTTTTTATTGAAAGTAAGGAGCGACATCAAAACTTCAAAACATCAAAACTAACAGAAATTACTCCGTGTATGAAAGGGGCTGTTTCCTCCTCAATGCCTTGCTCTTTACGCTAAAGTTTGATTCTTTCTCACAGCTCTATTTTTTAAAACAATGGAAATTTTAGCGTAAAGACCGGGGCGTTGTGGAGGGAACAACCCCTTTCATACACGGAGTAATTTCTGTTCGTTTTAAGTTTTAATGTCGCTCCTTACTTTCAGTAAAAAAAACTTGTTTTTTTTATATTTAATTTCTGAAAGTTTTTCAATTAATGCATGTTTGATTTTGGCTCTTCAAAAACGAATAATTGAAACGAAATTATTCTTGGCTAAAACTAAAAACAAAATTTTTGGCTAAATGGCTTTCTCTTAGTTTTGATCAGATGATTTTGAGAAAAAGGGTGGGGGAGGAGGCCTAGTTACCCTCCAATTTTGCAGGTAATTTAAAAAGCCAACTAGAATTTTTAATGTTTAACGAGCGTTTTTATTAATAAGAAATACACGAAACCTACAAATCAACTTACGTAACGAACTTCTATATTAATATATTTTTATTATGGTTATGAGGGGTTTGCCACCTCGTTAATACCTCGCTCTTTACACTAAAGCTTTAATTTTGTCCAAATTCTTAAAGAATGACCCTGAATCACAAAGGCTGTAGAATAAATAGTTGAAATTACTAAAAATACTTTAGCATAAAGAGCGAGGTATTTAGGAGGAGATGAACCCCCCATTAGCGTAATAATCTCTGTTCGTTTTAAGTTTTAATGCTGGTCCTTACTTTCAGCTGAAAAAAAAAACTTTTTCATATTTATTTTTTCATTGTTTTTTTTAATAATGCTAGAAAATCCTGCGCCCCCTTCATGGAATTTCTCTTCTCCCATGACAAATTCCTCCAAGGAAAGATCCTCCCACGTAGCCCCCTCCCCTCAACCCTCCTAAACAAAAAAATCCCCCTCCAAAGGTCTGTTCACTTCCCAATAACCATTATTCTATGTAAACACTGGTCAAAGTTTGTAACTTGCAGCCCCTCCCCCGGGGACTGTGGTGGAGTAAGTCAGCCCCAAAGACATAGTTATTATGTTTTTTGACTATGCTGAACAAAATGACTATCTCAAAATTTTGATCTGTTGACTTTAGGAAAAAATGAGCGGGGGAGGGGGCCTAGGTGCCCTCCAATTTTTTCGGCACTTAAAAAGGGCACTAGAACTTTTAATTTCCGTTAGAATGATCCCTCTCGTAACATTCTAGGACCACTTGGTCGATACGATCACCCACCCCTGGAAAAAAAAAATAAAAACAAACAAACAAACAAATAAACACGCACCCGTGATTTGTCTTCTGGCAAATAATACTAAGTTCCACATTTTTGTAGATAGGGGCTTAAAACTTCTGCAGTAGGGTTCTCTTATGCGCTGAATACGATGGTGTGATTTTGTTAAGATCCTATGATTTTTTGGGGGGTGTTTCCCCCTATTTTCCAAAACAAGGCAAATTTTCTCAGGCTCGTAATTTTTGATGGGCAAGAATAAATTTGATGAAACTTATATGTTTAAAATCAGCATAAAAATTCAATTCTTTTCATGTATCTATTAGTATCAAAATTCCATTTTTAGAGTTTCATTTACTATTGAGCCGGGTCTCTCCTTACTACAGTTTGTTACCACGAACTGTTTGAAACCAATTTTGAAAGCTGCTTCTCGTGTGATGATTAGTCTAAAAATCGTGAAGATTTCTTTTTGTGAAGACTTTTTTCATGTCAACAGAAGTTCCTTGTCTTTGCTTAAATCCTTAATAGGTGACTTGAGAAGTTTCGAATATTTGAAACAATAAAACTTGACCACGCAAATACAGCCCAAACGTACATGAAATCTTTAATCTTTAAAAAACAAGAAATCTTTAAAATATTTTTGATTCTTTTATAAAAGTCAGATACAAATTTCTGGGAGGGGGGTCAAATATGGTAATACCCCTTGGATATGTCTCAGTCAATGGAAACAGGTTCCAGTTTTCACTGGAACCTTTTGATAAATTTTAAGTTGCTGCGAATATTTGAAACAATAAAACTTGACCACGCAAATAGAGCCCAAACGTACAAGAAATCTTATACTTTACCATGAAAAGTCCAAACATACTCTATTTACCAGACCTTTAAAATGTGCTAAAACGGTAAAACTGTACCACATTGGTAAAAGCTGGTTGTGCGCTCAGTGGATTTAACATAACCTAGAGATACGTGGCCTGGAAACTTGTTATTTTTTTGCATTTTTCAGGGATTGGTAATAACCACAAGACAGGATTCAGCAACTGCTGATATCAGTGAAAGGCGCACCATACACAACTCCCTTCTCGGCCCAGAAAAAGACATTGTTGAACTTTTAAGGAGTAAATACGAAGATGAGGAGGCTGAAGCCATTGCCTTAGCCTACTTGGAGTCTGTAGCCTACCTTTCTTTAAGCGTGTTCAACTTTGCAGAGACCGTAGCTAAACAGAAGGAATACTACAAGAAGAAGAAGAATCAAACAGTATCAGCTGACGCTAGGAGGCTCGATAAGGAAAATCATAGAAAGACACTTTTAAATCTTTTAAGAAAGTAGAACTAAAGTGAAAATGTTTTATTTTCTAAGCTAGTCAATATCCAAATATTATAATTTTCTAGCAGCAAATGAAACAAGAAAAGCTACGTTTTCAATAAAAGAAAATCTTGTTTCTTTAAAAAAAAGAAACAAAACCGATTTTTCAAAATAGTAAATAAAAACACACTTAGATTCAACAACAAGATATATTGCTAAACAGATGGGTGTACACAGCATGGGCGAACAAAGGGGGGGCGGGGGCTATGTAGCGCAGAAATCTTTTTGACATTTCCAATTGATTGTTTTAATCGTTTAATGTTACATAGTGAAAGAACAACCCATTTATAATAGTAAACTATTTCATATTTTTTGTGAAGGCATGTTCGAAGCACTACAAAGACAATTTTAATTAGAAATAGTTCTGCGTGAATCAATTTAATATCTGTTCAAAAAGTTTTTAGCATAAAAAAGGGTTTAAACAGATTCTATAGGTATTTCTTAGTTAGATGACCTATAGCTATTAAACTACACGATAATATATCGATATTATGTACTTTAGAATGATTTTGCTACACTGTCACGACAATCTACGTATTGTGATATTAATGACCCACCGAAGAAATATGCCTTAGGCCAATTTTGATAAATACAAATGAATTTAATTACTTGATAACAGTGTATTACCCTATTTTTTCAAAGATATATCAGTAGTGTATACCTTTTGTATTAATAGTATTTCCAAATAAATTTCATAAACAAAATTGTATTGGCATCTTATTTTCTATTTCATAAATTGAACCTTAGCTTTAGGAACATTTCTTCTGATTTCTAAAATTATTTTAAATGGAAAAAGTAGGAGTCTAGATACAAAATCTTTATATTAAAATCTTTCACTTCATTCGATCCTCGACCGCGATCAAAATCGCTGATGATGAAGAATTGTAAATAAAGAACAACCCTCGCAAATAGTAACTCAAAATCTAGAAAAAGGAATTCGAAGTATTTCATATATCAGAATTGTAAACTTTGATACTAATTCCAAATATGTTAACCAGGGCATATGAAATATCTGGAGACGTGTATTAATCTTGATAAAAAAAAAAAAAAATTTTTATACTAATTCTTAATATGTTAACGAGGACGTATCGAGTATTTGGAAATATGTGTTGTTAACCTTTATAAAAAGAATAATATTTTTATACTGACTTCAAATGTGTCAACCAGGAAGGAATATTTGGAGACATGGGTTAACTTTGATAAAAAATAATCAAATTTTTATACTATTTCCAAATTTGTTCACAAGGACGTATGTAATATTTTGAGACAAACCTTCATAAAAAGAATCACATTTTTATACTGACTTCAAATGTGTCAACCAGGAAGGAATATTTGGAGACATGGGTTAACTTTGATAAAAAATAATCAAACTTTTATACTATTTCCAAATTTGTTAACAAGGACGTATGTAATATTTTGAGACAAACCTTCATAAAAAGAATCACATTTTTATACTGACTTCTAATATGTCAACCAGGAAGGAATATTTGGAGGGATGTGTTAATCTTCACCAAAAGAATTAGATCTTTATACTAATTAAATAAAAAAAACTAGTTTTTTTAACTGAAAGTAAGGAGCGACATTAAAACTTAAAACGAACAGAAATTACTCCGTATATGAAATGGGTTGTCCCCTCCGCAGTCCCTCGCTCTTTACGCTAAAGCTTTTAATTGTTTTAAAAAGTAGAATTGTGGCAAAGAGTCAAACTTTAGCGTAAAGAGCGAGGGATTGCGGAGGGGACAACCCATTTCATATACGGAGTAATTTCTGTTCGTTTTAAGTTTTAATGTCGCTCCTTACTTTCAGTTAAAAAAACTATTTTTAGTTTTTTTTTATTTAATTTCTGAACGTTTTTGAATTAATGCATGTTTGATTTAGGCTCTCCGCACATAAATTATTGAAATGAAATTAGTATATTAATTTTTTTTGGCTAAATGGCTTTCTCTTAGTTTTAATCAGACGATTTTGAGAAATAAGGGGTGGGGAAGGAGACCTAGCTGCCCTCCAATTTTTCGGTTACTTAAAAAGGCTACTAGAACTTTTAATTTTCAACGAACGTTTTTATTAGTAAAAAATATACGTAACTTAAGAATTAACTTACGTAACAAACTTTTATATTCTTATATTTTTATTATGTGTACGAGGGGGTTTGTACCTTCGTTAATACCTCGCTTTTTACACTAAATCGTAAGTTTTGTCCCAATTCTTTAAGAATGACCCCTGAATCAAAAAGGCCGTAGAATAAATAGTTGAAATTACTAAAAATATTTTAGCATAAAGAGCGAGGTATTTATCTCCTCCTAAATACCTCGCTCTTTATGCTAAAGTATTGTTAGAACCCCTCATATGCGTAATAATCTCTGTTCGTTTTAAATTTCAATGCTATTCCTTACTTTCATTTGAAAAAACGTTTTCATGTTTATTTTTTCATTGTTTTTTTTTTATAGTAATGCTAGAAAATCCTGCGCCCTTTTCATTGAATTTTTCTTCCCCCATGACATATTCCTCAAAGGAAAGATCCTCCCACAAAGCCCTCTCCCATCAACCCCACCCCAAACCAAAAAATCCCCATGAAAACGTCTGTACACTTCCCAATAACCATTACTATATGTAAACACTGGTCAAAGTTTGTAACTTGCAGCCCCTCCCCCAGGGATTGTGGGGGAGTAAGTCATTCCCAAAGACATAGTTATTATGGTTTTCCACTATGCGGAACAAAATGGCTATCTTAAAATTTTTATCTGTTGACTTTTGGAAAAAAATTAGCGTGGGAGGGGGCCTATCTGCCCTCCAATTTTTTTATCACTTAAAAAGGGCACTAGAACTTTTCATTTCCGTAAGAATGAGCCCTCTTGCGACACTCTAAGACCACCTGGTCGATACTATGACCCCTGGGGAAAAGAAAAAAAAACAACAAACAAACAAATAAACACGCATAAATGATTTGTCTTCTGGCAAAAAATATGAAATTCCACATTTTTTTAGATAGGAACTTGAAATTTTTGCTATAGAGTTCTCTGATATGCCGAATGCGATAGTGTGATTTTCGTTAAGATTCTATGACTTTTAGGGGATGTTTCCCCCTTTTTTCCAAAATAGGGCAAATTTTCTCAGGCTCGTAACTTTTGATGACAAAGACTAAATTAATTGAAAGTTATATATTTAGAATCAGCGTGAAAATTCGATTCTTTTGATGTATCTTTTAGCATCAAAATTCCGTTTTTTAGAGTTCCGTTTACTATTGAGCCGGGTCGCCCCTTACTACAGTTCTTTACCACGAACTGTTTGAGAAGAAAATAATTCGGTATTTCGGGGCTTCTGACATTATTACTCCTTTGCAGAAGTTAGGCTTAAAATTGAAAAAGGATTATATTTTTTCTCTGGGCCCCTTCCACCTCTTAGTTCGTTTATTTTCCCGTTAGTTTTCACCTGTTTTCGCTTTATAGTTGTGTTATCTCTTAGCAGTTCTTTCGTTAGTTGAGTTATGGTTGTGGTATATATGTTTTATCGCTCGTATAGTTGTGTTATTTTCAAATTATACTCCATAATAGAGAGGCTCCGAACACCCAGCATTGTATATTAAGCTCTGAATTTGACTTTTTTTTTTTCTAATGTGACCAGACTCGTCCTGCGCCCTTTTCATTGAATTTTTTCCCCCATGGCATATTTCTCCAAGGAAAGATCCTCCCACATAGCCCCCTCCCTTAACCCTACCCACAAAACCAAAAAAATCCCCATGAAAACGTCTGTACACTTCCCAATAACCATTACTATATGTAAACACTGGTTGAAGCTTGTAACTTGCAGCCCCTCCCCCAGGGACTGTGGGGGAGTAAGTCAACCCCAAATACATAGTTATTATGATTTTCGACTATGCTGAACAAAATGGCTATCTCAAAATTTTGATCCGTTCACTTTGGGAAAAAAATGAGCGTGGGAGGGGGCCTAGATGCCCTCCAATTTTTTTGGTCACTTAAAAAGGGCACTAGAACTTTTCATTTCCGTTAGAATGAGCCCTCTTGCGACATTCTAGAACCACTTGGTCGATACGATGGCCCCTGGGAAAAAAAAAAAAAAAAAAAAAAAAACAAACAAATAAACACGCACCCGTGATTTGTCTTCTGGCAAAAAATGCAAAATTCCACATTTTTTTAGATAGGAGCTTGAAACTTCTACAGTAGGGTTCTCTGATACGCTGAATCTGATGGTGTCATTTTCGTTAATATCCTACGACTTTTAGGGGGTGTTTCCCCCTATTTTCCTAAATAAGGCAAATTTTCTCAGGCTCGTAACTTTTGACGGCTAAGACTAAACTTGATGAAACTTATATATTTAAAATCAGCATTAAAATGCAATCCTTTTGATGTAGCTATTGATATCAAAATTCAATTTTTTAGAGTTTTGGTTACTATTGAGCCGGATCGCTCCTTACTACAGTTCGTTACCACGAATTGTTTGATTTCAGAAATGTAAACAAAGACATTACCAACAACAAGTTAACAGCATAAGAAAATAAGATCAGTTCTCGAAAAAGAGGATAATATCACCATAAATGGTGTAATACGGGCATAATTGCATAACAAAATTCAACTTATTTTGCAACCCCATAGAAGAAGCTTTCTTGTACAATGAGAAGAAAAATTTAGCATTATTCTGGAGAAGAATTGTACATATTTTTGCCTTTGCATCACCACAGGTTGGGTTTGAGACATTGGGGGGGGGGGGGGGGGTGTGTGCAAAAAACCTTTAAAACGCATACAAAATTTGTTTATAGGCATTTTTGCTACATTTTTCAAGTCGGGGAAAAGATTCGAGGGGGGGGGCTCCCCCTTCTAGTGGATACGGTCATGGTTGAAGCGATAATTATAAAATAGTAAAGAGCAAACCAGGGAATATAGCAACCAAAAGCTCAAAAATACGTTTAAAAAAATATATCTAGTGAGAAAAAATTCTATTTTTCAGCTGATTCAGATATGATAACTAATATTTTGATTATTTCTTATAGTAAAATTTTACTTTCAAAATAAATTTACAGAATTCTTGAAACGAGTCTGAAAACCCTCCAAAGCGGGGCCTGATCAAAACGAAAGTACGTAATCGGAATCACCTATGTCAAAAATACAAAAAGGAATATTAAATCCCTCCCCCACCTTGAAATAACAAGAAAAAAACATTTTTTGCATGGGTTGCACTTGGTTTTTGAATTAAAATGGAATAGTTGTGGGCATCAAGTCATGGCTAACTGTAGAAAAAGTCAAGACACACAGTCCAATTGAGTGAGAGGCAATTCTGGCATTAGAAATATTCAAAATATACTCTGTTTTTTTTTTTTTTTTTGGGGGGGGGGGGCTTTTGCTTCACCCCAGGTGACCCTGCCAAACTTATTGGATTTAAGAAATTGCGAGAGCATCCAGTCGAACCAAAACTTCTAGTTCTGATTTGTTACTCAAAATTAAAATATTGACCTGTAAAAGGAAGATAAACTAACGCGACCCTGTTTAGAAAATCTTTTAAATGCGTTAAGCTCATTTGGTTTTTGGTTATATCGCAAGGAATAACTCCCAACAACAAATACAACCAGAGAGAGGGAGGGAAAGAGAGAAAGGGGGAATGACGAGAAAGAGGGAGAGAGGAGAAAGAAAGATGAAGGGAGAGAGATTCATCCCTTCTTTAACTTGCTGGTGCTAACCGAACTGAGAAAATCGTTTTTGTTCATCCATAAACTTTCTGCTGAAGATTATTATTATTTTTTTATTAAGTCTTTCCATGTTATTTAAAGTGAATGCAGCAAAGCATGTTGAACTATAGAAATAAAAAGTAAAAAAAAAAAAAATAAATTGTGACCTAAACCCATTTTTAAGAGTCGAAGAAAAAATTGTCCCCCTCCCCTCACACAAAATGTGAAGCCCTTCAACCCCTGAAATTTCAATTCATTCCTCCAGCTATGATAAATAACAGTCAGACTTACTAAAGCTATAATTTTGGAAATACGCGTTTATGAAAATAAACTTCCTCCCTGTTAATCGAAATATTTACCCAACCCTACCAGTAATATAATATAGTGTCGATTTTTTCTTCAGCAATGTAGTCTTTGGCAATAAAGTAATATATCCTTAATATTTTACTTATTACGGATAGAAGAAAAACTTTTTGTCGGGCTCAAACCCGTGGCCCAGACATTAGAAGTCACCTATTCTAGCACCCAAGGTAGCTGGGCTTGTTTGTTGGTTTTCCACTTCTGGTTCACTAATAAGTAGAAATAAGCAGATTTTTTATAAACGGGTTTTCTCTTTACAGACACTTACCAATTATGTTATGAAAAGAGAAATCACCAATGCAACAGCACAAACACATAAAAAAAAGGAGACAGAAGGAGAAAAGGAAGACTGTTTTCCTAAATTAGTGATTAATATAGACCAGCACTTGAATGAGGCCTTAACCCTACTCATCCATACAATCACATAGGTCAAACAGCATAGCCATACACAATCAACCATAAAGAATAATCCATGGACAGGCAGTCATGTCGTCAATGAGTACAAGTCGTGATTTACCAAACAATAAAAACAATAAAGACAAATAATTCAGAGGCAACAACCCAACACAAGGGCTCATCAGGAGAATACACTTGCCTATAGGGTTTCGGCACTTTAAATTCTCTACCCAGTCAAATGTTGTGCCTATCACAGAATTTCCATGGCATCCCCGTGTCAGGTATCACCCCCAAAATACATGCCTATGAAATAACCAGCAAATGTAGAACAACCAAGTAACACCAAAACAAGCTTATCCTAAATTTAAGTGTTTTTACTAATTCTAGTTTCTTGAGTTGTTTCTCTCCTTACAGTCTAGGGAGGGAACGGCTTGCCCCGAAACAAATTGCAAGAGAAATGATTCTTCGACTACCCGACTCAGAAAAATGCGCTAACTCCAAATATACTAAGTTTGCTCATCTAAATGCTTACCACATTTTTTTTTATTTTTTATTTTTTAGGTTGAAATTGATTTTGAAGGGTTGAAATTCGTGTTTCCATATATGGGTGTACAACAACAAAATTGATATCTAGAATAGGGTAATAGATTAAGCTGATTATGAAAATCACCTTTATTTCAATGTAAAATTGAAACTTTCATTTAGATATTCCATCAGTGTTAAACCACGCTGAATCTGAAAGAAACCGGTCTTAAAATGTAAAATGACAACTACTACCCCTTTCGAAGGTGCATTTCATGTCATTTCTTTTGCAGATGCATCGCATATTTAAGGAGTCGGTTTTGCAGATTGAAAAACTGCAAGAAGAGGGTTGGGGGTAACGGAAAGTTCACCAAAAATGAATATACGAGGTCCAAGTTAGAGTTACGTTACATTTATATCCCAAGTTCTATTTTTTAAGATTCCAGCTCGAGGCTCATAGTAGAAGTAGATCGCTTGGCTACCTGTTTGTGCGTGATAGCACAGGAGTATAAGCAAATATGTGTCGTCTCTAACTAGGACAGTAGGCGTAAAAAAAAACAGATCGAGCTGCATTTAGAACAATGAGAAGATCAGCGTCACCTTCTACTTTGTACATCTGACACCCAGCTTTGGTCAGGTACTCACTGGTCATGGCTATGACTGCTTGCTTATTCTTGAAGTTGATTAAGAACTCTTCTTTCTTTATAGAACAGACCATATTCCTGCTAAAATTGATCTGCGGGTACGATCGTGTCCCTTTCCGTCTCAAATGGGTGATGTCTTTGATTGAAGGTGCTTAGTCGAATCCGTCAAAAAACACCAACGTCATTTGCACCCCGTATTTCCGTGCGACGTAGTCAACGTAATTGTGGAAGACGCTATCATAAGTTGAATTTTTTTCCAAGGGATTTGCTGAGGCAGTGCCCCATCATCGAGAACTATATCCTTGTCACTGCAATCTTTGAAAAAGTCCCCATTTTTGGGCTGCTGCTCTGCAAATAGAGGCCACATCGCATTGCTGAGGACAAGCTTATCGGCTAATAGCAGAAGTCCGTTGACTTCAAAAAGTGACGGAGGCGGTGAGCACAATTCAATACCTAAAGTGTGACTTTAAATCATCGTCGTTATATCCAGCAATTGTTACCAGCCGCTGAAGCATCAATGCTGGATCAACGGTACCTGACTGTCTGTTAATAACTGCCGTAGCTTTATTACCAAGCCTTATGGCCATAGAAGTTTTGTTGAATATGTTTGTGCTGACATTTTCCTCTGTCTTGATATCCATAATTTCATGTCCGACGGATCTAGCTGTGTCGACGTTGACTTTTTACGAAAGGGGTATTCTCAGCAAGAAAGCAAAGGAGCTTGCTAGTGTCATGGTTGTCACGCTCAATTCTCGACTGTCTAACTTCTTTGTGGTGTTCGCTCGTCTCTTATAGGATCATAGCAAAAGTTTACGTCGGCAAATTAATTGCTCAACAAATTGGTGCTGAGAGCAGGCAAGTCAGGCTCTGCAACTTATTCATACAACTTTCCCTTGTAAGGCCACCGTTAGTTTGCAACGGGCGTATGAGGCCCTGTTCAATAATTGGACCTGACGACAGACTCGCCAAAAAAATTTTCAGATCTGTGGATAACATACCCCCCGTTCTCAAAATTGTCAAATACGTCGGGATTGGTAGTTTCCAGCTGTTTTATCACTGTGGCAATTTACTTAGAAGCAGTCGAAGGATTTTTCACATGCTGAGACTGTGAGGTCCCGTCGGTCGCGAAATGGTTATGAAACTGATGGAATATTTAGATGTAAGTTTTAATTTTACGTTCAAATAAAGATGATTTTCATAATCACCGTGATCAAGTGCCCTATTCTAGATATTAATTTTATTGCTATACGCCTATATATGGAAACACAAATTCCAACCCCTCAAAATCAACATCAACCTAAAAAAAAAAAAAAAAAAAAAAAATCATATTTGTAAGACAGCTAAATCACCAAACTTTGCATATTTGGAATCAGCGTATTTTTCTGAGTCGGGTAGTCGAAGAATCATTTCTCTTGCAATTTGTTTCGGGTTCGGCCCTTTTTTACACAAATTTCCTGGACTATGAGATGTAGCTAATAGGTCTGATACATATATCTATATATATATATATATATATATATATATATATATATATATATATATATATATATATATATATATATATATATATATATATATATATATATATATATATATATATATATATTAATGAAACCAACTAAACTAGAATGCTTGTTGTATAATATCTTCTGCTAAGAATTTTTCTTAGCGGTTTCTTTTCAATTTCAAATTTGAAATGGCTCTTCTTTGCATCCCATTGGGCTTTTATGAGGGTTAGGGGTGTTGATTATTCAATGATTTTTGTTTGAAATATATATTATCTGTATTTTTATATTATCGTTAAATACTAGATCAGAACAGAGGGGAACAAACTAGGACCCTTGATAATTAGAATATATTATGATATATTCAGCAAAACAAATTAAAAAGGACATAATTTATTAGGTCCTATCTTTTATATACTAAAAATATATTGCAAGAAAAACATGTAGGAGAAGGTGAAAAAATACTAAAATACTGTGAAAAGGTAGAAATGCAGAAAAATAATGAAATATGCTTTTATTCAATAGAAAAGAAGAAACACAAAATAAGCAATAGCAAGTTAATTGATGCAGCTAAGTTAGCAGGATTTTGGCTACTGCTAAGCCCTAGCATCAAATTAAATGGGGATACCTCATTTTTATACAAAATGATAACTTTTGGCACCAAATCCTTTCAGATGCACCTAAAAGTCATAGTTGACCAGAGCTGTATCCATGATTTTTTTCGGGAGGGGGTATTTTTTCAGGGGTAGGGTTCAACCCCTCTCCCTAGATACAGCCTTACAACTGACACAAAACAATAGCAAAGTATCATAAATCTTGAACCAAAAACCGCTAAATGAAAATGTCAATTTACGCAGACTCAAAAATAGAATTAAAATTGTTTGATTGGAGTTTAACAAAACATTAAAATGGAAGAGCAAGGCTATCCGCAGAATTTTACATCCCGCATTGTAGGCCCAGCAACCAAAGGCTCCACCGTCGAGATAAAAACTGCTCTCTAACAATGTTAGAGACAAATCATATTATTGCTGGAGTTTTCTTTTTTGTGGAGAATTTGAAGTGCAGTATTCAAGAATCATATAATACAGCCAAGCCGGATGACTGGTGTCTATGCTTATAACACTGACAGGGAATTCAGGACTGCTAGTATCTCAAGACAAAATTTTAAGACAAATTAGAGACAGCTTTATCCAACGAGTTGAAGACAAAAACTTTTTAGGCTATTATGACTTGACCAATGGATACACCAAATCTTTTTGCTCCCTTAAGGTTGTCTTGGTCCGAGAAACAATCCCTGAAACTTTCGAGTTTTATTCCCAAGATTTTCTTTTCTTTTCTTTTATTTAGATTTTAGTTTCGTGTTCTTTAATTTTAATTTTTGCGAAATATTAGCCACTGTATTTAAAGCTACTACAACTAAAAATAACCCTACAACTTAAAAGGAATCTGCCGAAAGTGAATTTGAGCGCTATTGGATAGACAAATTTCAATTGAAGAATTTAACCACACTGCTAAAGGATACCGCAAGCTTATTGGTAAGTTTTATAGTACTGGAACACTTCTCCATCTCTTGTACCAAAGTGATTTTTAGTAATTTTGAACTTATCAACTGATAAAAAGAAATCTGATAATACCTTTTTTTATGATTACCCAAATTTCTACTTTATTTATTAATTTAGCCACAATACTAGCGACGAAAATACTGAGGGTGGAATGGATTTCTCAAAAACCTAGGAGGGAGTGTAATTTTGTAATTTGAATTATACTCTGCTGGGACAAGAAAATTTCAATGGAAGATTCAAAACATGTTACTTCTAAAAACCTAAATGGCAATATTTATAATTCCTAATTTAGCTGATGGTTAAATCTGGCATTGGTACTGTATTAACCCTTTATAGTTAATCCATAATGGTAGTATCTTCTTCCATAAACTGACTATTAAACAGATCGCTAGTCAAAGCACCCATGAACATTGGTACTGAATTGCTTTTCTGAAGATACTCCTCCATTAAAGGGCCAAGTTTTTCAGAAAATTCTGTCTGCATCAACTGAATATCTCCATTATCGTCCATCTGCAATATAATATATGCTAAGTTAAGGCTGAATACTGAAAAGAGCGAAGTTGTTATTTTAAAAAAAGGAAGGCTGGGGACGATGAAAAATATACATTTAAATTTAATAATAAGGAACTATTTATAAGTAAAAGAATAAAATATTTAAGATTTATCTCATCGGAAAATGGAAGCCTAAGGAGTCATGTTGATGAAATAATTAAGAGAGGTAGGGTGGCCATGTCAGCTATATTTAGAAACCCAACGATAATGGGGATCAAAAACCTAAAAATGCATAAAAGAATATTTAAAACAAAAATTTTACCAGTGATAGAATATGGAGCAGAGATATGGGGTGGAGAAACGGTGCAGCAACTGGAGTCCCTCCAGCTCCAGTATTATAAAAGAGTGTTTGGTCTACATCAGACACTCATTCACAGATTCTGAAAGGTGATATGGGCCTGTTTTCTTTAAAGCTACGTAGGTATATTTTAATGCTTAGATTCTGGTTGAAGTTAACTAAGAGTAATGAAGATAAGACTAGTAAGAGTGGCATATGAAGAGATGTTGAAATGTGGTTTAAAAATCTCGTGGCCATCCCAAATTAAATCATTACTAGAAAAAGTAGGAATGCCTTATTTATGGAATAAGGGTCTTTGCTCTCGCGATGTACCAACAAATTTAGAAAGCCAGGTACGATTTATATTAGAGAGTCAGGAAATTCAGCATTGGCAAGGGCTGGTTCTTGATTCTACAACCCTACAACATTATAATCAGGCAAAAACAAGTTTTGGGGAGGAAGTTTATTTTAAATTTAATTTACCGGTTACGATTCTACGTCGTTGGATTCAGCTTAGGGCAAATTGTCTTCCAATCCAGAACAGGCAAAAAACGTTCGACAAAAATAAAATGATAGTTGGTCCTGATAGGCGGTATGTTTGTCCCCTTTGTAAAGATGATAATGAAGACTTGGATCATTTTCTCCGGAAATGCCCGGTAATCTTGGATTTACGGGAAATTTATTTGCATGGGATTAATTTGATGCTTCCGGGTATTCTACAAAATAGTAACCCAACCACAATATTTAGAGTGGGAGTATATATAGATAAATCTTTAATAAGAAGAAAAAGTTTTATATGATTAATTTCTTTTGTAGTTAGATTAGGTACTTTTTGCGTTGAATTCTGTTTTTTTGTGCATGTTCGTACTGTTGTTAATTTCCTTGCTTGTTTGTTATTTATTTATATTTTTGTGTGTATATGGCCCACGGGTTTTTGAAATACACTTATCTATCTATCTATATGCTCATTATATGATTTTAATGATAAAAGTATGATGTTAGAATTTTGATTATTATTATACTACCGATATAACATAATGATTGCATATTGATCTTGATGATAATACAATTCCCGGCTCATGTTCAGAGACGGTTACAGCGGAGGGACAGAGGGGGCACTTAACCCAGGTGCAGAAATTTTAGGGGTTCAAAAATTCAAAAAATAATCTAACAGTTATAATCATTCTGAAGTTTTAATAATAAAGTAAAGGGCGCAGTTAATGAATGAAATTAATTAACGAAATAAACATAAATTAAAAATTAAAGAATGATTTAATAATAATAATTCAATAATTGATAATAATTAAATGATTTTCTGCAGTAAATATCATAGACGTTTGATCTGTATATAAAATTAAATAAAAAAAATCAACTGAAAGTAAGCAGCAATATTAAAACTTAAAACGAACAGAAGTTTTTACATGTGTGAAGGGGGTTGCTCCCTCCTCAACACCTCGCTCTTTAAGCTTAAGTTTTTTGATGACCTTAAAATGATTTTCATTGTTCTAATTAAATGACCCTTGTGTTTCAGGAGTCTTTCTTAAAGAATTGGGACCAAGAACACACTTTAGGGTAAAGAGCGAGGTGTTGAGGAGGGGGCAACCCCCTTTATATACGTAGTGAGTTGTGATGTTACTCCTTATTTTTAGTTTTAAAAACTAGTTTTTTTAGAATTCAATTTCGGATCGTTTTTTTTATACAGTCCCAGGAAATCTGGCTGCACTCCATGGACAAATACCCCTTCCCACGGAATTATTCTCTAGATTATTCAATCCCAGTGAAAATTTAACATAGAAAATTACCCTTAACATCTACACGCGTAAAGTTGAGATGGGAAAGAGATAACAAGACATAAAAGAACTTTGTATAGAAATATGGCAAATTTCCCCACTGTAAAACTTCCCCTGAAAAGTTCGACCCCTGGAAACTTCCCTTCCATCGAAACTTCTCCCGTCAAAAAACCACCCAGCAGAAAATTTGTCCTCCCCCTCACCCAAATATGTATGCATACTTCCCAATAACCAATAGTATGCGTAATCAATGAACTAATTTTATAAGTTAAGGACACATCCCCTGGGGCCTGGGGGGAGGGTTTATGCTGCATCCAAAGGTATACCTATTGGGTTTTTCAACTATGATGAACACAATGGCTATCTGTAAATTTTGATCGGACGACTTGTGAATAAAAGGGTTGGGAAGGGGGCCTAGTTACCCTCAGAATCTCTTTGGTCACTTAAAACGGAAACTAGAACTTTTACTTCTGTTCAAATGAGCCCTCTCCTAATATTCTAGGACCGCTGGGTCAATTCGATCATCTAAAAAAAAACAAAAAAAAAAAAAAAACAGCAAATAAACACGCATCCGTGATCTTTCTTCTGGCAAAAAAAAATTAGAAAATTTCACATTTTCGCAGATAATAGGTTGACACCTCTACAATAAGGTTCTCTGTTACGCCGAATCTGATGGAATGATTTTCAGAAAGATTCTTCGACTTTTAACGGGTATTTCCCTGTTTAAGGAGTATTTTTAAGGGGTTTTAAATTAGGCAAATTTGCTCAGGCTCGTAGTCTTTAATGGGT
Source organism: Artemia franciscana (assembly GCF_032884065.1). NCBI lineage: Eukaryota > Metazoa > Arthropoda > Branchiopoda > Anostraca > Artemiidae > Artemia > Artemia franciscana. Next base: position 1,695,834 of record NC_088866.1, read on the forward strand.
AACACTAAACTTAATAAAACTTACATATTTGGAATCAGCATAATAAGTTAATTCTTTCGATACATCTATTGGTATTACAATTCCACTTTTTAGATTTTCGGTTACTATTGGGCCGCATCGCTCCTTGCTTACTGTTCGTTACCAAGAACTGTTTAATTAAACAGAGCGAAACCTTTGCATATTAAGCGCATTAGCACTATTTTTTTTCTTACCCAACAAGGGACAAATGGACTTTGACACAAAGGAAAGAGTTTTAAATTAAATAATGAATGAAAATTTACTGACCTGGAAGGAGGAAGGATGAGAAGGAAAAAGGAGCAGGATGGCAGAGTTCAAGTCAAACTCTATGAAATATGATAATGAAATATGAAAGTTGCGCGACTTTCCAATAATTTATGTTTTTTACAAATAAACACGATTTTCTTTTCTTTAGCTTATTTTCAAATTCCTCCCTCCAAATAAATACCTGCGTACAAAACCTTCTCCAACACCTCTAAATTGTATGCACAAATTAAAACTTCATTTTACAGCATGATTTTCAAATTAAGACGCAAAGCTATTAAGGCTTCTTGTCTCCTTATCCACCCCCGACTTCTTCACATTTGAAAGTGAGTTAAAAAAAAAAAGATATTTTAAATGAGTTTGAAATCCCTGTTTAAATAGATAAGCTTCTTAATTGGAAACAGACCTATGTCGGGGGGGGGGGGGTTAACACCGAAATGTCATTTATAATAGTTTTCCTTATAATTTTCATCATCTGAATTCTACTGTTCTGACTTTTATAGATCCCCCAAAATAATACCCTCCCCTCATCAGAAATCTCTTTAAAAGTTTGTCTGATCAATACAGCTTAATGAATTGAAAAAAAAAACGACCGATTCAAAATTATAAGCCAGTATCACGAAAGGATGCACATGAATGATCCAATGATATGCTTAGAGACTAATAGCGATCATTTTGCGGTAACTAACCATTTCAAGCTTAAACGTTGTCCTTACTTTACAAGGGCTGAAAATTATTTTCTAGATTCGAATCGCTGACAGAGCTTTTAAGCCTTACTATGTGCTTGAGATTTACCTTACCATAGTTTCGCAGGTAGCATCAAGGAATACTAAAAAGGATACTAGAATTTCTGATTGTCAATCTAGTGAGCTCCTCTGAATTTTATACAACCACCCTATCCATAAAAACCTTATACGCCCCCTGGGAAAACTTACATCCTTTATCCCGAGGGTGGCGGGGAGGTTGTCATACTCAAAGACGTTATTTCCAAACCTTTTAACTACGCAGAACATAATTGTTACCTCAAAATTTTGATCTGATGTATTTGAGGAAATGGTGTTTGTATGGGGGGGGTTTACTTCCCCTCCAGTCACTTTTTACTACTAAAAGGGGCACTAGCCCCTTCAATCTCCAATCGAATGAGCCTTTTTCGAAGTTTCTACGACAACAAGTGATCATCTCAAAATTTCTATAAGTTGTATTTCAGGAATATGTGAGGTGTGGGGGGGAGGGGTACTTCTCCTCCAACCACTTTTGACTATTAAAAAGGGCACTAGCCCTTTCAATTTCCAATCAGTTTCTAAGACAACTCTTTCGATACGAAGTGACCTGGCATAAAACTAACAATAAAAAATGAAAAAATAAATAAATAACCCATTGTGCCCACAAGGCTCTCTACTTAAGTATTAAATAAAAAAAAACAAGTTTTTTAACTGAAAGTAAGGAGTGACATTAAAACTTTAAACGGACAGAAATTAGTTCGTATATGAAAGGGGCTGCTTCCTCATCAGCGCCCCGCTCGTTACGCTAAAGTTTGACTCTTTCTCTCAACTCTTCTTTTTAAAACAAAAAACTTCAGCGTAAAGAGCGGGGCGTTGGTAAGGAAGCACCCCCTTTCATATACGAAGTAATTTCTGTCCGTTTAAAGTTTTAATGTCTCTCCTTACTTTCGGTTAAAAAAAAACTTGTTTTTTTCTATTTAGTTTCTGAACGTTCTAGAATCAATGCATGTTTTGATTTTGGCTCTCCACAGAGGAATAATTACAACGAAATTTGCATATTTTTTTTTTGTTTGCTAAATGGCTTTCTCATAATTTTGATAAAAAAGAGCGGGGGAGGAAGCCTAGTTACCCTGCGATTTTGTGGTTAATTAAAAAGGCAACTAGAACTTTTAATTTTTTACGAATCTTTTCATTAGTAAAAGATATACGTACCTTATAAATTAGCTTACGTAAAGAAATTTTGTATTCTCATGATTTTCTAACATATATGAGGGGGTTCGCCCCCTCGTCAGTACCTCGCTCTTTATACTGAAGCTTAAATTTCGTCCCAATTCATTAAGGATGACCCCTGAATCACAAAAGCCGTAGAATAAATAGTTGAAATTACTAAAAAATACTTTAGCGTAAAGAGTGGGGTATTAGGAGGAGGTGAGCCCCTCATATGGGTAATAATTTCTGTTCGTTTTAAGTTTTAATGCTGCTCCTTACTTCCAGCTGAAAAAAAAACTTTTCATATTTATTTTTTCATTTTTTTTAAATAATGCTAGTAAATCCTGCGCTGCCTTCATGGAAATTTTCTTCCTCCATGACAAATTCCTCGATGAAAAGTTCCCCCAGCCTATCCCCCTCTTCTCAACCCCTCCTCCAACCAAAAAATCCTCCTGAAAACGCCTGTACACTTCCCAATAACCATTACTATATGTAAGCACTGGTCAAAGTTTGTAACTTGTAGCCCCTCCCACTGGGACTGTGGGGGAGTAAGTCGTCCCCAAAGACATAGTTGTAAGGTTTTTCGACTACGCTGAATAAAATGGCTATCTCAGAATTTTGATCCGTTTGACTTTGGGAAAATAATTAGCGTGAGAGGGGGCCTAGGTGCCCTCCAATTTTTTGGTCACTTAAAAAGGGCACTAGAACTTTTCATTTCCGTTAGAATGAGCCCTCTCGCAACATTCTAGGACAACTGGGTCGATGCGATCACCCCTGAAAAAAAAAACAACAAAACAAACAAACAAATAAACACGCATCCGTGATCAGCCTTCTGGCAAAAAATACAAAATTCCACATTTTTGTAGATAGGAGCTTGAAACTTCTACAGTAGGGTTCTCTGATACGCTGTATTTGATGGTGTGATTTTCATCATGATTTCTAGAATTCTAGGGGGTGTTTCCCCTATTTCAAAATCAGGCCAATTTTCTCAGGCTCGTAACTTTTGATGGGTAAGACTAAACTTGATGAAACTGATATATTTAAAATCAACATTAAAATTCGATTCTTTTGATGCAGCTATTGGTATCAAAATTCCATTTTTTAGAGTTTTGGTTACTATTGGGCCGGGTCACTCCTTGCTACAGTTCGTTAACACGAACTGTTTGATAACAGAGTAAAAATACAAATTCAGTTTATTTGAACTTCTTGGCATTCAGCTAAGGCCACCAAATATTGTGGCATAAGACCACAAATATATTTTTCTCAATATACATAATCCGAAACAACTGAAAGACTTGTATACAGGAATGTGGTATCGTGATATCCAATCTTCAACAATATATTTCCATGATTTTTGGTATAATTGAGACTCCTATTTCTCCTGCCCACCACGTCTGCTCCAAGAAGAATCGCCTTCCCCCAACTAAATCAGATAGAGCTAGATTCTTAATCAGATACCAGATTCCTCATATTGTAAATAGATCTAATTTACTGGAAATGTCCCCAAGTTTCAAGATATGATTTTCTTCGAAAAAACATATTTCAAAAATAGTTCTTTGTCTAGATGTTGGGATTGATGAATAATAGATATTGGTATGAATTTTGTTGTGGTGTTCTCGTACTGGGGTGGCCTACCCTGTTATCTCCTACCTTATATGTTTGTTTTCTTTTTTTTGCTATATCGGCATATACTTACCTCTGTTTATGGCCGACACATCGAGCCTTGCTCCCCGCCGTCCAGTTTAAAAAATTATTTATCATGTAATTTGTCACTAAAAGGTCTTGTCTTATCTTGCCTTAGGGAAAATTATCTGTCTCAACTAGCCTGAATTAGCCAATAAAAAAATTCAAACAGTTCGTGGTAACAAACTGTAAGTGAGGAGCAATGCGGCTCAACTGTAATCAAAGCTCTAAGAGACAGAGTCTTGATAACAATAGATACATCAAAAGAATGGAATTTCGATGCTTAATCAAAATATATAAAATTCTTCAAGTTTAATGTTACCCATCAAAAGTTACGAGCCTGAAAATATTTTCCCAATTTTTGAAAAAAGGGGGAATACCCCAAAACACTAAGTAATCTTAATGAAAATCACACCATCAGATTCAGCATATCAGAGAACCCTACTGGAGAAGTTTCAAGCTCCTATATACGAAAATGTGGAAGTTTTCATTTCAAAAAAAAAAAATCACGGATGCGTGTTCATTTGTGTTTTTTTCCCAGGGGGTTTAACGTGCCGAATCAGTGGTCGTAGAAGATTGGGAGAGGCTCGTTTGATCAGAAATAAAAAGTTCTAGTGCCCTTTTTAAGTGACCAAATATATTGGAGGGCCACTAGCCCCCTGCCACGGCTCTTTTTCCCAAAATCGTTCGATAAAAATTTTGAGACAGTCATTTTGTTCAGCATAGTCGAAACATCTAATAACTATGTCTTAGAGGATGACTTGACCTATCACAGTCCCTGGGGGAAGGGATGCAAGCTATGAACTTTCCTCATTGTTTACATGTGGTATTGGTTACTGGAAAGTGTACACATATTTGTCGGGAGAGGGGCTATGCGGGAGGATCTTTCCGTGGAGGAATTTTTATTGGGAAAGGAGGATTTTCCATGGAGGATGGGGGGGGGGGGGTAGATTTCCTGGATTGTTAAACAAAATCAGAAATTAAATAGCAGTGTTTTTCGACTGAAATTCAGGAGCAGCAATAAAACAAAACGAACAAAAATGATTAAGTAATTCGGGGGGGGGGGTGCCCCATCTCCAATACCTCGATATTTACGCTAAATTGTTTAGAACTTATAGAAAAGCTTATTATTCTAATGAAACTGCCCTCGAAATGCAAAACAGTAATGAAATGCAAAATGCGTGTTTATTTCAACATCTTTTTCTTCAGAGGTGATTGTATCGAACTAATGGTCCTAGAAGATCAGAAGAGGGCTCACTCAAACGAAAATTAAAAGTTCTAAAGCTCTTTTTAAGTGACCCAAAAGATTGTGGCACAGGAAATTAGCGTTTTCTGAAAACTGTGTAGTTCTGCGCAAAATATTCTACACGAATTTCGGAATATAGGTGGAATATCCCAGAATCACTCTTTTATTCATTATTTTTATTTGTCTTAATTTATCTTTGGCTGCTCAGTTTTACATATGGGGAAAATTCTCAAAGAGGAGATTTCGAGGGGAAAATTTTCCACCGGAGGAATACGCCGGACCCCCCCCCCCCCCCAAAAAAAAGAAAAGAAAAATCGGAATCACCAGTGGAAAGTTCCTTAAACTAGTGACTTACAGCCCCCTACTTTGAACAACAAGGAAAATCACTTTTTAACATGGTTAGCACTGATATTTTTGCTTTCTTTTCTTTTTGTTTATTCTCCATGGAAAAACTGTCCAATGGTAGTGAAAACAATAGCCACAGAAAATTAGGTAAGGGCTCATTTAAAAGGAAATCACAATATCTAGTGTCGTTCAATTCAGTGGATATTTCTAGAGTGGAAGAGCTGGAAAGAATAAAAAGCTACCATTGTAATCTCTATGGTCGACACTTCCTAACCAGAAGTTTAAATCCCCCTTTTGCATATTCCCCTTTCAACCCCCTTAGTTAGTGAAAAACTAAAAAAACACTTTTTGAGAGAAAATTGTAATGGATAAAAATTCGGCTATTAATTCATTTTCATGAAATCAATTAATTTCTTTTTGTCTCCATTTTTTCAATGATAACGTTGATGAATACACCTCTCAGACCTACTACCTATGTTAAACAGTTCTACCTGCCTCGTCAGATTAAAACGTATATCAAACAGTTCGTGGTAACGAACTGTAGTAAGGAGCGACCCGGCTCAATAGAAACCAAAACTCTAAAAAATGAAATTTTGAGAACAATAGCTACATCAAAAGAATCGCATTTTAATGCTGATTTTAAATATATAAGTTTCATCAAGTTTAGTCTTACGCTCCAAAAGTTACGAGCCTGAGAAAATTTGTGTTATTTCAACGTATATCACATTCAACGCCCTACTGTAGAAGTTTCAAGCTCCTATCAACAAAAATGTGAAAATTTGTATTTTTCCCCAGAAGACCATGGATGCGTGTTTATTTGATTTTTTTTTCTTTTCCCCAGGGGTGATCGTATCGACCCAGTGGTCCTAGAATGTCGCAAGAGGGCTCATTCTAACGGGAAATTTAGTATCCTTTTTAAGTGACCGGAAAAATGGAGGGCACCTAGGCCCCCGCCCACGCTCATTTTTTCCCAAAGTCACTGGATCAAAATTTTGAGATAGGCAATTTGTTCAGCATAGTAAAAAACCAAATAATTATATCTTTCGGGACGACTTAATCCCCCACAGTCACCGGAGGAGGGGCTGCAAGTTACAAAACTTTGACCATTGTTTACATATAGTAATAGTTATTGGGACGTGTACAGACGTTTTCAGGGGGACTTTTTCACTTTAAAGGGGTGTCGGGAGGAGGGGGTTACGTGGGAGGATCTTTCCATGGAAGAAATTATCATGAGGAACGAAAATTTCCATGAAGGGGCCGCAGGATTTTCTAGCATTATTTAAAAAAACAATAAGAAAATAAATAAATAAAAAACAGTTTTTACAGGTGGAAGTAAGGAGCATCATTAGAACCTAAGACGAACAGAAATTATTACATATATAAGGGGGTTTGTCTCCTCTACAATACCTCACTCTCTGCGCTAAAGTGTTTTTAGTAATTTCAACTATTTATTCTACGGCCTTTGTGATTCAGGGGTCATTTTTAAATAATTGGGACCAAATTGAAGCTTTAATATAAAGAGCAAGTTACTGACGAGGGGGAGAAACCCCCCATATACGTAATGAAAAAATACAAATATAGAATTTTGTTACGTAAGTTAATTCGTAATTTACGTATATTTATCTATATATATAAAAATAAGTTGTCTGTGTGTGGATCTGTGGATGGATCAGGTGACGTCACCTGAAAAAACTGGATCAGGTGACGTCAAAACTGAAAAAACTAAAAAAAGGCAAAAACTACAAAAAAAACTAAAAACTAATAAAAAAAATAAAAAAGCTAAAAAACTAAAAAAACTAAAAAAAGGCAAAAACTACAAAAAAAAACTAAAAACTAATAAAAAAGCTAAAAAACTAAAAAAACTAAAAAAAGGCAAAAACTACAAAGAAAATTAAAAACTAATAAAAAAAATAAAAAAGCTAAAAAACTAAAAAAACTAAAAAAACTAAAAAAAGGTAAAAAACTAAAAAAACTAAAAACTAAAAAAAACTAAAAAAAAAGGAAAAAACTGAAAAATAAGCTAAAATAAAGGTAAAAACCAATAAAAAACTAAAAAAAAAAACTGAAAAAACTAAAAAAAGGCAAAAACTACAAAAAAAACTAAAAACTAATAAAAAAAGTAAAAAAGCTAAAAAACTAAAAAAACTAAAAAAACTAAAAAAAGGTAAAAAACTAAAAAATAAAAAAAAACTAAAAAAAAGGAAAAAACTGAAAAATAAGCTAAAATTAAGGTAAAAACCAATAAAAAACTAAAAAGAAAAAAAGGAAAAAACTAAAAAAAAATTTCATCTAAAAAACTAAAAAAAACTAAAAAAGGTAAAAACTAAAAGAACTAAAAAAGAAAAAAATAAATGACGACACTCAAAGAGAAAGCGACCAGGACAAAAGGAATGTTCGATTAGCAATCAACAAAGCACCGGGACACAGGGAGTATAAATGACGACCAGGACATAAGTAAAAAAAAAAAAACTATCTATATATATAAAAATAAGTTGTCTGTGGATCTGTGGATCGTGGATCAGGTGACGTCACCTGAAAAAACTGGATCAGGTGACGTCAAAACTGAAAAAACTAAAAAAAGGCAAAAACTACAAAAAAAACTAAAAACTAATAAAAAAAATAAAAAAGCTAAAAAACTAAAAAAACTAAAAAAAGGCAAAAACTACAAAAAAAACTAAAAACTAATAAAAAAGCTAAAAAACTAAAAAAAAACTAAAAAAAAGGCAAAAACTACAAAAAAAAACTAAAAACTAATAAAAAAAATAAAAAAGCTAAAAAACTAAAAAAACTAAAAAAACTAAAAAAAGGTAAAAAACTAAAAAACTAAAAACTAATAAAAAAAATAAAAAAAAGGAAAAAACTGAAAAATAAGCTAAAATAAAGGTAAAAACCAATAAAAAACTAAAAAAAAAACTGAAAAAACTAAAAAAACTAAAAAAACTAAAAAAACTAAAAAAAGGTAAAAAACTAAAAAAAATAAAAAATAAAAAAAAAATAAAAAAAAGGAAAAAACTGAAAAATAAGCTAAAATAAAGGTAAAAACCAATAAAAAACTAAAAAGAAAAAAAGGAAAAAACTAAAAAAAAATTTCATCTAAAAAACTAAAAAAAACTAAAAAAGGTAAAAACTAAAAGAACTAAAAAAGAAAAAAATAAATGACGACACTCAAAGAGAAAGCGACCAGGACAAAAGGAATGTTCGATTAGCAATCAACAAAGCACCGGGACACAGGGAGTATAAATGACGACCAGGACATAAGTAAAAAAAAAAAAAACTATCTATATATATAAAAATAAGTTGTCTGTGGATCTGTGGATCGTTGATCAGGTGACGTCACCTGAAAAAACTGGATCAGGTGACGTCAAAACTGAAAAAACTAAAAAAAGGCAAAAACTACAAAAAAAAACTAAAAACTAATAAAAAAAATAAAAAAGCTAAAAAACTAAAAAAACTAAAAAAAGGCAAAAACTACAAAAAAAACTAAAAACTAATAAAAAAGCTAAAAAACTAAAAAAAACTAAAAAAAGGCAAAAACTACAAAAAAAAACTAAAAACTAATAAAAAAAATAAAAAAGCTAAAAAACTAAAAAAACTAAAAAAACTAAAAAAAGGTAAAAAACTAAAAAACTAAAAACTAATAAAAAAAATAAAAAAAAGGAAAAAACTGAAAAATAAGCTAAAATAAAGGTAAAAACCAATAAAAAACTAAAAAAAAAACTGAAAAAACTAAAAAAACTAAAAAAACTAAAAAAACTAAAAAAAGGTAAAAAACTAAAAAAAAATAAAAAATAAAAAAAAAATAAAAAAAAGGAAAAAACTGAAAAATAAGCTAAAATAAAGGTAAAAACCAATAAAAAACTAAAAAGAAAAAAAGGAAAAAACTAAAAAAAATTTTCATCTAAAAAACTAAAAAAAACTAAAAAAGGTAAAAACTAAAAGAACTAAAAAAGAAAAAAATAAATGACGACACTCAAAGAGAAAGCGACCAGGACAAAAGGAATGTTCGATTAGCAATCAACAAAGCACCGGGACACAGGGAGTATAAATGACGACCAGGACATAAGTAAAAAAAAAAACTAACAAAACTAAAAAGAAGGTAAAAACTACAAAAAAACTAAAAAGAAAAAAAAACTAAAAACTAATAAAAAAACTAAAAAATCTAAAAATCTAAATAAACTAAAAAAGAAAAAAAAAAGGAAAAAAATAAAGGAGAAAAACAAAACTAAAAAACGAATGTATATACAGACCGGAACACCGGGATACAAATGACGACCGGGACACAGGGAATATAAATGACGACCGGGACACAGGGACACAACTACAACGGGGACACCGGGGGAAACAGGGGGATATAAATGACGACCGGGACAAAAAAACTAAAAAGAAAAAAAAACTAAAAACTAATAAAAAAACTAAAAAATCTAAAAATCTAAATAAGCTAAAAAAGAAAAAAAAGGAAAAAAATAAAGGAGAAAAACAAAACTAAAAAACGAATGTATATACAGACCGGGACACCGGGATACAAATGACGACCGGGACACAGGGAATATAAATGACGACCGGGACACAGGGACACAACTACAACGGGGACACCGGGGGAAACAGGGGGATATAAATGACGACCGGGACACCGGGACAGGGAATGGTCGATTAGCAATCACCATCAACAAAGCTCAAGGGCAATCATTAGAATCATGAGGTATAGATCTGAATACAGATTGTTTTCCCATGGACCATTATATGTTGCATGTTCAAGAGTCGGTAAACCTGACAATCTATTTATATGCAAAGACAATGGGACAGCAAAGAATGTTGTATATTCGCAAGTTTTACGTATATATATATATATATATATATATATATATATATATATATATATCTATATTCACAGGTGGGACATAGGGACACAACTACAATGGCGCGTAACTATTATGGCGCGTAACGACTTACGCGCGCGGGGGGGCTTGGGGGGGGCGCGAAGCGCCCCCACCAACTAGGTGTTGGGGTGGCGCGAAGCGCCACCCCAACAGCTAGTTACTAATAAAAACGTTCGTAAAAAAATTAAAAGTTCTAGTTGCCTTTCTAAGTGACCAAAAATTGGAGTGCAACTAGGCCTCCTCCCCCACCCCTTTTTTTTATCAAAATTGTCCGATCGAAACTATGAGAAAGCCATTTAGCCAAACAAATTAAAATGCATATTTTGCTTTAATTATTTATGTGCGGTGAGCCAAAATCAAAACATACAATAACTAAAAAACGTTCAGAAATTAAATAAAAAACAAGATTTTTAACTGCAAGTAAGGAGAAACATTAAAACTTAAAACGAACAGAAATTATTCCGTATATGAATGGGTTGACCCCTCCTCAACACCTCACTCTTTACGCTAAAGTTTTTATTGTTTTAAGAAGTAGATTTGTGACAAAGAGTCAAACTTTAGCGTAAAGAGCGAGGCGTTGAGGAGGGGACAATCTCTTTCAAATACGGAATAATTTCTGTTCGTTTTAAGTTTTAATGTCGCTCCTTACTTGCAGTTAAAGAACTGTTTTTTTTATTTAATCTACGCTTAAGATCTAGTTTGGAGAGAAGACAGGCAATGATAGAGAGGGAGAGCTAGGGTAAGCAACAGTAAAAGGTAGTAGGCCAGACAAATTATTTACAACCTGAAATATCGAAAAAACGAATGACTTTTCAACAGTTATAAAATTGAGAAAGGAAGTCAACTTGTTAATCATTATATGTTCACACTTAGCAAATTTATTTAAAACCAAGCTTGTTACCCAGTTTGTAGAATTAAAAATGCTGAAATAAGGAGGACAGGGGCTCGAGAACGCTACAATAATAGTATTACAATGTAGGTCAGTCATTTTACACACAATCTGAAGTTTATAGGAAACAGCGCACGATTTTTAACAGTTTTAAAATTAAGAAAACACCTTTATCGGTTCTCGAATTAGGATAATGGGTTCTAAATGGACCAGAACATATATTAGATAATAAACTGAATATAGATTATTGCGCAATTTTCTTATATAATTGATTGACATTCATGAAGACCAAGTTTACGCATGAACTATCATACATCAAGCTTACAGAGCGTAAGCATAAATAAGTCAACATAATCGATATTGATCATTTTTTTTCCTTATTTATATTTGCATGAGCTTGTTCAGCCCATCAGGGCTTGAGACAGTTCAACTTGCAAATGAATCTTATTGAAACAGGCAACTGATAATCAGTCAATGGCAACAACCATATCCATGGCACTTTGCACAGACCCCCTTCAAATCTTACGATTACTAAAATGTTCCAATTAATTTCCCACATTTAAAAAAATTGCTCATTTTAATATTTCTTTTTTTTAATTTTCCTCCCTCTTCCGAAATAAAATCATGGGTACCTACCAGGTCTTGGGTTTCTTAATGCTATCAAAAATCCGATGAGGCCACCATTTTATCACCTCCCTTCTTTTTCCTGGGACTGGGACTCACTCAAACGGACCTGGCCTTCCGGATCTCACAAATATAACCTGACACAATCTCCTGCCACCTGCTACAGTTAATCGATAGCTTGGGCCTTCATCTCTCGCGAATTTACCCTCATACGCTTGTTACCATGACGTGACATTCCAGGTTTAAATTTTTTTAATTTATACTGGACGTTTCGTCGCTGTTACGTAATATCATATCTGGCGTTTTCATACTTCTGATGTATATGCCAAAAACTGGTTTCTAAGCTGTTCTCAAAGGGAGGAACACCGAGACAGCGTAGAACAGGAGGGTCCAAGCATGATTGAATCAGTGGCAGTCCTGGACTCTCTTACGCCCGGAAAAAAATCTTGATTAACTCTTCTCCCCTGTCTCCCACAAAATTTTCAGGCCAAATTTTAACAAAATTTTCATTTAGTAACGAAACTATTTTCAATTTATTAACTATTATTAACTATTAATATATTATTTATTCACAATTTTCAGTTTAATATTTAAATTATTTGACTATTATAAATTATTTTAATTTAAATATTTTCTTTATTATTATCTGATTATTTTTTAATTTATTTTAATAATTAATTAAGTATTTTCATATGTTAACTGTGTCCTCAACTCTATTTTCATAAAAATAAATTTCAGAAACTAAAAAGTGATTATGACCGTTAGATTATTTATTTGGAATATGGTGCCCCTAAAATTTCCGCACCCGGGGAAAGTGCCACCTCTGCCTCCCAAAACCGCCTCTGAGATGAATATACATTCCTGACCTTTCCTTTAAATACAGTTTACCAAACGGTTTTTGGCGACTGTTTCAGAAATTATAACACGTCAGATCCGACTTTTAGCCTAACAGCGATGACATGTCCATTAGCATCGTTCTGAATTTTTCTGCGTAACTTTTCACCTTTTTTGCTTAATTAGATTAGCTTAATTTTCAGTACACAAGAAAAAATATACCCCCCCACCATCCCCCAAATGTTTGCCTGGCTCGTAAAAATGTAAAAAAATATATATAAACAGATTTTTGATACGTTTTTAAATTTTTTACCCCCCCCCCCCCACCCAAAAAAAATCCTGGATATAGCCCTGGTTACTGTCCATTAGCATCTTCCCCAAATTTGTCTGTATAGATTTCCGCGTTTCTTCTTGCTCTTTCAGCTTACTTTACAATACACAGGAAAAAATATACGCACACACTCCCAAACATTAGATGGTATATTCACTATTGCAACATTTCCATGTCTCATATACTTGACTAGCCTATTTCCCCCCTACCCCCAAAATTGTTCAAGGAGGGATATTTTTTGAGGGGGAGAGTGTTACCAAAAACTTTAAAACGTATCAAAATTTGTTTACATGTATTTTAGTTACATTTTTACGAGTGGGACGAAAACTCCGTGAGGGGGAGGGTTCAAACCCTGTAACCCTCCACGATAAAGCCTTGATTGACAACACTGTTAAGACTTCTTAAAAAACAAACTTTTAATGTTTATTTATGCTCTTTATGAAAAACTAGTAAAATAAATAAAATAACAGTGCCAGTACTAAAGGCATTTTAATACAAGTAGCAACAATAAAAGCAGTTAGTCTGTTCATGCACAACTAATGAACGTAACCACTAATTTGTAAAATTTAAAAAATGAGTAAATAAATTAAACATGTAAATAAGACCACTTCTCATTTAAATTTATGTGCAGCTTCTCTCAATTCGATTTTACGTTGGCCATAAAGACTGATTTTTCTCATAATTTCTTTTGTTTTAGTTTTTGTTCAGCCACGTGTAAAAAGAGAAAAATAGAAAAAAAAGAAAGCGAGTCACGGTAAAATGGATTGGATCATCTGATCTAACGCGACAAGTTTAACGTTTGTTAACGTTGAACTAACGACAATTAACGTTTATACGTAATTAATGTTAATAAATTTAACGACTATTAATATTAATTTTCCCCATTGGATTTTACGATTAGGTATAAAAACTGATTTTTTTTCACTTTCTTTTGTCTAATTTAGTTTTTGAACAGCCTAGTGTAAAAAAAAGATGAAAACAAAAAAAAGAAGAAAGCGAAGTATGGTAAAATGGATTGGACCACCTGATCTAGTGTGACAGCTTTAAGGTTTTTACGTTCTGACGACTATAACGTTAATATAACCAGAGAAAGTTGTACTTTTTTTCGGTTTTTCTTCCTTTTCCCAATATATAGGAAGCATAACTGAAACTGCAAAATCAACCATAGAAGAAGTGCTCCCAAGAATGGGTCAAGCCTACGGAGCCTTCGATAGACTACGGAAAATTAGGCCATCTCAAAGCTTCTTTCTACGGCTGAAATTGGGACTATTTAATAGCAACGTCAAACCAGTTCTACTTTAAGCAGCAGAAACCTAACACTTAAAACCAGGAGAGGGGAATTTTAGCTTTCGAGAACACGTGTCTCAGAAGAATTTTTGACATCCACTGGCAGCAGAGGATAACCAACCAGTCAATTCGCGCCAAGACGGATCAACCTTTTGTGAAAGACGTTAAAAGAGTCCACCGATGGAGATACTTTGGCCAAGTACTAAGTGTGGACAATCCTCGACTAGCAAATGCAGCGCTTCACTGGCAGCCATCGCGTACACGCCGCAGAGTAAGACCCAGAAACACCAAATGTCAAACGTACCAGATAGATCTGCGAAACCTGAACACCTCAATCCAGCCTCAGGATGGGAGGATATACTGGCAGCAACAAACTTCCTAGAAAATTGGAGGCTCCTTCCTGATGCTCTGGGTGTATATGGGGGCACAAGCGGACCTAAGGCTTAAGGTAAGGATATAGCATGACAATTTTAACGTTATTAGCTTTAATTTGACGCACATTAACGTTAGCATTATCGTTTCCATTAGTGTAGTGTGTTCTGGATTTCTTTTGCTTTTCTTTTGTCTGTATTCTGAATTTTTGCCCGCACAACGGTTTTCAAATAAATAGATGAAACTCAGTTTGACAAAATAACTTCCCAAAACATCTTTCGAATTACGCCAGTTACACTGCACTAAGTCTAGTTGTCGCACATTCAAATATACTCCTAGCTCAAAATAGGGGGGGGGGGGGGTAGAGGAATGCAATTGCAGCTTCAAGTTACGAGGTTGAACGGAAATGATACAACAAATATTGTTTCAATCAAGGTTAGGTAAACAAAAAGGGCACATCTAGCAATGTTGCTGATGTCACCAACCGACGGAGCAGGACTCGTCACAGCATGTGGTGCTGCTACCTCCAATTCTTCTTTTGTGGGGAAAGTGTTTTAATCTTATAGGTAGGGTCGTATTTTAGAATCGAAGACATAGCCACAATAAAATTAAAACATTAGAAGGCGAAGGACAGTCAGCTAGGAGGGGGGAGGGGTTGGCTAACCCTGCGCCCTATCTCTAACAAGGGAAAAGATACAGATATTCCCAAGAAAAGCTAAAATTTCGTTAGCTAGCAGAATCAAAGAGAAAAAGACACAGACTTTTATTTTCCCGTAATTCCATGATAAATAGTGTGCTTTAATTTTCTTCGTCTTCTGTATGTGACGTATTTTCTTAGACCAGTCACATTACTCCTTAACCATACGTCAGAAAGAGCAGCTAATAACTCCACCTTTTAAAAACCTGATTAGTTTTAATGTGTATTTTTAAACAGTGGAAAGAAAAAAAAAGTCAAAATTATTCCTAATTGGTTCTTCAACATGAAATTTTAAGCCAATCAAAAGAATGAAACGTTTCTGAGTCATTAGACTTTGCCATTCGTCCTTCACACATTAGCAGATCCTTTTCAGATCATCGGCATTTACTTGCCAGCATTTTTCTTGGACTAGTATGACTAAAGGCTATAGCCAAACCATCTTCCGTAATCTTTACAATTCTGCTAAACACCCCAAGTTCTTTTTATACCCCTCCCCCCTTCAGAAATCTCATGATACTCAGAAGTACATTAGCCTAAGGGGAAAATATCACGAAATCCCTTTGTTTTGAAATTTTTGGAAAAAGTAAGTTTCCTTTCTAGGTACATGAGCTTTACTATCGGTTTCCTCTCCCTGTATCCTCTTCTCTTCTTCATCTACGTTATTATTATTTCTTTTTGTATTCTATTAAGTCTTTTAGCCACAGATTTCAGTCAAAAATGAAATACTCTGAAAGCGATTCTTCACCCTAACTTGAAAATGGATATATTGCGAAGACCAGCTGTTTAAAGATCTGGGCATACTGTCTGCTATTGTTGAAGAGAACTTGAACGCTGAAAGAACTATCCTACCATGTTGTTTTGAAGAAATTAGAACCAGAAGAAATTGTCCTAGGCTAGTATTTAATCAACTACTAAAGTTTTGAACTAACATTACATAGGTATTCCAAATTTTAAAATGGAGACATTTTCGAATAAGTCACAGCCCTTAATTTCCAATATTCTAGTGGCGTGGGACATACTGCCTATTGGCATAGAGGAGAGCTTAGTTTCTCAAAGAATCATTCTAATCGACCTGAACATGCATCAGATGGACGGAACGCTCAATTTGAACTGGCATGGCATGACGCAGAAAAATCGATAAAAACCCTAGACTTACATTGCAGAAGATAAGTTTCAATCCATAGGCTGCTGTTAGACTTCTATTTCTGCTATCTGAATATATATACAAGGCCATACCCAGGGGGGCGGGTTTCCCAAAATTTTTGTCCGAATCGTACAAAAGAAGGCTAATTATTTCTAATAGCGAAGTTTGCGGGTCACCTGCGGGTTGTTCATCTGCCCCTGCGGGCTTAAATAACACGGAAGGGGTTGCTGATGCTCAGGTTAAACTCAAGGACGCTAAACTTGTTTCACATTCCAGTCCACTCGACACAGTTACTTCACAGCACGCTATTACCTAATCTTATTTGGTTCCAAACGACATCGGACGGTTTATCCACAATTCTTCATCACTCGACACAGCGTCCAAACTTCGTCTGCTCAAGAGTCCTTGGACTCCAGATATTGCATATACTTTTCCGATTTTTGGGAAAAGAAAGTCTGAACCTTCTTCTTTTCCAGATATTTCTCTTCTATTGACTGTCCTTGCATATGTTGCCTCAGTACTGCTACTCCAAAGAGCTTCTCTACACTTAGAAGATTAAAACGATGGCTAATAAATTCAACGGGACAAGAAAGGCTGAATGGTTTAGCCCTGCTCGCCATCCATAGTGACATTAATGTCCGCCGCGGAAAAGCCCAACACGTTTTTACAGGGAAGAAAAACCATCGTTTAGATTTCGTTTTGTAAATAGCTGGTTGACTTGACGAAAACACTTGGTTGGCTCTGTATATATATATTAAGTATATAAATACTCAAATAATTGGTTTGCTACTCCATTACTGTAAAAAGAAAAATATATCTCCTTAAAGATACAAAAGTATGCCTAGTGGACGTGTCCTCATTCGCAAGGGGCGGACTGACGGTCTCCACGGTTGATCGTTAGACTAAGTCCACGGCAAGAATTTATTGTACCCCCCCCCCGAACAAAAATCCTGGGTAAGGCCATATATATATATATACATATATATATATATATATATATATATATATATATATATATATATATATATATATATATATATATATATATAAATATATATATATGTATATATATATATATATATATTTTATAAATATATATATATTTATATATATATATATATATATATATATATATATATATATATATATATATATATATATATATATATATACATATATATATATATATATATATATATATATATATATATATATATATATATATATATATATATATATATATATATATATATGTGTGTGTAAATCTAATACATATCTGTCTGTCCTTTATGCACTACTACATTACTGATCCAATCGCTAATGTTTCAGGTAAAAAAAATTTTTGTTCCCCCTTACCAAGATCGTCTTGGTTCTTTTCACGCTGACTGAAATTAGAGACCCATAACACAAATACATGACAGTCCCTTCCGGTCACATTAATCACATTTTATGCATATTCAAATAGCGGGTTTGTTTACTATAAATTCTGTCATCTAACATACTTCCGGAATTATACTATTTATTTTTCAATAAATCCTCTGAATTTGGTATTCAGCAGTTTCTTTAATTTGATAGGCTCAATCCAACCCATTTTTCAGGCATTTTTCAAGTTTAAAAATACCATCGATGTTTTACAGATGGAGAAAATTTCCAGGGGGCATTGTCAGGAGGGGATTCCACGGAGGATGAGATTTTCCAAATTAAAATGAATTTGATTTGCATGTCTTTTCTTGACTCTTTGCACATGTAACGGGGGAATTTTTCGGGGGGGGGGGGGTTTGTCCGTGGCGATAATTTTCACAAGGACATTTTCTGGGGGGATCTCCAGGGGTGACTTTCCTTGAATTTCTTTTCGTTTGAAAACGTAGCAACGCGTGACGGGTAAGCTAGAAATCAATAAAATCTCACGAATTGCAAGAAAATATAAAAGAAATAATCAAATTTTCAGCGCAATCCGTTTTTAATAATTAACTATTCCTGAGCACGTTTCTTGCACGCGTTGGAGAATTTCAATGAATGCAAGATTGGCGTTATTCCAGAAAATCCTGGCGAAAAATCGTCCGCAATCCATAAATCGCTGCGGCTTTCCACAGAACACAGCATGTGGGAACTTCAATAGAGAAACATCCCAATGTAGAATATCAACATTCCGTCGATATTCCATAGAGATTTTGAAACAAAGCGATTAGATACTGTTCCACCAGGAATTATATTTTAAGCATCGGTAACCAATTGGATCCAAGTCAGTATTGACGCATATGCGATCAGAAAAGTTTGTAATCAACCTCTTAAAGTACCAAGTATAGTGAAAATGAAATATGATTCTTCAAATGGTTAAATGAAAACTTCCATAACCGTTACATATGTTAAGAAATTAGGAAAAAAAGGAGTCCAATTTTTAACTGAATAATAACTCCATATGCAGTTTTTGATTCAGAGGGGGGGGCAATTAAAAAAAAACAATCTAAAACCAGCCAAAAATACGCAAAAACACACGACGCCGTACACTTTAAAAAGGGGTAGCTTTTTCTTGATGGTGTAGTTGCCTCTGGATGCCAACTGATCGCTATTGTTTATATTTTACAAACGAAAAGCGTTATCATATTTAAATAATTAGTTTTACTTATTTACTTTCACAGTTCGACGCAACAACACTGATAAAATACGGTATTGTTCCCGAAACCAAAAACTTTTTAAAGAAAAATCTTAGAAAATTTCAAATTATAAAATGAGGATTGGGGGAACCTTAAAATTTATGTGCCTGTTTTGGGAGAAGTTTCAAGTCACAAAACGCAAATAAGGTGAAATATGTGGCATAACCTTTTCGGTGTTTTTTAGATCAAGCAGAGACACAACAATTTGGGCATGGACCTCACTGATATTTGTATATACATACATCTACATATATTTGGAAATAGTTCCAGATAGATGTCTAGGACCAAACAAGGCTATTTTTCAAGAGTCGTATCCAAGAGTTTTTCCGAGGGGGGGGGGATAAACAAATAACCTAAAAAACACATAAATTTTTTATATCCATTTTTTTACTGTTTTGCAAATTAGACAAACATTTCTGGGGGAGGAGGGATCAACCCCCTCCCCCACCCCACTGGATACGGCCTTGCCATTTTTACAACGTTTCTATGCACAGTGGGCCAAGAAAGTAATTGAAATAAAAATAAAAATATGTTCTTGCAAGTCTTTCAATAAATAGAAATAAGGTAATTTAAATATTGACTCGATTTATAACATTCTTCTTAAAAATGAACCAATAGCTAATAAGGGTAATAATGTTTTACAAAATCACCAGGGGACTAGATTAAATACAAGACCTAGGAGAATTGCGGCAGTAGAAGGAAGCAAGAGGATTATTTCGCAGCAAAATAATTAATTTCATATTCATTTTCTTTCATTTTAATCCAGTCACTTCAGTGTTTTCATTGAAGTAACTTTATTTAGCTTCTGTACTGCTCAATAACAGTAGCAACAATTTTGTGTGTAGATATTGTATTTTTTTCTATAGATTTGTTTAATTTTAGGTTATTTCAGATTTTATCTTTGTTTCTTAGCGTTGAAGACGCCTGGTGAAATATCCACGTCGTTTCAGTTTGTGTTTTCCTTCATATTATATTTCATATTCATTTTATTTTCTTTTATTTTATTTCATATTCATTTTCTTTTATTTTCATCCAGTCACTTCAGTGTTTTCATTGAAGTAACTTTGTTTCGCTTCTGTACTGCTCAATAACGGTAGCAACAATTTTGTGTGTAGATATTGTATTTTTTTTTTATAGATTTGTTTAATTTTAGGTTATTTCAGATTTTATCTTTGTTTCTTAGCGTTGAAGACGCCTGGTGAAATATCCACGTCGTTTCAGTTTGTGTTTTCCTTCATATTATATTTCATATTCATTTTCTTTTCTTTTATTTTATTTCATATTCATTTTCTTTTATTTTCATCCAGTCACTTCAGTGTTTTCATTGAAGTAACTTTGTTTCGCTTCTGTAATGCTCAATAACGGTAGCAACAATTTTGTGTGTAGATATTGTATTTTTTTTTTATAGATTTGTTTAATTTTAGGTTATTTCAGATTTTATCTTTGTTTCTTAGCGTTGAAGACGCCTGGTGAAATATCCACGTCGTTTCAGTTTGTGTTTTCCTTCATATTATATTTCATATTCATTTTCTTTTCTTTTATTTTATTTCATATTCATTTTCTTTTATTTTCATCCAGTCACTTCAGTGTTTTCATTGAAGTAACTTTGTTTCGCTTCTGTACTGCTCAATAACGGTAGCAACAATTTTGTGTGTAGATATTGTATTTTTTTTTTATAGATTTGTTTAATTTTAGGTTATTTCAGATTTTATCTTTGTTTCTTAGCGTTGAAGACGCCTGGTGAAATATCCACGTCGTTTCAGTTTGTGTTTTCCTTCATATTATATTTCATATTCATTTTCTTTTCTTTTATTTTATTTCATATTCATTTTCTTTTATTTTCATCCAGTCACTTCAGTGTTTTCATTGAAGTAAGTTTGTTTCGCTTCTGTACTGCTCAATAACGGTAGCAACAATTTTGTGTGTAGATATTGTATTTTTTTTTTATAGATTTGTTTAATTTTAGGTTATTTCAGATTTTATCTTTGTTTCTTAGCGTTGAAGACGCCTGGTGAAATATCCACGTCGTTTCAGTTTGTGTTTTCCTTCATATTATATTTCATATTCATTTTATTTTATTTTATTTTCTTTTATTTTATTTCATATTCATTTTCTTTTATTTTCATCCAGTCTCGTCAGTGTTTTCATTGAAGTAACTTTGTTTCGCTTCTGTTCTGCTCAATAACGGTAGCAACAATTTTATGTGTAGATATTGTATTTTTTTATATTTGTTTAATTTTAGGTTATTTTAGATTTTATCTTTTTTTCTTAGCGTTGAAGACGCCTCGTGAAATATCCACGTCGTTTCAGTATGTGTTTTCCTTCTACTGGCCGTATTCCCGTTTGTTTTCTTCATCTTGATATTTTTCACTCTCTTTAGTTCATGTATATCCTCCTTCAGGTAATCAGAGTGAGTTGTGCTCAGGGTTGCTGCTCCAGGGTTGCTTTACCATCAAATTCTTTTTCCGGATTTACACCTACTTTTGAAGTATTTTCCCTTTTCCCGAAATATTATCCTGTGTGCGTATCTAGCCTCAGCAGTCAACCTCCTAATAGAATCTCCGCTTGACATAAAAAAAAACTCACCACAAACAGCAGACGATCGTTTTCAGAAGCGCTGTAAATAGACCTCATATAATATTTGGGCGGAATGGAGTCAATCTTATAGCCGAAAACTTGTCGTATGGTTTCCCGGAAATTTGATGAGGTCGTACGAAATGCTTCTTTCAGTCTTTCTTGGACACGATTGGACGACTCTAGTTGAGCCTTTAAAGCTAAAATCCATAGAAATATATATTACATCAATATAGGTATCATTACAGCTCACAAAGCATCCAATACAGGTGCGCATGCGGGAATTTTTTTTTTTTTTTGGTGGGGGGGGTAGTGAATAAATCTATAAGATAACTTGAATAAGAAGTGCAAAAGGATACGAACAAAATTTAGGATTTTGACCTTCCCCCCTGCATAGCCTCTCAGCCAATGTAAGTCTTTGGATAACTTTAGCCTTCCTTATAACCTATTATTCACATGGAGAGTTTTTGGGGTTAAACTTTCTCTTACTTTATACATATCTTTTATTATTCATTTTCATTCCAATTCAATTTATAATTAAACAAAAAATACAAAAAAAAAATATAAACACTAAAACATAGAGAGCCTCCTGCCCCGATGGCAGGGAAACACAGCGGGGGTATCAAAAGAAATGAAGAAACAAGAAATTAAATAAATGCATTTTCATCAAACTAAATCAATAGCTTAAAAGAGAGGAGAAGAAAGAAAGAGAAAAAGAAAACAAAATAAAGAAATGCAATCTCATTATTATTATTTTTTGATGTACTAAATGATTGATACCTTTGAGTCAACTCAGGTAAAATGTTCCTAAGAATAATTCATTCAATTTAAGGATGTATCCTAATCTTACAGACATAATGGAATTTAATGTTATAATTTATGAAGATAATAAAACTGATCAGACACAAAAATAAAATGGAAGGTTAAAAAAACAGATTACAAAGTTTTTAACAATTCCCGCCTATGCCATTGGAACCACGGTCTCTAAAAAAATCAGAAAACCCCATGTATCTTATATATATATATATATATATATATATATATATATATATATATATATATATATACTTTATGGACCCATCCAGGACATACTTTAGCCTGTAGACCCATCCCTGAAAGTTTCATTTTTCCTAGCCTAAACCCTTTCCGAGATAACAAGAAGTCAATTAACAAGAATTTTACCAAATCTTGTCTTTGCATGTTTCTGACGTAGTTTTCAGCGTATTCTGAAATTCGAAAAATTAAAACAAACTTCAAAATTTCATTGGGTAGATGGATACACCTGAATATCAGCTATAGCGCGATAGCAAAATGGTCGTCTGACGTTGATAGTGTAAAATTAAAACTCTTGGATTAAAGAAAAAGATCATACCAAAAATATACACATAAATTTATAATTTAATAAAAAAAATAACTAACATAAATGTTAATGAAAGAGAAAAGCAAAACTATTCACAACATAGTTTATTGACAGTGTTTCCACTATCCCTGGGTTTTCCAAATTTACCCCAAAACATTATGTTCTCCGAAATCCCCCGAAAATTGACGTTCGTACATGAACTTTAAGACAAGTCTGTTAACCAAGCTTAAAATAGTGGAAGCTACAGTGATCAAGTATGGTTCTCAAGCGTGGGCGCTCCGAAAGATGGAGAAGGCTTTTTTAGATTTTTTTTTCAAGAGAATTTGTCAACGAATTGTTTCAGGTACCCGTCTGACTGGCCGTACCTCAAACAGTGAGTTGTAAGAAAAATCTGGTTCTATCCCGCTTTCTATGCTATAATGAGAAAAAGGTTGGATGATGGATGACAGATTGCCAAAGACCGTCCTTATCAGCAAACCATCAAGGGCCAAATAAAAAGCAGGTCGTCCCCAGGGAGGAGGACGTAAAAAAATATTTAAGGGAAGTTCTTGCACTGGAACATTAAAATCCTAGGACTGCAGGAAAATGTCATACCAAATTTCGGACAGGGAATATGACCTTAACTCAAACTTTTAAATCAAATAAAATCAATTCTTATAAATGAACAACAGGGTTGCTAACTTTTTGGTCCATGAATGTGTCCACTGAGTCTCCAAAAATATGTCATTTTTAGCTAAAATATGTCCATCTTTAAACCTCAAACACTGGAGATTATCTTTTGCTAGTTTTGTTATTGACCAAAAGACGCTTTGTAAACCTCTTTCAAGGCGGCTTGTTAACATCAAATATAATGAAAACTAAAAGATCTATATAAAAAACTCATACAAAATGATTTAGTGTGAAAGCAAGGAAACTCATACAAATATGTAATTCCCTTACACTGGAGATAATCATTTTCTTGTGACATCTCTGGCAAAACCGAGATGCAAAAAAGAAGAAAAAAAAACATTACTTTGGTTGTGACACTTTTTTTTTCAAAACATATATCCAGTTGTAAAAGGTTTCTTTATTTACAAAATGGGTCCTTTTTTGGCCTTTCATGTCCCAAATTTCTAAAATGGGTCTTTTTACCCTTTTACATCATTATGTCCCGGCACATGGGAGTCTGTCATTTTGACGTAAAAAACCGCCACTTGGCAACCTTAGTGAACAATAGTTGGTTTACTTTGTAATTGTCATATTTGCGCATCGTATCTAAAAACAAATAACTATTCTTTTCATTTAAAAAACAAGCAACTATTGACCTGGAGAACCACATTAAAAGAAATGGTTTTCTTGAATTATGCGAAATTACTCATGCAAATAACTTGACAATTACCTTTATACTTGATGAGTTTTACATATTTAGAATCATCATACATGCAAATTCTTTTTATGTTTTATTCTTTTTATGAATTCTTTTTATGTCTTTTTAAGTTATTAACCAATTCCTTTTATTAGAGGTTCCGTCAGTATTGACAGAGGTTACTCTATATTTCGAGTTCTTAACAAATTATTATTAACTTAATTCTTACAAATTATTAATAACTTAACAAAGTTATTAACAAATTCCTTTTATTAGAGATTCCATCATAATTGTCAGAGGTTACTCTATACTTAGAGTTCATTAAATGTTTGAAAAATTAACTATGACAAATCGAAGATTAATTAAGTTTCTCTGCCTCCCCCCTCTGTCAATCCCTGGATATAATATTTTCAAAATCTTAGGAAACAAGAGCCTGTTTTCAGGCCACACGGCCACATCCAAGACGGAGCTAGACACGGGTTGTGCAGATTATCGTTTTGAGTACTCGGGCTCGGGTCTTTTAGAGATTAAATAAAAAAAACAAGTTTTTTTTAACTGAAAGTAAGGAGCGACATTAAAACTTAAAACGAACAGAAATTACTTCGTATATGAACGGGGCTGCTTCCTCATAAATGCCCCGTTCTTTACGCTGAAGTTTGACTCTTTCTCTCAACTCTTCTTTTTAAAACAGTAAAAAAAACTTTAGCGTAAAGAGCGGGGCGTTGATGAGGAAGCAACCCGTTCATATACGAAGTAATTTCTGTTCGTCTTAAGTTTTAATGTCGCTCCTTGCTTTCAGTTAAAAAAACTTGATTTTTTTTTTATTTAATTTCTGAACGTTTTTGAATCAATGCATGTTTTGATTTTGGCTCTCCGCAGAGGAATATTAAAACAATATTTGCATATTTTTTTTGGCTAAATGGCTTTCTCATAATTTTGATCAAATGATTTTGAGAGAAAAAAAAAAACGGGGGAGAAAGCCTAGTTGCCCTCCGATTCTCGGTTAATTAAAAAGGCAACTAGAACTTTAAATTTTTTACGAATCTTTTTATTAGTAAAAGATATACGTAACTTATAAATTAGCTTACGTAAAGAACTTTCGTGTTTTCATGTTTTTATTACATATATGAGGGGGTTCGCCCCCTCGTCAGTACCTCGCTCTTTACACTAAAGCTTAAGTTTTGTCCCAATTCACTAAGAATGACCCCTGAATCACAAAAGTCGTAGAATAAATAGTTGAAATTACTAAAAATACTTTAGCATAAAGAGGGAGGTATTAGGAGGAGGTGAGCCCCTCATATGGGTAAAAATTTTTGTTCGTTTTAAGTTTTAATGCTGCTCCTTACTTCCAGCTGAAAAAACTTTTTCGTATTCATTGTTTCATTGTTTTTTTTTAAGTAATGCTAGTAAATCCTGCGCTCCCTCCATGGAAATTGTCTTCCCCCATGACAAATTCCTCGATGGAAAGTCCCTCAGCATATCCCCCTCTTCTCAACCCTTCCCCCAACCAAAAAATCCTCCTGAAAACGCCTGTACACTTCCCAATAACCATTACTATATGTAAGCACTGGTCAAAGTTTGTAACTTGTAGCCCCTCCCACGAGGACTGTGGGAGAGTAAGTCGTTCCCAAAGACATAGTTATAAGGTTTTTTGACTACGCTGAATAAAATGGTTATCTCAGAATTTTGACCCGTTGAATTTGGGAAAATAATTAGCGTGGGAGGGGGCCTAGGTGCCCTCCAATTTTTAGGTCACTTAAAAAGGGCGCTAGAACTTTTCATTTCCGTTAGAATTAGCCCTCTCGCAACATTCTAGGACAACTAGGTCCTAGAAAAAAAAAAAAAAAACAAGCAAACAAACAAATAAACACGCATCCGTGATCTGCCTTCTGGTAAAAAATACAAAATTCCACATCTTTGTAGATAGGAGCTTGAAACTTCTACAGTATGATTCTCTGATACGCTGAATCTGATGGTGTGATTTTCGTTAAGATTCTATGACCTTTAAGGGGTGTCTCCCCCTGTTTTCTAAAATAAGGCAAATTTTCTCAGGTTAGGCACTTTTGATGGGTAAGACTAAACTTGATGAAACTTATATATTTAAAATCAGCATTAAAATGCGATTCTTTTGATGTAGCTATTGGTATCAAAATTCCATTTTTTAGAGTTTTGGTTACTATTGAGCCGGGTCGCTCCAAGTTCGTTACCACGAACTGTTTGACCGTGTTCAACCGTGCTAATGTGGCTTGCTCTAATCTGAAGAACTGCGTCCAACACACCTGACACCTGTAAGGTGAAAATGCTGTTGCTGGGTTGAACGTGGGGAACATGAAAACGTATTCTGTTGATACCACTTAAAACACAATTTAGACGCTGTGCATGAAAACGGGACTAGGTGTATCATAGAGCCTAAAATTAGGGCATCTTCTACCAAAACATCTCATTTAGTGACGGTAAATTTCAGAGAGTTGATTTATTCACAAGGTAAAAGATAAATACACAATTCAATCCGCTTTTCAATGCCCTTTCTAAATTTGATTATCACAACCTCAAAATCACATCTCAGCCCCCAAATGTTACGGTACGGCCCAGGGCTAACCACTAACTTTATTGATGATGGCTTTATTTTTTAAATTGACATTGTGTACCGAATATTGATGAGAAACAAAAACAAAGAAATTTCATTTATTTATTTTTCAGAATGTCCTTTCTGAAAGAAAAATTATTTTCACTAGTTTAAAAAGAAATGATATTTTAAACATATCAGTTCCAAGAAAGAAACCCTACTGCTGGAACTTGTGACCCACTGTTCTATTTATCAAAAATGCTCGTGCGGAGAACCTTCGTTTGCCTATGCAAGCCTAGATTTATAGCATCAATTTTTGAAAACTGAGAAAACTTGTTATACTAATCTCTAGTGTTACTAGTTTCAGGTAGAGAAGATCTATTCTTTAAAATCTGCGAGGTACCCGGGTACCAAAAACTTGCGCAAAAACGAGGTACCAAAAACTTGCACTTCAAGAGTGTACCCGGGAGCAAATAACCCTCAACAATTATTTAGTATTTTTATCAGCAGTTAGAAAGGTGGACTTAGGAATTATACTAATGATTGTAGATAAATAGCAGGGGCGTTAATTGGAGGGGGTCTGTGGCTCCAGGATTTTTTGACCCCCTCCAAGATTTTGACAGATATATTTTTTGGATATTGTCATTGAAAAATGCCTTTTCTGTTTTTCCGCAATAAAAAACCTTTTTAAACTCTGAACTGCATGCACAATCGCGTGAAGATACATGATCTTAATTCTAATGTGTTTTAATTTCTTGCCAAAGTTGCTTAAAACAGCAGCACTATCTACCATAGCATCTGGATTGGTAGATATGCCCAGGCCCGTTCAATCTTTCCTTCCCATTTCCGATCCTAGAGTGATTTCAGCTAGTTTAAGTTACTCAAATCCTGCCAGGAATCCTAAAAAATCCAGCTAAATACTCAGCTTTTACTACCAGGGTTGCCGCACAACTAAATCACCTCGATACCTCGCGTTGCTTCCATTTTTATGTTTTTATCACAAATATCAACATGAAACAAAGTGTATCTTTTGCTTTGCAAACTTGATTTAAATTTTATGCTCAGGTCTCTTTAGCCTACCTTTAGCTCAATGTAAAATCAGGATATGTATTGTTGCAGGGGCAGATTTAGAGAAAAATCTTGGGGGAGCTTCAATGTGACAAGGGCGTCAATGAGAGAAATCTTGGGGGAGGGGCAATGTGACAAAGGTCCCAATCATTGACAAAATTGACAAATTTATTCTTAAAAAAAAGAAAAAAAGAGAAAAATCAGGAAAAGAGGGCACCAGAAAAAATATTGCGGGGGTCCGGGGTCCCCCTGGATCCACCAGTGCATTGTTGTATGCCAGAGTTAGCTTGCTGCCACTTCTATTCCGACTATTGAGGATGGGTGAAATGTGACAAAACACGCTTTAGACCTCAAATTTTGCGGTCTTTAAAACATTATGCAGTGTTCAGCAGATTAAAACATTTTTTTTTAATTTATCAATAATTAACAAATAATTTAGTAAGAATTTCAAACTATTCACAGTAAATCGTACCATTACTGATAACAAAATTGCGTTTTTTTTTTACCAAAACTGCCGAAAAAAAAAAAAAATCCCGATCCGCTGTCCCAAGTGGTTGCATTTGTACCCAGAGCATAATTATGCGAGGGATTTACCATATATGAAATTAACAAGCGTTTAGTAATTCCTAACACTTTAAACAAACTGAAAATTTTTCTAATTTAACACTAATTGACAAATAATTTAGAGCCAATTTCAAACTATACCGCAGTAAATCGTAGCATTGCCAAAAACACAATTGCGTCATTTTTCCAAAACAGCCGAAAAAAAAATCTTAGATCTGCTGTCACGAGTGGTCGCATTCATGCTCAGAACGCGGACCATATATGAAATTAACAAATTTTAACGAATTCCTAATGCTTTAAATAAATTAAACCAGCTTTGAATATTACAATAATTGACAAATAATTACCCATCTATCTCGTACCCATCCCATCGGTACCCATCTCGAGCAATATCACTGTAAATCGTACCATTCAAAATGCAGTTGTTTCATTTTTACCAATCATGCCGTAAACTAAATTGAGCTGCTATCCCAAGTGCGTCTCATTCGTATCTAGAGAGTGGCTGTGCCTGAGATACGATTATTTACCATATGAAAAATTAATAAGCATTTGTGAATTTACTGATTTGGTAAATAGTAAGTTTGATATGTAGATTTGTCCTGCAATATCCTCCAAGACGGTTGAGACATTTTATTTTTTCAGCAAAATATAAGTTCCCTTTCTCCGTTCAGTAATTTATTTGTTTTTGATGCTGCTTATAAAATCGGCAGTCGAGACAATTGGGCTATAAATCTAATGCAAATATTTGTTCATAAGACAAAGTCCCAAAATTTGAATCCAGACCGAGATTCCACGATTTCAATCAAAGATCCAATTTCGATAATAAAACACTTATGCTAACATATGGGGTAAATGGCATTCAATATTAAAATCTGCATACCTTTA
Source organism: Artemia franciscana (assembly GCF_032884065.1). Classification (NCBI taxonomy): domain Eukaryota; kingdom Metazoa; phylum Arthropoda; class Branchiopoda; order Anostraca; family Artemiidae; genus Artemia; species Artemia franciscana. The sequence goes on from NC_088866.1 coordinate 1,725,392, forward strand.
GAAGGAAATCGATATTTGATATTATGCAAATATAAAAGTAAAATTGAAGGGACAAAAAAAAATATTGGATTGAACACTAAACTGAAGACAACTGAAGACAACATTTAATGACCAGATAAGTGCGTGGGTAGGAGGAGGGGGTTTAAAACCGCCTTTTACAAAACGCCTAAAGTTGATAATTATTCGTCTTTTAATTATTTTCGTTTTATTTATTTGTTTTTGGAAGTTTGACCAACTTACTCCCCCCCCCCCCGAAAAAAGACCTCCTTGATATCTTTCAGGTGAAAAGCGAAAATGTTAAAGAAACATAAAGAAAGTAGAGAAAGCATTAAAATATGAACTAAGGAGATGTGAAGTGGAGGCCATGGATAGAATTGCTGAGGATCTGGAAGATTGCTAGACGGCATAATAGTAAAATATTATACAGACGTGTTAAGAAATTGAGGGGGATTAGTCAATCTGGACTAGTCCCAGTTAAAGATAGGAATTGGGCCACAATTAGTTATAAGGATAGAGTTAAAGAAAGGTGGGTGGAACATTTTGAGAATGTGCTAAACCGATATACAGTTGCAGGAATAGATATAAATGAAAATGAAAAAGTTTGTGATACCTTGGATGTGAAGGAAGATTGTTATGTGAGGAAGAATTAGCGACAGTACTAAAAGGATTAAAAAACAATAAGGCTCCTGGTGCTGATAGTGTGATAAATGAGTTTCTTAAATATGGTGGCTCTGATGGTAGAAATAAGCTACTCAAGATTATGAATATGATTTTTTCAAAAAGGGAAAGTACCTAATGATTTTAGGAAATCCTTGATTGAACAACAGTATAAGAACTATTGCCTAGATGTCGGGATTGATTAATAATAGATTTTAGTATGTATTTTGCTGTGGTGTTCTTGCGCTGGGGTGGGCTCCTCTACGATCTCCTACCTTGTAGGTTTTTTAATTTCTCTCTCTTTTTGGAATTATTAGTATGACGAGACATTGCGTTTTTTTTATGCATTTGTGCTGCCCCAGCCTTATGAGCTCTGCTCTCTGTTGGGGCATAATATTGTTTTAGTATATTTTTAATTTGAATTAAATATTGATTGATTGAAAAAAAAAACACAAAAAACCAGCTTCTATATTCGTATATTTTTATTATGAATATGAGAAGGTTTGCCCCCTCGTCAATACCTCGCTCTTTACATTAAAGCTTAAATTTTATGTCAATTTTTTAAGAATGACCCCTGAATCACAAAAGTCGTAGAATAAATAGCTGAAATTACAAAAAATACTTTAGCGTACAGAGCGAGGTATTTAGGAGGAGATGAAACTCCTCATATGCGTAATACGTTCTGTTCGTTTTAAGCTTTAATGCTTGTTCCTACATTCAACTGAAAAACTTTTTCATATTTTTTTTTTCATTGTTTCTTTTTAAAGAATGCTAGAAAATCCTGCACCCCCTTCAAGGAATTTCTCTTCTCCCTATGATAGATTTTCCGTGAAATGATTATCCCTCGTACCCCCTCCTCTTGACCCCCTCCCCCAGCCAGACAAATCCCCCTGAAAAAGTCTGTACACTTCCCAATGACCATTTCTATATGTAAACAATGGTCAAAGTTTGTGACTTGCAATCCCTCCCCCGGAGACTCTTGGGGATTAATTCATCCCAAAGACATATTTATTAAGTTTTTCGACTATGCAGAACAAACCAGCTATTTCAAAATTTTGATTCGGTGACTTTGGGGGGAAAATGAGCGTGGGAGGGGGCCTATGTGCCCTCCAATTTTTTTGGTCACGCAAAAAGGGCACTAGAACTTTCAATTTCCGTTAGAATGAGCCATTTCACATCATTATAGGACCACTGGGTCGATACGATCACCCCTGAAAAAAAACAACAAAGAAACAAATAAACACGCACCCGTGATTGGTCTTCTGGCCAAAAGCACAGAATTCCATATTTCTGTAGATAGGCACTCGAAACTTCAACATTGGGGTTCTCTGACACGCTGAATGTGATGGTGTGATTTTCGATAAGATACTATAACGTTCAAGGGAGGTTCCCCTTATTTTCCAAAGTAAGGCAAATTTTCGTAACTTTTGATCAGTAAAACTAAATTTGAAGAAACTTATATATTTAAAATTTATATATTTGAAATCAGCATAAAAATCCAATTCTTTTGATGTATCTATTAGTATCGAAATCCTGTTTTTTAGTGTTTTGGTTACTATTGAGCCAGGTCGCTCCTTAGTACAGTTCGTTACCACGAACTGTTTGATAATACTGCTGCGGTTAAGGCAGGAAATGAGGTTAGCAATTGGTTTTGTATTAAATCAGGAGTTAAGCAGGGTTGTGTTCTATACCTCTTTATATGGATCATTTTGATGGACTTCGTCTTAAGGAGCACAGAAAAGGCATTTGGAGACCACAGAATTGAATGGGGAGGAAAAACGCTCCTGGACTTAGATTATGCTGATGATTCAAGCATATTAGATGAAAGTGTGAGCAAAATGAATGAATTTTTAGAGATTTTGCAGGTTCAGGTTGCTGGAATAGGTTTGAAAATTATTGTTAGGAAAACTACTTCACTAAGACTAGAAATAAGTGAAGATAGAAGATGCAAGATTGATCCGGTGGGCAGCTTCACTTACCTTGGTAGTATTATTAGTAAAGACGGTGCGAGCAGTGAAGATGATAAAAGTAGAATAGCTAAGACTCAGGGTATTTTTCACAGTTAAAAAGTTACAGTGATGACAATAGTCAAGTATGGCTCTGAAGCATGGGCGCTCCGAAAAGCGGACAAAAATTTGCTAGATATTTTCCAGAGAAATTAACTACAAACTGGTCTGGGTACCCGGATGACTGACCGTATTTGAAACAGTAGATGGTACGAAAAATGTGGTTCAATCCCGCTTTCTAGGGCAATAATGACAGAAAGGTTGAGATGGCTAGGCGACGTTCTGCGGATGAAGAATGACAGATTGCCGAAGATTGTCCTTTTTGACCAACCGTCTGGGACTACACGGAAAGCAGGTCGTCTTTGTCCGGGTTGGGAGTATGTTATGAATAAAGATTTGAAGGAAATGGGAACTTCCCGGAAGGGGGTGTAAAGAGAGATGTCTTGAATAGATTAAGTTGAAGTAGGAGCGTGCGCAGCTATGCTGGCCTCAGGTGGCTTGGTGCTGCAGTGAGTTATTATTATTAGTAGTAGTTTTGTTTATGTTACATTTTACTTAATTTAGTTATTGCCCTAGATTTTAAAATAGTTTTTTTTTTGTTATGAAGAGAATTCGGCTCTTGTCGATTGTGACAGACAATTGGAAACAAGTCTTATGTCTAGTACTATTACTGCTGCTACAATAAACAACTCATCGCATCACCAAGTCATCCAAGATGAATACAACTACGCAAACTCCGCCCAACCTCAATGCATTGAAAGCTTCAATCTTTACTCCCTCCGAAGAAGTTCCGATTTCCTTTAAATACTTCCTTATGACAACTCTTCGCCCCATTCAGCAGGAGCGTAGCTCCATTTTTATGGAGCTACGCTCCTGTGTTTAGTTTTTATGTTTAGTTTTATCCTTAAATGTTTAGTTTTTATGTTTATGTTTTTAAGTCCTTATGTTTAGTTTTATCCAGAAATTTATTGCCATCAAAAGACAAAACTTTATTTATTTAACAACTTAAAGTCACATTCAGGCACGAGTCAAGAGGGCGTCAGATAAGGCTCCCAAGATCTCGAGATTTTTAGACTTTCCTAGTAGTTTCCTTCATTTTCACAAGCTTTGATTATTAATTTTTTAACACGACGTAACAGTATTGACTTAAAAAGTGTTGTGTTGGTAAAAGGTAGATTGTACAATGAATAATTTTTTTTTTAGCGCTGGGATAATAATATAAGACAGATGATCATTGACATTTGGGAAAGAGCTAGATCTTTCTTGCCTGTACTTATTGCGCATTCAAGCCACAGCCAGGCTGACCGTGGCGCGAAGAAGACGGCAGCATACTTCTTTCCAGAAATGTTGCTCGAGGGTGGCAGGCTCCATGATCTCAAGCCAGTGACAATATCAACGTTGCCCAAATTTTAGAAAGCCCCCAATAGGCTCAAGGTCGGACTTGACTGTCGCGAGCCATATTTTCATCTATCCTTCTGATTTCTTCTTCCATACTGGTAATAGAAGGCATATTTTGCTTATGTACTCTTCTGACCTCCTTATGGTGCGGTCAAACTATCTCAGACGCCTCATTTTGACAACATCAGAGAAAAGTTGGTGATCCCCAAAAACTCGTTCTGACTTCGTGTTCAAAACTCTGTCTGAAAGGCGAATGCCCAGCATATATCGTAGTTATTTGTGATGGAATATGATAAATGTTTAGTTTCGTCACAAGTGCTCTAAACTGGAAACTATGCTGCGAAGCAGCATAGTTTCCAGTTTAGAGCACTTAGAAATGTTAATTCTAGGAGCGCATCCATTTCTGGTTGACCCTCCTCCTACATGGGGTAAACTAAAAATGCGCAAAGTGAACTTGCTTACAGGTAACATTACCTATAGAGCGAAGTGTATTAGTCTATGAGCCCCGCGGGCAGCGGGGCGAGGTCTTGTATTCTATATTTATTTAATAAAACTCGTTTGAGGTTTTTTTTATCACTCTTTGTTGAATAAATATAGAATACAGGCCTCACCCCTGCTGCCCGCGGGGCTCATGGACTAATACGCATCGCTCTATAGGTAATGTTACACGTAAGCAAGCCCACTTCACGCATTTTTAGTCTCGTTGGAGGGGGATTTTAGAAAGCTAAAAAATGGATGCACTTCTAATAATGACAAAGAAACAATATGCAATCATCAGAATCTTGCTATATGTAGTAATACGCACTTCAGACAGCTTGTGACGAAACTAAACATTTACCTGGAATATGTTGAAGTTCCACCCTTCCGCTGCTTTCGGAGACTATGTTCCATATCCGCAGAGAAGAACAGATATTAGGGCTTCAGAGATTCGGCGCTTTGTGCATAGCGAGCTTTTGCTTCACTTCCAAAAGGAGTTTTTCAGCTCCAAAGCCACAAAACGATTACAAATTAAAAGTTTTAAGGTCAAAAATTGGCCAAAAGACAACATGTTTTAGGAGGCCCACGCCACCTCCAACATCCGCCTATTCCCAACTTAGCAAATATAGATATCTTCTTCAAATCATGTTAATTCAAAGTTTATTAAAAGTGGTCCTTAATGACAACTATTAGTCAAATTGAAAATGAACAAGATTAGTATGCCTGTCCTAAATCAAAACACACTAAGTACATATATCAAAAATGGTGTTTGATTTCACCCTAAGTTAGCTTAAAAGGTTAAAGGTTTTGTGAGCTAATCACAAAACTGAGCCTAATTTTACAATGCAGACGCCCAAAAATCAATGAAAGTTTTCACCAAAGTTTGTATTAAAGAAATTATGAGTTTAAAAAAAATACTGCAATATAGAAGTCCCAAATCATTGTATAGTTACTCCTACAAGGACAACCAGCACCCACTAAACAAGATACGTTCAATCGTTTTGTCCGATCTGCTTTGAGACTGTTTAAGAAGTTTCTACCTTTTCCAGCACAAAATATCCCTCTTCTTTCCTATAGAATTCGCGTTCGAACGTGACAGAAGAGCCCTTCAAACCCGTCTCATCCCTTAGCGAGAGGAAATATATACAACGGCCCACATGAAGAAGGGAGGATACTAACTGACGCACTGTGTGCCTCTGGAAGAACTAAGGTATAAGGAAGAGTTCCAATAGAACTAATCTTATACAATATACCAACTTTTGGATTAAAGCTGTCATAGTATTTGTCTGATTAATATCTGAAAGTGCTCTGCAGATGCATATATATGACAATTGCTGATGCTGATGCAGATGCAGACAAAGCAAACCTTGAATTATCGTGGTCGTAGCATTATCTGAGGAGCTTGTGTAAGACACAGCAGATACACAGATACAGAAGTAATATCCAGATTCAAATATATACAAATAATCTTGTTTAAACCAGAATCAAACAGTTCGTGGTAACGAACTGTAGCAAGGAGCGATCCGGCTCAATAGTAACCAAAACTCTAAAAAATTTAATTTTGATATCAATAGCTATATCAAAAGAATCGTATTTTAATGCTGATTTTAAATATATAACGTTCATCAAGTTTAGTCTTACCTATCAAAAGTTACGAGCCTGAGAAAATTTGCCTTATTTAGGAAAATAGGAGGAAACACCCCCTAAAAGTCGTAGGATCTTAACGAAAATGACACCATTAGATTCAGCGTATCAGAGAACCCTACTGTAGAACTTTCAAGCTCCTATCTACAAAAATGTGGAATTTTGTATTTTTTGCCAGAAGACAAATCACGGGTGCGTGTTTATTTTTTTTCTTTTCCCCAGGGGTCATCATATCAACCAAGTGGTCCTAGAATGTCGCAAGAGGGCTCATTCTAACAGAAATGAAAAGTTCTAGTGCCCTTTTTAAGTGACCACAAAAATTGGAGGGCATCTAGGCCCCCTCCCACGCTCATTTTTTCCCCAAAGTCAACGGATCAAAATTTTGAGATAGCCATTTTGTTCAGGATAGTAGAAAACCATGATAACTATGTCTTTGGGGATGACTTACTCCCCCACAGTCCCTGGGGGAGGGGCTGCAAGTTACAAACTTCAACCAGTGTTTACATATAATAATAGTTATTGGGAAGTGTACAGACGTTTTCAGGGGGATTTTTTTGGTTTTGGGGGTAGGGTTGAGGGGAGGGGGCTATGTGGGAGGATGTTTCCTTGGAGAGATATGTCATGGGGGAAGAAAAATTCAATGAAAAGGGCGCAGGACGAATCTGGTCATGTTAGAAAAAAACGTCAAATTCAGAGCTTAATATACAATGCTGGGTGTTCGGAGCCTCTCTATTATGGAGTATAATTTGAAAATAACACAACTATACGAGCGATAAAACATATATACCACGACCATAACTCAACTAACGAAAGAACTGCAAAGAGATAACACAAGTATAAAGCGAAAACAGGTGAAAACTAACGGGAAAATAAACGAACTAAGAGGTGGAAGGGGCCCACAGAAAAAATATAATCCTTTTCCAATTTTGAGCCTAACTTCCGCAAAGGAGTAATAATGTCAGAAGCCCCGAAATACCGAATTATTTTCTTTCAAACTGTTCGTGGTAACGAAGTAAGGAGCGACCCGGCTCAATAGTAAACGAAACTCTAAATAATAGAATTTTGATGCTAAAATATACATCAAAAGAATCAGATTTTCATGCTGATTTTAAATATATAAGTTTCATTAAATTTGGTCTTTGTCATCAAAAGTTACGAGCCTGAGAAAATTTGTCTTCTTTTAGAAAATAGGAGGAAACACCCCCTAAAAGTCACACAATCTTAACGAAAATCACACCATCACATTCAGCGTATCAGAGAACCCTATAGCAAAATTTTCAAGCTCCTTTCTACAAAAATGTGGAATTTCGTATTTTTTGCCAGAAGACAAATCACGGGTGCGTGTTTATTTGTTTGTTTTTTTTGTTTGTTTTTTCCCCCAGGGGTCATCGTATCGACCAAGTGGTCCTAGAATGTTGCAAGAGGGCTCATTATAACGGAAATGAAAAGTTCTAGTGCCCTTTTTAAGTGACCAAAAAAATTGGAGGGCACCTAGGCCCCCTCCCACGCTCATTTTTCTCCAAAGTCAACAGATCAAAATTTTGAGATAGCCATTTTGTTCCGCATAGTCAAAAACCATAATAACTATGTCTTTGGGAATGACTTACTCCCCCACAGTCCCTGGGGGAGGGGCTGCAAGTTACAAACTTCGACCAGTGTTTACATATAACAATGGTTATTGGGAAGTGTACAGTCGTTTTCAGGGGATTTTTTTTGGGTTTTGGGGGTGGGGTTGAGGAGAGGGGGCTATGTGGGAGGATCTTTCCCTGGAGAAATATGTCATGGGGGAACAGAAATTCAATGAAAAGGGCGCAGGATTTTCTAAAATAACTATAAAAAAAAAATGAAAAAATAAACATGGAAAAGCTTTTTCAATTGAAAGCAAGGAGTAGCATTGAAACTTAAAAGGAACAGAGATTATTACGCATATGAGGGGTTCTAAAAATACTTTAGCATAAAGAGCGAGGTATTTAGGAGGAGATAAATACCTCGCTCTTTATGCTATAGTATTTTTAGTATTTTCAACTATTTATTCTACGGCCTTTCTGATTCAGGGGTCATTCTTAAAGAATCGGCACAAAACTTACGATTTAGTGTAAAGAGCGAGGTATTAACGAGGGTACAAACCCCCTCATATACAGAATAAAAATTTAAGAATATAAAAGTTTGTTACGTAAATTAATTCTTAAGTTACGTATATTTTTTACTAATAAAAAAATTTGTTAAAAATTAAAATTTATAGTTGCCTTTTTGTGTAACCGAAAAATTGCATGGCAACTAGGCCTCCTTCTCCATTCCTTATTTCTCAAAATCGTCTGATCAGAACTAAGAGAAAGCCATTTAGCCAAAAAAGGAATTAAAATTAAAATTTCGTTTTAATAATTTATGTGTGGAGAGCCAAAATCAAACATGCATTAATTCAAAAACGTTCAGAAAATACATAAAAAAAACTAGTTTTTCCAACTGAAAGTAAGGAGCGACATTAAAACTTAAAACGAACAGCAACTACTCCGTATATGAAATGGGTTGTCCCCTCCTCAATCCCTCGCTCTTTACGCTAAAGCTTTTAATTGTTTTAAAAAGTAGAATTGTGGCAAAGAGTCAAACTTTAGCGTAAAGAGCAAGGGATTGCGGAGGGGACAACCCATTTCATATACGGAGTAGTTTCTGTTCGTTTTAAGTTTTAATGTCGCTCCTTACTTTCAGTTAGAAAAACTAGTTTTTTTTTTATGTAATCATTGTTTAAAAACTAGGCAAGTTCTGATTCCATTCAACGATGAGCTTCACTTGGCCATAATTACTAGCTTTTGGCAGAAAGGTGGGCAGGTAATCTCTTTTTAAATTGAAAACATGTAACAATCCCCGGTCCGTTTTATTGGATGCATACAATGGGGCTCAGTCCTTCAAACCTTATTCCACCTCACCATCAACGTTATAGGACAAAGGTTGAGGTATTGCCCCTCATTTGATTTATTTCTATTATTTTCAACTATTTTATATGGATTTTCAGAGGCACAAAAATATTTCAACCATTACATACCTTCCCTACGAAGGAACCCAGTTTTGTTCGAAATTTGGCGGGCACATAGCTAGCATCAAGTAGCCTTACGCAAAGAAATTTTAAACTACTACTGAATTTGGCTTAAGCAGTTAAATGCCTTACAGTCTCAAAAGCCGAAGATCCCCGAACCAGTTAGATAGATAGATAGATAGATAGATAGATAGATAGAGAGAGAGAGATAGAGAGTGAGAGAGAGAGAGAGAGAGAGAGAGAGAGAGAGAAAGAGAGAGAGAGAGGGGGAGGGAGGGAGGGAATATATCACCAAAACAACAAGGCTGAATATTCTTCTACAGTCCAAATATAAACCATAATAGGTAGAATTCTACAATACAATCACAATCCAACATTTCAATACTTAAACATAAAAGGTGAAAAATCTCTAAAATTAACCCAAAAATTAATACAATACAAACTACGTCAATTAAACAAGAGCTAAGAGATCATATGACACTTGTGACGAGGCAAGAAGAGCTAAGAGCCTAGAGCTCATATGGTGTGAGCTATAACAAAATTCTAAGAATGAATAGATTGATTTAAAAGGAAAATCAGACGCTTAATGCCGGTCAGGATTTAAAATAAGAGCTCTGAGTCACGATGTCCTTCTAAATATCAAAATTCATTAAGATCCGATCACCTACTCGTAAGTTATAAATACCTAATTTTTTCTAATTTCTCCTCTCCCTTTAGCCCCCCAGATGGTTGAATCCGGGAAAACAACTTTATAAAGTCAATTTGTGCAGCTCCCTGACACGCCTACTAATTTTCATCGTCCTAGCACGTCCAGAAGCACCAAACTCGCCAAATCACAGAACCTTTCCCCCCAACTCCCCAAAAGAGAGCGAATCCAGTACGGTTACGTCAATCACGTATCAAGGACATTTGCTTATTCTATCCACCAAGCTTCATCCCGATTCCTCCACTCCAAGTGTTTTCCAAGATTTACCCCTCCAACTCCCCCCGATGTCAAAAGATCTGGTCGGGATTTGAAATACGAGCTCTGAGACATGAATTTCTTCTAAGTATCAAATTTCATTAAGATCCGATCACCTATTCGCAAGATAAATCTACCAGGATTTCCACGTTTTCCAAGAATTCCGGTTTCCCCCTCTAACTCCCCCCAATGTCACAGGATCTGGTCAGAATTTAAAATTAGAGCTTTAAAGCACAAGATCCTTCTAAATATTAAATTTCATTAGGATCTGGTCACCCTTTCGTAAGTTACAAATACCTCAATTTTCAAAATTAACCCCCCCCCCCCAACTCCACCAAAGAGAGCAGATCCAGTCCGGTTATGTCAGTCACGTATCTTAGACAGGTTTTATTCTTCCCATCCAGTTTCATCCCGATGTCTCCACTTTAAGTATTTTCTAAGATTTGCCCCCCCCCCCCCAATGACGCTAGATCCGGTGAGATTTAAAATAAGAGATCTGATTTACGAGGTCCTTCCAAATATGAAGTTTCATGAAGATGCGATCACTCCTTCGTAAGTTAAAAATACGTCATTTTTTCTAATTTTTCAGAATTAACCCCCCCCCCAATAGAGCGGATCCTTTCCAATTCTGTAAATCACGTATCTAAGACTTCTGCTTATTTTTCCCACCAATTTTCATCCCGATCCCTCCAATCTAAGCATTTTCCATGATTTTAGGTTCCGCCACCCCAAACTCCCCCCAATGTCACCAGGTCCGGTCGGGATTTAAAATAAGAGCTTTGAGACACGATATCCTTCTAACTATCAAATATCATTGAGATCCGATCACCCGTTCGTAAGTTAAAAAACCTCATTTTTTCTAATTTTTCAGATATACCCCCCCCCCCCCAACTACCGCAAAGAGAGCGGATCCGTCCCGATTATGTCAATCATGTATCTAGGACTTGTGCCTATTTTCCCCACCAAGTTTCATCCCGATCCCTCCACTCTAAGTGTTTTCCAAGATTTTAGGTTTCCCCCTCCCATTCCCCCCCCCCAATGTCACCAGATCCGGTCGGGATTTAAAATAAGAACTCTGAGACACGATATCCTTCTAAATATCAAATTTCGCTGAGATCCGATCACCCGTTCGTAAGTTAGAAATACCTCATTTTTTCTAATTTTTCAGAATTACCCCCCTCCCCCAAGTACCCCAAAAAGAGCGGATCCCTTCCGGTTATGTCAATCATGTATCTAGGACTAGTGCTTATTTTTCCCACCAAGTTTCATCCTAGTCCCTCCACTCTAAGTGTTTTCCAAGATTTTAAGTTTCCCCCTCCCAACTCCCCCCCCCCCAACGTCACCAGATCCATATTGGATTTAAAATAACAGCTCTGAGACACGATATCCTTCCAAACATCAAGTTTCATTCCGATCTGATCAACCGTTCGTAAGTTAAAAATACTTAATTTTTTCTATTTTTTTCCAAATTAACCGGCCCCCCACTCCCCCCCCCAGATGGTCAACTCGGGAAAACGACTATTTCTAATTTAACCTTGTCCAGTCCTTGATACGCCTGCCAAATTTCATCGTCCTAGCTTACCTAGAAGTGCCTAAAGTAGCAAAACCGGGACCGACAGACAGACCGACAGAATTTGCGATTGCTATATATCACTTGGTTAATACCAAGTGCCATAAAGACAATCAAATACTAATTTTAAAAAAGTTTTTGACCAAATATTCAAATTTTGCGTTGGACCCGCAGACCCTTACCACCACCCTCCCAAGAAAATCTTAAATGTCGTTGAATTTCTGTGCACCTCTCTCTTATTCAAGTTAACAAATAAATTTTTTATATTATATCCCCCCTCATGAAAAAATCACGATCCATCATTTTAGAGATTGAGCAGAAAAGGTGAAACAAGCACTAAAAGTCATCCAAAAATTATATACCAATAAAACATACCAATGTATATATGTTATAAAAATATACGAATTGAAAAATAATGAAACGGAAATAAAAAAAAAAGGTTGCCAAGAGAAGAGTAAAGAGCGATATTAAAATCTGAAAGGGGCAGAAACAAAGTTATATAATCTGTCAATCAGAGAAAAAAAGAGATTAAGATGAATGGATATATGAAACCTTAAGCCAATAAAATTTTAAACAGTTAAAACTTAAAACTTTCAACATAATAATGAAACAGAAAATACTGACAATCATTTTGAAATCTTCCCCAAAAAGTTGGAATAAGCTAATGCCTGCTAGCTATGCAGGCCAGCTAGGAATCCTAATTGTCGTAAACCAGGAAATAAACTTGATCAAGAAATGATACCAGATGCATGAAATAAACCATGAGCGTGATGTGTAGTATATCTTAGAATTAGTCACAATATATGACTAGTCATAGACACATATTGACTATAGTCAATATACAGTCATAAACATAATAGTCATAATAATAATATAAAAAACGTGGGTAAAAAATCAGCCAAATATATATAGCAACATATAGCTTAAGGAGAGGCTACTATTTTGGGAATCGATAAATTGGTAACATTCGAATTTTCACGAACGAAAGGCATGGTCGACTATAACTAATTGGTCAAGCATTTTCACTTTCATGGTTACAGGTGACAACACTGACGAAACTGCCCTAGAGACTTCATAATTTTAAAACGACCATGAGCGTGATGTGTAGTATATTTCAGAATTAGTCATAATACTATATAGTCATATAGTCATACATGACTATAGTCATAGACACATATTGACTATAGTCATTATATAGTCATAAACATAATAGTCATAATAATAATATATAAAACGTGGGTAAAAAATCAGCCAAATATATATAGCACCATATAGCTTAAGGAGAGGCTACTATTTTGGGAATCGATAAATTGGTAACATCCGAATTTTCACGAACGAAAGGCATGGTCGACTATAACTAATTGGTCAAGCATTTTCACTTTCATGGTTACAGGTGACAACACTGACGAAACTGCCCTAGAGACTTCATAATTTTAAAACGACCATGAGCGTGATGTGTAGTATATTTCAGAATTAGTCATAATACTATATAGTCATATAGTCATACATGACTATAGTCATAGACACATATTGACTATAGTCATTATATAGTCATAAACATAATAGTCATAATAATAATATATAAAACGTGGGTAAAAAATCAGCCAAATATATATAGCACCATATAGCTTAAGGAGAGGCTACTATTTTGGGAATAGATAAATTGGTAACATTCGAATTTTCACGAACGAAAGGCATGGTCGACTATAACTAATTGGTCAAGCATTTTCACTTTCATGGTTACAGGTGACAACACTGACGAAACTGCCCTAAAAACTTCATAATTTTAAAACGACCATGAGCGTGATGTGTAGTATATTTTAGAATTAGTCATAATACTATATAGTCATATAGTCATATATGACTATAGTCATAGACACATATTGACTATAGTCATTATATAGTCATAAACATAATAGTCATAATAATAATATATAAAACGTGGGTGAAAAATCAGCCAAATATATATAGCACCACAGAGCTTAGGGAGAGGCTACTATCTTATGAATTAATAAATTGGTAATATTCGAATTTTCACGAACGAAAGGCATTGTCTAATATAGCTAATTGGTCAAGCTTCTTCACTTTCATGGTTACAGGTGGCAACACTGACGAAACTGCCCAAGAAACGTCATAATTTTGAAACAACCATGAGCGTGATGTGTAGTATATCTTAGAATTTGTCATAATACTATATAGTCATATAGTCATATATGACTATAGTCATAGACACATATTGACTATAGTCATTATATAGTCATAAACATAATAGTCATAATAATAATATATAAAACGTGGGTGAAAAATCAGCCAAATATATATAGCACCACAGAGCTTAGGGAGAGGCTACTATCTTATGAATTAATAAATTGGTAATATTAGAATTTTCACAAACGAAAGGCATGGTCGAATATAGCTAATTGGTCAAGCTTTTTCACCTTCATGTTTACAGGTGGCAACACTGACGAAACTGCCCTAGAAACGTCATAATTTTGAAACAACCATGAGCGTGATGTGTAGTATATCTTAGAATTTGTCATAATACTATATAGTCATATATGACTATAGTCATAGACACATATTGACTATAGTCATTATATAGTCATAAACATAATAGTCATAATAATAATATATAAAACGTGGGTGAAAAATCAGCCAAATATATATAGCACCACAGAGCTTAGGGAGAGGCTACTATTTTGTGAATTAATAAATTGGTAATATTCGAATTTTCGCGAACGAAAGGCATGGTCGAATATAGCTAATCGATCAAGCTTTTTCACTTTCATGGTTACAGGTGGCAACACTGACGAAACTGCCCTAGAAGCTTCATAATTTTGAAACAACCAAACGAATCAGAAACCTTTGTTTTTCAAATATGATTAGAACAAAGATGGGTCTACGGTGTAACAGAATTTCTTATTTGATGTCCTTAGTAACTTCATCATTCAAACTGTTTAAAGTCATTTGCAGCCATGATTGGACTTAAGACGGGTCTATGGTGCAAAACAAATTTCTATTTGATGTCCTTGATACTTTGAAGGCATGGTTTTCTATTTGCAGCCATGATTGGACCTAAAACGGGTCTATGATGCAAAAACAAAGTTGATGTCCTTGGTATTTTCAAGCCATGGTGCTCCGATAGCTTTACCTGTTGCTGCTATTTTAATAGAGGTGGGAGTTGCTCTTTACTTAATGTTCATTACTGTGAACACACTCATACAGAGAATATGATGATTGAACAAAAGAATGAAACAAAAGAAAGATCAAATAAAAGAATAAAACGAAAATAACAAACCTTCAATTTCCTTTGTTGAAGCGGACTTAACCCGCTGTCCCACTAATTGTGTAAGATCCTCGTTTTTTCCTTCTTCCATAAGTTTAATTCTGGCTTTTAATGATTCGTTCTCTTCTTCTATTTTCGCTATCTTTTCTGCACGCTCTTGTCTTGCAATCTCAACCAAACTATACCTAAAAACATTTATCAAAGAAATTATAAAGGTATAGACACCAAACAATCTTTTTTTGAAAAAAAAAATGATCTTTTTAGGGCAATATTCCTAGGGCATGTGTTACTAAGATATACATTCCCAGAGAAAATTCTAACTTGATTTTGGTTAGTCATATTCTAGCTTGATTTTAGCACGAACCCGGGCAAACTTTTTGCAAAGAAATTATAAAGAAAAGGCTCCAAATGAAATTTTCTTTGAAAAAAACGAATTTTTTAAGAGAAAGTATTCCAAGGCAATGTGTTACAAAAACATACATTTCCAGAAAAAATTAAGCCTATTCTATCCTAAAATTTGCCTATTCTCTCCTAATTTTAGAGCCATGCTGGGCCAAACATCTGTGTTAGTTTTCGCCAAAACACCGTTACAGTAAAAAATAAATTCTAATTTATAGATCGAAATTTTAAAGGTGAAATTTTTTTGTAAATAGTTTTGAATCATTGCCAAAATTAAATCAAAAATTTTAAGACCAATTTTAAAAATGAACCATTAAACATTAATTCATTAGTTTTTTTTTTAATTTTGGCGAATAATAATCGCTCCATACCAGAGCGACGACAGAGCCACCACAACACTAAGACCAAGTCGGATTAAAAATAATTTGAAATATTGTCTTGAATAGGACACAAATAATTGAAAGGGTTATATGGTTCAGTTTTGAACGCTTCACAGACCTTAGTTATATAGTCAATAAAATTCAGTAACAACTATACAGACTGTTAGTAAATCATCATTTTACACCCCACCCGTAGCAGAACCCGTATCTGTGACCTTATCCGCAGCAACTTTCTAGGGGTAAAAAGACAGTGCTATACTGCTGCTATTCCAATTGAGCTTCAGCACCATCCTGATGTTAAATGGTGACATTATTTTTTGCTCTAAATCCTCACAAAATTTCTTGATGTACCAAACACAGCGAAAATAAAATTTGATTTTATGGCCTGATTAAGTGGGAACTTACACAAGCACATACATATGCATACATATATATACATTTTTACCCCCCCCCCCCCCCCCGCCCAACACCAGGTGAAATATTTTTTTTTATATCTGGAAAGCTAAAAAAAAGTTATGCCGCCATAAAATAGTTTCTAACTTTAGAAATTATGAAAGAATTAAATTTTTAATGAAAAAAGATATCGATATGCAGTTACAGAGTTTCGGTATTACAGGTGCTAATTTTAGAAAAGATAACACGTGGACAAAAACACGTGGCACCTAACGTGTAGCTCCCCTTTCAAAACAAAGTTGCCTTCGGAACCAATAGATTTTTTACTTTTAAAGTGTGCGGATAAAAAGCGTTGTCAAAATTATATAATTGTAACTATAATACAATTGTGAATATAATTATAACTAGTTTTGCTTTTTTTTTTACGGTTGAACATAGCAACACTGACAAAAATAAGGAGCTGCCCTAAAAACTACATAATTTTGAAACAGCCAATGTTAGAAAATTGCTTTTTTTTCAGGTATACATAAACCTAAAATGTGTTTCTCGAAGGTCGTGAAAACTTAGAAATAAATCAAAGAGGATCGAGTTTTTCAGGCATAAATAGACCTAAGGTAAGGTAGTCCAAGGAGTAAAAATATTTCAATAATATCAGTATAGAACAGTTAAGTGTCAATTGGATAATCTCTGGAATTTTGTTATAGTTATATTGATTGTTCAACGTCATGTTCTACCCACCCATAGTAAAACCCGTATATGCGGCCCTTCCTTACACACTACCCGTAGCGACTTTCTCTTGTGCAAAGAAACTGATAAGCAAACCAAAATTGCTGTCAGGCAGCAAAATTTCCCTGTACCTTAATTTGTAGTAATCAATCCTTTTCAATTTGCTCATCATGTTTGATTTTGATCTAGATTGTGTATGAGCGCCAACCTGATATCAAACACCATTTTTTCCGTTAAAAACTCTATAGTTTTTTCAACTACAACAACAACATATATAACCATAAGCCTACATAAACTTTGATTTCTAGAATTTCTTGTGTCCACTTTACTAGTCTAAATTAGAAAAAAAATATCATTTAAAAAAAAGAAAAGATGAAAAGGAAAAGAAAACGAAATATAAGAAAATTTAATTCTTACAGTTCGGAAGGTTTAAAAATAACCCTTCCAAATAACAAATCAAATCTTGTAATTTTTTCCATTAAGAATAACACGAAATTACTAGTATTCAATTTGAATCCAAGAGCTGTCCTGCTCTCAGACGTCCAATTATTTTTCCCTAAAACCCTTGTACAGCTTTTGACCCAGAATATAATATAGACAAAAAAGTCAAAGAATTTGAGATTTAAATAACAGCAGCTTCCTTATATGTCATTTTGTCAAACAGCTAAAAAAAAAAAAAAAAAAAAAAAAAAAAAAAAAAAAAAAAAAAAAAAAAAAAAAAAAAAAAAAAAAAAAAAAAAAAAAAAAAAAAAAAAAAACAAGAGCAAGGTTGTACCCAGGATTTTTTTTAGGACTGAGGTTATAAAAAGAATTGTTCACGGGGATAAGTAAGGATTTTTTTTTTTGGGGGGGGGGGGGGGTTAACAAAAACTTCCAAAACGAATCATGAAATTTGCTTATATTCATTTTTGTTATGTTTTTAGAGTCGGAAAACATTTCAGGGGGTGGGTTCACCCCCTAGTCCCCTTCCTGGATACGACATTGCCAAAGAGTTTGAGGTTTAAATAACAGGAGCTACTTAATACGTCATTTTTTCTTCATAGTATAATTTAGGCTTTTACATTGAGCGGCAAAACGGCTGAAAAAAAATGAGATTTAAATAACAGCAGCTTCCTTTTACGTCGTCCCCCCAACCAGAATATAATATAGGTTTCGACAATGAATGGCCAAACAGTTGAAAAGCTCAAAGAACTTGGTATTTAAAGAACATGAACTTCCTCAGACGGTATTTTTTTTCCAGAATATAAAATAAATTTTGTCTTTTTATTATTTTTTTCCTCTTTTTATACCTTTTTATATAATTACATCTTTTTATATCTTTTTATTTTTTCCAGAATAAAAGATATCGGCATTAAGACGCCAAGAAATTAAATTAAACAGGGCTTATGGGCATTATCTATTTTATGAACCAGCCACTAAGGTTTTTCAGCAGCAATCTGGACAATAAAACTCAAAATTTAAAAAAAAATTAAATTTTTCTTTTTTTAAATCAAGGCTAGTTTCCAGTATTTAAATTTCCAGCATATAGATTTGTATTATCTTGGCTTTATCCGAAAAGGTTTAGGGCGTGTTCGATCTAATACAAAAGTTAATAAAAAAAAAAGGTTTTTTTCAACTGAAAGTAAGGAGCAACATTATAACTAAAAACTAACAGAATTTATTACGTAAATGGTGGGGTTCACCCCCCTCGTCAATCCGTTGCAAAAGCTGGCATTCCACCGACTATATAACGAAAGGCAGTTCCATCAGCAATCTAGAACTTGTTTGTTCCAAAGAATAAATTGTGGCATACTGTAGTACAGCATGTGGCACAAGGCCATACAAAAGGACGGCACACAAATCGAATAAAATTTTTATTTTACATAACAACCTTATGTATTTTCCAGCTTCAATCCATATCATAAAATTTAGAATATCGATTACAAAAACTGGCATCCTACAAATTATCTGATCAGATTTACCCGCTCTTACTCCAATCCAAATTCTGGTATTCTTACGAGTGTTAGTCATGAAGATTAATGTTATCAAACATTTTCTATGACTACAAAAAAAAAGAGCTCATATGGCACTTGTGACGAGGTCGGAACCTAGAATTAGGTTCCGACCTAAAAACGCACTGAAAATCCCCCTCCCCCCCAAATCCCAAAGAGAGCAGATCCGGTCCGGTTATGTTAATCAAGTATCTAGGACTTGTTCTTACTCTTCCCACCAAGTTTCATCCCGGTCTCTCCACTCTAAACGTTTTCAAATATTTCCAGTTTCCCCCTCCAACTCCCCCCCAATGTCACCAGATCCGGTCGGGATCTAAAATAAGAGCTCTGAGACACGAAGTCCTTCCAAATATCAGATTTCATTAAGATCCGATAACCCGTTCGTTAGTTAAAAAATACCTCTTTTTTTCAAATTTTTCCGAATTAGCCGTCCTTCCACCCCCCCCCAGATGTTCGAATCAGGGAAGCAACAATTTCAAATTTTATTTGGTCCGGTCTCTGACACGCCTGCCAACTTTCAGCGATCGCTATATTGATCACGTATTTAGTTTCGGATCTTCTTCATTCGAAAATTGGAGTGGTCCGGGATTCGACCCTGAGACCTCTCGCACCCTCAGCGAAAATCATGCTCCAAGACCAAAGAAGAACAATCATTTGTTTTATCTGCAAACAAAATTCTTCTCAACAATTTTGTTCGGTCGCTCCTCCTCCCAGATGGTCGAGCCGGGGACGAGACTATTTTTAATTGAATCTGGTCTGGTCCTGATACGTCTGCCGATTTTCATCGTCCTAGCTTATCTGGAAGTGCCCAAACTAGCAAAATCAGGACCAACGAACAGAGATTGCGATCGCTATATGTCACTTGGTGAATACCAAGTGCCATAAAACAGTTAGCAACAGATTTCATTGCGTTTGAAGCCTAATGACCTAACTTTCTCGCGTTGTGTCTCGCCTTCTTCAGCAACAATCTGGATTATACAGTCGTAATTTTTTTTTGTAAAAGCCGAGATATATTAAAAAAAAAATTCAAGAGATGGGAAGACAGAAAAGGAGATGTGTTTAAACTGAGATACATTCAAAAACAAAAGTTAAAAAAGAGAAAGTAAGAAAGAAAAGGAGAAGTTAGGGGCAATTTAAAAGCAGCAAAAGAGTCAAATAGATTTTGCAAGGATATTACATTAAAGGATTGTAATTTAAAGAATATAAACTTCATAGATTTATATCGGCACCTATATGGTGGTGGCAGGCAGGGTGGCTTTGTCAATTATGGGTGGCTGGTTTTGGGTGGCGGTGCTGATTTTGGCGTTGTGGTGGATTTTAGGGGCCCTGAAATGATTAATCGGTAAGCTTTATATTCCTAGCTGTTGGTTCACGTTCTGTCATATCTCCGTTGTATATTTTATTTCGTATCTTTCTAAGGTGCACTTTCTGTTAAGTTTGAAAGCCGAAAAATTAAATTTGAAAAAAAAAACCAATTGATGACAAAATTTCGATATGTTTATAAGTGGCATTTTAATACAGATTAAAAAAAAACAAATACAGACAAATACAGGTCTCTATTGCAACTTCATATAAAGAGTGGTCGGATAAAATTCGGTGAAAAATCCTTCAAATGGAAGTAGGAATTTCTAGTATCCCTTTTAAGAGCCAAGAGTGATCAGACGGTAAAACTCCGCCATAGCTGGTCCCAAGCCCGGCTGAGAAAGGAGGAGGGGCCGACGGGGGAGGGGACCCATCGGTTAAATAAATTCTCATGAAACATATATTAAGAAATGAATGCTCCAAGAAATATTGTGCCATCTACGGCGTTCCCGGTTTCAAGCGACGCGATCTTGCTCTCTGGAATAGCGGCAAGATCGAAAAGTGTGCGAGCTATTCCCTGTGAAATAAATCTACAGAAGAGGAATTGCGAGTCTATATCTGGAATATGGGATCTGTGAAGCGTGAATCAACAAGGCTAATGATGGCTATGAAAATGAATTGTTACCAAGCAGACGTTCTTTGTCTATCAGAGACAAGATTGAACGGAGTGACTTAAAAAATTATACCAGTCCGTGACTCCGATAACTCTTACTTATTCCTCATCTCTGGTGCGCATGATGGATCTGATGACAATGGAGTCGGCTTTATGATAGGGCGCCGTGCACAAAAAGCTGTTCTTGCATGGGATCCGATGAACCCGAGAATAGCCAGATTACAACTTAAAGGAATATTATCCGACATTTCTATCATTACTGTCTATGCACCAACGAGAATGGCAACGGATGCTGATAAGGACTCCTTCTACTCTGATCTAGAAATTTCAATGCAGAATTACCCTAAGCGAGACTTTCTACTTTCTAATTTTAGCGGGTGACTGGAACTCTCGTTTTGGCCAAAAAGACCCCAATGTTCGTGATATTGTTGGTCCATTCACATACGGCCAGCGGTGCTCCAATGGTGATAGACTACTCCAGTTCGCGAGACCTCATAACCTTTTCATCACCAAAAAAATTTTCCAACAAAAATCTTCTCAAAGGATAGCTTGGCGCTCAAACGATGGCTCCACAGCTGCCCAAAATCGATCATATATTGATCCGTCAGCGTTGGCTCTCCTCAGTAATAGATTCTCGAGCTTACGCACGGGCGTGCACGGGGTCAAAATCTGGAAGCGATCATACGCTTGTAGGTGCGAAAATACTCTTTAAGTTGAGCGCGAGGAGGAGACAACCCCCTAAAAAGGATGTTAAACGTCGAGAAACTGAAAATCCAAACAGTGAAAGAAGACTTTTGCCTGAAGTCACAGAACCAGTTTGCAGGCTTGACGGACTACGATGATGACCCTACCAGCCGATGGAAAAAATTCCAGAACACCACGGAAATGGTAGCTGCTGAAGTCATCGGCTATGCTCCTGCAAAGACGAGGAAAAATTACATCTCTGAGAAAACTGTAAAGCTAATCGAGGCTAGGCGACAGGCATCAAACACATCAATTGCAGTAAAAAAGGCGCTACGTGAACACGTTAAATCCAGCTTGCGTCAAGACCGCCAATAATTTTGGGATGAGGTTGCCATAGAGATAGAAAAAGCAGCCAGAAATAATGATACGAGATGGCTGTATAGAACCCTCAAAGTGTAACCCTCAAACTGTAAAAAAGTCACCTATCGCTGGTCCTCTAAAAGACGCTCAAGGAAGTGCGATTCCTGACGTACAAGATAAACTTGATCACTGGAAGAATCACTTTAAAGACCTCTTTAATAAAAAATACAGATGGGCAAGATGCAACACCATTGCTACCACCAACAGCTGAAAGACCACAATATGAAATCGACATGGAACCAGCTTCAGCTTCAGAGGTACTAAACGCGATCAAACGGCTAAAAAACAATAAGTCACCTGGAGAGGATGGTCTCCCCCTTGAGGTTTACAAGACCTCACCACACGTTGTAGCGCAGCAGCTAGAAACCCTCTTCAGTCTGATATAGGAGAAGAAGACCTTCCCGTCTGATTGGAAGGTTTCAGTGACAATCCCAGTATTTAAAAAGAGGGACAAATACGACAGCCGCAACTACCGAAGGATATCACTTATGGATATGGCTACCAAAGTATTTGTGAGATTATGCTTAAAGGTTCGAAGAAGCAAGGGATGAGCGAACACATGAAAATCAGTACGGGTTTCGAAGAGGGAGAGGGTGACTGACCAGATCTTCACTCTTCGCCTTATTCTTCAACAGTGCAAACGTTACAACCTCCCCACAATTAACATGTTTCTTGATTTTGTGGCTGCGTTCGACTCAATAACCCGCGAAAACCTTTGGCAAATCATGGTGGAAGACAGTATGCTAGTTGAACTCGTAGAGCTGTTGAAAGCCTACTACAAGCATTGCAGTCCGATCGTAAGTTTTTTCCTCTTCTTCATGCTCCTCCGTTTTTATGCATTATACGGGCAGCAAACTAAAAATGGAGAGATTTTTGTTTTTTTTCCTCTTCTGAATGCTCATCCGATTTTTTTTATGCATTATACGGGCAGTATACAAAAAGAGGAAGATTTTTGCTGTTGTTTTCCTCTTCTTCATGCTCGTCCATTTTTTATATATTATACAGGTAGCAAACAAAAAATGAAGAGATTTTGTTTTTTCCTCTTCTTTATCCTCCTCCGGTTTTTATGCATTATACGAGTAGTAAACAAAAAAAGGGGAAGATTTTTTTCCTCTTCTTTATGCTAGTCCATTTTTTATGCATTTATACAGTTAGCAAACAAAATATGTGAAGATTTTGTTTTTTCCTCTTCTTATGCTCCTCCGTTTTTTATGCATTATACGGGTAGTAAACAAAAACAGGGTAAGGTTTTTGTTTCTTCCCTCCTCTTTATGCTCCTCCGTTTTCTTATGCATTATACGGGCAGTAAACAAAAAAGAGGACGAATTTTTTTTTCCTCTTCTTTAAGCTCGTCCATTTTTTATACATTATACGGGTAGAAAACAAAAAGGGAAAAATTTTTGTCGTCTTTTTTCCTCTTCTTTTTGTTTGTTCGTTTATTCATGTATTATATGGGTCGTAAAAAACAGGAGCCGAAAGAAAAAACAGACTCCGACTTACTTGGGTTTAAGAATTTTTATTCCTTCTTCCTTAGCTTTTTCCTGTAACTGTTCTTCCAAATCTGCTATCCTTTCTCTGAATTTTTGAATCTCCTCTTCTGTTACAGACGCCTGGAACATTACAATATTTGTTACAAACCGCCAAAATAATTTAAGACCAAATATGGCGAGATGTTAGGAAACACGAGTGCCTAAATAATTTTCGAAAAAGTTTTATAACTAAGCATTCTAGAAGTCAAAATGGTCAACTCCGTAAAAGTAATGAAGGAAATATAAAAAGAGAACTTTTTACTGACTATTTGCTTTAATTTTAGTAACTTTAGCTTAATTTATTAGTTAAATTAAATTAATTATTCTAACTTATCACTCGCTGTAAAAAAGGAAACAGTACAGGATTTCTTAAAACACCAAGGCTTAAAACCTTAAAACACCAAGGACATCAAACATAATTTTGCCCCCCTTCTTAAGTCTGTTCATACTCGAAAACGATAATTTTCCAAGGTTTTTCTTTCGGCTGTTTCAAAATTACAAGGTCTTTTAGTCATACCGAATTTTTGTCAGTGTCCCCACACTGAATCTTGAAAATAAATGAGTAAAATCAACTGTTTAAAAAACCGAAATCAAATAAACTGTTATATAGCCTTCACGTTTCTACTAGTTTCAGTTATTTAGCAGCAAACACGAGTAAAACTAATTACATGATTAAATAAAAAAAACTAGTTTTTTTAACTGAAAGTAAGGAGCGACATTAAAACTTAAAACGAACAGAACTTACTCCGTATATGAAATGGGTTGTCTCCTCCGCAGTCCCTCGCTCTTTACGCTAAAGTTTGACTCTTTGCCACAATTCTACTTTTTAAAACAACTAGAAACTTTAGCGTAAAGAGCGTGGGACTGCGGAGGAGACAACCCATTTCATATACGGAGTAATTTCTGTTCGTTTTAAGTTTTAATGTCGCTCCTTACTTTCAGTTAAAAAAGCTAGTTTTTTTTTATTTAATTTCTGAACGTTTTTGAATTAATGCATGTTTGATTTTGGCTCTCCGCACATAAATTATTGAAATGAAATTAGTATATTAATTTTTTTTTTAGCTAAATGGCTTTCTCTTAGTTTTGATCAGACGATTTTGAGAAATACGGGGTGGGGAAGGAGGCCTAGCTGCCCTCCAATTTTTCGGTTACTTAAAAAGGCTACTAGAACTTTTAATATTCAACGAACGTTTTTATTAGTAAAAAATATACGTAACTTAAGAATTAACTTACGTAACAAACTTTTATATTCTTATATTTTTATTATGTGTACGAGGGGGTTTGTACCCTCGTTAATACCTCGCTCTTTACACTAAATCGTAAGTTTTGTTCCAATTCTTTAAGAATGACCCCTGAATCAAATAGGCCGTAGAATAAATAGTTGAAATCACTAAAAATATTTTAGCATAAAGAGCGAGGTATTTATCTCCTCCTAAATACCTCGCTCTTTATGCTAAAGTATTTTTAGAACCCTACATATGCGTAATAATCTCTGTTTGTTATAAATTTCAATGCTATTCCTTACTTTCATTTGAAAAAACGTTTTCATGTTTATTTTTTCATTGTTTTTTTTTTTATAGTAATGCTAGAAAATCCTGCGCCCTTTTCATTGAATTTTTTCCCCCATGGCATATTTCTCCAAGGAAAGATCCTCCCACATAGCCCCCTCCCTCAACCCTACCCCCAAAACCAAAAAAATCCCCCTGAAAACGTCTGTACACTTCCCAATAACCATTATTAAATGTAAACACTGGTTGAAGTTTGTAACTTGCAACCCCTCCCCCAGGGAGTGTGGGGGAGTAAGTCATCCCCAAAAACATAGTTATTAAGATTTTCGACTATGCCAAACAAAATGGCTATCTCAAAATTTTGATCCGTTGACTTTGGGAAAAAAATGAGCTTGGGAGGGGGCCTAGATGCCCTCCAATTTTTTCGGTCACTTAAAAAGGGCACTAGAACTTTTCATTTCCGTTAGAATGAGCCCTCTTTCGACATTCTAGGACCACTTGGTCGATACGATGACCCCTGGGAAAAAAAAACCAAACAAATAAACACGCACCCGTGATTTGTCTTCTGGCAAAAAATGCAAAATTCCACATTTTTGTAGATAGGTGCTTGAAACTTCTACAGTAGGGTTCTCTGATACGCTGAATCTGATGGTGGCATTTTCGTTAAGATCCTACGACTTTTAGGGGGTGTTTCCCCCTATTTTCCTAAATAAGGCAAATTTTCTCAGGCTCGTAACTTTTGATGGCTAAGACTAAACTTGATGAAACTTATATATTTAAAATCAGCATTAAAATGCGATTCTTTTGATGTAGCTATTTATATCAAAATTCAATTTTTTAGAGTTTTATGGTTATTTCAGATTGATTGCTATTTAAGTGGAAAAAAAAATACAGTAAAACTTTGACAGTAAAATTTGAGCAGGATTAGGGGCTGCTTCGTAGATTTAAACACATTTTCCCGGTTCCATTTTAAAAGTTTATATAATTCACTAGTTCATCCTTACATTGTATGAGCTTGCTCTGTTTGGGTTAGTAGTCTTATCGTAGATTTTAAGAGGATACTGATACTGCAAAACCAAGCTTTAATGCTTACATATCTGAAAAGTGTGAATGGACAATGCCCTTTTGATGTTTTAAATATCGGGCAGTTGAGATTACCAGACCGGTATTTTTGCGTATCAGTGTTTCAATGAGCTAGGACCTAATTATTTCTGTAATGTTTTATCGGCCAATTCTGTGTACCATTCTTATTCTCAAAGAAATTCCGCGGCTTAATACTTGAAAGACGACATACTGCAATGTCTTGTTTTGTGTTCAGGCATCGGTTTTGTGTTTCCCCATGTGCATCGGTTTAGGCATGTATTTAGGCATCGGTTTAAGCATCTTATTTTGCGTCTAGGCATAGGTTTTATGTTTCCCCATGCATATATGTTTATGTTTGTGTTTAGGCATCGATTTAGGCATGTGTCTAGGCATCTTATTTTGTGTTTAGGCATCGGTTTTGTATTCCCCCATGTGCACGGGTTTAGGCATCATTTTTCGTGTTTAAGCATCGGTTTTGTGTTTCCCCATGTCTATCGGTTTAGGCATGTGTTTAGGCATCGATTTTGTGTTTCCCCTGTGCATCGGTTTAGGCATTGGTTTGGGCATCTTTTTTAGTATTTAGGCATCGGCTTAGTGTTTCCTTATGTGTATCGGTTTAGGCATCGGATTAGGCATGTCTTTAGGCATCTTTTTTTGTGTTCAGGTGTTTCGGTTCGAAATAATCTTTCTGGGGGCACTGGGATTACCAAGAGTATATCTTCCTTTAAAAATCACATTAAGAACTTCTTGAAGAGCAGAGAAGATTAAGGGTGCGGGTGACTTCTGTAAAAATTGATTCAAAGTTCCTATGAGATTTATATTTATTTATTTATAAAAATTGTATTTTTTTTCTTTCTTGTTCTTTTTTTATGTATATACCCTAATTTTTGAAGCTCAGAATTTTCTCTACGAAGAGACCTCTAGATACTGCACAGAAACTTTTTCTTCTTTGCTTTCCATATATAAACTAATCTTAACCCATTCGCAGCCCCATAAAAGAAATATTACCTACTAGTTTAGAAAAAGAAAAAAACAAGAAAAATACAATTCTTCCAACTCTTATTTCACATTGACTTAGATAGTAACTAACATGACTACAAATACATACCAGATTGAATTATACTAGAAATGTGCTCCATTCGTGGTCGAATCAATCAGAATTCACAACAAACTTAAATTGAGCTTACTGATTTGACCCAAATACCTAAGAATTTCAAGATATAACTCCGACGTTTCAATAGTTTACTAGATGAAGAAGAAGAAGAAGATTATTCAATAAAATACAATACAAAATGGAAATACAATACACTTATTTCCCCTCAAAAGAAACACCAACAATCTAAAAACACTTTTTGAAGAAAACTGTCAAGTGAGAAAAAATACAACTAGAAGCTAATTTGGGAATGGTCACTATGATTTCCATGCAATGTAATTAATTCCAATGGTAATTAGTCCATTTCCAATGGTAATTAATCTTAGTGGTAAAAGTCCATTGCAGAAATAAGTTTATGGGAATTCTTAAAGATAGCCTGATATCCCTCCAAAATGGAGTCAGATCGAAATGAATACTGCACCATCGGAAGTACCAATGTCATTTGGAATTACCAATGTACAATTACCAATGTTAAGATCCCTGCACAGGAAAGTTACACATTCCCATCTCGAACAAAAAGGAAAATCACTTTTCGGCATAGGTGGCACTGATGGATTTTTTTTTTTTTCTTCTTCTTTTTTTTTAGTCCTGCCACAAACAAATCTGTATAGATTTCTCGTGGCAGATCTGTTTGGTATGACATTTTTTGTGAATATTAGTCTAATTAAAATGAATTTTTCTCTCGAACCAGAAGTAAATCGAATATTTGGCTGCATGAAGATATTTTTTTCAATAGAAATCTGGGAACTGATTATAAATTTACTCTAATCATTCATTATCATTAGAAATTTCAGTAAAATTCAAGTGCCAAAACTATTCTTTGTAACCATACTACTTCCTTATCTGAATCCTTCCACTTCCCAAAAATCTAAACCTAAGCTATAGGCTAAAAGTGGATTTTACTGTGTTTCCCCTCCCCCCGAGAAACATAATCTGATACCCCCAAATACTTTTGCAAGAGCTTCGGTTGTCGTCGCATAATTTAACTTTCTAAGTTGACTCATCTCAGAACCTAGCTTTAATATTTATCGATTTCCCCCAACCACGTATTGCACTCCCGGCCGAAGGCGGGGAATCAGGAGATCAGTACCTGAGCAACACAGGCCAATGGTCAGCATGCAAAAAAGTCCAAGTTTTTTTTTCAGCAATAGGTGCAACCTAGTAAAGAGCAAACCTAACCCATTTTAACCAAAACCTGAAACATAAATTTTTAAATAAACTTTTGAATGTAAAAGAGTGACCATTTGACATTGATTTAGTAATGGTGACTCTTATCAATGCTCAACTTTTAATTAAAGAGTTAATTATAAATTTAAATGAAAACAAATTTATGTGAATTTCGAAAAAGAATTTGAAACTTGTCAAAAACAGTGGCAAATCAAAATAAAATTACATTATGTAAAACTATATTACAAAAATTATATAAAATACAAATTACCTGAGGAGTCAATTTGTCACCAAAGTCCGTGCGATACTGTTCTAAAATTTCTTCTAGTTGTGACACTCTTTGGGTCATCACAGAGTCAAATCGGATCGTCATATCTTGCTCATAGCTATCAAGGAATTTTTTATACATATCTCTTTCCTGAAAAAAAAAAATCTCTGATCAGTTTCAACAATAGCAATTCTTGAGCCAAAGTAAGTAATTCTTGAGCAAACTACTAAATGAGAGCAGTAATACTGCATGAAAGCAGTATTTCTACTGCTTTTTTTTATTAGTAATTTACTAATTTCTTATCTAATTTTTATCAAATAACTTACTGCTTTTTTTATAATTTTTTTTTATTATTTTATATAATTTTTTTAATTAATAATTAGTATATTACTAATAAAGTAATTCTTGAGCAAACTAATTTCTTGGGCTACTAAATGAGAGCAGTATTACTGCATGAGAGCAGTATTTCTACTGCTTTTTTTTATTAGTAATTTACTAATTTCTTATCTAATTTTTATCAAATAATTTACTGCTTTTTTTATAATTTTTTTTATTATTTTATATAATTTTTTTAATTAATAATTAGTATATTAGTAATAAAGTAATTCTTGAGCAAACTAATTTCTTGGGCTACTAAATGAGAGCAGTATTACTGCATGAGAGCAGTATTTTTACTGCTTTTTTTATTAGTAATTTACTAGTTTTTTATCTAATTTTTATCAAATAATTTACTGCTTTTTTTATAATTTTTTTTATTATTTTATATAATTTTTTTAATTAATAATTAGTATATTACTAATAAAGTAATACTTTATTAGTATTATAAATGAGAGCAGTATTACTGAGATCAGTATTGAGTTAGTATTACTAATACTAACAGCTGTTGGCACTACCAAGCCGCCTAAGGCCAACACAGCTTTCAACACTGCTCCTTCATCCTGATACATTCAAAACCTCACATTTTTACCCCCTCTTATAAATTTTAAATTTCCTTTAACCCTTTCTTCTTACTCCGGTCTAAAACTGCCTACTTTTTGTTCAGCCTACTTTTATGGATGACCCAAAAGCACGAAATTTGGCCTTCAGTTGCAAAATGTTGCCAAGAACTACGTAGTAAAATACATATAAAACACCAAATTTGTCTTTCAAACGCGAAACATGGCCAAGAATTACATAGTAAAATACATATAAAACACGAAATTTGGCCTTCAACCGCGAAACATGGCCAAGAATAGCATAGTAAAATACATATAAAACATAAAATTTGGCCTTCAAACACCAAACGTGGCCCAGAAATATAGAAAATATATGTGTAAAACATCGAGTTGTGTAAATATGGGTAACTAATTTCTTAAGCCCTTAAAAACAAGAAAAAAAAGAGCAAGTCTACTACTGTCACTAATAACTTATTGACAAATGAGGTCAAGAAAGTCAAATGAGGTCAAGAAAGTTGCGCATGTTCCTCCACCACTCCAGACGTTGTCAAAGACGACTTTGGACTTTAGCTGCAAATGGAGCTATTGTATGCTCTATTTACAGGAATGAAGCCACATCAATTCAGCTAGACTATCAATGGACCACAAATGAAGCTATTCTATGCGCTATATATCAAAATGAGCCCAAATTCAGCAGCACGGCTGTTAATGACAACTTCAGACTTCAGCTGACTTAGCTGCAGAAAAGTATTATAGAAAAACAGCTGATCTGAAAGAAAAACTTGGGCTATTTTCGAGCGGAACAATTTTTTCCACGTTTTTGATCTGCACAGGGATCCTCGGGAGTCAATAAACTTTCGAACACAGTAATTACCAAAATGAAAACCCGTTCTTCAGCTAAATTATTAAACAGAGACATTAAACTTCGACAAAAAGGAGTTATTGTCTTGCCAGTGCTGCTATATGCTTCAATCATGTGATACTTAAATCAGCGGTAAGGAAGACATATCCAAGCGTGCAAAAATACTGATTTTCAATACTGAAGATTCATTAGAAATAGAGAATGACTAATCAGTCAATAAGAGATTGCAACGAGACAAGCGCTTGTGAACAGCGTACTCAGAGTGCAAAGATGAGAATATTTAGGTTATGTCCTAAGAATGAGCGGTCAAAGGCTGTCGCATGCCGTCAATCATTGGAAGCCCCGAAAAACCCGTCAAAGAAAAAGGCCCTAGAACACCCTATGGCACAACTATTAGGTATATTTGCATAGCCTTAATGGCTGCATCGACCCAGAGTGGGAGGCACTCGTAGCTGCAGAAAACTCAAGGGACGGCAGGAGGGTCTTCCTTGATGCCCTGGATACTTTTAGGATTAAAATTGGCAATACTGAGCAGAAACGCTGAATTTACCAGAACTGGAAGAACATTTTTGTATGATTGAGCAGAATATGTGAGGTAGAATTGGGATGTAACATTGGCAAATCTGAGCGAAAACGCTGAATTTGACAGAGCTGGAAGGTGGAACAATCCTAACAAGGACTTATGCTAGATTTGCCTCTCACTCAATCGGACTATCTGTCTTGGCTTTTTCTACAATTAGCCATGGCTTGATGCCCACAACTACTTGATTTTAATTAAATCCTAATAAGGGCTTATGCCAGATTTACCTCTCACTCAATCGGACTATCTGTCTTGTTTTTTTCTACAATTAGCCATGGCTTGATGCCCACAACTACTTGATTTTAATTCAAAATTGAATTAAATTCAAGTAGCTGTGGGCATCAAGCCATGGCTAATTGTAGAAAAGGCCAAGACAGATAGTCCGATTGAGTGAGAGGCAAATCTAGCATAAGCCCTTATTAGGATTGTACAAAAATGATGTCAGTTCATTTGTTAATAGATAAGTCTATCTATCATCCGTCCATGCGTCATTCCTAGAGCAGAACTAAGGTAGATAGTTCTGATGTTTGAGTTAAAATCAAGTAGTTAAGGGCATCAATTCTTCTCAATCATACCAAAACTACCTTCCAATTCAGCCGCACCAGTATTTATGCTTAGCTTTGCTAAAGTTACATTTTGACAGAGCTGGAAGGTAACATTGAATGAACTGAGTAAAATACTAAAATGTGGCAAAATGTAAAAACAGAAAAACTGAGTAGACATACTATTGTTGCAGAGCTGGACGGTAATTTCTTTTATAAGATGTAAATACTAAAGTATGGCAGAGTGTGGAACAGTCTGCTAAGAGTAGAACAGCTAAAGTGTGGCAGAATGTAACATTAGTAAAATTAAGGAGACATGCCAGAGTCTGGCAGAGCTAGAGGGCAATTTTGGTATGATTGAGAAGAATAAGTGCGGCAGAATTGGGATGTAACATAGGCAAAATTTAGCGGAAACGCTGAATTTGGCAGA
This sequence comes from Artemia franciscana, assembly GCF_032884065.1. Lineage (NCBI taxonomy): Eukaryota > Metazoa > Arthropoda > Branchiopoda > Anostraca > Artemiidae > Artemia > Artemia franciscana. Next base: position 1,757,447 of record NC_088866.1, read on the forward strand.
ACCGGAAGGTAACATTGGTTAAACTGAGTAAAATACTAAAATGTGGCAGAATGTAAAATAGTAAAACTGAGTAGAAATGCTATTGTTGCAGAGCTGGAAGGTAATTACTTTTATAAGATTGAGTGCAAATGCTAAAGTATGACAGAGTTGGAAAGTAATATTAGTAAAATTGAGTAGAAATGCTAGAGCCTGCCAGAGTTGGAAGGTAAAATTGACTAATCTGAGTAGAAATGTTAAAGTGTGGCAGAATGTAACACTAGTAAAATTAAGGACACATTCCTAGAGTTTAGCAGAGCTGCAGGGTAATTTTGGTAACTGCTACTACCACTAACAAACTCACCGCAGCATCAAGCCACCTAAGGCCAACACAGCTATGCACGCTCCTCCTCCATTCCAATCTATTCAAAGCCTCCCTCTTTACACCCTCCCAGGAATTTCCCATTTCCTTTAAATCTTTCTTAATGACATCCTCCCACCCCAGACGAGGACGACCTACTTTCCGTTTAGCCCATGACAGTTTGCCAAAAATAACAATCTTCGGCAATCTGTCATCCTTCATCCTCAGAACGTGCCCTAGCCATCTCAAATATTCTTTCATTATAGCCCTAGAAATCAGGATTGAACCACATTTTTCGTACAGCCTACTGTTTAAAATACGGTCAGTCAGTCGGTTACCCAGAACAATCCATAGGCAATTTCTCTAGAAAACATCTAGTAAATCTTCATCCGCTTTTTGGAGCCCCCATGCTTCAGAGTCATATTTGACCACTGTTATCACTGTACCTTCCAATATTCTAATCTTAATTTGAAGACTTATCTTCCTATTCTTCCAAACTTTTTAACTGTGAAAAAACACCCTGAGTCTTTTTGGTAAGATTGGTTAGAATTGCTTTAAATTGGCAGAGTTGGAAAGTGACATTGGTAAGGTTGAGCAGAAACACGGAAACCTGCCAGAGTTGGAAGGTAACACTGACTTAACTTAGTAGAAATGCTTTAGTATGGCACAGTGTAACATAAGGAAAATTGAGGATAAATACTAGTGCGACAGAACTGGAAGGTAATTTTGGTAAGATTGATCAGAATAAGTGTGGCGGATTTGGGGATTAACATTGGCAAAACTGAGCGGAAACGCTGAACTTCACAGAGCTGGAAGGTAACATTGGTTAAACTGAGTAGAAATGCTAAAGTATGGCAGAGTTGGAAAGTAATATTGGTAATTTGGAAGGTAAAGTTCATAAAACTGAGCAGAAATAACAGAATGTGGCAGAGTTGGAAGGTAACAGTCTGGCAACGTTGCCGCGGTAGCAGAGTAAAAATATTTAAATACAATAATCTCTGCTCATACCTTCGTGATGAGGTTCAGTTTTTTATTTGTTTTCCGTAGTTCATCTTCACCAATTTTGGGTTTCACAGCAGTTTGCTTTTCAGCAGTTTGAAGCTTATGCTGAAGCAATCGTACTTCGCTATTTGCATCTTGTAGCCTGAAAAAAAAAAATCACAAATACATTGGAAAAAAAAACCCGTAAGATCCGGATAACAAATGAATTAAACAAAGTTGCAATGGCATAATAATAAGATTACAGAGTATAAAAAAGTGCTTTAAGAATAAGAAAAAAAAAAACGTAAAAACTACTCATTCATTACTGTTGCTTCCTTTTTCACATTCATATATTTTTTTTTAGTTATCGAAGAAGAAAATTACAAAACACTAAAAAATATCTCAAATTTCGTTTCTGGGATCTGCTGAATAAAAGTGTTCGAAAAGCCCCCCCCCCCCATTCTAATGGTACTTTTCTTTTCAATACAGACTAGAGAGAAAAACTGCCAAAAAAATCTCAAATTTTGGTTCTATCTAAGGGAATGCAAAACACACGGATAATAAAAGGAACTGGGACTTAATGAAGCAAAGAAAATTCCAACCAGAGAGATTACTATCAACCTTACTACTTACCACCTCATTAGTCTTATTTAGCCTGAAGCCATCTTACTTTTCTATTTCCACGTTGCAGTATAGAAATGTAAAAAAAAGTAAACAGCAACGAGAAAACAATAAATATAAGGCCAAACTGCTAGTTTTTCTATGGGTATCAAAATTCTGTTTTTTTAGAGTTTCGGTTACTATTGAGTCGCTTCGCTCCTTACTTATAGTTTGTTGTCATGACCTGTTTGATAAACCTGAATAGACAAGATATTGGTAAACTAGGCAGGGAAGCAATTAGGATTTTGTTAAGGGGAGGGGGAATCTGTATATGGAAGTCCATGTTTAGTCCATATAGATTTGGACTAAATTGGTTAAATTCCCCAGCTCATTGTCGTCTACTACCCAACTTTGCGAGCCCCCCAACTGGAGGACCAGTTACTAGACTTCGACAAATAAAAAACAATTGTCCACAGTTACTGACTTGCTCAGCATATAGTACTGAGAGATATCGCAAATCATTTGTTCCATATTTTACCCGTCATTTTAATAATATTGACGCGACTAATATTTAATGTTTGATTAATATATTGTTTGTTTAAATTTTCCTGTGAGTGTTTTTGAAGGTATAAATTATTTTTGTCATGACATGCTAATGCTAGCTCCGGCTATTGCAGTGAATAAATATATTCTATTCTATTCTATTCTATTCTATGGAAAAGATCTGGGTCATTGCTAAAATACATACTGTGGGTCGGGTGGTTTGAAACTCTTGAAATTATAAAACTAACCTCTGATTCAGGTCTGCCAACCTCACAGCAAAATCTACTTCAACAGATTTCATTTTCTCCACAAATTCGTATAAATGTTCAGTCTGTAATTCACCATCAACCTTTATAAATTCTCTCAAGCTATTTTGCCATTTCTCACTGTCACGCTTCAATTTTTCAATGGTGTCATAGAGATCAGGAATAACCTACAAAAATGAAAAAAATAAAAAGACCGATAAAAGAAACATTATAAATAAACTGCGAATATGGTAGATAGATAGATAGATAGATAATTTTTTATTTGCAACCATTAAATAAATAAATATGACAAACCAGTGCACATGCCTGGTGGCATACTTTAGCACTGACAATATTACAATGTTACATACACTACGGAAATAAAAATAAATCAAGCCAAAGTAAATACAAGCCTACAGCATCAGCATATATATACAAAAAAAAATAAACAAAAAATAATTCCCTGCAACATATTAAACACAAATGACCTAACCATTTGTTATTTAATTAAATATTTGAAAACCTGTCATAACTTACATATAAATCCGTCATACCTTTAATCCTCGCACCCAATAATTTTGACAAATTTCAACTTTGCGATTATATTTTGCAACTTTTTAATAAATAGTAAGTTCATTATTTCTGAAAAAATTATTTTCATCACTGCTTTGTTAAGTTTTTTTTAATAATTTTAAAAACTCTCGCTTATTGCTACATTCTCGTACTGATATTGGAATTGAGTTCCAAATTTTTGACCCAGTATGACGGATGTTGAAAGCCGCTCTTGACGTAGGACGAAATTCACATGAAAAATCTGAACAATGAGTGGTTGGATAGTTATGAAATTGGGAATTAGTTGAAAAAATACCAGAGAAATTTGAAGGTAAACTATTGTATAACTAATCATGACAAATATTAGAAATAGAAATTGTATGAAGTTGATCCAAAGAATATATTCCTGAATTCCCATATAAGTGTCTAACTGAAGATCCATGCTCAACATTAAAAAGAATTCTCATTGCTTTATTCTGGAGTATTTGGAGAGATTTAAATACAGATGGAAAAGTAGAAGCCCAAACAGAAATACAATAAATTAAATATGGGTGGACAAAAGAATAATAAATTGCTTTTAGAATATTTTTAGGAAACAAATAACGAAGACGTGATAGAATACCAATATTTCGGGAAATTTTTAACGACAGTGTTTTCACATGTTTATGAAACGACAAATTTTCATCTAAAAAAACACCAAGGTATTTAAACTGATCAACCCTTTTCAATCAAGACCATTCAACAAAAGAGAGAATCCATCCGAAATGACCGAACCAGTTCGCGAAAACAACATATATTGGCATTTTTTCTCATTAAGAGCTAGTAAATTCCTTGAGTACCAAAAAGATACACCTTGTAACGTGCATTCAAGGTTATGGAAAAGAACTGCTAAGTCCCGGTGAGAGGAAAAGATTACTACACCATCAGCAAACATAACAATTTTACAAAGAGGCAAAACATCCGGTAAATCATTTTTAAAAAGAAGAAATAAAACAGGGCCAAGGACAGAGCCCTGAGGTATTCCACAATTAATCTGAAAAGTCTGAACGAAGATCACGGGATTTATCGATACATTCTAGTCGTCTCCCAGAAAGATAAGATGCAAAAAAATTAACAGTTTGTGATGAAAATCCATAAGACTTAAGTTTCATAAGAAGCAAAGAATGATTTACAGTGTCAAACGCTTTAGCGACATCAAGGAAAATAGCCAAAGCATGTTGATCACCATCTAATGAGTTATTTATATTCAATAAAAGCTCATGAATTGCCAGTTCAGTTGACTTTCCCTTTATAAATTCATATTGAGAAGTGTGTAATATCTTATTATCGAATAAATATTTTTGTAGTTGACTATTTACAATTTTTTTTTCCAGAATTTTACTATAAACTGAAAGCAAAGAAATACCTCTACAATCTGAATAACCAGTTGAATTACCGGCTTTAGGTAATGCTATAACATTTGCTTTTTTTTTTAAAGCTCAGGAAAAATCCCATGTGTAAGTGATAGATTAAAAATATGCGCCAATAAAGGGGAAATGCTCGACGCTACCTGTTTAACAATTTGCGCAGAAAATCCAAATTCATCCACAGAAAAACTTTGTTTAAGCTTCATAATAATTTATTTTTATCTCCCGAGGCGCAATCTCAGAAAAAGTAAAAATTCTTTCTGCATGTTGCTCATTACCTGGAATTAAATAAAAAAATAAGTTTTTTAAATGAAAGTAAGGAGCAACATTAAAACTTAAAACGAACAGAAATTACTCCGTATATGAAAGGGGCTTTTCCTCCTCAACGCCTCGCTCTTTACGCTAAAGTTTGACTCTTTCTCTTAACTCTATTTTTAAAACAGTAAGAAACTTTAGCGTAAAGAGTTGAGGAGGAAAAGCCCCTTTCATATACGGAGTAATTTCTGTTCGTTTTAAGTTTTAATGTTGCTCCTTACTTTCATTCAAAAAACTTGTTTTTTTTATTTAATTTCTGGACGTTTTTGAATTAATGCATGTTTTGATCTTGGCTCTCCGCACATAAATAATTAAAACGAAATTTGCACATTAATTAATTGCAATAAATCGGAAGATTTTGAGAAAAAAGGAGCGAGGGAGGAGGCCTAGTTACCCTCCAATTTGTTGATTACTTAAAAAGCAACTAGAACTTTTAATTTTTTACAAACGTTTTCATTGGTAAAAAATATACTTAACTTACGAATTAATTTACGTAACGAACTTCTATATTCGTATGTTTTTGTTGCGTGTATGAGGGGGTTCAACCCTCGTCGAAACCTCACTTTTTACCCTAAAGCTTAAATTTTGTCCCAATTCCTTAAGAATGAGCTCTGAATCACAAAGGCCGTAGAATAAATAGTTGAAATCACTAAAAATACTTTAGCGTAAAGACTGAGGTATAATGAAGAGGTAAGCCTCTCATATGCGTAATAATTTTTTTTCGTTTTAAGTTTTTAATGCTGCTCCTTACTTTCAGTAGAAAAAACTTTTCATATTTATTTTTTCATTGTTTTTTCAAATAATGCTAGAAAATCCTGCGCCCCCTTCATTGAAATTCTCCTCCCCCATGACTAGTTTATCCGTAGAAATATCCTCCCACGTAACCCCCCCTAAACAAAAAAAAAATCCCCCTGAAAACGTATGTACACTTCTCAGTAATCATTACTATATGTAAACACAGGTCAAAGTTTGTAACTTGCAGCCCCTCCCATGGGGACTGCGGGGGAGTAAGTCGTCCCTAAAGACATAGTTATTAGGATTTTCGACTATGGTGAATAAAATGGCTATCTCAGAATTTTGATCCGGTGACTTTTGGGGAAAAATGAGCGAGGGAGGGGGCCTAGGTGCCCTCCAATTTGTTTGGTCACTTAAAAAGGGCACTAGAACTTTTAATTTCCGTTAGAATAAGCCCTCTCGCGACATTCTAGGACCACTTCGCCGATATGATCACCGGTGGAAAAAAAAACAAATAAACACGCATCCGTGATCTGTCTTCTGGCAAAAAATGCGAAATTCCACATTTTTGTAGATAGGAGAACTTTTACAACAAGGTTCTCTGATACGCTGAATCTGATGGTGTGATTTTCGTTAAGATTGTATGACTTTTAGGGGGTGTTTCCTCCTATTTTCTAAAATGAGGCAAATTTTCTCAGGCTCGTAACTTTTGATGGGTATAACTGATCTTGATGAACCTTATATATTTAAAATCAACATTAAAATACGATTCTTTCGATGTAACTATTGGTATCAAAGTTCCATTTTTTAGAGTTTCGGTTACTATTGAGCCGGGTCGCTCCTTACTACAGTTCGTTACCACGAACTGTTTGATAATAAGGGAATTCAGCTGTGCACTCATAGTCGATGAAATTCTAGAACCAATATTACTAAAATAATCTCCCAAAGCATTTAAAATATCTTTAGGTTGTGTAATTTTTTCCCCATTTATTTCCAGGCAATGTACACTAGTACTCTTACGACTATGAGGACGTATTCTTTCATTCATCATTTGCCATGTCTTTCTTATATCAGATTTATATTCCAGGAATTTATCATTATAGAATTTTCTCTTCCCATGTCTTATAATAGAATTTAGCTTATTCCTATAAACTCTATATTCTTGAAAAGATTCGGGTGTCTGCAATTTTAAATAATTCTTAAACTTTTTATTTTTATGTTTTAGTGATACCAAAATATCTTCTGAAATTCACGGGTCAAATCTCTGCGCAAATTTTCCATACAAAACACATGTCGAAGAAGAACCTACCCCGCAGTCGAATCATTTGATCAATAAAATTCGAAAATGCAGCATTTGCATCATCTGAATTATAAACCAAACTCCAATCATGATCCTCAATTAACTGCCGAAGGACTTTACAATCAATCCATTCAAATCGTCTTTTCGAATTATTCCTTATTGAATCACGATGTTGTTTATTACTATTTTTTTAAATCAAGAAGAATACTCACCGGAAAATGATCTGACATATCAGACAAAATTACAACTATAAATGGTACTACTATGGTACAATTACGGTATTACTATAAATATGGTTTAATTCAAATTGGGTAAAGAGCTTGAAAGTCAATGAACATATATATATATATATATATATATATATATATATATATATATATATATATATATATATATATATATATATATATATATATATATATATATATATATATATATATATATATATATATATATATATATATATATATATATATATATATATATATATATGAGAAGTAGCGAAAAGTCCTATGCTCTTCATTAAAGATACTTGAAATACATCAATCGTGAGCTCTCTTCATGACTCTACCTCTTCACGCACACGCAATAACGAGTATCTAGCGCATTACGACGGGAATGATCTGATCGAATGACAAGTAGTACCTAAAACTATTGCTCTGGTGTAATGGGAACCAGCGTTGCCAACGCTTTGAGATAAACTGTACCACGTTTTCTGACCAAAGTTGTACCACAAGAGATCAATTTGTAACATTTAAAAAGTAGGTAAAAAATTTGCTTCTCGCGTCGCTTGGCGAGGCTCGCCGGCAGGTATGTTTGATTGATTTCCGTGAAAACTGAGAAAAAGTTCTAGGGCAAGATCAGGAAAAATAAACCTAAGGCATTAGCAATTTAATAGCTTGAAATAGGAAAAATGCTTCTATAGACTTTCTCAGCTTAACAAAATAGCAGTCTCAAACCATTAAAAGCATTTTAGAAGAAGATTTCAATAAAATCTTCTGAAAGCGTTCTCGAAGCTGATTGTTGAGGTTAATCCTTGAGAAAAAAAATCCTTGAGAATTTGAGAAAAAAAATTCCAGGAACAGTTGAGTACTAAACTTGAGGGTTTAAAATTTGACAATGTGGAAGATGGATGGAATAATTTCAGAAAAACAATTTGTGAAATTGCTGATGGTGTCCTAGGGAAGAGTGCTAAGACAGCAACTAGGAATATAAGTGAAAAAGCTTTAGGTTTAATAGAGAGTAGAAGGGGTTTGTATAAGAATTATCTGAGCGATAGGTCGTATGAAAACAAAAGGAATGTAAAGAAAGTGGAGAAAGCATTAAAATATGAACTAAGGAGATGTGAAATGGAGGCGATGGATAAAATTGCTGAGGATCTGGAAGATGCGGCTAGACGGCATAATAGTAAAATATTATACTGGCATGTTAATAAATTGAAAGGGAGTAGCCGATCCAGACTAGTCCCAGTTAAAGATAGAAACGGGGTCACAATTAGTGATAAGGAAAAAGTTAAAGAAAGATGGGTGGAACATTTTGAGAATGTGCTAAACCGAGATACAGTTGCAGGAAAAGATATAGATGAAAATGAAAAGGTTTGTGATACCTTGGATGTGAAGGAAGATTTGTTTAGTGAGGAAGAATTAGCGACAGTACTAGAAGGATTAAAAAATAATAAGGCCCCAGGTGCTGATAGTATGATTAATGAGTTCCTTAAATATGGTGGCTCTGAGGTTAGGAATAAGCTACTGAAGATTATGAACATGATTTTTGAAAAAGGGGAAGTACCCAATGATTTTAGGAAAACCTTAATTAAACCACTGTATAAGAAAGGTGACAAGAGTGAATGTCGGAATTATCGAGGCATTAGTCTGGTCTCTGTAGGTAGCAAATTACTGAGTAATATGATACTTTTTAGACTGAGACATGCTGTAGACAAAGTTTTAAGGGAAGAACAATGCGGTTTTAGAAAAGGTAGAGGATGTGTCGACCATGTTTTCACTCTTAGGTTAATAATTGAGAAGTCCCTTCGTTGTCAAACACCTTTGGTCCTTAGTTTTATCGATTATGAGCAAGCTTTCGATTCTGTTGATAGAACAGCGTTAACAAAGGTCTTATCGTTATATGGTATACCAGAAAAATACATTAAAGTGATTTGCGCTATGTACGAGAATAATACTGCTGCGGTTAAGGTAGGAAATGAGGTTAGCAACTGGTTTTGTATTAAATCAGGAGTTAAGCAGGGTTGTGTTCTATCCCCCTTTATATGGATCATTTTGATGGACTTCGTCTTAAGGAGCACAGGAAAGGCAATTGGAGACCATGGAATCAAATGGGGAGGAAGAACGCTCCTGGACTTAGATTATGCTGATGATTTAAGCATATTAGATGAAAGTGTGAGCAAAATGAATGAATTTTTAGAGGTTTTACGAGTTCAGGGTGCTAAAATAGGCTTGAAAATTAACGTTAAGAAGACTAAGTCACTAAGGTTAGGAGTAAGTGAAGATGAGCAGGTGACCTTAGGTAACGAAAAGATTGATCAGGTTGGGAGCTTCAGTTACCTTGGTAGTATTATTAGTAAAGATGGTGGGAGCAGTGAAGATGTTAAAAGTAGAATAGCTAAAGCTCAGGGTGTTTTTTCACAGTTAAAAAAAGTTTGGAAGAATAGAAAGATAAGCCTACAAACCAAGATTAGAATATTGGAAGCTACAGTGATGACAGTGGTCAAATATGGCTCTGAAGCATGGACACTCCGAAAAGCAGATGAAAATTTACTAGATGTTTTCCAGAGAAATTGCCTACGGATTGTTCTGGGTACCCGGCTGACTGACCGTATTTCAAACAGTAGGTTGTACGAAAAGTGTGGTTCAATCCCGCTTTCTGGGGCTATAATGAAAGAAAGGTTGAGATGGCTAGGCCACGTTCTACGGATGAAGGATGACAGATTACCGAAGATTGTCCTTTTTGGCCAACCGTCTGGGGCTACACGGAAAGCAGGTCGTCCTTGTCTGGGTTGGGAGGATGTCATAAATAAGGATTTAAAGGAAATAGGAACTTCCTGGGAGGGTGTAAAGAGGGAGGCTTTAAATAGATTAGGTTGGAGGAGGAGCGTGCGTAGCTGTGTTGGCCTCAGGCGGCTTGGTGCTGCAGTGAGTTATTAGTAGTAGTAGTAGTAGTAGTAATCCTTTCTTTCGAAATGTTGGGCATTAAGGCTAATAATGGACAAAGTAAGAAGGCCAATAACGTAGTGTCAAGAACTAATAATCCACCTGTAGGATGAGCAATGAGCGCCAGAAGCTACAAACAAAACATATCAGTAATCAAGCTTTGAAAGTGGCTAACCCCACAGATTCCATGGGTTCACAGACTAGGCTACCTGCCGGCGAGTTATACGTTGACCACTTAATTCACTGGAGTTATGCAACCAAGAACTACATAAGTTCTTGGTTGATTCTACAAATAAGAACTAAATTAAGTTAACATAAGTATTTCGACTATATTGCACAAGAAATCAGGTAAAACACTACAAAGGTAATAAAACTGTGACATTTAAAAAAAAGATGAAGAGGAACATTTATGCTACTTGGTCACTTTCTCTGCTGTTTCTTCTTGTAGCCCAGCTTCTTCATATCCCCTTCCACATTTTTTCCACTTTGCATACAGAACCATTTCCAAGGGTGGTTTCCAATTCCTTGAGACGACCCGTTTTGCGCTGAGAAGCCCGTTAAAGGTAGTGAATCCGAGACGATTTCTAGTGCTCTTTGTTAAGTTATATTATAGCCAGGATAATTCGTCATAAGTTTTATAGTTATCAATTTATTTTTATTTTTGACTTTTTAACTAAGTTTTGACTCATGATATATATATATATATATATATATATATATATATATATATATATATATATATATATATATATATATATATATATATATATATATATATATATATATATATATATATATACATATTTTCATCAATTTTACAATTATCAATTTATTTTTGACTTTTTAACTAAGTGCTGACTCTTTTATGTTTGACACGAACGTTAAGTTCTATAATATATATATATATATATATATATATATATATATATATATATATATATATATATATATATATATATCTATATATAAAAATAAGTTGTCTGTCTGTCTGTCTGTGGATCAGGTGACGTCATGTTTCTGTGTTGACTGACGTCATGAAATTAGTTGTCGTCATTTTTGCTTTGACGGTGACGTCATTAGACCGAGCAGAGGGAATAGAAGTGGCGACCGGGAACCTCAAAGAGAAATTACAGACTGGGACACCCGGACACAAATCACGACCGGGACACAGGGAATATAAATGACGACCGGGACACAGGGACACAACTACAACGGGGACGCCGGGGGCACAGGCGGGATATATCAATGACGACCGGGACACAGGGATTGTTCGAATAGAAATTACAGACCGGGACACCGGGACACAAATGACGACCGGGACACCGGGACACAGGGAATATAAATGACGACCGGGACACTCAAAGAGAAATTACAAACTGGGACACCGGGACACAAATGACGACCGGGACACAGGGAATATAAATGACGACCGGGACACAGGGACACATCATTAGATATATATATATATATATATATATATATATATATATATATATATATATATATATATATATATATATACTAGTGCATGTATGACGTAGAATTCAAATTCGGCAACCATGCTATGATAAAATTCTTAAAATAAAATTATATTCTATTCTAATGTTGGTTTTGTTCAGATTGACAACTGTCAAAATTTTGCTCAGCAGCCACTGAAGCGTTTTTGATAACAAGTAAGCTCAAAGTGAAACGCTCGAGCAGAAGAAAACGCTTTGAATCTTTAACATCTTTTTGCCTGTAAACCCGAATCCAAAACACGGCTGGATCTGAGTCAATCGAAGTACCAAGGTCAGAGCAAAGGGGTAATCTCTTCCACTCTTGGACAATATCTTCCAGGTCATTGTCACCCAGTGAATTAGGAAAACTGAGCCAGAAGCGGTGCCATGTTTGACTGATTACTCTCTACTCCCATAGCATAGCGTGGATGAAGCCTATCAAATTTTCTTACTGATGAATGCCTGGAGTTGAAAAAACGCTTCCTCATTTCATCGCTAGAAAGATCAAAAATATCCTACACTCTTTTTAAAACTCAACTACAGCAGATATCTTTTGTTTGGTAAAAATCACTTCCACTCGACCCCCACAATCCACGTCCTTGACATCGACATAGTAGTTGGTTTCATGTGAGTTTATGATACGGGAATCCCTTTCTTTGGTATAACTAGACAACAAGAAGTGGGATGTGGTTTGTCTTGTACACTTCAGAAAAACAATCATAGACAATATGAATCTGGGTGTCTTCAGCCTTATACTGATTATTTATGTCTTCAATATACTTCAAAATATACGCCAGGAAGGCAAAGTGAGCCAAGAAATCAGGTGACAGCAGATTTTTTAGTTTGGCAGTGACCTTCCCTGACTTGTTGGCCTCTTTAAGATTTTCTGGACGGAAGAATAAAGTCAAGCAATCTCACTGCTCTGAATATCTAGGTCCAACGGCTTGTCTAGACAACCATCGAGTTGCTATATGTCTTAAAATAGCAACGTTTTGAGAAACATTTTTTCAATGTTCTTTCAATTCCATAAACTTGTGCAATTCTTAAATCTCGCTGGCCCGTTTTGGGCTCCGACAAATATAGTCGTATACATACTGATAAGTTATCAATTTCTTTTGGCAATTGTTTGCCGGCAGCAAAAGTACATAGGTGAGTGGAATGCATGAGCAACCATGTACAAATAAACTCGGACAGTCTTATGAGAGCTTTGTCTGCACACAACCTTGCTCTCCCATCATAACCGACGCATTTTCGGCGGCGAAACCTATTAGGTTTGCCTTAGGAGTTCTTATTTCTCGAAAAAGTATTTAGTTTATGGCCCGTTAAATATCTTCGGCTGTACATTGCTGAGCTTCTATAAGTCTCAAGAGGGAGTCTCTAACAGGAAAACTGTCTTCTACTCGGTCAACAACATTTAGATTAGGATGGCGAACAACTATAACCAAGCTCTTTTTGGTATTCAAGTCAGTTCAGTTTTGGTCATCAACTATTATCGTGAATTTCTGCTTCTTAATGATTTCGCATAGATCTTCGAAACCAACTTCGCCAATAACATCGTTCACGAGATGTTTAGTTTTTGTGCGACCGCAGGTTAGGTTCTTTGCAACACCAAAATCAAGAAAACAGGTCTTTAGAATTTCTGGCAGTTCATCTATGATGTCAATAGCGACATTGCGACGTGCAATAAACCGAGAAAGCATAAGTTCTGCCCTTCTCACGTTTTTACCTAAAGTCAACTTTTCAATGTTTGGATCAGCTTTGAGTGGTTGGCAGAAGCATGATAATGGGGTCGCATGACACTCGGCTGACTTTGCTTTCTTTTCATTACTAGGCTTTGCTAAATGTATATTAATATGAAAACAACTTCTGGCTACACCCACACTGCATAATGTACATCTTGATCTACCATTCTGGCCAGAGACAATATATTGCTTTGTGCTGTTTTCTATGCTCCATTTTTCACTTAGCTTCCTGATATCTTTATCTGCTTCTCTCACTTTTTAGTCTTCTTTGCTGCTGGTTGCGGTTCTTCATCTTTGTCAACACTAAAAACCTTCTTTTTCTGTTCTTTATTGCTCCTTCCGTTATCTTTTTCAATCTTTTTCTTCCGTGTTCTTTTCGCTCCTTCCATATGGGAAGTTCCTAGTGGGAACTTCCCATTCAAACCGCTATGATTTGGGTCATTTTTGGAGAAATTTTTTGCTACTGCTCGTATATATATTTATACTGTGATGTTTTACGGGTCAAGGATGATAGATTGTTAAAGTTTGTGTTTTTGGGTCATCCTTCTGAATCGAAGCGAAAAGCAGGTCATGAATGGGAAGGGACCATAAGAAAGAACTTAAAGGAAACTTAGACTTTATTGGTAAAAGGGAAGCTTTCAATGCATTGAAGCGGAGGAGGAGCTCAGGGACCATTGAAGGTGGTTTCAGGTTGACCATTGAAGGTGGCATCCAATGGTCAGGGACCATTGGATGCATTGAAGGTGGGGTCTCAGGGACCCTTTGCCTCTGTCTTGGCCCAACTTAGATAATAAACTTGACAATAGATGTTGACAACAAAACTAACCAGTATGTTTCCAGTCTTGGAGGTTAGTATGTGTTTCATCATTGACTCTCGTGAGTCCTCGCAAGATACTTCGATATTCCTCACTTTGAAGCTTCAATATTTCAATTATTCCCCCTCCCAACTCCCCCCACCAATGTCACCAGATCCGCTCGGGATTTAAAATAAGAGCTCTAAGACACGATATCCTTCTAAACATCAAATTTCATTGAGATCTGATCACCCGTTCGTAAGTTAAAAATACCTCATTTTTCCTAATTTTTCAGAATTACTGACAACTGACAGAATTACTCGTTAGTTTTGAGAAATCAAAGTTTGTTTTTTGAAATATCCTTTTAAAGTATCTATTGAGATACCAAAAAGGAGACTAATCTACTAGTTAACCCATGTGGATTCAACTGTGTGATACCAGGATTGCCCACTGTATTAATTGCTAATCATGTCCAATGCTGCAGCCGGTTTAATAAAAAGACAAAAGAGCCTGTCTTTAGAGTTCATGAACCTCGTGCCTTGTTAAGGAGAAGATCAAGATTACAATGATACATCTTTGGACAACCATCTTGAGGTCTACCGGACACTGCCTCGTCGCTATTCTATACACCTAAGCATTTGTTGGGCTATTACTGGAATTATTTATTATTTTTGTCAGTTTCAGAATTTAATTGCCTTCTTATATAAAGTGGCGCCAGTCCTGAGCACCTACTTACTTACTTTTGGCGGCAACCAGACGATAAATCCATCCTGCACAGCACCAATGAACGATGGTATGACTGACGTACTCCAACACAATCTGTCAGCAGCAGCCTCTTCTGCAATCTCCAGCCAGTCCTTATCCCAACGAAGTCCGTGTCGGCGGAAGCCACCCCAAGGACCCAGGTCATTCTTGAATGTCTGCCAGAGATTCTTTCTTTGGCCGCCTGGTCTCCGTTTCCAAGTTGGAATGGGGGTCATATGTGAAGAAATCGCAGGATACGGTTCCAGCTGGCCGTCAGTGTCTGTGTCCCAGGAATATCAGGTGTCGTCGTTTTATGATTAACCAGAGGGGGGGCCTTCTGGGCACAACACTTTCGAACCTCAGCATTTGAGATATGAGACCATCGGCTGACCGGTAGTATGTGTCTCACGCGGCGCAAGTCGAATCACTATCTATCTTTAATAGCTGACAAGCCCCTAACATATGGATTGACGCTCTACTTGGTAATACAGGGCCCAGGGATCGATATCCACTTCAGCAAGGTTGCAATTTGTCCCCTGTGAAAAAGACCTAGTAACGGAAACATTGAATCAACGTCCTATGCACCTTCAATGGCTCAGGAGTACCTCTAGTACTTTTAATTTGTTATCCTGTTTTTTAATATGAAGCCCCAGTTCACTTGCTCCAATTCTACGCAAAAACCCATTTTTCCAATTCTCATCTGAATTTGATTAAGTTCATGTTGTAAAGAAGAAAATATAAAATGAAAAAAATTAAGTAAAAACAAAAATTAAATTAAAGGAACGCTAAAAACAAATTAAAAGTAGAGTACCGGTATAGAATGACTCAAGTAAGGTAAATGACAACAAATATTCTTCAAAAACAACAAATAAATAAATATTCATTTTGCAAGTCTCTTAGACTTCAATCAATTCTCTCAGGATATTACACCATTTCACATCCTAACAATTCACTTTTCCAATGGTTTTATAGAGATTAGGAAGAACCTTTAAATAAAAAATAAACGAATAGAAATGAGATGAAAAGAGCTTTATTTTAGCTTGAATTGAGATAGAGTGAACTTTAAAATAAAGACAACCGAAAAACTGATCAGCAACCAAAAACGAAGACAACCGAGAAACTGAAAAAAGAAAACAACCGAAAAACTAACAAAGAAAACGAAGACAACCGAAAAACTGAAAAACGAAACAGCCAAAAAACTGGACAAAGAAAACGAAGACAACCGAAAAACTGAACAGCAAATGTTAAGTTCAAATTTCTTCATCAAGTCTTATGAATTCTTTCAAGGCAATTTGCCATTTCTGGCTGTCAAACCTCTAGTATTTAATCATGTCATTGGGATAAGGATTAACCGTTAATATAAAAAGAAACGAAAATAAGAAAAAATAAGAAATAAAATAGGGTAATGCTGTAGTGTGGCTCCAGTTAGAGCTAATCTAGACGGCAAATGTTTACCACAAACAACAAACTGAAAAATAAGTTTTTCGATGTCAAGAGAGTTTGAATTATAAACGTTTAAAAAAAAGAATATAAAATCACAAGAGAATAAATGGAAAGAAATTAAAACCCGTAAATGCAAAAATCACTCCGTCAAGTAGAATATACAATACATGAGCTACTTCTTTCAACAACACAGAACCAACCGATAATGGGATGATAAAAACAATTGAAAAACAATTGGAAGAGAATTCCAGTTCGTTTCTTATTCTTCCAATTCTTTTTCTTCCATTCCTATCTCTTCTTATTCGGATTCTTATTTGTTATTGATTTACTGTCAGTTGCTTCTGTACTGTTAAGAAGAGTAGTTCATTTATTGTATATTTGCTTCCAAGGTTTTCTCAAGGAGTAAGTATTGTAATACCATACATTGGATTGATTTTTTTTTTATGTTCCTTCCTTTTTTTTAAGTTCTCATGGTATAAATTATCTCCGTTTGTCAACACCTGAGAAACCGCAGAATCAATGTTTCAAGAGAAATCACCGCAGAATCAAGTTGTTTTTTTTTTTTTTTCAGATATTTTCATCTTTCAGATCTTTTAGTAGTTGGTATATCAGTACTTGCTTTCTACTTTTTTTTTCTTTTCTTTTAGCTTAAATCGGTTTCAAGTGTTAAGATTTTTTCATGCAATAAATTTTTCTTTCCAAGTCCATGCATAAAGGTTTTACTTTGCTGAAGTTTTAACTTAAAGGAGCGGGGGGAGGCGAGGAAGGGACCTAGAGGTTTAGAAAAATTAAAACATAAAGTAAAGCTAAAGGATGAAAATGAACGGAAAATTAAAGGAAGTTTACGGAAATTTTTAGTTTTAACTTTTTATTTTTAAGTGGTAAAAAAACAACAACAAAGAGATTCTATAAAAATTGCTTTTAGCAACGTCTTGCAAGGAAGGGTACTAGAGAGATTTTATCCAAGAGATAAGGGCTTAAAAACAAAAAATAAGCGTGAATTTCAGCCCAATGTTTCCACTTCTTTCAAAGAGGGTTACATGCACAAGCATAAAGGAGGGACTACCCCCTCCTACGTCCTATCTCCTCCTATACAGTGGGTATATGAGAACTTACTTTCAGACGCTCTTTTGTTGAGCTTAAAGTGGCTTCAAGTGTCAAGATTTTCTCATGCAATATATTCTTCTCTTTAAGTCCATGCATAAAGGTTCTATTCTGCTGCTCTAGACGAGCAATATCTGACTTCAGTTTTGGCAGTAGGCCAATTTCTTCGGTGTAAATACTCGACAGCTTAATCTTTTCTTCCAATCCTGACACTTGTAACTTCAATTCCTAAAAAGAATCAGAATCATTGATGCTACTGTAGCCAAGAATAAATTCTAAATGAATGGCACTCGTAATTACAATACAATAAAAAAGAAAGTATGATTGGGAGCAAATCTGACATGTCTTAAGCCACAAATGAGAGGAGTTTTATTTGGATCGTGGATCTGTTGCATGTGGATCACTTGTTCAACCTTTGTGTTTCCTTTCAGTTTCAGGGGCTTCTGGCTCTTTTTCCAAAATCCAATAAATTTATTTTCGGAGTAAACTTTTGCTATTAAGATAAAAGGAATAAAGGCTACCATCCTAAATCAGCTTCAAATAGCAATTGTTTTCTCTGACCAGCTTCTTTTCCTTCAAAGTGCGTTTTTGAGCTCTCGGTTAATATAGTAGATAACTTCGAAGACCACACTGCCTCTCCATGACTTAAGTAAAACAGTTCAAAATAGGGATGATACCTTTTTAATGACAGTGAATAGATATAAAATTATTATTATTATTATTAAATTATATTATTATTATTATTATTATTAAATTATATTATCATTACTATTATTATTATTATTATATTATTATTATTATTATTATATAAAATAATTTTATATCTATTCACTGTCATTAGAAAGGTATCATCCCTATTTTGAACTGTTTTACTTTCGGTTAATACAGGCTGTAGATCGCTCTTTTCTAGGTTGCAGCTATCACTCGCAATCTTATCTTAGAAACGGGACGGTGGAAAATCGCCTAATAAACCTAAATATTTTTACTTTCCAATACCAAGATTCAGGATAATTTTATTCATACAAGCTATCGTAGTCAAGCATAAATTCCAACTAACTGCGGCCCGTGCCAAAAATAAAAAAGAGCTAAAAATTGACACATAATAAGGCGCAAATAAAGTTGAGAAGCGTTTTGTTCGAACGGAAAGTGCTTTTAATCTCTCTTTGGATCTTGTGTTTAATTTTTTCGTCATAAGGGAAGGAACAGTAAAATGTTTCTATGTTTATTGCTACTGAGAAGAAATTGGTTAAATTTGCCGACAAAACAAGAGCGACCGTCGTCAAGGGACAGTAATTGTGAAATAGATACTACAGATTCATAACCTGTATAAGCGTCACAAAAAAATACTCTAGCTCATGTCTGTAATGACTCCAGTTGTTCGTTTAAGTAATTTTTTTTATGTTAACTTGTGGGCTCCGTACCAAAGGCGGATCTAGAGCAATTTTTTTTTTGGGGGGGGGATGTGGCAAAGGTGCCAAAATTGACCAAATTGACAAATTGTTTAGAAAAGAGTAAAAACAGAAAAAAAGCGGAATGAGGGTGACAGAAAAACATTGGGGGAGGGGGCAAGGGTTCCACCATCCCCCTGTATCAGCCAGTGCTCCGTACAGGACAAACGTACTCTTAATAAAAAATTAGGAGTCTCATATTATTTTCCAATTTTGGTGCTTTCAGCAAAGCTAAAATGCCACAAATTTCACTCTTCACCTTAGGAAAAGTAAAAATAGAGGTTTTATAGCTAAAAAAATTATTTCTAGGGAGAGGTACTTTATGAAGAGCTAGAGCTCAGTTTTTTTTTCCTTGGCTAGAAAGACTAAAAACCACAAACTTCACAATGTAAGCTAGAATTACTAACCATAGAACTTTCAATTTTGTTTTCCTATTTAAAAAATATATTATGGAATTCACTTCTACTAATAAATTAATTTCATTTAAGACATTTAATTTTTATTTGTTGTAGGTTGGTTTGCTTGTGACTTCTGCAAAGCTATTATGGCTCAACTTCCACTCTTTACTTAAGAACAATTAAAAATATCAAAAAGTTAAAATACTTTCCAAACGCTTAGACTTTCAATTTTGTTGGTTGGATGCTGCTACTACAACTAGCAAAAACTCACTGCAGCACCAAGCCGCATGAGGCCAACACAGCTAAGCATGCTCCTCCTCCATCCCAGCCTATTCTATATTCAAAAAAGGAGTGGAGAAAAATTCTCTTGTTATTAGAAGTTCAGATGATTAAATGCCGCTTGCACCTGATGGCTGGCAATCATGGTGCCGGATAGCCGGCACGATGATGGGTGACTCTCTCCTCCAGTGGTGTTTGTTCAAGCCAGTCTGAAGCTGGCGTGTGAAGCTAACAAGGAGGAGAGGAAACAAATGTGGAGACCTTGACACTACCAAGGAAGCCTCTTCAACAAAGGAGGAAAAATACAGCCAAGCCCTATCTCAAATTACCACACCCGAGGGCGGAACAATACCCCAACGGCTATGGGCCTTAGTGACCTGAGCCTATACTCAATTTTGTTAGACTACTAATCATAATAATGATAATAATCAGATCAATAGACTGGCGAAAGAAAACTCTCAAAATCCCCACCTCCCTTCGAACCACCTTTTTCAGGTGACAGCGCATTAGATTCTTTAAATCAGCGCATATATCAAGGCTAATTTTTTTAAAGGTTCAACTTCAGTTCAAATTCGCTATGAAAATTAGACTGTCTATCCATTTTCATTTCTGCAGCTGCGCTATGTCATACAAGGTAACTAGCAATAATGACAAAAAACATTTGCAAGGCAAACTGACAATCATATAAGATAAACTGACAAAAAATTTAATAAGCTGTGCAAAAAAATAAATAAAATATATACAAGTGTCTTATTCTGCAAGTATGTTTGTAGTTTTATTTTGTTTAGAGTAAATGTAAATCCATTCTTTGAAAAAAAATAAGCATTTTCGATTGGAATTCGTTTTCCTGTTATATACTGTTTCAGATTTTATGGTCTCTTTCCGACTTAGTGAGCACAAATTATTGTCGAAACTAATTATTCCCAGAAACCAAAGCGAAAATTGAACATATCTAACAATTACAAGAAAGCTTTAGCCGTTAACAAACTATTACCCGTTTATGAATAATTACCCCTTTAAGAAACATCGTTTACGCGTTATCAGATTACCTGTTAAGAAAACGTCTTTGGCCAGGAGAGAGACGAAGAAAGAGAGAGATAGAAATAGAGAGGGGGAAAGAGAAGGACAGAGGAGATTTATTTTATTTTGAGGTAAAGTTCAATTTACTGAAACTTCTTCATAAACGGAGTGTTCAGTATTTAAATGAGCTAAGTCCTTTTTCGGATTTATAAAAGTAATTTCTTGAAATTTTATAAATATTTTCTGAAAAATACTCATTATATTTCCTTTATTTTGGAAATCCTTATAAGGTGGTTTGGGAAATTTAGAAAAAGAAATACCCTACTTCCAATGTCTAAGCCCAATGTTTCTCAATCCAATCACTAATTCATGGGGTACCTAATATATTACAGCACATACTGCTGTATACACCCTCCTTAATGATTAGCTCATGATTCATAGGCCTAACATAAGTAAAAAGTGTTTAAGATGGCTAAAACAAAATCAGATATTTTCTCAGAGCAATACCAGATCTAGGAGTATTCTTCCTGATACCTTTCCTAATAGCTAACTCCTAATAGCTTTCAGACATAATCCTTCTCACCTGATAAACAGCAAGTTAAAACACTTCACATAAAGAATTAGCAATTGATATATGTTGATTAATAGACATAAGCCATTTTTCCATTTCCCTTTTCCTACTTTTTTCAGAGTTTAGCCGAGAAATTTTTAAACGCAACAAACCGCGCGAATCAGCAGCAATTGGCTGAAAAATATTTGGTTGAAATGAAATATAGATATTACAAAAAACGAGAATACATAACTTTAAAAAAGAGAATGTTTCTTTTATTTGGTTAGAGTTCACCGACTGACCATATATCAAGCAATAGGCCATGCGAAAGATGTAGTTCAGCCCTTCTTTCTAGGGCTGTAATAAAAAAAGATTAAGATGTCTAGGCCACATTTTACAGATGAAAAATGACAGATTGCCAATGATTGTGCTTTTTGGCCATCCATCTGGGGCCAGACAAAATCTGGTCGTCTTCGAATAGGGACAAAAAAGGTCATATGGAAGGACTTGACTTAGCTTTTTGCTTTGTCTCCTGCCGGGCGCTGCTCAGCGTAGTGACGTCAGATTTCTCCATCCACTTTGATCCACGACGAGCGCACGTGCCTCATCAAGGTTGATCTCCACCAGTACCAGAAAGTTGGACAGGCTGTCGAGCCAGCACTTCTTCAGTCAGCTGCGAGATCGTTTCCTACCTAGCTGCAGAAAGGTAAAAGTCCTAGATACCTTTGAGGGTAGGAGTGACGGCATTCTAAACAGGCATACAAACCAATGCAAGGTTTGTACAGCAATTTAGGTAGAAAACCAAGATTGATTGGTGAGCTGAAGCATCCTTTCGCTGCTAACTTCGATCCTTCTTAGGACCGAAGTTACAACGAATCAAGTCATCACAAGAAATTATGGAGCCCAAGTAGGTAAATTTTGGACCAACTTAAATGCGAGTGACCATGTCCATGTTGACTAAAGAGTCAGCGCCAGGAAAGGACGGATCAATAGCCCTGATTTTGGTTTATTTAAGTTTATCTGAAGTCTAAATTTTGCTGCTTGATCTGACAGAATTTGTAGTGCTTCCAGCAGTTGATCCATAGAGTCTACCGGAATAGCCAAGTCATCAGCAAGGTCAACGTTTGGGACAGGATCCCCAAACTTGAGCCTGAATCTGAGATGAAAAGTAGTCTTTCTTATAAGTAAGGCTTTAAGGAAACTGGAACTTCATTGAGACTTCGCGGATAGATTGGGGTGGGAGAGGAGTGTGTCCAACTATGTTGGTGTCAGGCGGCTTGGTGCTGCGGTAATTTATTAGTAGCAGTAGTAGTATTTAAAGATTTCACTCAGATTTCAAAAATATAAGGTTTTTCCAAATCACAGGGGTTTATTTTAACTGAATTTTTGATAAAATTTTCGGAGCAACTTGTTAAAAGAAATCCAAAAAAGTTCATCAGCCAAAACTTTACAGAAGCGACAATGGAATAGAGTTTTCGGTTTTACTCAGAAATTTCCTCTGGAGAGTGATAATCGAAAAACAGCTATAGATATACATGAAATATAATCTCATGATGATGAGCAAAAACACAAATGTCAATATATATATATTTATTGAAATTGTTGAGCTCTCAAATATGAAGGTTTCCGGGAGATAATATTGCTAAAAATTACTACCAGAAATTCCCAAGGCGTCAAATATGAAGATTTCAAGAAAACATGGTTGCAAAAAATTGTTGCCAGAAACTTATGCGGTCTGAAATATGACGGTCTCCAAAAAAATTATTGCCATAAATTATTGTCGAATAGTTCTGACCACTGAAATATGAAGGTTTCAAGGAAACATTATTTGTCTAAAATTATTGCCAGTAATTTCTGAGCTCTTAAGACTTCCAGAAAACATTAGCACGAGAAATTTCTGAGCTTCCAGATATGAAGGTTTCAAAGAAACATTATTTATCTAAATATTATTGCTGGATATGGATGAGCTCTCAAATATGAGCCTTTATAATTATATATGTATTTATAATTAATTATATTAATTATATAATTATTTTACATATATATATATATATATATATATATATATATATATATATATATATATATATATATATATATATATATATATATATATATATAATTATATTAATTATAATTATATATATAAATACGAACCTATAAAAAACCATAGCTAGAAATTTTTGAATTATAAAATTTGAAGGGTTTCCAAGAAACATGATCATCAGAATTTTCTTAGCTGTCAGATATGAAGGTTCCAGGAGCATTTTGCAAAAAAAAACTAAAGCACCAAGACAATCAAAACAAAGATTTCTAAGGTTCGTCTTTTGGCCATTTCAAATTAGGAAGTTTTTAGGAGAGTATAACATGTTTCGTTAGTACTGTCACGTTCAATCGTAAAAATGAATAATCAGAACTAATTCCTCAAATTAAACAAAGGTTTTCTTTCATGAAAATTCAAATATAATAATCTGTTAAATTATAATTATACAAAACGAATATAGTCTCTAAAATGAAAAGGACTTTAAATCGGACATTAAAGGACTTTAAAGGGTCTTTAATAACGGTTAATTACGGTTAATAACGGTAAATTTAACTTGTTTCTTGTCATTTTTTTTTTATTTGGCACCTACTTCTACAAGAAACTGCATAGCTGCATATGGGAATTTTTTTTACTAAACATATTTATTTTTTTACTATTTTTTTACCAGCTTTTCCTAGTTTTGATAGTCAAAAATTTTACCTTGAAAGCTATTTTTTAGAGGACGTAGATCATCTCAATATAGAAAATTTGAAATTATTAGCCAATAAAATGATGATGGTTGTTGTACTTTCGTTTATTTATTTTTATTTATTACTAGATTTTATTTATTATTCTTTGTTAATTTATTTCTTTTATTTTGTTATTTATTTATAACTTTGTGATATTAGAATCGATGATTTCAAAAATAGTTCAATATTTACAACAATGAAAGGTTTCCAAGTCAATAAAAACCTGGCAACTTGCCATATTCTCATTCCGTAATCTTTGCTTTTCCTCTTCTTCTTTCATCGTATTATAACAGTATTCCTTTAATTCACCATTTGTTTTTTGTAAAGACGATATTTGATGTTTATACTCTGCTAGCTGGCCTTTCAATTCATAATTTTCTTGGCTTGTTTCCTGAAGTTGACATCGAAGACCCATCACAACATCATGCATGGAAATTTTGTACTAAAAGAAATACACAATATATGTACACTGAAAAAGTATAGTTAATTGGTACATATTGGTGCAGGTTTGTACAGACCGGCCACAACATCATGCATGGAAACTTTGTACTAAAAGAAATACACAATATATGTACACTGAAAGAGTATAGTTAATAGTTAAATATATGTACACTGAAAGAGTATAGTTAATTGATACATATTGGTACATGTTTGTACAGACCGACCACAACATCATGCATGCATGGAAATTTTGTACTAAAAGAAATGCACAATATATGTACACTGAAAGAGTTTTTGATACATGTACAATCATAACGCGTATATGTACATATACGTACATGTTTATTTATTTAAAAATGTTTTTATTATTTACTTAAGAATTAACGACGCTTCTTGACTACTAAAGTCCCTGCGTCAGCCCTGCAGTGCATTCCTGCAGCGTGATTCGATCTCTGGGTCCCGTATTATCAAACTAAGGTCTATTTAAGAATGTATATGTACTACTACAGCAGATTGAAAAGTTACGCCAAAAAAAAACTTCTTAGAAGATACTTATCTATTTTTATTTCATTGGAGTTTATTTAATCTACTGATGTACTTGATTCATTTAGTCTATTCAAAATATTAGTTTATTTAGTTATGTTTTCTATAGTTTTTATTTTATTTATATTTGCTTTTCTTCTTCTTTTTGCTCTTCACTCTGTGAGTACGCGATTTTTTTGTCTTATCTGAGTAAGTGACTCGTTTATCTTCCCCCTTCTTTACAGGCCAAAGAGCCTTTGGGGGAATAGTAAATTTTAATATTTTATGTGTAACTCATTATGAATAAATCTCATCTTATAAATAGACATTACATAGTACTGTGACACCTATAGGTCGCATACTTCCGAGTTAACTTTCAAACACTTTTTGCTAAGCTTTTCTCAAAGACAGGATCAGCAATGCAATGTAGAGTTCTAGCGACATTAAAACATAAAACGAACAGAAATTACTCCGTATATCAAATGGGTTGTCCCCTCCGCAATCCCTCGCTCTTTACGCTAAAGCTTTTAATTGTTTTAAAAAGTAGAATGTGGCAAAGAGTCAAACTTTAGCGTAAAGAGCGAGGGATTGCGGAGGGGACAACCCATTTTATATACGGAGTAATTTCTGTTCGTTTTATGTTTTAATGTCGCTCCTTACTTTCAGCTAAAAAAAATAGTTTTTTTTATTTAATTTCTGAACGTTTTTGAATTAATGCATGTTTGGTTTTGGCTCTCCGCACATAAATTATTAAAATGAAATTTGTATATTAACTCTTTTTTTGGCTAAATAGCTTTCTCTTAGTTTTAATCAGACGATTTTAAGAAATAAGGGGTGGAGAAGGAGGCCTAGTTGCCCTCCAATTTTTCGGTTGCTTAAAAAGGCAACTAGAACTTTTAATTTTTAACGAACGTTTTTATTAGTAAAAAATATACGTAACTTATAAATTAGCAACTTACGTAACAAACTTTCATAATCTTATATTTTTATTATGTATACAAGGGGGTTTGTATCCTCGTTAATACCTCGCTCTTTACACTAAATCTTAAGCTTTGTCCCAATTCTTTAAGAATGACCCCTGAATCAGAAAGGCCGTAGAATAAATAGTTGAAATTACTTAAAATACTTTAGCATAAAGAGCGAGGTATTTATCTGCTCCTAAATACCTCGCTCTTTATGCTAAAGTATTTTTAGAACCCCTCATATGCGTAATAATCTCTGTTCGTTTTAAGTTTCAATGCTACTCCTTCCTTTCATTTGAAAAAACGTTTTCATGTTTATTTTTCATTGTTTTCTTATAATAATGCTAGAAAATCATGCGCCCTTTTCCTTGAATTTTTCTTCCCCCATGACAGATTCCTCCAAGGAGAGATTCTCAAACATAGCCCCCTCCCCTCAGCCCCACCCCCAAATAAAATAAAATCCCCCTGAAAACGTCTGTACACTTCCCAATAACCATTACTATACGTAAACACTGGTCAAAGTTTGTAACTTGCAGCCCCTCCCCCAGGGATTGTGGGGGAGTAAATCATCCCCAAATACATAGTTATTATGGTTTTCGACTATGCTGAACAAAAGGGCTATCTCAAAATTTTGATCCGTTGACTTTGGGAAAAAATGAGCGTGGGAGGGGGCCTAGATGCCCTCCAATTTTTTTGGTCACTTAAAAAGGGCACTAGAACTTTTCATTTCCGTTAGAATGAGCCCTCTTGCGACATTCTAGGACCACTTGGTCGATACGATGACCCCTGGGAAAAAGAAAAAAAAACATAAATAGATAGAAGCTTGAAACTTCTACAGTAGGGTTTTCTGATACGCTGAATCTGATGGTGTGATTTTCGTTAAGATTATATTACTTTTAGGGGGTGTTTCCCCCTATTTTCATAAATAAGGCAAATTTTCTCAGGCTCGTAACTTTTGATGGGTAAGACTAAACTTGATGAAACTTATATATTTAAAATCAGCGTTAAAATGCGATTCTTTTGATGTAGCTATTGATATCAAAATTCAATTTTTTGGAGTTTTGGTTACTATTGACCCGGGTCGCTCCTTACTACAGTTCGTTACCACGAACTGTTTGATAAGCAATAGAATATAGACAAAGAGAATTGAAGTGTGATTAAACAGGCATCGCCTGGCTGATTCTCGCTTTAAGAACAGCTTAAATAACGGTTTTTGAAAATTAATTCAGAAGTTTGAAAATGTTAATTTATGTGAATTTTGTGTGAATGTGAATTTGTGCTAAAGAAATAAGCATTGTATGCACACGGCGAAAATGTAAAATTTCCATCATACACATTATGTCCATAAGTTGTCCATTGCTTCGTTGTACCTGCCAGGAGACTCTCCCTTAAACTGCAGGGATCAGGTGAACGGGGACTGACGCTTCCCTTGTTTATTGGGGTACATCCCAGGGAGAAAGTAACGTCACAACAGTATTGTGCATTGCGTTAATTTTTGGCTCCTCCCTCACGAGCTTTGACTCCTTCCCGTGACTCTGCTTTATGGACTTGACTGCTAACTATTCCTTTGCAAGATGACAAGCGATAAGCTCGTTTGGAATTCGGTAATGAATTTTTGTCGACAGTAAAATCTGTTGGCAATCTTTCGGCTGATATTGCAAGGACGGCCAGTAATTTCTTCAATGATGATATAATATTTGAAGCAAGGAAATTGTTGCGAGGGCTTGCTGGTGTCTCTACTCGGCCGACTGAACGTCAAAAACGCACAGATCATTGTATGGATATTCTGAAGGAGCTTGAAAAGTGTGATTAGAAAAGGATCGACTTGGATCGATTCGTTATATTTGAACCCGACGAAGTACCGATTATCCCTGGTGAAGTAAGTTCTGGTTTTACACGTAAGGTTAATGAGCTATGCGTGATTTATGGTGTTGTGCTGAACACGGCCCTTGGACATTGGGCCGAAAAATTCACTGAATTGAATTCCACTGTCTTGGAAAAACTCCCCTATTGTTTCTATGTTGTGTTTGTTTAAGTGAATATTCCCCAAATCCCTATTTAAGGAAATGTGATTAATTATCTTAAGTGTGATTTCAATTGCTTCTCGACCAACCTGTTTTATGCCTAGGTCATTGCTAATAAGGGCTGATACTTCAGGAGTATTTTGTGGCTGAGGTTTTTAAAAACATGGCTGCTTAAAGCAAATTAAAAAGAAGCATTAGCTTTATTAGAATTTAAAGCTTTGGGTGATATCGTCCTTATGCTGTAGTAGGCGTTTCTTTATATTCTGGTGGGTTCTCCTATATAGTATTTGCCAGAATCACATGGTATTTGATAAAACCTTCCTTGGCGAGCAACTGGGGTTTTATCTTTAGCAGAGTTTGCGAAATTCATGATTTTGAAGTTATTAGTAAAAACTTCATACAGATTATTTTGTGTGCAATTTTTTTTTAATTCGTAGTGATTTTTGGGATGATTTGTAGAATATTTTTGAGGGCTTATCGGGATTCTGACATGGTAAAATATTATTGATTTTACGGGAGCGTCTTTTCAATCTACGACTAATTGTATTATTAATAAGTAAAATGGGATACCCATTTTCAAAAAGTATGTCCCTGATATAATTTAATTCTGCTGTGATGTGGGAATCAGAGCAAATGTTTAGGGCACGATCAACGAGAGAGGTTACGACAACTCTCTTAGCTTGTGGGGGGGGGGGACTCGTAACTTTACTTCTCCATTGGGGTTCCCTTGGCTCAAGAACTGTAGAATATAAGTTTCGTGCCAATCGAGAAAAAAAAGTTTTTTAGCTGTATAGCTGTATAATATTTTTTCACTAGGCTCCACTTATGACCATAATTTCCAACCTGGAAAGGAACAAAAAACTTTTTGGAACCATTAATCCCCCCCTCCTGTTTGACAACAATATGTATCCTTTGACCTATCGAAAGTTTTCATGACAGCTTTGACATAATTGTTCACCCAATATCCAACAACAATCCCGTGACCTATTGTAAGACCTATGCATAGATTGGTTATTTGCATCATTTATGCATCATCACTTTCGACTCATTAGAACAAAAAGCCAAGCTCTAAATTTTGCTTGGATGTCTTTGGAAGGCAATGGGGAAATTGGGTAGCAAAAGCCGCTTGAAAAAAGGGCACTGGGAGACTGGCTGCCCTCCAATCATTTTCACAATTAAAAAAAACTTGAACTTTCAATCTCGAGTCAAATGAGCTCCCTTCAAAGTTTCTACAACCACACATTTCATATGAAGAAAAAAAAATATATTGAAGTCATCGCCCTAGTGTTCCAAAACTCCAAGACTCTAGCAAAATTCTTTTAAGATGCCTAAGGTTGTCTACCAGTTCAATTGGTGAAAACTGTTTCTGTGTTATGTAATACATATTCAGATAATCAGTCTGTGAGTGCAACACTTTATTTTGGCATGGCTCTTTACTTTTCTTTGAGAAACTTCTTTAGGTATTAGAGAGACACCTAAACGCATTACTACCTCCTATTCAAACGCCGAAAAAGAGATTTTATGAAGCCTTTGCCAGTAGCACGTACGGCCACACTACGGCCTGTATTTTATTATGAACTAGCTGTTGGTATGGCGTTTCCATGGGAAAAACAATCTGTATTAAAATCTATACCGCATTTTTCTTATGATTGTCCTTGAGCTTTGTTGATGGTGATGGCAAATACTAATTGAATTGGGAATTACAAAGTTTTAAATTGAAAAGGCAGATCCATTGGAATCATGGGAATGCGAGGAATAAGAACAGCCTCACCCTCAAAAGGCCCTATTAAGATTGTTGCCTCTATTACGTTTTCCATTGTTTTTTTACGGCAAGTCGCGTGCCATTGCAAAGCTTTGGTGGGTTAATGTTTCGTAACAGTATTATTGGTAAGCCTATTTTTAGTTGTAGCACGTGTGGTGGAAATCCTGGGAGATCCAGGGAATTTAAAAAATTCAGATGGTTAATTAACCACTTCATTTGGTTCCAGAACTGTGTTGACTAAATTATAAATGACTGCCTGGTCTCGAATCTTGGTCAAAATAATATTTTTGATTTCGTGGACGTCTTTATTCTTGGCTGCCAGACTCGCTCGTTCACTTAGCCATTTATGATTTTTATAATTGGTTAGAATATTCGGAAATACCTTTTCAACCAATTCATTTTTGGACGTCACTAAACTACAGAATTCAGCAGGCAGTTGTATACGTCCTGAAATTGAGTCTACTGGGAGCTTTCCGTTTCCAATTGCCAGTAATTGATCTCAAAATATTTCACCAGAGTCATCGTTTTGCAAAGGGACACGCATATTTATAATTAATTTTAATGTCTTTACGTTCGCCCATAAATTATAATTTTTCAGGCAAGCATTCATTTTGTCCGCAGGGGTTGATCTAGGTATTATAGGTAATGTTTGCCTGAAATCTCCCGCAAGCAATATTAATGTGCTGCCAAAGGGTTTCGAATTTTCTCGTAAATCTCGTAATGATTGCTCCAGAGCCTCGAGGATTTTTTGTGTACCATTGTGCACTTGTCCCAAATAATAAGTTTGCAGTGCTGCAATACTTTACCCATCCCAGATGATTTGGAAATATTGCACGTGGGAGTTCCTGTAGAATGCAAATTCAGAGGCAATTTCAAAGCGGAATGAGAAGTTCTTCCACCAGGCAGCAACGTTGCGGCTATTCCGGACGACGCAATTGCCAACGCTATGTCATTTTTTGATCGAATTGATGCCAGAATCATTTTATCACAAACGTTTTACCAGTACCTCCTGGCGCATCCAAAAAGAAGATTTCTCCAACGTTGTTATCTACACAATGCATTATCTTATCATAAATGTCCTTTTGCTCAGACATTAACTTAGAAATATTATTTTGTACATACGACAATAGATCACTCGTGTTGTAACTTTGTTCACGACCCGATTCTATACATGTCGAAACGGCAGCGTTACGATTAGGTGAAGGCATTCCCAAATCCTGAAGAGGTTTGCTTGCCATACATACGCACAAATATTCAATAATAACTAAAGTGTAGTTATAAATTCCTGATGTAAAATCAAACGTCGTATCTGACGTCTCTAACCGTTTTCGATGGAGTATATCCTCGGCCATTTTCGATTTATATTTCTCCCATAACTCTGTAGGAGCTGAAGGAGAGCAAGTTGTTAGTATGATTCCAAACAATGCACGAATTTGACTTGGAGTTGACGTTTCGCACACGTCATTGATGCAATTATCCCAGCGTTGGTCATTCTCCAATAAAATCAGAGCTTGGCATGCACTACGGTAAGTGTCATGTATAGTACCGTCGGACCGGGTACATTCGCCAAAAGCAGGCGGAGAAAGAAGCATTCATGTTAATTGGGGTGTATGGTGTAGTCTTCCTATCGTGGTATCTTTGAAGATGGTAGGTTGGCGATCGACTGACTTACCCTGTTTTCGACGTTCATATGATTTCTTTTTAGCATTCCCCGTGTAATACGAAGGCACTTCAGTATACAGCAGTTTTTTTGCAAAAGAATCATTTTGACATAACGAAAAGAAAGCAGTTAACGTTGTACCCGGTGGATTCAGGGCTCTTTGTTGCACGTTGGATTCCGAAAAATGAACACGTTGTCCATTCTGTAAATGTACCGCTAAGTGAACAACAGCTGGACTTCGTTCATGTATCGGAAATGAAAGATTTCGCCAAACAGCTTCATTACTGCTTATGTATCTTCCAGCCTGATATTATACGATTTCATCGATATCGCTGATTTCGGACTGCAAGCCAAAAACCGCCATGTCGCTGCCTTTGTTGTCATATTTACATATGTATTGGAGTTGCAGCATTCAACGTTTATGTGTGCATTAAATGTTTTTGATAATAAAGGTGAATATGGAACAACCCACTCATTATCTACTTCGATGGTGGCACCGTTATGCTTCTTTATTATTGCTGTTTTACCGCCATCTTCAGTAGATCTTCTTCTATATAGTGGGTAACCATCATTGCCGGTAATTGTGTTGGGTACTAAAAGTCGGAATATTGCTTTTTGCACCTACCTTTGGCCATGCATGGTGATTTTTCACTCAGTGCACCGCAAGGTCCATGTATCACATTTTTTACCACAGTATCATATAAGCCCTTACCAACATTTTCATCAGGTATTTCAGCGGAAATCACATCGTCAATTTCATTAGAAGTAATTTTATCATGTATCCAGATTAAAATATGTGCGTGTGGCAATCCTCACTTTTGCCATTCCACTGAGTACATCCAGCATCGCACTGACCCAAACACTTTATGTTTTTGCTATGTAGGTTATCAGTT
The DNA here is from genome assembly GCF_032884065.1 of Artemia franciscana. NCBI lineage: Eukaryota > Metazoa > Arthropoda > Branchiopoda > Anostraca > Artemiidae > Artemia > Artemia franciscana. The sequence goes on from NC_088866.1 coordinate 1,789,682, forward strand.
ATTTCAACTTTTGCCGGAATACACGGGCCGTAATGTCATGTCTATGAACCGCTGTTTGCCCTTGAAGTAAAAGCTGCTGTATCGCATATGACGGGGACTGCCAGCAAATGACGAAGGTAAAATCGTTAATCTTCCAACGTTAGTGGTAATTTAAACTGCATCTCGCAAATGAATGTATTGTTCAGAGCGGAGCTTGGTCTGATTCAGACGGATGAATAGCAAACGTTCTGATTCAATCTTTGCATACATATCAACGATGTATCGGTGAAACAATTGACGGCATTTTAAAATATAATTTTATTCATTGTGACGAATCATTAGTCTATAGAAATAATAATTCATTGCGCTGCATTTCTTATCTGTTTGTTTGTTAGTGGATGGATCTATCCATTTATTATTAAAGTGATAGCCGTCGGCTCCATCCCAAAAAATGATAGGATATTGTAGGGCATCGTAGCATCGATGAGTTTCAGCAATTCTTACCTACTGAGCGTTTCGCTTATGAAGAATAATATCTCGAGGTAAAAACTGATCACCGACCATAACGATTGCCACTTCGTCGATAGTTGGAGCATTGCATCTACACACATGTTCGCCAGTAGGCGTTTTGTCAGCGGAAATAACAATTTTATGCGTATCAGTAGGCATCAAATCGATTGCTGTTTTGAACAGGCACACTAAATCATTATTTTCGTGGAAAAGATGTTGCAATTGGAAAACGATAGTCCTTTCAACGTCGGGAGAAATTTCGCAACGTGCATTCAATTCAGAATTGCTATCACTGATGAAGTACAGTTGTAAAAATTTATGATTCTCACCTGAGAATGGTAGAAGGGACCCTGCTCTATGATAAATTTGCCCTTTTACTTTGAAAGTAGGCATAAATTGATCTTGATTTTCGATTTGGGCACCAAACGACGTCATTTGGAAACATGAGTTATATTTTCTGATGTTTGATAAAACATCAAACGCTTATATTCTGACGTAGTTCCAATAAGCAAAGTCTTCAATGGCTCTGGTTGTGCAGCCAGTTGAGGAAGTTTAACTTTTCCTGAGGCGCAACACATTCCCATTGTTTCACCATTAAATTTCAAGGCCTTGCAATAGGGACAAATTTTAGACATTGTCCCGATTTGAACACATCTACTCAAGCTATAATCATCGACTGGGCTGTACCCGAATGCCAGGCGATAATTTGCAACGTCCAAAGAAAAATTATTTTCCCAGTCCTCCATTACACAAAATTCACATTGCTCTCCCTCCAAAAATAAGTTTTTCTATAAGTTTCAACCGATCCCCAAGCCATGAGACAAAACCGACTTTGCTTTAGCAAAATATATATTAAATTCGTCACCATTTCTGTGAAATATACAGGCTGGATACAGGTACCCGTTGCACAGCGTCACAAGATTATTTTCAGAGCTAATGATTAAAGAAATGTCCTAATATATTTCAAAGATAAGGTAGACAGATTCTCAAGGATGAGAAATACTAGAATAACGAGAAAAAGACTTACTTTTTCTTTTTCTTCTTCTATATTCCTTTTATGCTCATGAACTTGACCCTTCAGTAGGTTTATTTCATCTTGAACGTCCCTTAACTCTTTTCGGCTCTTGGCTGAGTCTTGCCTTGCCTTTTCAAGTTCTCCTTTGAGATGATCATTTTTTCTTCGAAAGCTTTCAAGCTGAAAAAATGATTATTAAAAGATCTCAAGCATTGGAGGAGTTGGGCTTAATGTTAAGGTGCAAAGTCAAAGAAAAAATTTCAGAGAATCTAGACAAGATTTTTTATGAAACAACAGGCACAATACTGACAGTTAGCACAAAAACATTCAATATCAAAAATTAAACAAAATAGCAACGCTCTATAGGTAGGAGTTCAAAGAGAAAGATTAAAACACAAAATATTTTTGGTCTAACTAAAATATGACATAATTAAAGTATGGGTAGAATCGGAATTATTTTTAATAAAGTCAAAGAAGAAAATTTTGGAGTTTCGAGTCTAAAGCCATGATTATTGCTTTGTTATAGCAACATTATCGCAATATTAGATTCTGGTCAAATTAAAAATCTAACCTGATTGGCTTTTAATTCCCCTTTTTAATTATACCGTAGCCAACACACTTACGTCTGTTTGTTAAGCCTATCTTTGCTCTTCAACCTGTCTAAGCTGTCTTTGCTCTTTCAACCATTAACGGCAGTCAAGAGTCACTATTCACTCTTCCTAGTGATCTAACCAGTAGAAAAAAGCCCCAGCAAAAATACCTCCTAGTAAAGCAGCCACAAGAAAAAATAAATTGGGTTTTTCTTCTTTATCATTATTTTCATTTGACGAGTTGGTTGGTTGGTTAAGTAATTCGCAATTATTCAATATATTGTCACTACTGTTTAAATTACCTTCCTCGTTCTTTATTAGCGTTGCATTTTCTTTATTTCTGGCTTCGCTTGATGTAATTTCACTGTCATCTTTCACCTGTTCCTCTTCAGCCTCCACTTTGTTTTCTTGTTTGATTTTTTCCTCGCTTTTTTCTTCCTCTGTCTCATTTTTAACAGGTCCTGGGTTTCCTTCTCCTTGTTCTTTACTATCGCTCCTTTCCTGGGTCTCATTATTTTCCTTTGACGGGTTAGTTGGTTGGTTAAGTAATTCACACTTATTCAATATATCGTCACTAATGTTTAAATTATCTACCTCGGTCTTTGTTGGGTCTTCTTTATTTTTTGCGTCGCTTATTGAAATTTCACTGTCATCTTTTGACTGTTTCTCTTCGGTTTCAACTTTAATTTCTTGTTTAATTTCTTTATGTTTTTTTTCTTCCTCTTTCTCTTTTTTTACCGATTCTGGGTTTCCTTCCCCTTGCTCTTCAGTTTTGGAATTATCCATTATATTTTCATTACCGTTTAAATTAACTTCCTCGGTCTTTATTAACGTTGGATCTTCTTTACTTTTCGCTTCGCTTATTGAAATTTCACTGTTATCTTTTGACTGTTTCTCTTCGGTTTCAACTTTACTTTCTTGTTTAATATCTTCATGGCTTTTTTCTTCCGCTGTCTCATTTTTCACCGATTCTGGGTTTTCTTCCCCTTGCTCTTTAGTTTTGGACTTACTCATTATATTTTCACTACCGTTTACATCAACTTCCTCAGTCTTCATTGACGTTGGATCTTCTTTACTTTTTGCTTCGCTTATTGAAATTTCACTGTCATCTTTTGACTGTTTCTCTTCGGTTTCAACTTTACTTTCTTGTTTAATTTCTTCATGGCTTTTTTCTTTCTCTGTCTCATTTTTCACCGATTCTGGGTTTTCTTCCCCCTGCTCTTCAGTTTTGGACTTATTTATTATATTTTCACTACTGTTTAAATTAACTTCCTCCGTTTTTATTAACGTTGGATCTTCTTTATTATTTGCTTCACTTATTGAGATTTCACTGTAATCTTTTGACTGTTTCTCTTCGGTTTCAACTTTACTTTCTTGTTTAATTTCTTCAGGGCTTTTTTCTTCCTTTGTTTCATTTTTCGCTAATTCTGGGTTTTCTTTTTCTTCCTCTGTCTCATTTTTAACTGATTCTGATTTTTCTTCCCCTTGTTCTTCAGTATCTCTCCTTTCCTCAGTCCCATTGTTTTCTTTTAACACCATCTCCACCTTAATGTAAAGTTTGGCGACATTCGATTTCTTCTTTTTTATATCAATGACAGATTCACCTTCTTTTAATTCTACTCTGTTAATGACGCCATAGCCAACACACTTACGTCTGTTTATTAGGCCTAGCACCAATCTTTGCTCTTTCATTCGGAACTTCACCTCATACGATTCATTTTCGTCCGCATTGAATTCCGGATAGACATAATTCCAGATGGGGTTGAGGCCATTCCGCACTTTTTCACTAGAGTAATCCTTACCCTTCCATGACATTTTAACATAAAGGCATGGGTTCGGGTTCCTTTTGAAAACAGACTCTTCTAAATCAGATTTTTGAACAGTTATTCGAGTAGATAGCATTTGAATGCTTTAAAATAACCTTATCCAAAATATAAAGTCGTTGCTTCGATGGTGTTTACTTTCTCTCTCTGTAAAACTGAATTTTAAAAATATAATACATGGTAAAAATTTTTTTTGTCTTGTATCGATTGAATTTCAATTATCAAAGTTTTTTTGCGATTATTTTAACAACGAAATTTATTAAATTGTGTTATTTAAATACTCATGGCAAAAATGATATAATTTTTAGACAATTCTGAAAGTGTTCTGCTAGCTTTACCTCTCACTGCGCTATTTGTCTGGGCTTTACTCTAATTAGCCATGGCTCTCAAGCCTTTCATCACTTCCACCAACTACTACTAGTAACAACTCACCGCTTCACCAAACAACCTGAGGCCAACACAGCTACGCACGCTCCTCTTCCATCCCAATCTGTTCAAAGCCTCCCTTTTTACACCCTCCCAGGAAGTTTCCATTTCCTTTAAATCTTTCTTTAAGACATCCTCCCACCCCAAACGAGGGAGATATACTTTCCGTTTAGCCCTGGACGGTAGGCCAAAATAACAATCTTCGGCAAACTGTCATCCTTAACACGTGCCCTAGCCATCTCAACCTTTCTCTCATTATGGCCCTAGAAAGCGAGATTGAACCACAATTTTCGTACGGCCTACTGTTTGAAATCGGTCAGTCAGCTGATTATACAGAACAATCGTCCTGTGGTGGCGCAGTGGATTTGACCTTAGCTTGGTAATACGGGACCCAGAGATCGAATCACGCTGCAGGAAAGCACTGCAGGGCCGACGCAGGGACCTAAGTAGTCAAGAAGCGTCGTTAATTCTTAAATAATAATAATAATAATACAGAACAATCCGTAGGCTATTTCTCTAGAAAACATCTAGCAAATCTTCATCTGCTTTTCGGAGCGCCAATGCTTGAGAGCCATATTTGATTACTGTCATCACTGTAGCTTCTAATATTATAATCTTGGTTAGTAGATACATCTTCCTGTTCTTCCAAACTTTTTTTTTTACAGTGAAAAAAAAAACATCTTGAGCCTTGTCTATTTTACTTTTGACATCTACAATGCTCCCATTGTCTTTACTAATAATACTACCAAGATAAGCTGTATTTACGTTACCCAACATCTGCTTTTAAACTTCACTTGTTCCCAGCTTTGGGATCAATTCTATACGAAAATCGAAGAATGACGTCATAATCGGAAGTTGTATCCGGGTCGGAGTGGTAGCTAGCAACCTAGTAAGTCACGATCACGTCCCGTACTAAGAAATATAATTGCCCGTAACTCACCCCCAATACTAAGAAATGTGATAGCCCATAACTCTAAAACCAGAGTCAGAACAAAAAAGAAGTACATTATTAGAACCGAATTGTCCATTACCCCTATATAGAAAACTTGCTATCCCTTGGCTTGAATAGCGAGGAAAAGTTATTGGCTTGAAAAAACAAGAGGTGTGGCTCCAAGCACGATATTCTGCATCCACGACATCTTTTTTTTGGTTTTTTCGTTGCAGCTAGCGGGACATTGGAAAATCATAGAGAGCTGTTTAATGGCTCATTTGAAAGGAAATTACCACATTTAGTGCCTTTTGTAACTAAAAAAAAAACAATTTTCAAAATAAAAAGAAAAATTTACTGATAGGATTGACCTAGTTTATTCTAATTAGACAGCCGAAACTCATAAACGAACAAACCATGGCATATAGCAACTAAAAATCAATATAATACAAGCATCTTTTGAAAGTTGTTTTTCTTGAGTATTTGTATAAATAATTATATGCACGAGGATACGACATACGTTTATTTTTCGACAAAATAATTAGACGAAAGTATGTTTTGATCATTCATTTCCCTGGTTAGTCGTTTGAGCATTATCACGGTTGCAGCTACAGCTGGAATCATTTTAATTATAAATAATTAATTTAATTTAATCAAATTAATAATTTTAGTTTAATTAACATCAGAATCGTCGGTGTGATTAATTATAAATAAGATTTATATAGGCTTCATCAGTATCGTGGCTGCAAAAATGCTGGAACCTAGTATAGAATAGACCTTGGCACTCATTGAACTTAAATTTGCTGCCTGATTCTGTAAGGTTTGTCTCTTACTATCACAAATAAGAGATAGTCATAGGTTTTTTACCTGTTTGTAATATAGTTATAGTATTAAATGAACCCTAATCCGGGATCCAGTGGTAGTAAGGAACCTTGTAAGAGACGATCACTTCCAATACTAAGAAATATAATAACCCACAACTCTTAAAAATAGAGTCAAATCAAAGCAAGAAGTAAACTACTAGAACCTCCTTAACCGATACTCCAGTATAGTAAGCTTACCGTCCCTTGGTTTAAACAACAAGGGAAACATATTGGCTTGAAAATCAAGAAAAGTGGCTGAAACCACGATTTTCTGCATATGCATTTTCTTTGTTGTTTTCGCAAGTAACATATTCAGACTTTTATCTGAATATATTATTAGCATATTTGCTTCGTAATATGAACCAAAGGAAACAGGCGGTTGCTCTGTTTCAGTTCTGTTGGAAACAGACGGTGTCAGTACTGCTTGTTGCTCTAAAAGAGCCAGATATGGCTCTAGACATGATTAATAAAAAGAGAACGTTTTCAAAGAAAAGTAAACAGCTATATTAAAACCTAAGAAAAGTAGAGTTAAAACTCAAAGAGCCCTAATCCCCTTAAGTAAAAAAGAGCTAAGAGCTCATATGGCACTTGTGACGAGGCAAGAAGAGCTAAGAGCTCATATGGTATGAGCTCTAACAAAATTCTAAGAATCAATTGATTGATTTAAAAGGAAAATCAGAGGATTAATGCCGGTCAGGATTTAAAATAAGAGCTCTGAGTCACGATGTCCTTCTAAATATCAAAATTCATTAAGATCCGATCACCCACTCGTAAGTTATAAATACCTAATTTTTTTCTAATTTATCCTCTCCCTTTAGCCCCCCAGATGGGCGAATCAGGGAAAACGAGTTTATCAAGTCAATTTGTGCAGCTCCCTGACACGCCTACCAATTTTCATCACCCTAGCACGTCCAGAAGCACCAAACTCGCCAAATCACTGAACCCCTCCCCCCAACTCCCCCAAAGAGAGCAAATCCGGTACGGATTTGAAGCACAAGATCCTTCTAAATATCAAATTTCATTAAGATCTAGTCACCCTTTTGTAAGTTACAAATACCTCAATTTTCAAAATTATCCCCCCCCCCAACTCCACCGAAGAGAGCAGGTCCGGTCCGGTTACGTCAGCAAGTATCTTAGACAGGTTTTTATTCTTCCCATCCAGTTTCATCCTAATCTCTCCGCTTTAAGTATTTTCTAAGATTTCTGGTCCCCCCCAACTGCCCCCCAAATGACGCTGGATCCGGTTGAGATTTAAAATAAGAGATCTGAGTAGCGAGGTCCTTCTAAATATGAAGTTTCATGAAGATTCGACCACTCCTTTGTAAGTTAAAAATACGTCATTTTTCTAATTTTTCAGAATTAACCCCCTCTCCCCCCCCAATAGAGCGGATCCGTTCCAATGATGCAAATCACGTATCTACAAACATGACGTCAGACGACAAACAACTTCATGACGACATACAGCTCAATCCTTATAATGACGTCAGTCGACAAACATGACGTCAGTCGACAGACAGACAAACAACTTATTTTTATATATATCTATCTGTATAAAAATAAGTTGTTTGTCTGTCTGTCGACTGACGTTATGTTTGTGTGTCGACTGACGTCATGTTTGTCGACTGACGTCATTATAAGGATTGAGCTGTATGTCGTCATGAAGTTGTTTGTCGTCTGACGTCATGTTTGTCGACTAACGAAACTACAGACCGGGACACCGGGACACAAATGACGTATTATGTCTGTTATAACGTAATAGAGGCAACAATCTTGACAGGGCCTTTTGAGGGTGAGGCTTTTTTTATTCCATGCATTCTCATGATTCCAATGGATCTGCCTTTTCAACCTAAAAGATTGCAATTCCCAATTTGATTAGCATATTTAGTTTTCAGTCCAGAACCACTAAAGCTATTATGTAAATATCAAAAATATTTATATATAAAAATAAGTTGAAATGTAAAAACTGGGAATTGCATAAATATTTCGAAATGTTTTCACAATAGATTAAAGTATTAAAACAGATACTTAAAATTTTGAGGTTTATTATAAATTGTTGAGCTTTATCAAGCTTGGCACGTGAAGAGGAATTTTTAGAATAGATCTTAAAATGACAGAAGAAATAGCCGAGGAAGCTGCTCAAATAGTTAATTCAAAGAGAAATTTTAGTATAAATCCTACAATGGCAGAAGAAACAGCCGAGGAATCTGCTCAAAGGGTTAATGCCAAAAGGCTTGCGGCTAAAGAACGCGAAACCGCGCAGTTAGATGAAAATCCACCTGGACAGCAAGAGTCAAAACGTATCAAAACTGAAAATGATAGCGATGATGATTGGGTTTGGGATTTTGACTTGGATAAGGTCATCAATGCCTACCAGATTTTAGTTAAAAAACAAAGGTTCGGCGATATGTATTTCATAGTGACGCTGAAAAATAAAGAAGAAAAAGAAAACAGAAAAAAGAAAAATGGTAAAAAAACTAAAAAATAAAAAGAAAAAACTAAAAAAGAAACTAAAAATAAAAAAAAATAAAAAAAGAAAAAACCTAACAAGAAAAAACGTAAAAAAATATAAAAAAATAAAAAAGGTAAAAAACTAAAAAGACAAAAAAATTAAAAAAACTAAAAAACTAAAAAAAAGAAAAAACTAAAAAAACTGGGAATTGCACAAATATTTCAATATATTTTGACAATAGATTAAAGTAATTCGAAAACCTTAAAACAGATACCTAAACTTTGAGGTTTATTATAAATTGTTGGAGCTTTAGCATGCTTGGCACGTAAAGATTTTTCCAAGTGTCGATGTTACAATGAACATTGACAAATTGAAGAAAACAAATCAATAAAAAGAAGAAACTAAAAAAAAGAAAAACTAAAAAAGAAAAAAACTAAGAAAAGAAAAAACTAAAAAAGAAACTGTATCTATATATATAAAAATAAGTTGTATATATACATGTTTGTTTGTTTGTGGGTTTGCATTTGACGTCATTATGAGTATATAAGGCTTTGTATATGACGTCATTATAAGATGACACTACAGAGCGGGACACCGGGACACAAATGACGACCGGGACACAGGGAATATAAATGACGACCGGGACACTCAAAGAAAAATTACAGACCGGGACAGCGGAACACGTCGAAACATCTAGAGCTTTTGTATATATGTATTTCACTGTTTAATAAAAGGACCCGTCCCAATCTCTTATTTGTTTTGATTTGACCCTCGCAGATCCCAGAAACAACCCTGCTGTAGGACAGTGAATTGATGCTCTTCTTGGCAACACAGGGTCCATGGATCGACCCCATCCGCTGTCCTATGCGCCAGAAATAGCTCTGAACGGTATTTCCCATTTGTCAGAAGCGAGCATCATAAACTATTCACGAATTCCATGATGATGGAATGGCAAGCATTGTTCACACAAATGGATGGACAACAAAAGAAAAACTGCAGTATACCTTTCCCACTCTCAAACGCAGAATCAATATAATGTTTCCTTGGAAAGCAATATCCTTCGGTATCACTAACTATTGACTAGTTGAGTCATTTGAATGGTTGACACCAGTAATATAAGTAACACTGACTGCACCAATTACATTCTCACTCAGGCTTTTTACAGGACATAGTTAGACTATTCTTTCTTAGACTACTGCTGGGAGAGAAGCAAAATAACTTCACTCCACTAAGACTGTACTTGCTAGAAAAAGCTGAAACAGATAAAGCCTTCACAGTGATGTAGAAGAAGATTGTAGAGAAATTACAAATTAATACTCAGTGCCACCTTTCTTATATATCTATCTATATATATAAAAATAAGTTGTCTGTCTGTCTGTCTGTGGATCAGGTGACGTCATGTTTCTGTGTTGACTGACGTCATGAAATAAGTAAGAAAAGAAAGCGTCCCGAGGAATCACAAGAACAGCAAGAAAACAGGCTTGCGGCTAAAGAACGCAAAACCGCGCAGTTAGATGAAAATCCACCTGGACAGCGAGAGTCAAAACATATCAAAACTGAAAATGATAGCGATGATGATTGGGTTTGGGATTTTGACTTGGATAAGGTCATCAATGCCTACCATATTTAAGTTAAAAAAACAAAGGTTCGTCGATATGTACTTCATAGTGACGCTGAAAAATAAAGAAGAAAAAGAAAACTGAAAAAAGAAAAAAGGTAAAAAACTAAAAAAAAACTAAAAAGAAAAAACACTCAAAGAGAAATTACAGACCGGGACACAAATGACGACCGAGACAGAGGGAATATAAGTGACGACCGGGAACCTCAAAGAGAAATTACAGACTGGGACACCCGGACACAAATCACGACCGGGACACAGGGAATATAAATGACGACCGGGACACAGGGACACAACTACAACGGGGACGCCGGGGGCACAGGCGGGATATATAAATGACGACCGGGACACAGGGATTGTTCGAATAGAAATTACAGACCGGGACACCGGGACACAGGGAATATAAATGACGACCGGGACACTCAAAGAGAAATTACAAACTGGGACACCGGGACACAAATGACGACCGGGACACAGGGACACATCATCAGAATAATGAGGTATAGATCTGAATACGGATTGTTTTTCCCATGGACATTTATATGTTGCATGTTCAAGAGTCAGTAAACCTGACAATCTATTTATATGCACAGACAATGGGACAGCGAAGAATGTTGTATATTCGCATGTTTTACGTAGTTAAAAACATATATTTATATCTATCTCTATTCACAGGTGGGACACAGGGACACAACTACAATGGCGCGTAACTAATATGGCGCGTAACGACTTACGCGCGCGGGGGGGCTTGGGGTGGCGCGAAGCGCCACCCCAACAGCTAGTAATTATATATAATATATCTTATATATAATATAATATAAAATATAATAAATAATTAAAATATAATATATAAATATATAAATATAATATAATATGATATATAATATAGTATAATATATAATATAATATATCTTATATGTAATATCTATACATATAAAAATAAGTTGTCTGTCCGTTACGCCAGATTATATCTTCTATATACATATAAACGAAAACAAACTAAAATGTAAAAACTGGGAATTGCATAAATATTTCGAAATATTTTAACAATAGATTAAAGTAATTCGGAAACCTTAAAACAGATACTTAAAATTTGAGGTTTATTATAAATTGTTGAGCTTTAGCAAGCTTGGCATAAGAGGAATTTTTAGTATAGATCTTAAAATGACAGAAGAAACAGCCGAGGAAGCTGCTCAAATAGTTAATTCAAAGAGAAATTTTAGTATAAATCCTACAATGGCAGAAGAAACAGCCAAGGAATCTGCTCAAAGGGTTTATGCCAAAAGGCTTGCGGCTAAAGAACGCAAAACCGCGCAGTTAGATGAAAATCCACCTGGACAGCGAGAGTCAAAACGTATCAAAACTGAAAATGATAGCGATGATGATTGGGTTTGGGATTTTGACTTGGATAAGGTCATCAATGCCTACCAGATTTTAGTAAAAAAACAAAGATTCGGCGATATGTATTTACGTCTCAAAAATAAAGAATAAAAAGAAAACTGAAAAAAGAACGCAAAACCGCGCAGTTAGATGAAAATCCACCTGGACAGCGAGAGTCAAAACGTATCAAAACTGAAAATGATAGCGATGATGATTGGGTTTGGGATTTTGACTTGGATAAGGTCATCAATGCCTACCAGATTTTAGTAAAAAAACAAAGGTTCGGCGATATGTATTTACGTCTGAAAAATAAAGAATAAAAAGAAAACTGAAAAAAGAAAAATGGTAAAAAACTAAAAAAAAAACTAAAAAGAAAAAACCAAAAAAAAACAACTTAAAAATAAAAAAAAACAACTAAAAAAGAAAAAAAGAAAAAAAAGAAAAAAAGAAAAAACCTAAAAAGAAAAACGTAAAAAAACAAAAAATAAAAAAGGTAAAAAACTAAAAAGAAAATAAAACTAAAAAAAGCTAAAAAAACTAAAAAGAAAAAACTAAAAAAGCTAAAAAACTAAAAAAAAGAAAAAACTAAAAAAAAATTGGGAATTGCACAAATATTTCAATATATTTTGACAATAGATTAAAGTAATTCGAAAACCTTAAAACAGATACCCAAAATATTGAGGTTTATTATAAATTGTTGGAGCTTTAGCATGCTTGGCACGTAAAGATTTTTCCGAGTGTCAATGTTAGAACCGGGACACTGGGACACAAATGACGACCGGGACACAGGGAATATAAATGACGACCGGGACACTCAAAGAGAAATTACAGACCGGGACACCGGGACACAAATGACGACTGGGACACAAATGACGACCGGGACACCGGGACAGAGGGAATATAAATGACGACCGGGCAACTCAAAGAGAGATTACGACTGGGATACCGGGACACAAATGACGACCAGGACACAGGGACACAACTACAACGGGGACGCCGGGGGCACAGGGGGATATATAAATGACGACAGGGACACAGGGAATGTTCGATTAGCAATCACCATCAACAAAGCTCAAGGGCAATCGTTAGAAACATGCGGTATAGATCTGAATACGGATTGTTTTCCCATGGACAATTATTATGTTGCATGTTCAAGAGTTTGTCTGTGGGTCTGTGTGTCGAGTGACGTCATGTTTGTGTGTCGACTGACGTTATGTTTGTCGACTGACGAAATTACAGACCGGGACATCGGGACACAAATGACGACCGGGACACCGGGACATAGGGAATATAAATGACGACCGGGACACAAGGAATGTTCGATTAGCAATCACCATCAACAAAGCACCGGGACACAAACGACGACCGGGACACAGGGAATATAAATGACGACCAGGACACTCAAAGAGAAATTACAGACCGAGACATCGGAACACAAATGACGACAGGGACAAAAATGACGACTGGGACACCGGGACACAGGGAATAAAAATGACGACCGCGACGCTCAAAAATAAATTACAGACTGGGACACCGGGACACAAATGACGACCGGGACACAGGGAAACAACTACAACAGGGACGCCGGGGGGCACAGGGGGATAAATGACGGTGGGGACACAGGGAATGCTCGATTAGCAATCACCATCAACAAAGCTCAAGGGCAATCATTAGAATAATGAGGTATAGATCTGAATACAGATTGTTTTTCCCATGGACAATTATATGTTGCATGTTCAAGAGTCGGTAAACCTGACAATCTATTTATATGCAAAGACAATGGAACATCCAAGAATGCTGTATATTCGCATGTTTTACATAGTTAAAAATATACATATATCTATATATATTCACAGGTGGGACACAGGGACACAACTACAATGGCGAATAACTAATATGGCGCGTAACGACTTACGCGCGCGGGGGGGCTTGGGGCGCCACCCCAACAGCTAGTATAATTATATATATTATATATAACTTATATATAATATGTATATTATTTCTTATATATAAAGGTACTGATCTGTCGATATTATGCATGCAGACGGCATTTTAAATATTAGTAGGACTACCAGTGGGCTAGAAAAATGTTTTGTGGAGATGTCTAAAAAATGCTGGAAAATGTGATGTTTTGATTTTTAATGAATTAGATGCAACTAGATCAGATGATATATCTATAGATCTGAATGGTACAGAAGTAAAGCCTTGTGTTAAGTTGAAATATCTTGGCCTTCCTATTGGAAAAAATTTGAAAAAAACTAGGCTATTGATGCAAGAAAGTATGGAAACTAAAATCCGTCGTGCATATGGTACAATTGTTAGTTCTCAGTTTCATTTGAACAGAACCCATCTTGCAAGGATTTACAATAGTGTCGTCCTGTCACATATTCTGTATTTGGTACCGTTTTACCCTATATTTAGTGAATCTGACCATCTTAGGATGAAACGCGTTTTCTTCAAATTTGCAAAGTTTCTGTTGCGAGTTCCTCCATGCACCCGCAACTCCTATTTGATGAAAAAATATAGCTTGTCGGATGCGTGTGCTAAGTTAGCTGAGCTGAATGTACACATGCAATAAACAAACCGGCCATGAATTGCAAGATGTTATTTTTGACGTGGATTTATTTTTGTTTGTATTTTAGAATGTAATTACGATTTGTTGTTTCTTTCTTTTTTTCAATGTTCGCATTACCACCTTAAAAGAAAGGGGGAATTTGCCTGCTTTTCGCTAAATCAGTCATTTCCAATCCCCGTACTGACTGATTTTCACAATCCCATTAGACTCTGACTCCCCCGGTCAGCCTCCTTAGCAATCCCAACTTACTCTCCAATCCATGCTGTTACAGAGAGGTTTCGTAAAAGTTTTATACCCTTTATTCTGGAACACCCTAATAATAATTCGTGATTATGTACTTGCCAAATTTCCCTTTTCCTATATTACCGTTTTTATTTTTTGATTTACTGCAATGTTTTTGTAATTTAATTGTTAAGTTTACTGATTTGCCCTTTATCTTTGATGATTTTGCTTTTTTAATTTCTTTTTAATTTTAAGTGTTTGACTTAATGTACTGTTTTGATTTTTTTTTTTTTTTTTCTTAGCTTTTACTGACATATAACGCGAATTCGGCTCAATAGAGCTTGTGATAGTCTTTTGAAAATAAATATTATCTTGTCTTCTTATCTACCCCATCACTTGATTATTTTGTATGATGGGTTATTATATACATATGTATACGTATGCATACATTATTTTGTATACATACATACATGCAATAACTTAAGAATTAATATAAAAGAGCAGATCTTTTCTTTTTCACTCACTTTTTTATTTTAACTTCTCAGTTTTGAAAGAAGAACATTTGTTAATTAGTAATTAGTTGGTAATTGGTAATTACCTAATTGGTAATTACTAATTGGTAATTAGTTTGAAAATATGAAAATACCAAGCACAACAGTGACAATATTAGCGACTTCAGTGGTAGACAGGCCATTGCAGGCTATGAAGAATGTTACAAACAAGATATATTGCTGGTCTTGGTCATATTTTACCCCAAACCTTTTCAGTAGTGAAAAAATTAAGAATCTTTTGAATTTACTTATCTGTTTAATCACAGGGTGGGGGGGCAATAATCTAGGGTGTTGGGCAAATGTATCTATGGTGGGGGTAAAGAATAAAAATGAAAGAACCTACCTTTTCTTTGTCAATTAAATACTTTTTTGATTTGACCTCTCAGCCTCTTTCCATATTTCAGAGCCAATTTTGTGCTTGATTTCTAACTGTGAACATTTGTTTTCTAATTTTGACAAATTAATAAGTCAAAGAAATATGAAAGTGCCTACCTTTTCTTTTTCAAATTGAATTACTTTTTGATTTGACCTCTCAGCCTCTTTCCATACTTCCAAGTCAATTTTGTACTTGCTTTCTAGCTGTGCATATTTATTTTCCAGTCTCTTCAGATTGGCTTTAAGGTCAGCAAGCTCGATTTTTCTTTCTAGCTCAGCTCTGACAGCTAAATCAGAAAACATCTTATAGATTTTAAAGTTGTCAGGGTACATATGAAAAAACAAGCACAATTTATGGAGGTGATTTAACTTACATTAGTGCTGTTAATAAGAAAAAGAGCACCACATGGAACTTCTAACACTGCCAAATTATCAAATAATTGCTCCTTTGGGTTGATTTTCAGTGCTTTCCTAGCAATTATGATAGACTGTTTTTAGAGATTGCTCTTCCCCAAACTTTAAAAAGAAAATTCTACTCTGTTTAATTGAAAAAACAAAATTCACAATTTTTAATGATCTAAATTTCATTTAACTGTGAATATCTCTATCTCTGGCACAAAACAGGAGAAGTTAAATAGTTTTTCTAAGAAGCAGGCATCTTTAATTTAATTAATTTAATTAATAATTTAATTAATTTAATTAAAATTAATTTAGGCATTTTAATTTAATTAAGAATACCTGGGAAAACAGGCATCTTTCAATTTTCTGTTGCAAATTCGGATCTTTAATCCATGCTCTGCAAATTAGGGCAAGATTGACCAATATTTTTAAATAGTTTGACAACACAAACTAGAAAAGTTTATAACTGGCAAAACAGGGTGATCCTTTAAGATATCAAATTCTCCCAAGAGTTGGAATTTCCCTATAATGTCATGTTTTACTAAAGTGTACAAGTTGGTTAATTATAACAAGTAGCACTTGCCATCATTTTGTTGCTGATTTTAGAATTTAAACAATGAACAATCCTATTTTTATCTCAAAGGTTTGACCTTCAATTCTTTGTCAAGTCTCTCTTTGGAAAGTTCAGCTGATGCTTAGGATACCATCTTGTCACATAAATTGTTCGAATCATTGACAATACTTTGGCCAAAAAAAAAAAAAAAAAAAAAAAAAAAAAAAAAGTTTCTTTCAATTGCCCTGTGTTGATATACAAAAAGAAAAGAAATAAGAAGAAAAATTCAAAAGGAAAAGAAAGAAGAAGAGTAAAAAAAGGAAGAAGAAAGAAAAAAGACAAAACAAGAAGAAGAAGAAGAAAAAGAAAAATATCCTTGTGGTATATCCTTATTCTTAAGTTACATTACCATTAAGATTTCAACACAAAATAATAATACATGACAGACTCTGTCTTTGAGTTTTTGCCTCTTCTGCATTATGCCTATCAATGCTGCTTCTCCTCTATTTTTCAAAGATTGTAGTCAGTCAATGTTATTTAGTGTAATTCCAACAATCAGCCACTGTATCTTATCCAAGATTAGGAACCTACTATATATATTTATAGAAGATCCATCTTAATCAAAGTAGCCTATGGTAAACTAATATTTTTTCGTATTATGGGAAGAAAGCAACTGGTAACTGAAAATTAAGGTAAAATGTTGTTTTGTCAAAATTTCAATAGGTATAGCACCTGTTATATAGGCAAATTTCAGGGCCCTCTAGAGGGAGAAGGAGTGGAGGTGAGTACTTTAAAATACCTTCCCGGGACTTACTTTAGCCTGTAGACGCATCCCTGAAAGTTTCATTTTCCTAACCTAAACCCTTTCTGAGATAGCAAGAAGTCAATTAACTAGAATTTTACCTTTTTTTTCTAGCATGTATCCTTCTGAGGAGCTACTATTCTTAACCTTTACACTGAACTCCTTCTGCAGATGGGTAGTCATAGGCTATATTAGGTATAAAATTTAGGTTAGCTAAAGCAAAAACAAATCTTGCCTTAATATTGGCTACTGGCTACATCTATTTCTTACAGTTTTTTTTTAAAGGGGCTCAATATCCTTAGAAGTTAATGAAACCCAAAAACTATAATTTTGTCATTTTGACCTTTTATTTTTAAAATGCTACAAGAGCAACCTATACTGAGTAATAATGTAAACCTAAATAATAACACGAAGATAAAATATATGAACTTACATGTCTTCTTGGGACTCTCTGGATGGGTCAAGAAATTCAACCTTTTTGTAGCAGTTCTGGATAAGCTTTGTTGGTGGCAAAGCACTGAGGATTGGGACCCAGTGTTGGAGAGCTGGGATGCAGAACCAGAAGGATTCCTTAAATGAAGGCTGTATCTAGGAGTTTCTGATGGTAGACTGCCATAGTCTCTCTTGATAGTATTTACAAAAGTATTTTCATACTCTTTTTCTTCTTCCATATTCACGTGTTAATATTTTAAAATTTTACTCATGTATTTGTAAATCGTGTTCGAAATTTCACAGTTAGGCGAATTCGATATTTAGAAAAAAATCTAAAAAAAAAGTTTGAAAAAGCCGTTAAATGTCAAATGTGCATTAAAAACCTCAAAACGGAAATTTCCAAGTATTGTTATATGCTAATTTTCTGTTGCTTTGAAAATTAAAACAAAGCTAAGAATTTTACATTTTCAAGCGGTCTGTTGTACCAATGTCTAAAACAAAACGTAAGTAATAAGTGACTTTTGCCAAAACACTATAAAATGAATTTCAATAAGAATTTATCAAACAATTTGAGATGACAACTATTTTAACCAGAATGACTATCTTAAATTTTGATTGGATGTGTTTAGGGTAATGTTGGGTATGGGAAGGGCTTATTTTCCTCCAATCCCTTTCAGCTATTAAAAAAGCCAGTATCTCTTTTAATTTCCAATCAAGTGAGCCCTTTTCAAAGTTTCTACGACAACTCCTTTGGTACAGAGTACCCAGGTCTAAACAAAAAACAAATAATTAATAAATAATGTATTTTTCCTACATCGCTCTTTACTTAGGCAGCACTATTTTGCCTATTTTTACCTTGTATGCCCTCAGGACATAACTTAACTTACCCTGAGGGCTATGGGAGAGGGTTATCCTCAAAGACATAATTTCTGGTACTTTCAATTACTTTGAACAAAATGACTATCTAACAATTTGATTTGAATTGTTTGGGGAAATGATGGGTCAGGGAGGGGGCTAGTTGCCCTCCGATCAATTTCAACTACTAAAAAGGACACTGTTTCCTTCCATTTTCGATCGAGTGAACTGTTTTTTGAAGTTTCTACGACTCCAAATAGCCATCTAAAAATTTCTATAAGATGCATTTTGGGAAAATACGAGGTGTTTGGGGTATCCACCCTCCGATCACTCTGAATCTTAAAATTGGGTATTATAACTTCTGATTAACAATCTAATGAGTCTCCTCCGAAGTTTCTGTGATCACCCTTTATATATATATATATATATATGTATATACCTTATATGCCGCCAGAGCATAGCTTACAAACCTTGCCCTGAAAGCTCTGGGGTGGTTGTCATCCTAAAAGGTATTATTTCTGTGCCTGTCAATTACGTTGAACGAAATGGCTGTCTAAAAATTGGGATTAGACGGGTTTGGGGAAATCATGGCGTGGTATTGGGTTAGTTGCTCTCCGATCACTTTCGACTATTAAATGGGGTGCTAGCCCTTTCAATTTCCAATCGAATTAGCTATTTTCGAAGTTTCTTCAACAGCAAAAGGTCATTTCAAAATTTCTGTCAGATACATTTCGGGAAAAAATGATGTTTGGGGGTGAGGGTTTCCATCATCTGATCACTTTGAACCTTAAAAGGGGCACTAGAACTTAGGATTACCGATCCAACCAGCCTCCTACGAAGTGTATATGATCACCCTTTTTATATGTACAATATATGCCACCAGGGCATAACTTACCTTGCCCCGAGGGTTGTGCGGGGGGGGGGGGTGTATTATGTCCAAAGACATAATTTTCGGTACTTTCAACTTCATTGGAAGTGTTTGATGGGCGTGGGAGGTGGTTAGTTATCATAAAATCACTTTTGACTATTATAAAGGGCACTAGCCATTTCAATTTCCAATCGAATGAGACTTTTTCGAAGTTTCTACAACAACAAGTGTCCATATCAAAATTTCTATCAGATGCATCATGGGAACATACAATATCTGTGTGGGGAGGATGGATCCACCCTCTAATTACTCTGAATCTCAAAAAGGGCACTTAAGCTTCTGCTCAGCAATTCAGTGAGCCCCCTCCGAAGTTTATACGATCACCCTTTCTAGATAAACCTTAAATACTTTCAAGTCATGTTTTAACTTACTCTGAGAGCTTTAGAGGGGTGGTCATCCTCAAATACATAATTTAGGGACCTCTAAACGTTGTTGAGTAAAGTGGCTATATTAAAATTTTGATTCAATGAGCTTAAGAAAATGGTGGGCGTGGAAGGGGGTCCAGTTGCATTCCAATTAATTATGACTATTGAAAAGGGCATTAACCATTTCAAGTTCAAATCGAATGAGCCTTTTTCAAAGTTTCTACGACAAGTCCTTCGAAATGAAGCCTCCTGGCCTAAGACCAAAAAAAAAATTATACATTGTGCCCACATCGCTCTTTGCTTAGGCAGCACTATTGCGCTGCCTATGGAAAAATTTTGAAGACAACTACCCATCTCTTTCAACGCCCCATTTCCCAAAAACATTCAATCTTAAGATAGCCATTTCGTTCCGCATAGTTCAATGGTCCAATAGCTATGCCTCTTGGGATGGCATAGCCACAGCCCTTGGGGAAAAAGTTGTAAGTTATGTGTTTTAACCCTTTTTTACGCATATTATTTGTTGTTAGGAAATCAGGGGAAATTTTTAGAAGGGACTTTCTGTGGGGGGAAGGAATCCCACGGGGAGAGTTTTTTTCATTGAAAAAATTTTGGGGGGAAATTTTGAAGAGAAACTTTCCAGAAAGGGAATCCTCCTGAGTTCATATATGGAATTCTTTTTTTTTTGTCTTACTTCCTCTTTTGGTGTTTAATTTGCTGTTTAAACGATCCGGAGAGTTGTCCCGGGAAAATATTCAGCGTGGAGAAAATTTTCCCCTGGAAATTTTTTCGGGTGGGAGGAATTTTCCTTGGGGGAGTTTTCCTCAAGATGAATTCTTCATGGCGGGGGAATATTTCTGTGGGAAATCATCCACTGAGACGAAAAGGAGATTTCTCGGCTTGTTTTGAAAAACAATAAGAAATAAAAAAAAAGGTTTTCTCCATTGAAAGTAAGGAGCAACATTAAAAACTAAAAAAGAACAAAAGTAGTTCCATATATGAGAACGGCCCTAAGAATTATACATCAAATTCTACCTCTACCCTCCCATCGCCTCTTTCTGGGGTAATGCAATATGATTGTCCTTGACTTAAATAGGAGAGTAGAAATTTCTATTTCCCTTCTAATGAAATCTGGAATTATCCAGGACGAAAATAGGGAGAAATTTTTCGGGGGGATGTTCCGGGTCTTTTTCAGGGGAGGGAGGGAAATGCCGGCTCCCAGGGAAAAGACAGGATGAATACAAGATTTTTCTTAGATGTAAAATTTAAAATAAAAATGAATATATTGATTCCACTTTAGCCCTCCACATTGTCAAAAATCCAGACCATGTAGTTCTTTTTGATAATGCAACTTTAATGTTTAATGCAAATAGCTTCCCACATTTTTCTGGGAAGGCAATTGAAATTAACGAAATCCATAAATAGGGACCTTGCTTTAAATAGAGAGATATTCCTATAAACTCAATTTGCAATAGCTTAAAATCAAAGGATACAAATAACGTTTTTCTGCAGTTTAAATTAAGATCTTCTGACCACACTTTTAATGAAAATTAGGTCAGTTGACAAGCAAAGTCAATCATTATGCAAAGATTTCTTGTCCAGTCTAAATGGTGAATAGTCTTTCATTTATTCTGACATTTTTTTATTTTTTTTGGTTTGTTTGATTCAGTCTTTCTTCTGTGTAGTTTGACCTAAATCACAAGTTTAGTTTTCTTTCTTTTTTTAGCATGGAAGACGGCTGGGTGGAAGTCTGTGACGAAATATCTGCCTCTATCATTTTCACTTCTTTTTTGTCCGCAGGCTAACTCCACCCTCATTTTCCTTGGCTGTTCAATTTTATTATTTTTTTTCTAGTTTGTCATATGTCAATCCTGCTTCTTGCCCTTTCTGTTTTTTGCCCTTTCTGTGTTCACAGAAATAGTGTAGTTTTATTCCAGTTAATATTTCACCATTTTAAAATTATGATTACCCGTACTAAAATACATTCTGATAACAAGAGACCTATATCAGACAGACGGCCTTTTAAACCAGGAAACATAGCTATACACAAAAAACAAATCATATTCAGTCCTTTTTCTGAAGCTTCTTCATTATTTTGTGCGCTAAAAATTGCTTCGTTAAATATGTCAGTAAGATACGTAAGATGCCGGTAAAATACCTAAAATACATAAAGCATGTAAATTCAGTAAAAGAGGTAAAATACCATTTTTACGGGGTGCTTAAAATTAAAATAAAATACGTTAAGATACTGAATTTTATCGTGATCAAATTTACTAATTACAATGTCAACTCAAAGTTACCAAAATGCCATGGACTAAAACTCTGAAATGGCCAATCAATTTGAAATTATCAGGTATATATTGAGCTTTCTAGTCTAAGAGTCTTTCTAGTATTTCTAACTATATATTGAGCTTTCTAGTCTAATTTTATCGTGATCAAATTTACTAATTACAACATCAACTCAAAGTTACCAAAATGCCATGGACTAAAACTCTGAAATGGCCAATCAATTTGAAATTATCAACTATATATTGAGCTTTCTAGTCTAAGAGTCTTTCTAGTCTTTCTAATTATGTATTGAGCTTTCTAGTCTAATTTTATCGTGATCAAATTTACTAATTACAACATCAACTCAAAGTTACCAAAATGCCATGGACTAAAACTCTGAAATGGCCAATCAATTTGAAATTATCAACTTTCTAGTCTAAGAGCTTTCTATTGAGCTTTCTAGTCTAAGAGACACTAACGCAGTGCGGTGGTGCGTTTTATCCTAAAGATGCAAATAGTTCTTTCAAAATAAACAGTATACATATTTATTCATTTAAAGATGTACTTAACTCCGTGGATTCCTTGGGTTTTGACACTATTATTTACAATTGTGCATAATCGTTTACCACTCATTATGAAGCGGGGTTTGTAGATCTTTATCTAGGCAAAAGGAGTATCCTTGAAGCTTTATGCGTAATTGACCAACTCTCTTTTTGGGTCTTCATATAGATAAAAGGTTTTTATCGTCTTCTAAGTGTTAGCTAAAAATATTAATTAGCAGATTTTGTTTGATTGGTGAAAGAGAATAGTCAGCTAATAAAATCGCAGCAAATCACCAAGCATAATATGTATTCTTCTTTTTTTGTGGGGAGAGGGTAAGTACTGTTTGTGGGGCAAAAAAAGACATCAAGCTAGCAAAATAAAATTGATGATAACATTGGTCAATTTAGAATAACAAAAAAGTCTTAGTTTTGTCTTCAGTTTTTCAGTTTTTCCAAAAGTTTTGTAAGCAATATTATGTATCTTGACTTATTTCAAGCATATAACATTCATCACTTTTAAAATTTCCTATCAAAAGCTATAATCCTGAGCAAACATGCATTTTAGCAAAAGGGGGACACCCCAAAAAGAAGAATGACCTTGATGAAAACCTTAAAATCAATTCAGCATATAAAAGAAACCCATTGCATATGTTTTAAGCCCTTATTTACAATTTCATTTTTTCCCCAAGGGGATGGTAATGAAGCCGTGTTTAAATGAATACTCTATTAACTTAATACCTTATCTTAACTTGGTTAGAAAATCCTTAATAAAACAGACATCGTTATTCAAATAGGAAAAATGAGTTTTTTATTTGCATTACAGACCATGAGTTCTAATGTCACTTATTAATTTCATTTCTTCTTGGTCTCTTAAAATGGAGGCCGTCGGGTAGTTACGCATTTTGGCTTTTTTTTTTTCCTGTATCCACTCCATGAAAGTAGTGGTACCAACAAATGATGACTTCATGGAGCCTCAAACGATAACAGTTGCTAAATCACATCTAGCAGTCTGTATGGTCGTAGAAACCCAAAAGGAATCAGATAGACAAAAGGAATCATAGTTCTTCATTTCATATTGCTTTAGTAGCTTCAGTCCAGAAACGGAGTGAAACTATATTATGATCTTATTGTGAATCATTTGCAAAAACTCACTTTTTTTAGTTAATTCGCACAGAACTTTAGTTTTGGCTTAATTCGAAATCTTATGGCAAATGTGTACTCTAAAGCAATAGTTTGAAACCGAAAATCATGTGCGAAGACTTATTTTTAGCCTGATATAAGTTACAAGAATATGAAAGAAACCCTAATGGCTTCAAGTGAGATGGCCCAAATTAATAAAGAACTGTATGTTGGTCTACCCCTTATGAAGTCTTATGATGTCAGAGAAGTTTTAAATGATGAGTCTGCTAAATCCTCCAGAAATAGGTTTTTAGACCATCTTAAAAGCTCTAAGTATGGGAAACTTAAATATGGTCAGCAGGCCAAATTTCAATTTGAGGTAACGTTTTCCTATAAACTAGCCTATTTTAATTTAGAATATTTTGAATAAGTTATAGAATGTTGCTAGCTATGTGGTGGAGTAAAGGTTTATTATAAGACAGAAATAAGATGGAAAGAAGAACTATAACCTAGGTTACTATAAAATTCTAGATTAGGGGCTTCTTTTGATCATAGAAAGTAGCCTAAGCTTAGTTGAGTTTGGTGAATAAGACTTTCAGACATGAATTCAGAGCCTGAATGAAGACCTACAAAGGTATTTGGAAGTATTTGCACACACTATTACCTTTTTTAGAGGGAAATAATGTATCCTCACCTTTGATGATTTTTCACATTAAGCCTATTTGCATTATTGAATTGGAATTTTAATAAATACATTTAGGCTAGGTACCTACTGCTCAAATAAGGCTGAAAAAAGTGATCTAAGCCTCACTTTTTGATCATATCTGATTTAGGCCCACAAGATTTTTGAAATTTGTAGCCTTTTTCTAAACTTTAGGGTAATTATTGGCTACAGGTTATAAAATTCCATTACTGATACATAGACAAGGTGAACAAACTATGGTAAAATTCTAGTTAATTGACTTTTCCTATCTTGGAAAGGGTTTAGGTTAGGAAAATGAATCTTTCAGGGATGGGTCTACAGGCTAAAGTATGCTCTGTGAAGGTATTTTAAAGTACTCACCTCCACTTCTTCTCCCTCTAGAGGGCCCTGAAATTTGTCTACATGACAGGTCTAAACCTATTGAAATTTTGACAAAAAACATTTTACCTTAATTTTCAGTTACTAGTTGCTTTTTCTCTGCCTTTAGTTCTGTAAATGCTATTCCTGTTATTTGAGTAGAATTTTGAGCCATATCAATGCTTTTTTTCAAAATTTAGGGAATATATTTGCTTATCTTTAAAACCTTATAAATTAGAATTGAGCAAAGTTGGGAAGCTGAAAATAATTTTCTTGTACTTCAATTAATCAGAAGATCTATTTTACAAGGTTTCACTTTTATAAAATAGATATTTTTAAAGGTCATCAAAGGGCAGGGCATTTTGGGAGTATCTCATAGGGGTCTATCACTGTGCCAAATTTCATCAAAATCAAAGATAATGATGCAGTATTTTATTCTAAAGTGTGTTGATTTGATGTGGAATGCCCCTGTACCCAAATTTTTGGGAATTTCCCCAAAAATCTTGCAAAAGCAGAGCAACAAAAATGCTTGGGCCTAGAAGCATCAAAGCTTTAAATCTATCCCTGTCCCTTCCTCTATCCAAAGGAAGGGATTTGTACCCTTAATGCAGATTGATGCACACATTATACTATTCCTCATAATTATCTTTCTTTCTTTTTTAGCATCAACCTGGGCATATAAATTATGCAGCACTGGAGAAAAGCAAACAACTTAAAAAGGTGCTTCTGGAAATTGAACAAGTCTTTAATGAGTTTTTTAGCAAGATCATTGAAGCTTTTTTGTAAGTTTTTTTATTTTTATATTTTTATTTTATATTTTTATATCTAAGTTTTACCTATAGAGAAAGCAGCTGCCCACAGTCTAAACATTTTGGCCTGTGTGATGCTGCCATTGTTTTCTGTCTGCCATTTGCAAACTATGCTGTTGGAACATTATTGCTGGTGTTGACAAAAAAATTGTTTTAAATTTTTGTTTCAAATATATGGAATCCTACCTTTTATAATCTTGATAGATGTATTTGATGAATATGGGCATTGGCAGGAACAGCAGCAGTGTGTTTTTAAATAAAATTCTCAATTAAAACCAGATCCAGCTAAGTCCTGTGGTGAGGCATGTGGGTTTGACCTTAGCTTGGTAATATGGGACCCAGAGATCAAACCATGCTGCAGGAATGCACTGCAGGGCTGATGCAGGGACCTTGGTAGTCAAGAAGTATTGTTAATCCAATACAACACAGACCCAGCTAAATTTTATCAGTTAACTCTTTAAAACAGTTAGAACTCAGCAATTAGAACTGCCAACATGAGAGATATGCTATTGCAACAGTCACTACAAGATGTTACAATGCTGCTGGGGTCACTAAAGAGATGTCACATCCTTATTGATAGGTGAGTCAAATCAGCATATAGGCTTGCATCATCTAATGTATCACTTTAGTTCTCTTTTATCTAATCTTTTGAGCAGAATGAAATCACCTTTTTATAGATGAATGGGACATATTGTGTTTTGGTGGATGTATTATATGTTGTAAACATATAATGGATATGTTTACATGTTATGTATTATATATAGCCTAATAATAAATTGGTATATAAACTGGGATAATACAATTATATAGAAAAATTATGATTATATATAAATAATTAAATTGTGAAAACATAATTAAAATTGTAATTTTAATACAATGAAGTAAAATAGGTTTGATACAATTAGAATTATAAAATGAAATAATTATAGCTACAAAATCAGATTCAAAATGGGTGAGCATTGTATGCTGCAAAAAGCTTATCCTGGTAATAGATCTATGCTGCACTGCAGTGCAGATCTCTGTCTTGGCATTATATTCAATATTTGAATTTTTTTGTTCTATTCTTCTGGTATACCAATGATTTTATTTCTACCCATGCATCTAACAAATATTGGATAGATCACCAGTCTCTAGTAACAATCTTACAGGATCTCTAATTAGCCTACTTCAGATTTTTTTTTTTTTTTAATGGAAGCTACATCAGTATTCAGAAACACATTGCTTACATACTTTTGAGGGAGTTCCCTGCCAAAAATACCTCTAGTAATTTGTGTTACTATGCAATTTGCAAGAAGTCACCACTGGAATTCAGTCAGCATAAATCTGTATGTGCTATATTTAATAATTTTAATATAATTAAAATTATGCAAGTAAAGTAATTAAATAATTGTAACAATAAAAAAATATATAGTCTTTACATTTTATTTGTTGCAAAACGCTCCTCCTGATGATCTATTCCATAGGGCACATCTTCGGAATTAAATCCAGGATTTAGTTTTTATGTTCTGTTCTTGTGATCTAACAAAGATTTTTATGTCTACCCAAGCATCTGCATAAGTATGGGGTAGGGTATCAGTCTCTACCAATAGTTCTGATGAATCTCTGGTTATTTTTGAAGATTTTTTGAAATGGAGGCTACATCAGTAGTCAAAATCATACTGCTTACATGCTTTTGAGGTAATTTCCTGCCAGAAATTCCTCCAATAATTTAATTTGCTGTGAGATTCCCAAGAAGTTACCCCTGGGGTTCTCCTTTCCTGGTAGGGCCCCCAGTTAGACTCAAGGCAACCAGAGTAACTTCCAATCTGTTATTTTTATAAAACTTGCCAAGATAACCATGCCAATCTCTCTTGCAGTCTCTCTTCAGTCTCTGACCTGTTAAGACATACTAAGACCTTTCAATTAAGTAAGGCTTAAACCTGTGTTGCAAGACTAAATGACAAAATCAAAACAGTTTTGTCCTGAATGCAGATTACGGGTTACTTCAAACGCAGTCAAATGTGTTAATTGCAGTTCTTGGTTCCATGCAGGGACTGAAAAGTGTGCTAGGATAGAAATCACTAGTTGGGATAACTCCTGGATGTGCCTAGATTGCTCTACCAAGTCTAAGGTAAATTGTACTTCTTCTCTAGTGCTTTCTATCCCCCCATCCGGAACTTCTCGGACACCCCATACCCCTGTTGAAAGAAGAAGGATTCTAAGTGATCTCAGCAGCCCTAAACATTTTCCAGACACTCTGCTCAGCCAATTTCCTCTATTGACTGAAGAACCAACCGTTTCTAACAAGGCTGGCCAACAATTTCCCTTGTCCCTCCCCAGCGCCGAGGCTGTTCTGAAGGGAAAACAAATGTATCTTGTCAAACAATTGACTGTAGCATTGATAAATCAGTTCAAACGGACACTGTCCCTACACCCCCCCATCTTACAACCAGATATTACCAAAATCTTGGTTTTACAAGAAAAGTTAACGGATGCATTAACTTTCATCTCCAATTTTTTGACAATTCACCAAAGCGATCTAGCAAATCAACCTGCATATAATTCTATTTTGAATGAGGTTAATAACACTTTCATCTCTGACCATAAAAACAGTGCAATGTCCATAAACCAGATGAATATTGATGAAGGACTTAGAGGATTAAATCCAGTGATACCTGTCACAACAAGTGACACAAATCCGGAAATTTTCATTGACCTCAATCCACCCTTGATACAGACTAATTATAATGGTAGCCTTGATTACCACATTACAGATGCTCAAAAACGTGTGGACATTAACAAGGTGAATAGCCTGCATAATAAGACTGTCTCTTCTGATTATAAACTAAAATGTGCTAATATAATCTTGGCAGATTCTTGCCAATTAGGAGACAATTGTGTATTTAAACACGTTTTTTCTTCAACCAAGCTCCAGCCAAAAAGTGTTTTCGAAAATAGAGTTAAGGCAAATTACATTAAAAAAATGAGCTCAGTGATTTTCAGCCAAGTGCATCAACAAAGTTCCAGCAAAAAAGTACCAAAAAAAAAAATGTGATATGCAAACATTTTAATCATAATCGTTGTAAATTTAGTAAGCAGTGCAAATTTTTACATATATGTCGTAATTTTAATTCAGGTAGTTGTGGTTCTGTTAAGTGCAGTTTTGACCATGTGAAGCTTTGTCCAGTTTTAGCTTGTAATAACAAATATTGTAGTTTTGCCCATGCACCAAAAGTAGATGATGTTAATTCTCCTCCCTGGGGCCTGTTCCAGTGTCCCTGTCCAAAGATAAAAATTGTAAGAGCCACTCATCTCCCTTCCGCCGTCCTTTTTTAGTGCGCCGCGCTCAAGCAAAAATTTCTCATCAAAGTTCATCAGGCACAGCTAAAAAATTGACAAACCCTTCCCGATCCCGAACTCTCCTCCCTTATCCTTTGCTACCTCCTCCCCCTCCCCGCATACAGAAGTCCTATTTCCTCCCCCCTCACAGTATGCTGTCCTGTACCCTCCCTACTCTGCCACAAACCAGCAGTTTCTTGACGGACATGAATCACTATTCCCAACCAGGCCCCCTTTCCCAGCACTTTTCGAAACCCCACCCCCAGTCCATTCGTTTTATCCCTCGTGCCTACCCTGTCAACGTGACTCAGGTCTGAGACTTTTTAATTGTCTTATAATGAATCCTAATTGTTCTCCTCGTGCTTCATCCATATCATTGCCCGTCCCCCCACCCCCAAATCCCCAAGATAAATCCTTTTCTTACTCTAATAATTCATCTTTCGATGTTGACCCTAATAGTCATCCCATAAAAGTCAAATGTGCTCCCTTGGTCCCCTGTTCTGACTACATTAATCTGGCCCCCGCTAAGAATCCCACCACGCCCCCTGTACCCATTTGTAATTTAAATAAAGTTAAGTGTAAAAATGGTACCTTTGCAAGTCGTTTTAAATTTCCCACACTTTTGTTAAGCAACACTGAAAGTTTTAATTTTGACAAACTTAATGAATTAGACTCCTTTTCTAAAATATATAGATCAGACATAATCGCTATTACTGAGGTACACGCTCAAAATACACACATGTTAAAAATAAGTAATTTCACCCAGTTTATTAAACTCAGACCCGAAACCCACCCTCTGGGTAAGAAAGGGGGTGGAATTCTTTTCTTTGTCCGTAATGATTTTTATCCTTCAGAAATATTAGTTCCTTGTCTTACTCCCTTTGATGAAATTTTGTGGGTTTGTGTTCGACCTAAAGTCTTACCACGTCCTTTGAATTTGATTGTCCTGTGTTGTTTTTACTACTCTCCTGGGCAGAGAGCGGCTGAAAAAAATTAATTTTATTGAAAAATTGCATGGCAGTGCCGACTATGTACTATCTAAATACCCAAATGCTGGAATTTTCCTCTTAGGTGACGCAAATGAATTAAGACTTGAGTCTACATGTAATACTTTTAGTCTAAAACAAATTGTAAAAGTCCCTACTACCAAAGGCAATTCTACTCTTGATTTAATATGCACCAATATGTCAAATTTCTACAGACCCGTCACCATTCTTCCCCCTCTTGGAGGTAGTTACCACTTTAGCCTACTCCTATCTCCACTAGCTACAGTTAAACATTCCTTTACTATTACTGAAACCGTCTTTAGACCTCTAATTGACTCAGGACTCTACAATTTTGGCTCTTGGATCACTAGTGAAAATTGGTCCCCTGTGTACCAAAGAAATGATGTCGACTTCAAGGCTTTGTCCCTCCAAAATTTATTGAGGAGTAATTATGAAGCCCATTTTCTGGTGAAAAAAAATAAAATATGCTCTACCGATAAACCTTACATTGCTGCGACTTTTAAAAAACTAATAAGGAAAAAAAATCAATTTGTTCAAGCAAGGACATATCACACAGGCTAATGATCTAAGAAAGTTCCTGAAGAGAAAATTGAGAAAGGCAGCTTCTGGGTATTACAATAGTAAGGTTAAGGATTTGTATTTTCTAACAAACCCAAACAATGGTGTAGGAAAATTAAAGAGATTTGCGGAAAAAACCCTGTTGAAGTTAATTTTCATCTCCCTGAGCCCCCTTACAAGATAGCCAACGATTTGAACCTGCATCTTGCGTCCATAGTACAAAGTCTCCCCCCTTTCACTGGCTCAGGTCAAACTATTCCTCCCTCCACCTCTTTCCCCCAAATTTCTCCCTCTGATATTATAAATAAAATCTAAAAGCTCAAAAAATCAAGTACTTGCCCATTAGACATCCCAATTGACTTGATTAAAGCCTTTTCAGACACAATTGCTGGACCTTTATCTGATATTTTTAACCAAATTACAAAATCTGGTATATTCCCAAGTTGCTGGAAACTAGGTTTTATAACACCCATCCCAAAGAAATCTTCCAGTCTGACTATAACCAACATGCGTCCTGTTACACTCACTCCAGTTTTTTCTAAGCTTTACGAAGGGTTCCTTTGTGACTGGCTTAAAATTAAAATTATACCACGCATTGACATCCGACAGTTTGGTAATTTAAGAAAAACCTCCACCGCCCATTACCTTGTACACTTGATTCACACGGTCCTAAGTGAACTAGAGAAACCAAATGTTTGGCTAAACCTGGTTTTAGTCGATTTCCAAAAAGCGTTTGACTTAGTTGACCACACTATCCTAATTCGTTTACTACATGATAACTTTGAAATTGACCCACTCTTAGTAAATATTGTTATATCGTTCCTTTCAGACAGATCACAAGTTGTAAAATACAAAAATACCTTCTCTAACCCCCTCCCTAGGTACTGTGGAATACCTCAAGGAACCTTATTGGGACCACTATTATTTCTTGTCATGATTAACGAAATTGGCAAGGAATTCCCCCAAAGATGGAAATATGTTGATGACTTGTCGATCCTTGAAGTATGTCATAGGAATATTAAAAGTGACCCCGTTGAAATCCTAACCCAATGTTCGGATGAATCCAAGAATCTAAATATGACAGTAAATCCCACTAAATCACAGATAATGACAATCAACTTCTTGAAATCTACTCCTGCTTTTTGCGATCCGATCCCAAGCGAAATGCTAGTGAAACATGTCAAGCTTCTTGGTGTCACAATTTCTAATGATCTTAAGTGGGAAACACATGTATCCAACATTGTTAAACAAGCAAATGTTTCACTATCCATTTTTAAGCTACTAAACAAATTTAATTGTCCTAAGATACATTCCCTCCGTGTTTACTTATCCTTTATCAGGCCGTTGTTGGAATATGCATGTCCGGTCTGGCATTCGCAACTTTCAAATGAACTTAGTGACAAAATCGAGTCGGTCCAAAAGTGTTCGCTCAGGATCATTTACAAAGAAGGCAAAATTCCATACTCCTTCCTCCTTAAAGCTGCGCGCATTACCACCTTAAAAG
The DNA here is from genome assembly GCF_032884065.1 of Artemia franciscana. NCBI lineage: Eukaryota > Metazoa > Arthropoda > Branchiopoda > Anostraca > Artemiidae > Artemia > Artemia franciscana. Next base: position 1,821,502 of record NC_088866.1, read on the forward strand.
AAAGGAGAGAAAAAATTTGCCTGCTTTTCGCTAAATCAGTCATTTCCAATCCCCGTACTGAGGACTTACTCCCTGATTTTCACAATCCCATTAGACTCCGACTCCCCCGGTCAGCCTCCTTAGCAATCCCAACTTACTCTCCGATCCATGCTGTTACAGAAAGGTTTCGCAAAAGTTTTATACCCTTTATTCTGGAACACCTTAATAATAATTCGTGATTATGTAATTGCCAAATTCCACTTTTCCTCTATTGCCGTTTTTATTCTTTTTTTATTTACTGCAATGTTTTTGTAATTTAATTGTTAAGTTTACTGATTTGCCCTTTATCTTTGATAATTTTGCTTTTTTAATTCCTTTTAATTTTAAGTGTTTGACTTAATGTACTATTTTGATTTTTTTTTTTTCTTAGCTTTTAGTGACATATAAAGCGAATTCGGCTCTTTAGAGCTTGTGATAGTCTTTTGCAAATAAATATTATCGTATCTTATCTTTACCTTAAACAAAAAATTCTTTACCTTACATTTAAAAAACAGTACCTTTACTGTAGGATTCTTTACCTTTAAGAGAAATTCTGGAGCCTTTACCTTTCACTACCTTTACCTTAGAATTTTCTTTAATTGTATTTTACCTTGGAATTATTTACCTTTAATAAGGGTATCATTGATAGTTAGACCCACTAGAAGGCTTAATATTTTCTTTTCGTCAGCATGTTCAGTCCCTCACTTGAAGCCAAACTAGTGTTGAGGAGTCCATCTCACTTTTTCTAGTTCCCCTATAAACAGTAACTCAAGGAGCTTGTACAGGGATGTAGTTACAGTTATGAGGTAGAATGACGTGCCCTGAACTTTAGACTTTCTCTTTTTAGAAATGGGAATCAGATATCTGATGCAAAAAGAGGAAGGAACAATGCCCTAAGTGAAAATCACCTCAGATAGCATTGACTTGGGCAACATCAGATTAAACTTTGCATTTTAGCTCATGGATGGCATCTTCGATGGAACACCAATTCCAGTTATTGAGTCATACTATTAGTCTAGCATCAGATTAGGGAGTTTTAGAACGTTTTTAGGGGTTACCTACTTCAATTCCAATCAGAATCCTGTTTTTGGTGTAGAACATAAGAAGTTATGACAATGATACAGAGCTTCCTGGATACACATTTTAAGCCAAGGGTTCTTGGATCAAATAAATAGATCATTGGACACAAGAACCTGTATGTCACGATTATGGATATACATATATATATATATATATATATATATATATATATATATATATATATATATATATATATATATATATATATATATATATATATATATATATATATATATATATATATATATATATATGTATATATATGTAAAATATTAGTTAAATATCCAAACACTAACTGTACAAGAAAATACTACTTCTACTGACAATGCATATTCCAACTCCCACATCTCAACATTCCTCCAATGAACTCCCAATTCCTTAAAATATTTTCTTGTGATATTGTCTTGCCGCATTTCAGCATGTCCTCCTATTCATTTGACCCCTGACTAAATTAATAAAGCTAAAATAACCAGATTACATCACTTGGCTGCAATTATGAACTAATTTACGTTGCAGTTATGAAATCAATTAGAAGAAAAGTACAATATGGTTCTCAATTAATAGCTCTTTCCCAATATATTAATCACTACTGTCATGATTACATCCCAGCTTCTACTCCCTACAGTAAAGGCTACACATAGGTCAAGTATCAGATAAGAAAAATATATACTATTTAATTTTCCATATATATATATATATATATATATATATATATATATATATATATATATATATATATATATATATATATATATATATATATATATATATATATATATATATATATATATATATATATATATATATATATATATATATACTACCAATAGCTCACTGCCGCACAAAGCCGCCTGAGGCCCACACAGCTACGTCTGCTCCTCCTCCATCCTAATCTATTAAAGGCCTCCCTCTTTATACCCTCCCAGATAGTTCCCATTTCCTTTAAATCTTTATCTATGAGAAAGCGGCCTGGAAAGCGGGATTGAACCACATTTTTCGTACAACCTACTGTTTGAAATACGGTCAGTCAGCCGGGTACCCAGAACAATCCGTAGACAATTTCTCTGGAAAACATCTAGTAAATTTTCATCTGCTTTTTGGAGCTCCCATGCTTCAGAGCCATATTTAACCACTGTCATCACTCTAGCTTCCAATATTCAAATCTTGGTTTGCAGACTTATCTTTCTATTCTTCCAAACTTTTTTTAACTGTAAAAAAAAACACCCTGAGCCTTAGCTATTCTACTTTTAACATCTTTAGTGATCCCACCATCTTTACTAATAATACTATCAAGGTAAGTGAAGCTGCCAACCTGGTCAATCTTTTCGTTACCCAACGTCACCTTTTCATCTTCACTTGTTCCTAGCCTTAGTGACATAGTCTTCTTCACATTAATTTTCAAGTCTATTCTAGCACCCTGAACTCGCAAAACCTCTAAAAATTCGTTCATTTTGCTCACACTGTCACCTAATATGCTTAAATCATCAGCATAATCTAAGTCCAGGAGCGTTTTTCCTCCCCATTCGATTCCGTGGTCTCCAATTGCCTTTCTTGTGCTCCTTAAGACAAAGTCCATCAAAATGATCCATATAAAGGGGGATAGAACAAAACCCTGCTTAACTCCTGATTTAATACAAAACCAGTTGCTAACCTCATTTCCTACCTTAAGCGCAGCAGTATTATTCTCGTACATAGCACAAATCACTTTTTGTATTTTTCTTGTATACCATATAAGGGTAAGACCTTTGCTAACGCTTTTCTATCAAAAGAATCGAAAGCTTGCTCACAATCTATAAAACTGAGGACAAAGGTTTTTGACAACTCAGGCACTTCTCAACTATTAACCTAAGAATGCAAATTTGGTCGACACACCTTCTACCTTTCTAAATCACAGTGTTCTTCTCTTAAAACTTTGTTCGCAGCATCTCTCAGTCTAAAAAGTATCATATTACTCAGTGATTTGCTACCTACAGTGACCAGACTAATGCCTAGATAATTACGACACTCACTCTTGTCACCTTTCTTGTGCAGTGGTTTAATTAAGGTTTTCCTAAAATCATTAGGTACTTCCCTTTCTTCAAAAATCATGTTCATAATCTTCAGTAGCTCATTCCTAACCTCAGAGGCACCATATTTAAGAAACTCATTTATCACACTATCAGCACCTGGAGCCTTATTATTTTTTAATACTGTTGCTAATTCTTCCTCACTAAACAAATCTTCCTTCACACCCAAGGTATCACAAACTTTTTCATTTTCATCTATATCTTTTCCTGCAACTGTCTCAGATTAGCACATTCTCAAAACGTTCCGCCCATCTTTCTTTAACTATTTCCTTATCACTAATTGTGGCCCCATTTCTATCTTTAACTGGGACCAGTCCGGATTGACTACTCCCTTTCGATTTATTAATATGCCAGTATAATATTTTACTATTATGCCGTCTAGCCGCATTTTCCAGGTCCTCAGCAATTTTATCCATGGCCTCCACTTCACATGTCCTCAGTTCATATTTTAATGCTTTCTCCACTTTCTTTACATTCCTTTTGTTTTCATATGACCTATCACTCCCATAGTTCTTGTACAAACCCCTTCTACTCTCTATTAAACCTAAAACTTTTTCACTAATATTCCTAGTTCCATCGAAGATGCCATCCATGAGCTAAAATGCAAAGTTTCATCTGGTGTTAACCAAGTCAATGCGATCTGAGGTGATTTTCACTTGGGGCATTGTGCCTTCCTCTTTTTGCATCGGATATCTGACTCCCATTTCTAAAAAGAGAAAGTCTAAAGTTCAGGGCACATCATTCTGCCTCATAGCTGTAACTGCATCCCTGTACAAGCTCCTTGAGCTACTGTTTATAGAGGAACTAAAAAAAGGGAGCTAGACTCCTCCACACTAGTTCGGCTTTAAGTTGTGGAATGAATTTGCTGACGCCTTAACCGTCTTGTTAATATCGTTGACGAATTTTTATGGTAGAATCTTGTCTTTGCCTAAATCGACATTAGACGCGCATTCGAACCTCTAATCCATGCATTGATGCTTCTGAAGGCTGGTAAACGGGGATAGAATCTAGCTGTCATTTGCTCTCTCCGGAATCTTTACTCCAGATCGAGGTTTGTTTGAGGTTATCTTCTGACAAAACTTTGTTCCCCATTCTGCGCACGCGACTTATTTCAGCCCGTCAAGGAGCAGTCTCCTCCCCCTTCTATTTCAATAATTGTGTACTTGATGCTCAAGATCTGTATCCATCTTCGCTGATTCTGTCTTCTGTTAATCTGTCTTTGGTATGTAATGCAGATTGTATCCTAGACCTTAGCCCAACTCTTCAGCGGAAACCAAAATTATCGAAATCCTAGAAGTTGAATAGAAGAAAATTGTACTTCAATTCAATTCTAGGAAAATTGACTAGTGTGTTCCTATAATAAGCTGTCGTTTCTAGCTCTGTCCAGCCTGTTGACAATCTCATATATCTAGGTCTCACCGTAGGCTCGTCAATCCGCCACGCTCGAAAACTTATCATCGATCAACTCCTCGCCTGCTATTTCAAGTCTAAGTGACCCAGTAATCCTTAACGTCAATTTTCAATCTATTCTTGCACACTTAACTCCCAAAACCTCCAAAAATTATTCATTTTGCCAACATTTTAATTAGGACATACAAATCACTCAAAACACTTCAACAGGAAGGACAGTTCTCCTTCCAGTTTGATTCAATGCTTCTAAATAGCCTATGCCGGGTCCCTGTGCTGGGCAATGTCCGTCCAAATTACCCACATAAATAAAAATAGAACACAACCCTGCGTAAGTCCTGATTCAATACAAAACCAATTACTGGCCATTTTTCTTCATTTAACGAAAGCAGTAATGTTCTTGTAAGTATCATTAATTACTCTGATGTATTTATCTGGTATACCATACGGGGATAAAACCTTCACTGAAGCTGTTCTATTGGCTGGATGTTTATAATCTATAAAACTGAGGACTAAAGGGGTTTTATTATTAAGTCGTGTCTTAATTGTTAATCTAAGAGTAGAAATTTGTTCGACATTCCCTCTCTCCTTCCTAACACTGCACTTATCCATTCAGTTTTTATTTCTTTTTTTTAACTATTATTTTTTAAGGCGACATCAAAGAAGAAAAGGTCTGCTTTTGGCAAGTATCGTTCATATTAAGAAGCTCTGTGAAATTCAAGAAACAATAATTACTTGTTTACAAAGACTCCCAGACAACATCATTAAAGATCTGGATATGGTTATAGGAAATTTGAATAATGCAATGGGTAAGTTTTTTAGATTCTCTTGTTTTGACATTGATTAATAAACAGAGCCGTTACTGCACAGCCAGTTTTCGAATTAGTCTCAAATGATGTTTCTTCACCAACGATCCTATAATCCGTTATATTTAGCAATAATTCTATTGATCTTGTTATTGCTCTGATTCTATTATTGCTCCAATTCAATTGGCTTCTATAAGCAAGGCGTATCCAGGGGGGGGGGTAGGGTTTGACCACCCTCAAAAAAATTTTGTCCAACTCGTAAAACGTAACAAAAAGTATATAAACAAATTTTTGATAAGTTTTTAAAACTCTTTTTTGTAGCCACCACCCCTCAAACAGAAATCCAGGATACGTTTTTGCCTATAAATGAACAGTTATGAATGAAGTTAGGCTCCTGCACAGGCTACTGTACTCTACTATAAGCGAAAAGTTATAGGCTCCTCCGATCAATTGACAAAGACGTCTAGAGAACATTAAAAGATCTGGATACAGTTGTTGCAAATTTAAATAGTTTAATGGTTAACTGTTTTGAATTGTCTATGCTCGACATTAAACAAACTTGCATGGCCTTTCTTTGAAAAGACCAGTTTTTTAGGTTATCATTCTGCTAGGATCTCATATCTTTCAACAATAAACAATTTTTAATGAAAGTCACAGAGCTGTGATCTTGCCGCGCTGGCCACAAAATCATTGTTCTTTCTTATCGAATTAGTGGTTTGAAGAATACAGTGAGAATATCATCAAATTCCTGTGCTCAATGTCTAATTGGGCAGAAGTACCGCAGACATCAAAATAAAAACATGTTTTCCCCCTAGACTCATCTTGCTGCTACTACTACTAACAACTCACCTTAGCGCCGTTACCGCACGCTCTTCCATCCCAACTTTTTCAAAGCCTCCCTCTTTACACCCTCCCAGGAAGTTCCAATTTCGCTTAAATCTTTATTTATGACATCCTTCCGCCCCAACCAAGGATGACCTGTTTTTCATTTAGTCCTAGACGGTTTGCCGAAAAGAACAATCTTTGGCAATCTGTCATCCTTCATCGGCAAAACGTGCCCTAACCATCTCAACCTTTCTCTCACTGTAGTCCTAGAAAGCGGAAATTGAACCACCCTTTTCGTTCGGCCTACTGTTCCAAATACAGTCAGTCAGCCAGGTACCCATAACAATCCGTAGTTAATTTCTCTGGAAAATATCTAGCATGAGTCCTAATCTTGGACTTATCTTAGATCTATTCATACCTGAATACCGCGCTATTCTAATATGATGGTTGTTTAAAATGATAAAATTACTAGGGCAGTATCACATTTTAGTCAGTGCTGCCACACTGAAAGGCGAAAATATACACGTAAAACTAAATAGCCAAATTTAACAACACCTTTTGTCCATAAAAATTCAAATGTTGACAGTTTGACAATTCCTAAAGACAATGACACCTTTAAAGGAAAGTTTCAACTTTTTAAGCTGTTTACTACTACTTCTGATGCTAATAACTCACCACAACACCAAGCCGCCTGAGGCCAACACAGTTACGCACGCTCCTCCTCCATCCCAATCTATTTAAAACCTCCCTTTATACACCCTCACAGGAAGTTCCCATTTCCTTTAAATCCTTCTTTATGATGTCCTCCCACCCTAGACGAAAACGACCTGCTTTTCGTTTAGCCCTAGACGGTTGATCAAAAAGGACAATCTTCGGCAATCTATCATCCGCACACCATGCCCTAGGCATTTCAACCTTTCTTTCAGTATAGCCTTAGAAAGCAGGATTGAGCCACCTTTTTTGTACATGCTGCTGTTTGAAATACGATCAGTTAGCCGGGTACAGAACAATCCGAAGGCAATTTCTCTAGAAAGCATCTAACAAATCTTCATACGCTTTTTGGAGCGCCCATGCTTCAGAGCCATTTTTGACCACTGTCATCACTGTAGCTTCTAGTATTTAAATATTTGTTTTCAGACTTATCTTACCATTCTTCCAAACTTTTTTTAAACTGTGAAATAGCACCCTGAGCCTTGGCGATTCTACTTTTAACATCTTCACTGCTCCCATCGTCTTTACTAATACTACTACAAAGGTAAGTGAAGTTGCCCGCCTAATTAATCTTTTCACTACCCAGCGTCACCTTCTCATCTTCACTTATTCCTAGCCTTAGTGACTTAGTCTTCTTAACATTAATTTTCAACCCCATTCTAGCACCCTGAACTCGCAAAACCTCTAAAAGTTCATTCATTGTGCTCGTACTTTCATCTAGGATGCTTAAATCATCAGCATAATCTATGTCCAGGAGAGTTTTTCCTCCTCATTTGATTCCGTGGTCTCCCATTGCCTTTCTTGCTGTCCTTAAGACAATGTCCATCAAAATAATCCGTGTAAAGGGGGAAAAGAAAACAACCCTGCATAACTCCTGATTTAATTTAAAACCAGCTGCTAACCTCATTTCCTACCTTAACCGCAGCAGTGTTATTCTTGTACCTAGCACTGATCACTTTTATGTATTTGTCTGGCATACAATGCAAAGATAAGACCTTTGCTTAAGCTCTTCTGTCAAAAGAATCGAACGCTTGCTCACAATCTATAAAACTGAGGACCAAAGGTTTTTGACAACTCAGGCACTTCTCAACTATTAACCTAAGAGTGCAAATTTGGTCGACACACCTTCTACCTTTCTAAATCACAGTGTTCTTCTCTTAAAACTTTGTTCGCAGCATCTCTCAGTCTAAGTATCATATTACTAAGTAATTGGCTACCTACAGAGACCAGCCTAAAGCCTAGATAAGTGCCACATCCACTCTTATCACCTTTCTTATACTGTTGTTCAGTTAAGGATTTCCTAAAATCGTTAGGTACTTCGCTTTTTTCAAAAATCGTATTCATAATCTTTTATAACTTATTTCTAACCTCAGAGCCACTATATTTAAGAAACTCATTTACCAAACTATCAGCACCTGGAGCCGTAGTATTTTTTAATTCTTTTAGTACTGTTGCCAATTACCCTCACTTAACAAATCTCCCTTCATATCCAAGGTATCAGAAACTTCTTCATTTTCTTTTATACCTTTTCCTGCAACTGTATCTCGGTTTAACACATTCTCAAAATGTTCTGCCCATCTCTCTTTAACAATATCCTTATCGCTAATAGTGGCCCCATTCCTATATTTAACTGGGACAAGTCCGGATCGACCACTCCCCCTCAATTTATTAACATGCCAGCATACAATATTTTACTATTATGCCTTCTTACGTTCTGAGACCATACTGGCTATGCATGACGTATGAAAATAAAGAAAGGAAATAATAAATGAAAAGAGAACAATCAAAAAGAAAAAGAAAAGTGCTCAGTTGAGCACTGAGGACGACTTGGCGGAGGTCCTTGTCGAAATATTTGCTTGGTTTTCATATTTTGCTATTTGCTGATAAAATCCTCGTTTTTCACCTATTTGATTTTTCTCTTTTCATTTATTATTTCCTTTCTTTGTTTTCATATATTATGCCTTCTAGCCGCATCTTCCATATCCTTGGCAATTTTATCCATGGCCTCCCTTCACACCTTCTTACTTCATATTTTAATGCTTTCTCCACTTTCTTTGCATTCCTTTTTTTCGTATATCCATCACTCAGTGATCCTCTCAGTTATCTGAGTGATCCATGACTCAGATAATTTTTGTATGAACCCCTTCTCCTCTCTTTTAATCATAAAGCTTTTTCACTTATATTCCTAGCTGCAGTCTTAACCTTCTTCCCTAAGACACCATCAGCAACTTCACAAATTGTTTTTCTAACATTATTCCAACCCTCTTCCATATTGTCAAATTTAAAACTCTCAAGTCTAGTGTTCAACTGTTCCTGGAAAGTTTCTCTCAAATTCTCATCCTGGAGTCTACCAATATCATAACTTCCCAGAAGGTAATTAACCTTCCGAAATTTTAGCTTTGAATTAACCCTAAACACTACTAAATTGTGATCTTTATTTTTAACATCAATAACAGCACTCCTATATACCCTAGCATCTTGTACTGATCCTGCCAGTCTTCGGTTTACTATAACATAATCAGTAATTTTTGCTGTCTTACCATCACGTGAATATTATGTTAACTTATGGGCCATTTAATGACCAAGCACCGTATTGGTTATAACTAGACTCTTATACCTATAAAATTGCAAAATTAGGTAGCCATTAGTGTTTTCTTTTCCCATACCAAATTTACCTAGGGAGGATGCCATCAATCCCTGTGGATAGGATGCCAGATATCAGTGCAGGACGGGGATCGACATATCTTCTCAAGCTTACACCAAAGCGCTTAAGTCGGCTTAGAACCAGACAGCAAGAAGTCCCAGGGACCTCCAGTATGAATGAAGGTTTTGTGCAATTCTGGGCCCATCCTGGGTCACAACATGGTTTTCAACACTCGGCGATGCTCTTCTATACTCAATAGTTGAAATCCGACTAAGACAGTCTCAAGCCTATTACCTCCGACTCATTATAGGCTCATGCCTACAAATATTAATCTACTACGGGGAGGCAGCCCATAGTAGATAAATCAGCTAAGAAGAGGTTTTTTTCAGCCTGAAAACACCCGTCAAAACAGACCAAGCCCAGAAGAATTGTCCATTAATCAGAGTCCTGTTCAGATGATGTGCCATTTACTAGGCTATAATTTGCTCAAGGAGCGCCTCTCCTCAAGTGGGAATAGAGTTGACCGCAAATTACCCGGTCTTGCAGGTACCCCGAAAGGGTCGAGGCAGCCCTTTGCAGAGGCCGTTGTCTATAGATCTGGATCTTACGCCGATGGTGTTCTGCGTCACCATGGAATTTAACCTATTTCTGGGAGAAGGTTTATAACTCACGGGACTCTTGGAGATATCGGCTAGCCCTGTTGAGTGTACGTTTGAGGGATCTTCTTTCTCATCTAGCTGTATTTATGGCCCTCGGCGAGGGTGCCCCAGTTTCAAGTATGGACCCCCAGGGACAAGGTCCCCCTTGGTCCGTGCCTCCTATGGAGGTACCCTACATATCTTTAGGGTGTTCCCCTATTGTCACCTGGGGACACGCTGAGTGGCCTGGGGGAGGCCCGTTAAAAGCTAGCAAATGGTAAATTTAATTTCTTACAATTATAATTTAGCTTGTAAGACATTCATTTTTTTTTAAGAGTGGCATCATAAACTACCTCCTGCATAAAAGTAGGTAGTTTACAAAAATACTCCTCACCAAAGCCAACTTTTGTCATGATAAAAGACACCTGTCCCTGCACTAAAAAAAGCTGTTTGATACTACTATTTTTAGTTAATTTATTGTGATTGTTTACCAAGTTGCTTTCTTTCAAATTTTGCGCCCCAAAGCTGTATAACTGCATGTAGAGGTCATTTCTTTAAAAATTGAATTTCTGTTTTGCTAATATTATAAGATGTATATAATGCTGTCTTAAGTTTCAGCTTATCTAATTCAAATATTCAGATTTCGCTCTCAATGTCGTTGGTGCTTTAAGTCTGAGAACTTCTCATTAAGGTTAGTTCTAAATCTCAGATAATTTATAATAATTAGTTATATCTTAATTAAGTTCTAACATCTTAAGACTTCAAATAAATAAAGAACAAAAATCATACCAGAATGCCGAAAGATCAGAGAAGAAACATCTTGCTAGCAAAAGCAGGGTCTAAAGTTACTGATAGTTTCTCTTGACCAACGATTCTGTAATCGTTGGAGAATTTGTGTTATTCTTGAAGGATTGAGAATAGCTGTAGGCTCCTCAAATTAACGGAAATTTGAGACGTGAAAAAATGTTTAGGATAACAGTGAAAAGACAGTCAAATGTTCAATTTTTCGACAGTCGAATTTTCACATTTTCAATTTTGACTAGTTTTCTTATGATGATTGGGATGAAGTGCCCCTCCAGGCCCTAGTTTGCGCCCTCTAGACCCCATTTTCCCCCAGCATAAATTTAGTTTCTTCGAAAATCTTGTCAAAACTAAGATAAGTCTGCATAATACAAACATCTAGAGAAAAGTTTCAGTTTTCTTCAGCAAATCTTGGCCTTTAGGGTATTATTCAGAGATTGAGTAGTAACATTCCTTATTTTCATTTTTGATTAGTTTGCTCATTATGATTGGGATGGTCTTAGATGATGATTATAATAATTTTACATCATTATATTGTAAAAGGCCTTGTTTAAGTATGAAAGTTTGAATCTTAACGCAATGTATCTTGATCACTTAGCATAGAGGATGGCGTACATAGTGAGGAAGCTGCTTTTTACCCATTTCTACATCATGTTTTTGTTCCTCTGCTTTTTCTCTTATTCCTTCTTCATTTTTATATATCTTATCCTTCTAGAAGCGTGGTGTATAGAAATTAATTCATTTGAGAGGGAAGCAGCCAGCCAGAACCGTTCCACCAACGCTCAGACGTTATACCCACTTGCGGATCTTGCTTCAATGCAGAGCTCCTTCGAGAGTTCGCCTAATACACCCATATCCGGAAGTAACATAATCACCTACATCTTGACCACTTAGCATAGAGGATTTTATGCTTAGTGAGGAAGCCATTTCTTACCCACTTCTACATCATGCTTTTGTTTCTTGTTTCTTTGCTTTTTCTCTTATTCCCTGTCTTTTTTTTATATATCTTATCCTTCTAGAAGCGTGGTGTATAGAAATTAATTCATTTGAGAGGGAAGCAGCCAGCCAGAACCGTTCCACCAACGCTCAGACGTTATACCCACTTGCGGATCTTGCTTCAATGCAAAACTCCTTCGAGAGTTCGCCTAATACACCTGTACCCGGAAGTAACATGATTACCTACATGCTTTATTTTATATTAAATGCACTCATGTCTCTTCTTGGCTGGGATAAAATCCGTACTGAAGTAAGTTTTTTCTCTTCATCTTTAGTAGATATTCTACTCCGTTTCGTAAGGATTCCCTCGCTTTTAGGGGCGAGGAGGTTGAGGCAAAGAAAGAAGAGATGCGGCAATTGCTTACGTTTTACTGTATATAACCTTTTTTCAGTTAGAGACCTTTATTCACAAAAAATGGTTACAAACTTACTTTTAAACGCTTGAAGTCTATTTATAACTTAAAAGGCCTTTCTAAAAGAACACATCTAATATTTTTCTTTCTTTTTTTTATTATGAAAGGGGTTTGTTCATAAACAATAAATATAAAGGAACCTGAAACATAGCTTGATAAGGTAAATTATGACCCCACTATGCCTAAGTCTATATCGACTTATGTAAGTTGACAACAATCCACCAGCAAAAAAAACGATTTATGTTTTGAGGCTCTTAGAATAATGAGCTATCATTAATAATTAAAAGAGAAAGAATCTAGTCTATAATTGAATAGTCAAAGAGGCGCATCTACATGATTTAGGGATTTTGGAACACAAAATATCGAAAAAGAAATATAGGAAAAAGAAATATGAAAATTACCAGTCTTAGAATTTAAATTTGGATGGTAAAAATTGCCTTGAAAGAAGAAAATGAAATAAATAAGGGATGATTTGATTGTAGCAGAGGTATGAACAGATCTGTCACACTTGTTGGTAGTTTTCGATTTCATTAGTATTGGAATAAAATTGGACTTGAAAGAAAGAAAGAACAGGGGCTGGAAAAAAATAGACTTGAAAGACTAAACAAAAGACTATTGTCAGCCTACGGGTTAACTGAGCCACTAACCATGGCTGAGGAGCGTCGCGGTCGCTATTTTTCTAAGCTTGATAGGACAAACAGCCTCCATCCTGCTATGTGTTAGTAGAAATATTTGAATCTATTCTTTGTAGTATATATTTCTTTGTGAATGTGTTCTTCATTTTGTTTTTTGTTTTTTTTGTTTTTTTGTCAACTCATCTATTCCATATTGAACCCTTGTGTGTTTTTTTGGGCAATAAAGATCTTGATTGATTGATAAATATCGAATATCATTTTAACTGAATGAAAAGATGCGGAGAAGGAGAGGGGTCAGTTCTGAGGTGAAACCATTAAGGTAAAATTCTAGTTTAGTGACTTTTTGCTATCTCGGAAAGAGGTTAAGTTAGGAAAATGAAACTTTCAGGGATGGGTCTACAGGCTAAAGTATGTTCCGGGAAGGTATTTTGAAGTACCTACCTCCACTCCCTCTCCCTCTGGAGGGTCCTGACCTTTGATGACCTTTAAAAATATGTGTGTTATAAAAGTGAAACCTTGCAAAATAGATCTTCTGCTTGAATGAATACAACAAAATTGTTTTCAGCACCACAACTTTGCTCAATCCCAATTTATAATGTTTTGAAGATATGCAAATACATTTCCTAAATTTTGAACAAAAAACATTGATATGGCTCAGAATTCTACTCAAATAAAAGGAATTTTATTTTGAGAACTATAGGCAGAGAAAAAGCAACTGGTAACTGAAAATTAAGGTAAAATGTTGTTTTGTCAAGATTTCAATAGGTATAGACCTGTCATGTAGGCGAATTTCAGAGCCCTCTAGAGGGAGAAGGAGTGGAGGTGGGTACTTCAAAGTACTTCAAAATACCTTCCCGGGACATACTTTAGCCTTTAGACCCATCCCTGAAAGTTTCATTTTCCTAACCTAACCCCTTTCTGAGATAGCCAAAAGTCACTAAACTAGAATTTTACCTGAAGGGTAAAAACCTGAAATTTGCTTACATGACAGGTAATTGAAATTTTGACAAAACAACATTTTACCACAACAACATTTTTAATTTTCAGTTACAACAGTTACATCAGTTACATAAACAACAACATTTATAATTTTCAGTCACCAGTTGCTTTTTCTCTGCCTTTAGTTCTTAAAAAGCAATTCCTGTTATTTGAATAGAATTCTGAGCCATATCAATGTTTTTTTTCAAAGTTTAGGAAATGTGTTTGCATATCTTCATATCTATGTTATTAGAGCATAAAATGAGGCTTTTTTTTATTATTATTGGGGCACCGCGGGAACTCGTTATGTTCTTACTAGCACTTTAAAAATGAAATAATTTAAAATTAAAGGGGAAAGATTTAAAAAAAATGTAGCCTCCAAGCTCCCATAGCAAGAAGTGTAAGTTTTATGTATATTCTTTCCAAGATGTTTGTAGGCTCCTTTATAAGTTCCTTAGTCCTCTCTGATTTTCTTTTCTCTATTTTGACTTCCAAATTTGTTTAATTTCTTTAATCTTCCTTTAGCTCCTTCTGACTTTCTTAGTCGCTTCTGACTTTCTTTATTCTATTTAGACATCCTTTTGTCCTTTCTGACCCCTCCCCAAACTTTTTGGTTCCTATGAGCTTCCTGTTTTGTTCCTTCTAACTTCATTATCCCTCTCGACATCCTTTATTCCCTTCCAACTTTTTTAATTGGTTTGAACTTCTTATAGGACCATTCAATTTTCTTTAATCCCTTTTGACTTTATTTACTTCATTTGGACTTCCTCTTGCTTTGTTTGATCCCTTTAACCTTCCTTTCGTTTCTTCTGACTACTTTAGTCCTTTCCAACTTCCTTAGTCTTTTCTGACTTTATTCACTCCTTTTGGACTTCCTTCTTCACCCTCTCAACTTTGTTTGGTCCCCATGACCTTTCATTCGTGCCTTCCGACATCACTAGTCCCTTTTAGTCACTTTTAGCCTCTTCCAATTTCTTCAGTCATTTTCACTTTTTTTAAGGCCTTCCGGCTTCCCTAACAAGAATTGCCAAAAATTTAATATTTAAGGGGTAGTCATCAAGCCCACAAGACTTCTCCAAAACTAAAAAATTTTCTTTTATATCACTTGTAATTTTGCGATTACATAAAACAACATGGTAATATCCCTCCCTCTCACTTGCATAATTACAATTAAATAAGAATAAAAGAAAAATAAGAATCTCATATGACATGAAAAAAAATAGATTGAGGGGATTTTTTGGATGAAGCAAATATAGCAAACGATTCCAGCGGAAGAAATATGAAAGGACGTTAAAATGTAAGTGTTTTAGTCTTAAAAAAGCGTAATTTTCTCAGCTTTCATACACTGCATCAGGGTAATTTTTACTGATTTTCGAATAGAGGCAAAAGAAAGCGCCAAGGTCTTAGAAGTGAAATTTAAAAATACAGTTAAAAGAAAGTAATCTCCATTTTGAGTGGGGCGGGGCGATCATGAACAAAAACGTGAATTCGCTAAAGTTTAGCATTTTGGGGGTAGTCACCAAGTCCGCAAGCGACCATAACTTTTTCTAGCGACCATAATTTTTGTGATTTCATAAACGCAGGGTGGTAACATCCCCTCTCGTATAATTACAGTCAAATTAAGATAAAATAAATCTAAAAATTCTTGCTAGTTCATAAACGATATTGGAGATTGTGTGGCCCCCCCATATGACCTTTTTGTGCGGTAAAATAAAAACTTATTTCTGAACAACATCAAACATAATGTCTTACGTCATTCTTACGGGGGGGGGGGAACAAAAAATGTTTCACTGAACCTGTCACCTGAGTCATTTGCATATGTGGAAATGACCTATGGCCTATGACCTATGGGCCATAAGCACCAAACCTAGGAAATCATGTAGGAACTATTTAGGTGATATTGTCAATACCGTTGGATCTAACCCCTACCTATTACCAATATCCTTGAAAATGATAGAATTTGTAGCATTTTGTCATTTTAAGGGAACTTTTCGTATAGCTGTGATCTTGTTCGGACCACTCCTCACTACCATCTTAGTCATTCTGAGAAAACAATATTTGTCAGCCCTGTTTTAGGTGTCAAAATTTCTATACAGCCAAACTAAAAAATATTTTGTCTTCATTGAGGTGTACTTGGACCTTTCTGTATACCCTGTAAGTTACATGCCTATCAGGGACGTAGCAAATTTTGGCTGCATTTCTGGACGTCACAAATTGACGCAAATTTTTTTCTGTATAGGGGTCCGCCTAGCCTAGAAGTAAATAATTAAAATTTTCAAGACAATTGGATATGTACAATTTATGTCCCTACACTGGACCATCCAGAATATTTTGTTTCCTGGAATAATCAAAACATTCCGAGTAAAGTAATTCCCCTTCATCTGGACCAAAAAACATATCATGAGCCCTTACCGATTGCAAAATTTTAGGCTCATTTTTAGGAAAAACGAAGTCTTTCAAGCTTGTCCAGGAAGCTGTTGGCCGTTTTTCAGTAAACCCTGGGAGACAAAATGTGTTTTGGCCCTCTTTTACCCTCCCTTGAACATAAAGTTCGAAGTCACCTGGCCCCCCATTTTCCTCAATACTCACTAAAAGCTTCCAATCGATCCTCCAAGCTCTTCCCATGATTTTACATATACCCTATTTTGATAGCCTAGGTACATTTGCTGTCTTTCGATTTTATAATTCTATTTTTGCATAAAAATCCAGATAAATCCTTTTTTCAGCTTATAAGAAAGCCTTAGACGCCTTTTTACTGTTCTGTGCCTCCATTTCTGATTGAATTGTTCCGATTGTCTTTAAATCTATAACTATCATTGCAGTTTCTTTGCAATATAGGGATTTCATCCTCTTGATGGGTTTCAGACTCTTTCTTTTTTTTCTTCATTAATGAACGGTATGAGCCAAATTTACAGAAGTGCACCAAGGGTTTTCAAGCGTCATCAAGGGTCTGATGACTCCTTCCCTCATTGTCTAACGTTTGAGCCTATTAGCAAAAGGGTAATCATGAAGGGCCTTGTTTGAAGCGGTATCACGCAAGGATCGTCAGTAGCCTATGTATTATTAAAGGAACTGAGTGAGCCCTTGGCACCTCCAGCAACTTCACCAATTTTCACGTACCATTTGACAAAATTGTTTATCGACTGACGAATGGAAAAGATAGAAATAACACATTAGCTATATTTGCCAATTGAAAATTGTAAGACGTTGCGCATTTAGTGAAATTGCAAACTTGCAATAACCGTAATTGAAATATGCATAATTGACTAAACAATATATGGATGGACATTTCTTATTATTGCAAGATGGAATTTGTATTGCAAATCACGTAAGTGCGAACCGTAAACCCGATTGTACCCTGAATTAAAGTGCTATATGATAAAACATTAATTAAAGCGAAATTGTCCTGATCGCACAACCGTCTGGGTTATTCCATGGTCCTTTGGTACCAAGTAAAGGCTAGGAAAAAAGTCCCTTTCTACAAAAGAAGCTGTTTTTTTATTATTTCAAAAATGTTTATCCTTGGGGAAGTTTTTCGTTTGATTTTCATCAACATTGACAAAATATTTGATAAAGTCACTGAATGATGAATTGAAATTGAATTGAAGTTAGTATACAGAAAGTGAAGTTTTCAGTCAAAACCTGGGAAAAGAGAAGTAACGCATTAGCTAAATTTTCCAATCGACAAATTGGGAAAGAGGTTGTGCATAATTTTAAGAAATTCTTCATTTAGGGAAACCGCAAATTTGCAATAACTGAATTTGCAATCTGCAGAATTAGCAAAAATAACATACGCATAAATGGTAATTTTTGCAAATAGTTCTGCAAATCACGTAAGTGCATATCGTAAATTCGTTAGTATCTGGAATCAGGGGTATCAGATCCCTGATTTAAGATAAAGCAGCCACAAAGGACGAAAATCCTTTTAGAGAAAATATACCGTTTTTTAATACCATTCGCTTTGAAAAGTGTGATAATTTAAGGAGTTCAGTGCGCAACTAATTCTAAAAGACATAAAATTGGCACTATTTACCCTGTCTTACAAAACCATCCTGAAAAATGCTTAATGCCCCGAGTCCCATGAGAAGTCCAAATCTTATGTTGTAAAGTGTAAAAAGTGGCGTAGTTAGGGGGAAGGGCAAGGGGACGTTCGTCCCTGGGTGCAGTTGCTATGGGAGGGGGGTAAACTGAGCTTTTTTGTTTACTTATATTGTGGTAGTGATGGTAGGGAAGGTGACAAAAGACCGACATTGTCCCCAGGCGCTGAAAGCCTAGCTACGCCTCTGAGTGCAAATATGTTTAAAAAAAGGACTTTTATGTTGTTGTGATTTTAAAACTTTTCTTTCCTTATTTCTTTTTTGCCCAGGGACAAAAAGAACGAATGAACTTGGAAGTCGAGGCAGTTGCCGAACACCAGGAAGAAGAGGGAAAATATGAGCTCTTTATTGAAAAGATGCTGGAAAACTTAAAGGATTTTATTCATTCGTCAGCCAAGATTGTAAAGGAATTACGGTAAACTTGAATAATTCTAATATTTGAACTAGCTTGTTGATAACTACTATTTTGCTTACTATTTTAGAACAAGTATTATCATTTAGTGTTAAGAATTCTAATTATGAAAAAGAATCAAAACGAAGGACGTTTTAAGGTGTAGAAAAAAATAACTGTTTTGAGGACTATGGGCTGTTTGAGGGTTTGTGCTATCTAAAAAAGGCTTTTCAATATAGAAATGTAGGACATTTTTGTGGATGGGGGGAGGGGATTGAATATTAATTGATTTGGGAAATGAAAAAGTGTATTCTTTGGCGTTGAAAAATAGGACTTCGTGTGGTTTGTGGTTGAGTGGACATATTATTATTTTTGGGGTCCAAACAGGAAGAAAGGTTGCCTTTCATCGCTGAGAATAGAAGTCTTTGGTTGGCTTTGGGAAACTGTTTAATTTTTTACACACAATAGAGATGAGTATCAAGCGTGGATGCCTATAGTCTGAATTTTAGGGAGAAATCTCCGCGCATCTGAAATTCACAAATTTCATTATGGAATATAATTTTACATATCTGAAAATAAAGCTTCATTTCAGAAAATGGACGCTGCAAATCGAATTAAGCTGCATTAAACCGAAATCTGCAAATAAAGCTAAATTTCAGAAGCCGAATGCTGCCACATACGACTGAGATTAAGGATGTCATCCGCGTAAAAACTCTAACGAAACATCGATAAATTTCAATATCAAAGAAGAAAGGCATTGGTTATAAGATTTCAGGACATAGTTGTTGAAAAAATAAGGCGAGGATTCTCATTAAACTCTTTGTTTTTTAATCATCTGAAGCCGTCCTGGCCGGGTGAGTTGGTGCGCTGGATTCGGGATCCCTTGTCTGAGAGGACGCGGGTTCGAATCCCGGTGTACCCAATTCATCAGTTTGGGACGGGGGTCAGTGGCGTGACTCTGTTAGCTCAGCCAGAGTCGACCCTGCTTTAAATGGATTCCTGGAGGAATCTGGGGAAGATAAACAGGAAGGGTGTGCGAAAGCACAGGATGGCTGGCCCCCAACCCCCCATTGCACTTCCTGGCTGAAGGGCCAAGAAGCGGAGATCAGCACCGCCGGCAAGGACTGTAAAGTCTAATGCCGTATACTTTACCTCTTTTACCCTTTTTTTATCTGAAATCGTCACTTTCATACCTTTAGCCTTAGTATTACTAGTATCACAGCAGTAGTAGTAATAGTCAGAGTAGTAGTAGCAGTAATAGTTGTTGTTGTATTAGTAATAGTAGTAGTATCCATATTAGCAGTAGCATTAATAGCAGTAATAATATGCATATATTACCTTTTTGTCGGGTTCACACCCCCAACTACCCTTTTTTTGGACACAAATGGTGAAACATACACCCTTTCCCGATAAAAAATACTATAAGTAAACCATTATCTTTTTGTCAGCTGTACATCCCTAACGTCATGCTCTGGAAGTTTTAGTTTGATGCTCTAACGTGTTCCCAATATATTGCTGATACGCCCTTTTGACAATCTGTATGGGTATGGTGTGATGAGATTATTTTCAACTTTCCCCTCAACATTTCCTGAAATTTTCCACAAAATTAACCGTGTCGTTAACTTCATTATCTTCTTTTTGCCGTTAGATTCCTATTCCCAAAAGCTACTCTGCAACCACCAGGAATCTGTGGCCGAGAGGAGACCGAAAAACACCGTGCGTCGGACCTACCCGAGCCTGAAAATCCGCTAAAATGGGTTAAGGGATGGATAATGAGGCAAAACCATAGCATTGTACAGCTGGGCCAACAGACGATGGTCAAACTTCCTCTTATTTGCCACTATGCAGCTATAAGTAAAAGAAGACCGTTTTTAAAAATGCGAAAACTGTAAGGTTAGATTCCTGGCCACTTTACATCGTATAAACAAACACAAGACCTTATATATAAACATGATATCTTTCCCCTGTATTTCCTCTGACACCTAGTAGTATTTCAATTAAATGATTTTTCACTGATTATTCTCAATTATTTTCTGAATCTGAAAACTGTCTCTTTTCTGCAGGACAAAAAGACAAATGGTAAAAAGATAAAAAAGGATATTTAAAACAAGGTACAAATATTTGCTGGAATCAATAATAAATAGGCTTAGAGGTAAGAGCTGAACAATTTTGCTGATCCTAAGGAAAAAATCTCTTCAGACTAGGACTTACCCGTTGAAGAACAAGGGAACATAATTCAGGAAAAGATAATAAAGATCAAGTGCCGCGTTTTTACAGAATGGTGCCCTGTTTTATCTCAGAATCCGAAAACCATTTTTATTTGTAGGTTTTGCAAATTAATTGTCTTTTGAAAAAGACAATTACGATAAAAAATATAAGTTAGCTTGCAAAACCAGTAGCGTTATTGACCTGACTAATTATAAAAATTACAAAAACGTATATACCAAACTCATCCGGGAAGCAAAGAAAAATTATTATTATTCAAAAATCTCTCACTGCAAAGGGAACTTGCAAAATATTTGGTCTACAATAAATGAAATCCTTTCAAAAAAAAAGGAATTCAAGATCTGTTCCAATTACCCTTAGGGACATCAGTGGCAGATTAATTGACCCAATTTTAGTACCGGATGCTTTTAATAATTATTTCACTAATATTCCAAATGCTAACTCCTGTTCCTTCTCACAGTCAGTACACCCTATCAAGAATCCCAGATCCATGTTTTTCTCTCCAACTGATCGCAAAGAGGTGCTTCAAGTTATCGAATCTCTCTCTAATAGTAGTACACCTGACTTCTTTGGTATAAGTAATAAGCTTCTTAGGACCGTATCTTCCTATATTTGTGAACCCATTGTGCACATAGCAAACCTGTATATGACCAATGGAGTCTTCCCAGAAATATTTAAATCAGCAATTGTTATTCCGATTCATAAAAGAAGCGATCCGTCTGAGATAAGCAATTATCGTCCAATCTCACTTCTCCCAGTTATATCTAAGGTGCTCGAGAGAATTATATTCCGACGTCTTTCTCCCTTTGTATTTGGGAATCATTCATCAGATTCGTTGATTTCTCCTCATCAATATGGCTTCCGTGCCAAATTTTCAACGGCTCATCCACTAATAGACGCCACACAGTTTATACGTTCCCAACTTGACCTTAAAAATACTGTATTGGGCTTATTTCTGGATTTTTCAAAGGCCTTTGACATGGTTGATCACAGTGTTTTATTAAGTAAACTCAATAACCTAGGGATTCGCGGAGTTCCTTTCTCATGGTTCGGCTCTTATCTCTCTGGTAGAGTACAGAGTGTGAGACTGGGCGGGGTGACTTCACATCCCCTACCTGTCCGGAGGGTCGTCCCACAGGGCTCTGTTCTTGGTCCAATACCTTTTCTCCTTTATATTAATGATTTGATTATAGACCTGGACCCATCAGTGCACCCAGTACTTTTTGCTGACGATAGCAACTTTTTCATCACCGGTCCTAATTTACCATCCGTCGTCACCTCTACTCAAACCCTTCTGAATAGAGTACAGGAGTGGTGTCTCGTTAACTGTATGACCATTAACAGCAAGAAAAGTCAGGTGGTATTATTTCGAACCCCTTACAAAAAAAATGGAGTTCAGCCAGCACTTGGCCTAAAATATTCTACCAATCTCCTCCCGCAGGTCGAAG
This sequence comes from Artemia franciscana, assembly GCF_032884065.1. Classification (NCBI taxonomy): domain Eukaryota; kingdom Metazoa; phylum Arthropoda; class Branchiopoda; order Anostraca; family Artemiidae; genus Artemia; species Artemia franciscana. Next base: position 1,843,682 of record NC_088866.1, read on the forward strand.
TTGCCAAGTTTCTTGGTGTCCACATAGACTCCTGCCTATTATTTGCAACACATGTGTCCTATATCAGAGCCATAATTTTACGACAGGTAAGTATAATTAATCGTGTGAATTATTTTCTTCCTCCCGATATCCTTGTCACCCTTTATTATTCTTTTATTTACCCATATATCTCATACTGCGGATCTGTATGGGGCAATACTTATCCTTCAGTTACCAATAAATTAAAATCTGCTCAAAACCGTGCCGTCAAAGCAGTTTTTCGGTTGCCACGACTATATCCCACCAAGGACTTGTACTCTGATTTTGGTATTATCCCTTTTGAACAAATCATCAAAAAATTAAATCTATCCCTTGCATACTCCGCTTACCATAAAAATCTTCCTCCCCACTTATTATCTTATTTTAATAGTAATAATTCTGAAGGTCACTGTCTCCGTTCATCCAACAGTTCCTTCATTGTCCCCAGGTGTACTTCTAGTTCCGCCCAGCGATCCCCAATTTATAAATTTATAATTCAATGGAATTTAATACCCTCCAGTGTCGAGTTATCCACAAGTTTTCGGACGCTATATAACAATGTACTAAAACCTTGATATTATATTTCTCTAAATGTTTGTTCAATTTGCTTTAATTACCCTTGTTTTCTCTTTTCTTTTTTTTTCTCTCTCTTTTTCATTTTCAATTTTTTGTTGTTTTGGTCCTTAACAAGTTCGCTTCTAGGATCTTTATTATTGTTGTTGTCATGTGTTTTCTTTTCTTTTCTTTTTGAATAAATTGAATTGAAAAAATTGAATAAAAAACTTATGTACTGGTCAGGAGAGAAATTTGATGAATTTCCTTAGGATAAGTTCAAACCTTCGTAAACTTTGTGCTGCACTTTAGGGGCTAAGGTTTTCAGGATACTCATAAATAAACCCATTTTATTTGCAGTTTATGTGCCGAGGGTCACAATTTTCGCTGCCTATGTGCTACAATTCTTTGGGCCACAATTCAGCGCTTATTGACCAAGCATCAAAAAGTAGGATTTTAGATTATGCAGCTTATTATATAAGAATCTTTAAGTAATGAACTAAATGATAATGAACTAAAAAAAAAAAAAAAAAAAAAAATACCGGTTAAGAGGGGAATTTGATGAATTTTCTTAGAACGGATTGAAACTCTCATAAAGTGCGTTTTAGGAGCTCTAATTTACAAAATAATCGTAAATTAACCCAATTTTTTTGCAGATTATATCCCGAGAGCGGTTCCCTGCCAACTGAACCCTCGTTTAGCTGAACTCCGTGCAGCTGAACCAATTTAGCTGAGCCATCGCGCAACTTAACCCATGTTTGACTGAACCCCTGTTTAAGCCAATCCCCTAGCAACCCAACCACTGTTTAATATAATCCCATTAAATTCAACCCCCCATTCAACTCAACCGCTGTTAAATTGAGCCGTCGTTTAACTCAACCATTGTGTACCTCAATCCTTGTTAAACTGAACCCTCATGCAGTTCAATCCTCACTTAACTCAACTACCATGCAACCAAACCCTGTGTGACTCATCCTCCATTCAGCTTAACCCTCCTTAAATCAACAATATATCTTTAAGTGTAATTCAGCCCTTTTGTCGGAAGTGATAAAAGTTTACTCGAATGAAATCACTAATCGATTCTTATGTAAGTGTATGCCACTTTGGTGCAAAGCTACTCCTCCCCCCAACGGATTACCCTCTAAAGGTTAGAGGCGTATAATTTTTTTGATAACTCTTTATCAAATCTTTTTTGTAGGTTGTGCCCCTGGGGCATGTTCTTTGGGCCACAGCTGAGCCACTTTTTAATCAAATATAATGAAATGAGATATCAAATGGTGCAGCTTATGATAAGAGTCGCCAAGTCTGATTTTGAAGAGGATGAAATGAACAAAGCAGTTCGCATTGTCGATAGCTTGGAAAATCTTGTTCCAGAGCTAGTTCAAGCTATTGGTAATATATTTCTTTTGTAATTAAAAGTAGGTAAACAACTAAAGTCCAAACTAAATAAAAAAATTGAAATAATTGCAATTTCATGTCGCCCCAACCAATTACCAAAATGCTGCTAAATACCGCTCCTTTCCACATTCAAAACTTCTCTTTTGGCTCGCTTCCAAGAAATTTTTAGATGCTTTAGGTTGCTCTAATAGACTAATGCTAGTATAACCTGAAATGGTTTCTGAGCATGTTGAGCAATCATCCTAGCCAAATAAGATGTTTTACCACCTCGTTTATGAAAAGTAGCATATGTTACTTAATCAACCCTCCAAGACCAGCTAAACCCTCAAAACTATTTGACCGTTATATAGTCTCATCCGCGACATAATCGAAGTTGGGATGCGACTTTCTTACATCCACAAAAGTTATATTACCCAACTAATATGGTCCAAACCATTGTAGCTGCTCTATACCATAACACACTTAATGGGTGAGATTGAACCACTTTGGTGGTAAGTGTTGGTTTTTCCCATCTACTCACCCAAAAATCCTGAAGCCACTTGTCATTTTCTGTAACCACATCTGAGACAAATGACCCGTTTTCAGGCATCTGGTTTGAAGCGTGCTTTAAGCGAATTGAACTGAAATCGTGTTCATGTTCTCCCACACAATCCAGCGATACTTCAAAGTGTTTTTGTCTACATGCTCTACGTCTACATCTTTTCATCTACAACAATCGTTTTCTGGTTCTCCATGCTCGATCCAGCGATACTTCAAAGCATTTTATCTAATGGTTCTGCGTCAACATCTAAACAACTCGTTTTCAGATTCTTCGTGCTCAATGCAGCGATACTTAAAAGTGTTTTCGTCTACAGGCTCTACATCTACAACAATCGTTTTCAGGTTCTCAAAGCTCAATTCAATGATAATTCAAAACATTTTCCTCTAAGGGCCCTATATCTATATCTTTTCATCTACATCTACCAAAAATAGTCTTCAGGTTCTCTGTGCTCAATCCAACGATACTTCAAATCGTTTTAATCTAAAGCCTCTATATCTAAATTTCATGTACATCTGCAAAAATAGTTTTCAAGTTCTCCGTGCTCAATCCAGCAATACTTCAAAGGAGTTTTATCTACAGTTTCCGAGTATGTTTAACGCAGGATTTTCAAAATCAGAACACACAAGGATCGCGTGATTGACGGGATCTGAAAGACCTGAACACGGGTATTTGAAACGGTAATTTGCTCAACCCGTGTCCTAATCTGTGTTGTATGCAGGGTGGTATGAAAACAAGGCGCAAATTTAAGGTAATGCCTGACTTTCTTGTATCGTTGAAAAATTTCCTTCAACTGGGACCTGCCCGGACTGTCCACTTCCGCTTCCGCATCTTCAGCAGTTTTTTCTTTCCAATATTCTTAATTCCTGCTTTAATGCCTTCTCTATTCCTCTCACTTCCTTCTTATTCTTGTAGGATCTACTATCCCAAAGCCTCTGACATGAGACGCTTCTCTTTTCCTTCTCTTTTTGGCTAATATTCCTAAATTCTTTTCTAACTATCCTATCTGAAAGATTCTCTGCTACTTTGCAAACTATATCTTGAAATCATTTTTTCCAGCGCTCTTATTTATCCTCAGTCGATCTCGCCCATCTTCTATTTATGGCTACAGTAAATAGAGTTAGCCCTCTTACCTTCTTGTGAGTAGCATGTTAACTTTTGGGCCATGTGAGTAGCCTGTTAATGTTTGGGTTATTGTTAGCCCTCTTACCCTCTTGTAAGTAGCCTGTTAACTTTTGGGCCATGTGAGTAGCCTGTGAACGATTGGGCTATTGTTAGCCCTGTTACCCTCTTGTGAGTAGCCCGTTAACTTTTGAGCCAAGTGAGTAGCCTGCTAACGTTTGGGCTATTGTTATCCATCTTACCCTCTTATGAGTATCCTATTAACTTTTAGGCCATGTGAGTAGTCTGTTAACGTTTGGGCTATTGTTATCCCTCTTACTCTCTTGTGAGTAGCCTGTTAACTTTTGAGCCAAGTGAGTAGCCTGTTAACGTTTTGGCTATAGTTAGCCATCTTACCCTCTTGTGAGTATCCTGTTATCTTTTGGACCATTTTGTCACCAAATACTCATTTGCTTATAATTAGATTTTAGATTTAGATATTGTTGTTGTCTACCATCGTTGCTGTTTTTCCCTTTACCTTGAAGTGCAGAATATTTTCACTATCCCTATACCTTTTCCTTATACATTCCTGATGTTTTTCCCTGCACTTTTCCCCTATATTGCTGCTATTCCTTTCCTATACCAAATAGGTGTAAATTAGGATGTCACTTATCCCTGTTTTTCTCAACTCGGACATTTAAGTACCGTGATAAAAATACTATATTTTCACTTAGTATTATTTATTATTCGATCCTGCAGTAGTGTGTAAAATTCATTAATGCCTCCGTCCGTCGGCTCCTTACGGATTTATAGGAATTATATGGGATGATACCTTGTACTGCTTAGTTGTAAATGGTATAACTAGAATTCTGTTATTCTATTATAGTCGTTAAATTTTTAATCTATTTTATTGTTTTATTGTTTTATCGTTATTCTATGATTTTTATTTTCTTGTTCTTTTATCATTGTTACTATTAGTATTGTTATTCTATTATTCTTTTATTGTTATTATTTTGTTATCATTATTCTATTACTATTATTATACAGTTATTATTATTCTATTGTTGTTTTTATTGTTATTGTTATTCTATTCTGTCGTTATTATCATGATTATTCTGTGCAGTTATTATTCTGCTATCGGTCTAACTAGAATACTAGAATTCTCTTATTAAGCCAGGCTAACCAAAAATTGTTCTTTATGAATACTTTTCTTTGTTTATTTCATTTCTGCATCACTATCACTTAATTTTGTTTCGTTTGCCCTTGAAGATGGTTTTAGGGTTTCCTAACCCTGGATATTTCGAAACTCTCAATTCGCCAAATTCAAAATGTCTAAATTCCTCTGTAAAAATATTAATAGGGCTGTTTATTTTAGTATCGTAGTGTTTCATGTGGTAATTTGGTATTACTTGAATCAACGAGCGTGTTATGGCCTCAAGAAAAGTGGATGGTCTGATCAATGGAGGTTAGAAACCAAAAATTCTTTTTGAGTTTACACAAAAGTCTACATGAGTCTAGGCGAGTGTTTCAAAACCTCAAGAAAAGCAAGCGGTCTAAACATACCAGGACATGACTAAAACCTCTTAAGTCTACAAATATCGAGAATTATTGAGAACGCCACAACCTCGAGAAATGCGAATGTTCCCAAAAGACGAGGACAATGAAAAACGTCTGAGCTCTAATTAACGTGCTAGGCCTCACAAAATTATTGAAAGCTTCGGGGTCTCATAGAAAGCAAACTGTTATACCACAGCAGGACAACAATAGAAACTCTCAAGTCTACGGAAAGTGCTAGGACCTCATGAAGCATGAACTATTGGGAGTGTCTACCTCAGGAAATGCAAACCGTCCTCAACGTGCATGCCGGAAATGTAAAACGAGCTGATGAACTATCGGGACTGTTACTACCTCAGGAAATGCAAACAGTCCTCGGTGTACGAATCATACTGAAATTCTTTTTATTCCTTCCGTAAAGTCAGACTTCGATCCTGAAATATCTAGTCGGATTTTTTAGTCGGGCAAGGTCTGACTAATAAATCCTAAATATAAAAATCTAAATATAGAAATTTCTTCTAAAATTGCCACCAAAATTTAAATTATGTTTAGAAAAACCTAAATATAGAAATTTCTTCTAAAATTGCCGCCAAAATTTGCACTCTCAGCGACCCCAAAGGTCTCATTGAGCACCCAAAGTATCGTGTTTTTCAATTAATTGTGTCTGGCAGGCGTAATTATTTTATAAAAGGCAGGAGATGTCAGTGTTATTGCAACGAAAGATGTTTCAGGACCTCTGGCTCTAAACCTGCTCAATAAAATTTTACACTCTATGATAGATTGAAGCTGCATTAATTAGCTACACAATAACTCTTACAATTACGTACTCTAATTAACAATAACAGTACGTTATTGTCTGGAATGAGATACATGAATAAGTTCGAAGGTCCTTTAGTTTATTCCAAGAATTGCAAAACGTTTTTTTTATATAGGACTGATATATATAGGCCACTTTATGTTCATCGTATGTTTAAATAATTATGTTTAAACAATTATGATTTATGATAGTAACCAGAGCAGGAAAAGTTCAAAATGCTTTTCTTGTCTATACAACGTGTCAAGGTCCTAAAAATTGCAAATGATTTAAAGTACCAGGCATCAAGAAAACCAAGCGGTCCAAACGGAGCAGGACTGGGACCTTCTCTAGTCTACACAAAGGGCTAGGGTCTCAAAAACCACTAGTTACTGGAAGTTTCCAGGCACCAAGAGATTAAAACGTGCCAACCAGAGCAGGAAAGAAAAAACTCCTCAAGTATTCACAACATGTAGGGACGTGTCAGAGCCTCTAGAAAGGCAAATCATTCAACTTGAGCAGGGCAGGGACAAAAAACCTTCTCAAGTCTATTAAAAGTGCTAGGAAATCTCAAAGCAAAGTTTATTGAATGCTTCAGGTCCTTAAGAAAAACAAATAGTCTAACCAGAGCAAAATAGGGGCAAAAACTTCTGCCAAGTCTGCGCAAAATGCTAGAGCCTCACAAAATTTGAAGCGCAAGCAGGACATGGACAAAACTTCTCCGGTCTTTATTAAATCCTTAATTTGGCTTACAACCCGACAGCAAGGGTGCTTGAAGGTGTCCACTTGAATGGTTTTACAAGCCTGGGCTCATCTTAATTTCAGCACTTAGCGATGCACTTCAACATGAGTTTATATCTTATACAAACATTCCCGGTAAATACATTATCTCTGACTCATTATATATGACTCACACTTATACTTACTTACGACACAACTGCCTATCCATGGACTATTCTTTGCGGTAAATTGTGTATGGTTATGCTGTTTGACTCATGTAATTGGACGGATGAGTAGGGTTAAGACCTCGATGAGTAGGGTTAAGGTTAAGGCCATATTAACTACTAAAGTAGGAAAACAGTCTTCCTTTCTCCTTCTGTCTTTCATCTTTTTTATATATGTTATTTATTATATTTTATATATTATTTATTTTTTTTATTGTTTATATTTTTTGTGTTCAGTTTTAAGGTGTGTGTTTGTTTCTGTGCTTGTGCTGTTGCATTTGCTGATGCTTCAAATATTTTATTGGGCATGCAACCTATAATAAGATAAACTGACAAAGAAGACGCTTAACAGCTCATCGGGTATGTTACACTCCGCTAAATATATCCCAATTTTATGTGGGTAGATATGATACCGCTATTTCATATCATGAACATTTAGAGAAAGCACCAAAACGATAAATTATGAGTTATTCAAGTTTAATTGAATGACTAATTATTATCGATCAATCACTTACTTAGTCATTCAAGTTTAATTGAATGACTAATTATTATCGATGAATCACTTACTTTTTCCTGTCCGTATCAGATAGAAAACATATGATCGTAACGAACAAATAAAATTTCAAATAGGGATAAGTCCTTTTATTAGACTGCATAAAACAGATACTGAGAATTTTGGATATTTCGACCACATACATCAGTGACCATCATCAGCAGATTGAAATATAGTTAAATATAGTTCGTTTTGATTTTAATTATTTAGTTTATCTGCTGATTATTCTCACTGTCATTATTACTTTTACAATTCATTATTATAATTTAGACAAACTATATTTAACTACATTTTAATCTGCTGATGTTCACTGATGCATGTGGTCATAGTATCCAGAACTTATCCCTATTTGATCTTTTATTTGTTCGTCATAGAAAGGCAGTGTGATGCTGGAAAAGATACCTAAATTATCGTAAAACTTGGGAACTTTTTGGACACAATGGCCCCAAATTTGGCCCATTTGATTGTAAATGTCGAGATTTAGCAAATGAAAATTGAACCCTAATTTTTCCTTTAGCACTTGTTTTATTATTATTATTATGAACGTATTTTTATTATTATTTGTACTATTAGTTATCTATATTTTACATTATTATTTATAGTTTATATTATTGTTCTTATTTTATGTTACATTATTATTTACGTGTTCGTATTATTATATTTTATAATATTATTTATGATTATTAACTGTTTTCATTATTTTTAATTTGTAACTTAATCTTTTAATTGTAATATGTTTTATATCATTATATAATCTTTTAATTTTGTTATCTAGATTTAACCTTTGATTCAGGTCTGAGAAAGATTACTTTTTGTTTGATACCCCGTAAAAGAAAATACACTATAAAGAAAGAAAAAGAGCAAACGTAAAAAAAAACAAACTTACTTTT